>NW_025408632.1:600000-1200000 GCF_020137385.1 Morchella sextelata
TATTCAGCTGATGTGGAAGACTGGCTATGAGGTCAGTTGGTGGATGATAAGATCAACAATTCCCTCCTGGCGGACCTAGGCATGAGTTGGGCTCTTTTCAATCCCAAGCCAAAGTCCTTGATGGAGCGGATAGCTGCTCTAAGAGAGTTAGGGCACACCCATGAGAGGTACCAAGGGATGGCAGCCAAGAAAGCGCCCCCTCGGACCAAGAAAGATCCTCCTGCTGAGAAGGACCGGCAGCCTAAGTGGAAAAGAGAAGCTGCAAGCTCCTCCGGACCCCAGAAGACTCCCGGACCTAAAGACAAAGCGGCGGAACTGAAGGGTATCCCGGGGGATATTCTAGAAGAAAGAAGGAAAGCAGAAGTATGCTTGAAGGTATGACCTTTCGGTACTCCCTATTGGTAGAGTGCATAGACTGACTTGTGCAATAGTGCGGCAAGTCCAGACACAAATGGACCGATTGTTGGTCCAAGGAACCTACTGTTGTCCGAGTGGCAGCAGTGAGAGTACAAAAGCGGAAAAGAGGGAATGGCAAGTCCAGCTCTCAGAAGAAGGCTAAAGTGGCTGCTGTAGTAGCAGAGGATCCACTTGTTGTAATCCCGGAGGTTACAGAAGATTTTGTTTTTCAGCCTGAGCAAGACTCGGACAATGAAATCATCTGGTAGAAAAGTGTCTGTCTGAGTCTATGTTTACTAGTTTTCTTTTATATGGGTTTTTCGGTTTCTATGTTTCTCTTGAATAAATTATGATTGTGTTTCCGCCTATTTGATTGCTTCAAGCACTCTGAGGATGGGTTTAAGACCCGAAACAGCTGGTCTGTCAGTGCTCTACCAAAGTTATATTTGCTACTAAGACACTTCCAAACCAAGGCTAAAAACACTACTACACAATATATCTGCTATATTATCGCTTGGGAATAGAACCAAAGGATCTCTGATCTTAGTAGTGCCCGAAGCTATTAGCTATGTTGAAAAGACAAAGAGAAACAAGTTTAGAACCCGCTGTTAAGCAAAGAAGGTTGGAACAGAGGCTTCCCTCCTTACCAGCACATGGAAAAAGACCTATACTGAAGGCAGGACTGTCATGGACAGTCAAAGGAAAGGATGAAGGCGCCCAAGGGTCTTTCCTGTTTGACACCGGTTGTACAGGAGCAATCCTCAACCAGAGTTTTGTCAGAAAGCATGGAATTCCCTTAGTGCGGCGGGATCAACCTCTGACAATGTTTGATGCTCAAGGAGATGTCATGATGGGAGGAGGTGAGTATTACACTCACCCGGTCCGCATGATTATGGGAGATCATAAAGAGACACTCCGATGGGAAGTGGCTACTTTGGAAGAAGGAATGACCGGTTACTTGCCAATTAGTTGGGCTAGGAAGCATACCCCGGACATTAACTGGGAACTCAACACCATGAGCTGGAGGAGTGACTACTGCAAGCAGAATTGTCTCCCAGCGGCCACCAAGATCGAACTGATCTCTCCATACCAGATGCTGGAAGAAGAAGAGACAGTCTATCAATTGGTTGGGTCAGTATGGCATGATGAGGACGGAGGTGATATTGCTGAGAAAATACACCACCTATACCGGAATTGGGCTGATGTGTTCAGTCAAGAGAAGATTGAGGAAATGCCGCCGCATTCCCATAATGATTTGAAGATCAAACTCTTGCCTGGTACCGCTCCCCCATTTGGCCCGCTGTACCCATGTTCCGCTCCAGAGTTGAAGGCCCTCCGAGAGTACCTGGACAAAGAATTGTCTTCAGGAAAGATCTCTAGATCAAACAGCCCTGCTGCGGCGCCCATATTGTTCATTCCTAAGAAGGATGGGACATTGCGGATTTGTGTGGATTACAGAGGTTTGAACAAGGTTACTGTCAAGGACAAGTACCCGCTGCCTATCATGAGTGAGCTCAGAGACAGGTTGTTCAAGGCCAAGATCTTCACAAAGATAGACCTGAAGAACGGTTTCAATTTGATCAGGATAGCTGAAGATGATGAGTGGAAAACCGCTTTCAGAACCCGCTATGGACTGTATCAGTATAATGTGATGCCATTCGGTTTATGCAATGCTCCCTCCGCCTTCCAGGCAATGATCAATGATGTGTTAAAGGAACTACTGGATGAAGGAGTGGTTGTCTATATCGACGACATCCTCATCTACTCGGAGACTGAGAAAGAGCACGAGCTATTGGTCAAGAAGGTACTACAGAAGCTTAGGGAAGCTAAGCTCTGTGCATCGATCAGTAAGACATCCTTCCATGTCCGAGAAGTAGAATACCTAGGCTATCACATCTCGGAAGAAGGAGTATCTATGTCAGAAGATAAGGTGGAGGCAGTTAAGGAATGGCCGGTCCCTGAGAATATCAAGGCAGTACAGGCATTCCTCGGATTTGCAAACTTCTATCGCCGTTTTATTGAAGGCTTCAGTAAAGTTTGCAAACCATTAACTGACCTTTTGCAAAAAGACAAGAAATGGTATTGGACGGCAGCACATGAGCAGGCCTTTGAAGAACTCAAGAGGCTGTTCACAAGCGCTCCAATCCTTCTTCATTTTGACCCTAGTAGGAGAACGGTGGTCGAGACAGATGCCAGTGATTTTGCCAAGGGAGCAGTGCTCTCTCAGTATGGGGACGATGCAAAGCTACATCCGGTGGCATTCTATTCTAAGAAGTTCTCCCCTGCTGAGATCAACTATGACATTCATGATAAGGAAATGGGAGCTATTGTAGCCTCTTTCCGGGAATGGGAACACATGCTCAAATCTTGTGAGCAAGAGATCACGGTTTTCACAGACCACAAGAACTTGGAGTATTTTAACTCTACCAAGGTTCTCACTAGGCGGCAAGCTAGATGGTCTGAGGACCTCGCAGGCTACAATTTCAAAGTTGTCTACAGACCGGGAGAAAAGAATGGCAAGACTGATGTGCTATCTAGGCGCTGGGATCACCGCCTTGGAGAGGGAGGTGAAACTCTGCAGCCGGAGCCACAGAGCTTTTTTAGGCCAGGTCAATTGGTTTTGGATCCTGCAAAGCTAGCGGCTGTCAGGGTGAATCAATTGCAGAATACATTCTTAGAGCGCCTATATGCAGCAGCTAAAGAGGATAGTTTCTGGCAGGAACTGCACCGCTCCCTGGTTGAAAGGAAACCAAATTTGGACCAGAACTTGTCGGTCAAGAACGGTCTCATCTTCTACAAGAATCGATGGTATATACCCAAAGACAAGAAGCTTCACATGGAAATACTGTCCGATACCCATGACTCTAAGGTGGCTGGTCACTTTGGCCAATTTAAGACACTTGAGTGGGTGAAAAACAACTTCTTTTGGCCCAACATGGATAAGGATGTTGAGGAATATGTCCGGAGCTGCGACAGCTGCCAGAGGAATAAGACCTCCAGACATAAGAAGTTTGGTATGCTCCAACCGTTGGAGATACCCTATCGGCCATGGACTTCCATCTCTATGGACTTCATTGTGGGATTACCGGAATCTAGTGGGTTTACAAAGATCTGGGTAATAGTGGACCGCTTTTCGAAGATGGCACACTACATCCCTCTTCCTACCCTCAATAAAATGGAAGATTTGGCTAAGTTGTTCTTGAAGGAAGTTTGGAGACTCCATGGTTTACCTGATGACATAGTCTCGGACAGAGATAGCAGGTTCATCTCTCACTTTTGGCAATCTCTCATGAGCCTCCTCAATGTGAAGCTGAAGATGTCCACATCTTTCCACCCCCAAACGGACGGTCAAACAGAAAGAGTTAATCAGACCCTGGAACATTACTTGCGGACTTACTGTTCATATCAACAGGATGACTGGGCAGAACTGTTGCCTTTGGCAGAGTATGCTTATAACTCGGCGGTCTCTGAGTCTACCAAAGTATCGGCTTTCTATGCCAACTATGGTTATGAGCCCAGGACCAACTGGCCGGCCCCAAAGGAAGGAGTAGAATGGAACAATCCAGCGAGCGAGGTCATGATTTCTCAATGGGAATCTATCTGGCAGGCTATGAACGCCAGCTTGGGTAAAGCAAGATTAAGGATGGCCCGGTGGTATGATGCTCATGCCCTGGCACCGCCTGAAATCAAGCCCGGAGATGAGGTTATGTTGGACCGGCGCAATGTGCAAACAAAGCGGCCTTTGGGAAAATTGGATCAGAAGAAGATGGGACCCTTCAAGGTCTTAGAAGCTATTGGTACCCGTGCCTACAAGCTCTCTCTTCCTTCCCAAATGGGAATCCACCCGGTCTTTCATGTCTCTCTTCTGGAACCTTACAGAGCACCGGTAGATCCTGAGAGAAGAGTTCCACCACCGGAAGCCGAAGAGATTGAAGGAGAACAGAACTGGGTTGTCCGAGAGGTAGCTGATAGCCGGGTCAATAAGAAAAGGAGACGAGTGGAATACCTAGTGCTGTGGGAAGGTTATGAAAACGAGGATGCTACATGGGAACCTTGGGAGCATCTCAAGAAGAGTGCTGAAGAAGCCCTTCGGGATTTCCATATGAGGTATCCTAAGAAACCCAAGGACAAGCGGATTGTTGGGGTGTAGATTATTTCCCTTTGGTTTTCATTTCCTTGCATATCACGGAGTTTCTTGTCATATAGAATGGATGGTAATAGAATGGTTATAGATCTCGGAGACCAAGATCCTGGAAGAGGGGAGTGGTGTAACGGAGCCATTTCAACTGTCTGGTGTATGAGTACACACAGGGCCCGGTTACATGCTGAGAGTTATTGTTAGAAGCCAGTTGAACGGTGATATGCAAGTACCGGCAGTGTGGTTAGCTACCAGCTGTTAGAGTTACTACATTCCGGGCGCTAGGAAGGGGATCTATTCATGGGAGCAATGACTGACGAGTCTATGCCTCGCCAGTGACTAGAAGACCGGCCAGAGTGAAGCTCTGATTGTCCGGTGATCCTCTGTATCCTCTGAGTATTGTAAGTCCGCCGAAGGGCAGGGACTATGCTAGGGAAGTCTACAATAAGAGAAAGCTCTACAGCAATGATTAAGCTTACACCTGAGCAGCAGCTCATTTATGCAGGTCCTCGGTTGTGCGACAACCAAGGCTGCAGGTGTTAATAAAGGCTTTGACTAAGGGTGGTTGCCTTGGGTATCGGAAACACCTGCTGACGCTTAGAGAAAAGCGGGGTAGCGGCGGTATTGTTTCCGGTACTGAGGAAAGGCCCACCGGAACTTAGTAAGGAGTTAGGAGCAGAGAATAGAGGCCTTCGGAGTATAAGTACTCAGGTTCATTCTCGCCCTTCAGTCCTGTTCTCTCCAGTCTTCATCAGAAAAGAAACCAAGTTCTTATCGGTAGCAGGGCCCTTAAAGATTATTGAGTTCTAGCGATAGTATCTTTGAATAATCTGCAACCTGATTGTCTATCTTGCACGGCCGTCTCTATTCTACTTCATTCTATTTCTCTTAGAAGAGACCCCCGTTACATTATCCACTCTAATGCACGTTTCCCTGTCGATGTTTCTTCTCCATCGGCCATCTGGTGGATAATCGTCAGCGTCGGCTATTCAGAGGTCTCGGATGGCAAAGTGTTACGAGCATGCCAAGCATTTACGGGAGTAAGAGAAAAGGCCAAGTAGATACCCCAATACCCTCTGTACACTAATGTCAACTCCGGTTCGCACCCACGAGGTGCGGTGCGATCAATATGCGACCAAATGCGGAGTTGCGGTTTTCCTAGTTAAAAAATACCTTTTCGACCCCAATAATAACCCCTGGAGCATCAAACCGCCGGAGGGGAGTGCTTTTGGACCGGTGGATATATGAGGGATAGCTGGAATCAATCGGATGGAAGATCGGACCACCCGGAGTGAATCGGCGCAAGCTACCAGCCGACCAAGTACCTATCGGCGGTACCTGTGGGCATGAGAGGACTCTGCTATGTGGGAAAGCGATGTGGGAAGAGGCCTGAACGGCCGATGGAGAAGAAACATCGACAGGGAAACGTGCATTAGAGTGGATAAATAGGTTGAGGGGTTTCACTGGATTTAGGAGTTTGGGTTACGGACTTAGGAGTTAAATGTTCTTGGTTGTTTTTCAGGGTCTCGGGCATGCCCCAAGTGTATTCTGTATTATTAGTAGACTGTGTCCTCGAGACATAAGCGAGGGATATAAATACTGTGTCATTCACTGACTAGCCAAACCATCATCGGCGAAATCAGAGTCTTAACAATATAAATCGTTGATACGCGAGTTACAACTTTACTTGACTATACTTTTGAAAATACTTTATTCTATCGTGACTTCGAACTCTACCTGAACTATTACGTCGAAGACGGTCGAACACTCTACGCTAACTCTAGTGAATCTTTGTTGATAACGCAGCTCGCGGGGCCCGTATCGGATCAAGGAGAATCATACTAGACTTCTACCTTTGTAGCTGTTAGCCGAACTCTGAGCTCTGTGTAGTGTACTCTTGTGGTCTGGTACGCATCCCTCACACAAAGCTACCTACTCAGGCCTCTTCCCACATCGCTTTCCCACATAGCAGAGTCCTCTCATGCCGACAGGTACCGCCGATAGGTACTCGGTCGGCTGGTAGCTTGCGCCGATTCACTCCGGGTGGTCCGATCTTCGATCCGATTGATTCCAGCTGTGCCTCATATATCCACCAGTCCAAAAGCACTCCCCTCCGGCGGTTTGACACTCTGGGGGTTATTATTGGGGTCGAAAACGTGTTTTTTCTGACTCCGTGTTTTGGTCGTATATTGATCGTACCACACCCCGAGGGTGCGGTCCAGAGTTGGCATTAGCGTACAGAGGGCATTGGGTTTCTACTAGCTTTTTCTCTCACTCCCGTAAATGCTTGGCATGCCCGTAACAGCGGGGCCCGTATCGGACCAAGGAGAATTCTACTCGACGTTGACTGAGGAGACCTTGGAGACTTCTACCTTTGTAGCTGTTAGCCGAACTCTGAGCTCTGCGTAGTATACTCTTGTGGTCTGGTACGCATCCCTCACAGTTATATAAACAGCTGATTGTTTCACGGAATTGGTTACCTTTATTTTTTTTTGTGTCTCGATACTATTATTGTCAATGCATTTCCTTTGTATCGCATCACTAATCTAGAAACAGAAGAGCCAGGTAAGAACCTATTAGATCATCGGCAGTTCAGAGAAACACTTTATCAACAGCTTATTGAAGGGGGTTCTCAATCATCGAATGTTGCCTTACCACGGCGCAAAGTCAAAGAGTTACCTAAAATCAGACTACAACCCGGAGACCACCAAAAGATTAAACTACCAACAGATATAGGGAAGCGGGCCCATTGTACTTACTATCTATGGGTCCGACAAAAGGCAAAGGAATCCGGAGCGGGAGGGTTGAGGTGATTTGGCACTTCTGTTAGTGGGAACACTGGAGGCCGGGCTGCAAATGGGTTTGGTAAAAGGGCTAAACAGAACTGCACATATTGTTCTCTTTGCAAAACCTCTATATGCGATGCTTGCTTTGATTTGTATCATAGAGAATAGTGAATTTATCATTGACCTGTCATCGATAAACTCCCTGAGATATGCGCCGAGCCTTTCTAGGTCTTCCGGCCCCCACGAAAAATGGTCAGCCTGCCAGACGAAGGGATAAGGCGATTACGATTCGACTATCCCATGGACGGATGAAATTATCAAAGTTGCGACCTGGACCGTGCACCCACTTGGCGCTGATGATTTCCTTTTTGAGAGGTCATGTGATATCATATTTGGTCTGGTAGGGGGGGCCGGTGGCTTAGTTCAACTGGCAACCGACTCGGATAATGGTTGCAAATCATTTTTGGTTCACCCTGTCAACCGATGATGTATTGCAAATCATTTTTGGTTCACCCTGTCAACCGATAATGATTGCAAATCACTTTTGGTTCACCCTGGCAACCGATAATGGTTGCAAATTACTTATAGTTGACCTGTCGAGTGGTGCAGTAGGAAGTGGTGCAATAGGCACTGACTCGGAGTTGTCAATGAATCAGGTCGTCACGGTGATATTTTACAAAACAGGCACGGCACAGGACAAACTTGCAAAGTACACAGGAAAAATATGATGTAGGGGCCCTTTTTCTTTTCTGTCCTTCTCTCCTCAACTTCAGCCGGCAGTACTCGCATTCTCTTCTTTTTTCCATGCGTACCTAGTATGCCAGAAACACTGTTAGATGGCGAGTAGTAGTAGCAATTAGAAAAATATTAGATGTGTTACCTACCTGTACATGTTCTTGTAGAGGCCGGTCAACGGGTGGTGGTAAATCCAAAACTCTATAAATTTTGCTGTACGTGACTCTTGCTGTTTTTCTTTTGTACCAGCGGCGTGTTTTTATCTCTTCTGGTCCGTACTTTTGAAGAAGCTGACCAGCAAGTAAAAGCCGGAAATCTTTATGTGTGATTTTGGGTCGAGGTACGGCTTGATGGAGTGAGTAGAGGAGAAAGACATTGACAACCATTGTATCCAGTAACCAAAAGAAATATGGTAACCAATTGCGTCTTGCAATCAGCTGTGTAAAAAAATAACTGCGCAACTGATCAGCTATATCAATACCACCCTTATGATAATTGTAGTCATCGATAAGTGCAGGAATTGGAATATTCATTTTGTGGTTATCCCTGAATGCCTGTCGGATCAAGGGACCACTAGTACTGGTTAAGCGTGGCCGCTTTCTAGACCGTGTAACTTTCTCGTCTAAAGTATGTATGGTGGAGAGTGCGTGCACATGATTGTTGTCCTGCCATTGCATTGCCAGTACACTG
The DNA here is from genome assembly GCF_020137385.1 of Morchella sextelata. Taxonomy (NCBI): domain Eukaryota; kingdom Fungi; phylum Ascomycota; class Pezizomycetes; order Pezizales; family Morchellaceae; genus Morchella; species Morchella sextelata. The sequence goes on from NW_025408632.1 coordinate 608,746, forward strand.
GCAAGTCCGTTACTATCTGATACTGCACCACCAACCACCGTATTCCAGGGAATATCTTTTGCGTTGTTGTTGTATTCAAGCGGGAAGCGGCCTGCTTGTAGGCGTGCTGTACCACATGCACCTATTCCGATACTTCTGAGCTTGCTGAAAAGGGCAACAGTACTAAAGAGATTATCCATATAAATGACAAAGTCGTATTCTCGATAAGGTAGCGATGATTCAGCTAGTTGATAGACGACAGCTGTAGTCGGTGCAGAGATACCAACCGAATCCCGGTAGGCAGAAGACAGTTCACCAATACCCTTAACCCTGGAGTGAAACCGCCAATTGATTGTGTATCCATGGTCGCAAATCGCAAACACCTTGTATCCCTCTGTGATTGGCTTATTAGGTATACGAACAGTATGCTTACTTCTTCCCCCAAACCTTATCATCATCTCGTCAACTGTTACTGATGTGGATGGTAGGTAGTATCTCTTGCAGCTTTCACGCATCTTACTACTCAAAGGCTCAAGCTTCTCCCACCAATTATCTGGCCCAATCACACTAGAAGGCGGAGATACATGAAAATACCGCTTAATTTGAAAAAAGCGGTTGTTGCCCATTGCTTTGGAGACTGGTCTTTTCCAAACTGGGACATAGATCCGGATACCGGATGTTTTTCTCCATAAGTCATTAGGTGATTTGCATCTGTTTACACCCATGGCGATCAAAAGCCCTAAGAACACACCAATTTCTTGGGCTGTGGTAGGCTTCCATTTGCGACAGGCACGAGACTTCCTCTGCACAGCGTAGTAGGCATTGGTATTTTCCGATAGTGAGTGGAGTATTTCTGGTGTCCAAAAGAATTCAAAAATATCCAAAGGTGCGAGTTCCACATTCTAAAGTTTAGTGCGCTCCTAGTCAGAACTACCAGTAGTAATAAGTATTAGATCCAGGACATACCTCTAGCTCCTCTGGCAATAGTATCTCGGCCTCATGAAGATTCCTATGCATTGGCGTGTACGGCCTCAAGGGGTCTGCTGGTGAAGTGATACCACTACTTTTCTCTCGGCGACACCTCCTTGGTCGAATTGGAGGTTGTTGCAATTCTCCTAACGGGTGCCGACTCGGAATGCCAGTATTTGGTGCCATGTTCATCATTATCTCGTCCCTTCAAGTTGGAAGTTGCCAGTGAGCTGAGGTCTAACTGAGACATCTTCTGAGACAGCTTGGCTATGCGCACGGTCCAGGTCGCAACTTTGATAATTTCATCCGTCCATGGGATAGAGTACCACTTTTACACATCTTTCAACAACCGGTACTGAGTGGCAGGTAGAAACTAACTGTATATTAAGAACCGCCACATTATTTCAAGTATTGGTCTCTGGAAATTAATGATTAGATTCCTAAATAGTTTGCACAGCACGAATCGACCCGGATCTCACATCGCGCGGGACAAAATCCTACCGACCACCGGCTCTACCTACTGCGAGTCCCTAATGTGTTGGCTAAGGCCCCAAGTATATCTAAATCCCGGAGCAATCAATTCGGAGTTTGCAAAGTCCGGTTGTAAGTTGCATTCGCAAAACTTAAATAATGGCCCTCATCCACTCCCCGTTGTACTGTGCGTTGAAAACTTTCGTTCATCAGTACTAATTAGTAGTCCATCACCCCCGGGCATCCAGCACCCTGTTGTAATGTGCATCCAAACGACGAGAACTCGCCAACTACCGGTTGTAATGTGCATTGAAACACCAAACTGGCTGGGAAAGGCCTGTCTCACTAATCCATTACACACCCGATGATTGATAACTGCTCTACAAGTCGTCAGCCCTCAATTTACACCTCCCTCCAGTGGGCTATGAAGGACCGACACACCCCGATGTGATGATGGACCGAATGAACTATATAGTCCTAGTACCGCACACCGACAGCAACTATTCGGGCACTGTGTCGGTATCTCCCCTACTATTTCGTCGATGGTGCACACCAAACCCGGAATAGCCGATAGTACTATTGGGCAGACGAAACGACTTTCTTCCACCACCCCCGCGTACGTATATGTATGTATGCTTACCGGGAACTTAGGAATCATCATTATTCAGAACGAGGGTCCGGGCCCTGTCTTGTTGACGATGGTAGAAGGAATGCTGCAGGTGGCCACCCCGAAAGATAGTAATAGAGCTCGGGGGAAGCGATAGCAGCACCGATGGTGGAACCAACATTACAGGTTAGCGTTGGCAAATACTCAACGTTGTTGTAAAGTATATCTACAATGGAATACGTAGTTAAAAAGGCCCTGCCCCGAAGGAAATGGAATTATAATTGAACTCGTTCAGTCAGACCTTCACTCACTCGCTTTTTTTTTTGACTGCTGTTTATTTCTCGCGTGGTACAAGTTCGTACCTGAATCTAGTCAGCGCAGATCTCCTTATACTCAGTTCTACGAGCAAAACCCACTACGCCCTACTACGTTGGCTGTGGTCGCAGATTCTCTAGAGCATAACATAACGATAAACGACCTTAGAAAATGACATCAGTTATTGAAAAGAGGTCAGAAATGATGAATGCCAGCGAGGATCTAGAAAGTAGGCACCCTACTAATATGTCCATATGCCAATGCCGATACTAACAGCAATATCTAGAATCGAGTGATGGTTCAGGACCCATCAAACTAGAGAGACAACACGGAGGAAGCAACAATGTTGAAGAAACAATTCCAGAAAACTTGTTCAAAAACATCTGGCACGAATATTTCTTCATTTTAATCGTGACATCCGCCCAATTAATAACCGTAATTCCCTCCCATCTCCAGTATCAATAGTTAGTAAACTCATAAAGATACGAATAGCAAGCAAACCTCGGAAACACAATTATGCCAATCTACCACATCTCACGAGGCCTCGGTGTCGGAGAACATGATGCCGCGAGTCAGAGCTGGTTCATCGCTAGTTTTTCCTGTACTGTCGGCGCCTTCGTCTTGATCACCGGCCGCTTCGGCGACCTTTACGGTTTCAAAACCATGTTCACCATCGGCTGGGTTTGGTTTGCTATATGGTCCCTTGCCTGCGGGTTCGCACCCAACGAAATTTCGTTCGATATATTCCGGGCGCTGGCAGGCATTGGGCCCTCAATCCTAATGCCGAATGCGGCGGCACTGTTGGCCAACGGTTGGCGCGAACAGGGGAAGAAGAACCTTGCGTTTGCGGTTTTTGGCGCAATTGCGCCGGCCGGCTTTGTGATTGGGTGCGCGACTGGTGCGGTGATTACGGAGTGCGGTGGGCGGTGGGAGTGGATCTTTTGGAGTATGGCGATTGTGGCGGCAGTAATTGCAGTGATGGGGTGGATTGTGATTCCAGGGGGTGGGAGGATGAATATCAGGGGTGAGGGAGATGTGGACTGGATAGGAAGCTTTGTGGGTGTTGCGGGATTGGTGTTGGTGTTTGTTTCTTTGAAGTAGGTATCCTGATCATTGACCCTAGGTCAGCCAATTATCATGAACTAACAGAGTCTCAGCGGTGGCCCAACCTTCGGCTGGAAAGCGCCTACTAGTGGTGTTCTATTGGCCATCGGGCTCCTCTCCCTCGTAGCATTCTGCTATATTGAGACGCGGGTCGCCCACCCAATCCTCCCCATGAGCATTTTCCAGTCGCCGGCCTTCGTTGCCGTCGCCATATCCCTCTGCCTCGGCTGGATGTCCTTCGGAATGTTTCAGTTCTACACGCCGCACTTTTTGATGGAGTTCCGTGGGCTCTCTCAGTTAGAAACATCCCTCCAGCTGCTTCCATGCGCAATTGTTGGCGTCGCGATAGCATGCATGGCCGTGTTTATGCTTCCGCGAGTGCCGGGGTACGTTATCTTTGGTATCTCAATGCTGTGCTTTTTCCTGGGACAGTTACTGCTGGCGCTCACGCCTGTGGAGCAGACCTATTGGCAAATGACGTTTCCGACGTTTATGCTGATCTGCTGCGGGCCCGATCTGTCTTTTGCATGCTCCTCCTTGATCGCAAGTGATAAGTTGCCAAAGGAGCAACAGGGTGTGGCGGGTAGCTTTATTAATACCATTGTTAATTATAGTATCGCGTTAGGATTGGCATTGGCGGGGAATTTGGAGGCTGCCACTAATGATGGTGGCAGGGACAGGCTGAAAGGTTTCAGAGCGGCATGGTACTTGGGGGCGGGGTTTGCGGCGTTGGGGATGGTGATGACGGCTGTTTTTCATAGGGGGATGGCAAAGAGGCATAAATAGGTGGGAACGTTAATTGTTGATTATGTAGTTTCTTCATGAGATGTCACTCGGCTAAGTTTGATAGAAATAAAGGCTCTGATTGATTGATTGATTGATGATTGATAATTTGTTTATTATAGAAATAAAGACCATTAATTAATTGATCTATTTATCTATTATTCATGAGGTTAATTACATGTAATGCCCTCAAGGTTGGTAGGTGCGGCCAGGTTTAAAGGATTTATATTGACCATGATTTTTAAGTCTCCATTTGAATGCGCCCCAGTTTATCTTTCTGTATTTCTACTTCCGTAAAGAATTTCAATAAACTGGAAATAAACTGCATCCAGGGAAAGAGAAATTAAACCGACCTGCTTAGCTATCAGTTACAAGAAAAGAGACTTAACCTATATTGGCTTAGTGCCGAAATATTCAACTCATAATTTATCAATCAATCAATCATTAGTGCCGAAAGATTGAAGGGGGTATATAACAGTTGTGAGAAACCTCAAATGTTGAATCAGGGGATATCGGGTTGAGTGTGTAGTGTTATCACCTGTGAGCCACTTGTTTTAGTTTATTTATCAATAATCGCCTCTAGAGCTGCCTATTTTTTCGGGTTTATAGCAGTTCATCGCGGTTGTCCTAACAGTCCGTTTATTTTACAATCCATAGAAGTGCTTAGCTTATTGGGTTTATTGCGTTTATTGGGCCATCAAAACGGGCCCTATATTTCAAACCTCATCACACCATGCAGTCCTAAGGGTCATTAATGCCTTCGTGCCGTTACTGTTCAATAGTTGGTTCATACAGTCGAATCACCCTATAAGGGTATCAATTTCCGGTCCTCGGCGCACCCTTATAGGGTGGTTCAACTGTATTTACAAGTGTAATGCTGTTGTTTGTCCATGTTCGCCAACGAACTAGAATAGACTGTACGATGTATGTGTATGTAACTTGTCAAATACGAGAAGGGAGTTTTGAAGATTCTCCGAACACAGCGTTCCCTAAGAATAATACGGATTATCATTATCCTGTTCATTCCGTAAGCCCTCCTACACAAACATATATATATATATTGCATAGATATATATATCCCTTCAACACTAATCTCAATCATCAATTATGTTGGCAAATGAAGCTGTAGAGAACGTTTAAAATGGTAAAAAAAAAAAAAAAAAAAAAACCAATATTCGGTGCCCCAGAAACTAATCCTCTACGATAGAAATTATCGAAATAATAAACCAGCGCGTGAGAATGAGAATAAAAAAATATAAAAAATAAAATAGTATACATCGAATCGTAAATATGAAGTTGAAAAAATAAAACAATCGTAGAAGGATATCATAATAATAGACAGGGCAAAGCCAAGCCAACCCAGTGACAGAAAAAGCTAGCGAAAACGGAATTCATGGTATAAGGTGAATATCAAAGTGTAAAACGCCTGAGCCAACGAAAGAAAAAAAAGCGCCGCAAGACAAAAGGAAGGGAAGATACCGGGTAGAGCTACGATATAGCGAAAAAGTCGATCGAGGGAAACTTTGAAAGATTCGGATGCTACCATAACCATTGTGCAGGTGCTACCGCATGAACCACGCGGGAAATCAGCAGCCAAACCTCATCATAGTTCCACTCTACTGCTCCTTTTGCCATATATCGAATCTCCAATCTACGAAATACGAAAATCCAGAAGACAAAGAAGAATGACAAGAAATATCGTGGGATGGCGAGAAAAAGAATAGGGAAAAGGCACTAGTGCAGGACCTTACTCAAGTCTCGTATTTCTTCATCTGAAAGCGAGGCTATCCAGAGACACCGTTCACAGACGCCATCAACGGCCTTAAAATCGTACTTATGAGATGCTTCTATTAGGCGAAGAAGTCTCTTGACAATTGCAGCCGTAGTCCGGTGCCGCTCGAAATTTACAAGTGATTCAGTTGTTGGTGATGTAGCGATAAATAGGGCACGCTGAGCGTTGAGAATCAGATCGTGAGTGAATATTCCTATAATAAAGCTGCGTATCAGCAAATATGCCTACTAGCGTTAAAGCAGGATCTCGTACCAACAAAAGGTATGCAGCCTGATTCTCCGGTTACTTTATCCATTTCTGTACGGAGATTGTGGAAATTTCGCACAGGCTGGACCAGAGCTTCCATCTCTTTGAAAGTGCTCATGTCTGCGGCAGAAATGATACTCCATGTTTTTCGCAAACGAGCCACATCTGCAGTTAAAAGCGCGATTGTTATTTGGTACATCGTGGCAAAGTTCTGAAGTCTTCGAGCATGAGCGGCCACATGAATCAATTTGACAATTGTCTTCGCTCGCTCGTGGATGTCTTTCGTCATGACAATTTCAGACCTTGCCCATTTGCACATCTATTCGCTGTTAGTAACAGACCTGATAATAGAGTAAAGGTGCACTAACCAGATTAAATCTCGCAATAACCACTTCAACTCCCCTAATATCTTTAGAATTCAAAAACTCAACCCAATCTCTGACGTTAGAACTTGTTTGACTCCATCTCAACTCCACGAGTTCCTTCCAGTCTACCTCCATCAAAGCATCCTTCTCTATTAATGTAAACTGCTTTGCAAGAAGCTCTGAATCGTAGGCGAGGATAAACGGTAAATGAATTGAGGAGGGCTGAATTGTCGTCTCTAGAGTAGCATTTCGGCTATCTTCAGGTTTGTTTGAAGAAACATTTCCTGAAGAGTCCATTTGCTGAAATGCTCCTGCTTGAGGCCTTGAAACAACTGGATCTTGCGCTACTTTGGTAGCCTGAGCAGAATTTAACGACATAGTCGATTCAATATTAGGTGCGGGCGAAGGAGTATGTCGGAGGGGATGTGAAGGTATTCCAAGTTCTGCAATGATCGTACCGGGTTGTATCGGTGGAAATGTTGAAGAGACAAAGTTTCCCGGTGATACCGGCTGGAATGACATTTCTGATGAAAGTTCGCTGGTGTCGTCCCTGGGGTACTCTTTAGACTTGATCAAATGTTTCTCCAACCCCAGGTCTATACTTCTTAGGGCGATATCATTAGAGGAAGGATGCGGCAATAATGTACGATGTAGGATTGGTGTAGAATTATGAGACTGTTCCGCGCCATCAATAGCGGTAACTGGCTGATTTAACGCTCCTCTTTCATGATAATGGGATGGATCGGTGACCAGGCCTTGTTCTAGCAAAGGTCCAGCCTCTTCCAATCTTTCGATAGCCATTGCAATCCCCACAGAGTTAATATCTACTTGTTGTGTGACTGAGCCTATTTCTTCGAAAGGCACATTTTTTGATGAGATTTGATCGAAAACCTGCTTTTGCCTTCGTTTCATTCTCTTTTGATGATCTTCTTCGTCATTTCCATCCAGCCCAAATGTACGCTCCGATACATGCTCTTCAGCCGTTATCATAGACGAATCTCGAGATTCATGCGGATCTTGCGCAAGATGTCTCAAAGTTATTTTGTCCTCTGTGGGAGAATTTTCTGATGACTTCTTTTTCTGATACGTGCCTTCTAGTTTCATCAATGCAACTTCGATCCCTCCATCGTCACTTTCAGTATCTGGAAGATCCCGGAGCTTCTGGACGCCGACTTCGAATGAAAGCCTTGGGTCCAATCCCAATGAGCGAGCAACAGTGTGACGTCTCAAAGTACGAGAAGACCTTGGTAGTGAGACGCCGCCCTGTGCCACCGCCCCAAGAGAAATCACTCCAGCTAAAAATTGCTGATGAGGTGATTCAGCCCTTGATGTCGCTATGGTAGACGCTGGTCTATGATATATTGAGATCCCAAAGGTGTCTGCTGTAGAAAATGTTGCGGTATCGACAGAACCTGTAGATCTTGGTCTAGGCATATCCATGTCACCCAAAGTAGCGGCAGCTCTCAGGTCTCCACCTGGCCTGCGCCGTAACATTCTTGAAGGTTGGAGGTCCAACCTTCTCCTACTACCGGAAGAACGGGCGTTTCCAAAGATCTCAGAAATATCGTCCATACCAACACTATATTGACTTCGACCCGAGTTTAACCGCTTTAACGAGAAGGATCTCGCAGAATGTAAAGACATGTTATCAACCCCAGCAATTTGTGACAGGTAAGGGTTTTTTTGAAAGCTCTCAAAAGAAAATGATTTGCTTCTTCGAGGTAATCGAGAGTTCCCGGAGAAAATAGTTGAATCCATCTCCGCAGACGAAGACCTATCCTGAGGCTGCTTGATACCTTCGCCCTGCTCACTCCGTTGGGGCCTTCTTACTTGTAAAGGTACGAAGCTGCGGTGCGACTGTTCATCATCATACATGCTGCGTTGCCTCTTTGTCGATTTTGATGGAACAGTGTCTGTGATATCCGGTGATGCGCTTCCATCTTGACTAACATTACTCCCAACCTCTATCATTTCATCCACTTGCCCGTCCATCACCTCGTCTAACTGGGCACTGTTTCCTAGAATGTCTGTATCGCTGTTTTCAAAACCTCCCTGTTCCCACTGAGTTTCCTCAAGGGTTACCTCCTCTTGCATTGCCCGCTCGAAAGCCTCAACGACACCGGCCCCCAGCAAATCGATCCTCGCAGCCCTTGAATCGCCTGACATTCTACTGTTCCCCTCTTGGGCATTGACAGTTATGAATCTTGCTACAGATGAGTTTTGTGGCGAATTTGCTCCTGGAGACCTTTGATGAGGATTTCTATACCCCATAGGCGGCGAGTTCATTGTGCCATTTGTGAAGTTCCCACCTACCTTCCCACTCAACGCTCTCCTAACACTTCCCAAAAACCTTTTCATGCCAGGACTATTAGCATTTTTATTGTTGTGATATTGTTCGTGTTGGGTTTTTTGAAGATTTCGCCTTCCCATTGTACCATTGTTTGACGAGTTCAACGTCGTGAGTGCGCCAAAATTAGATAATTCAGCTACCGGCGTTGATGGAGCCATGACCTCTACATATGCCTGCGTTGGCGGAAATAGGTTGCCTCGAACTAATGACCCAGCATATGGAAAGGCCATAAGCAAATGCGTAGATCGTGCGAGCGATTTTGGCAGTGGTAAAGGCTGCCTTGTATCTCTCAATGCATCCGAAAAGGATCCTGATCGTTTATGAGGCGACGGCCGTAATTTTCTAGTCAACTCATCGGTATTGATAGTACTTACCGGGGTAAGTGTCCTGGTCGATTTTGGCTTCATAGAGAATTGAGCTGGTTGAGCTGTTGGGGTATATCGACCTGTGATCGATGCACGGTCTGGGGCGAAACACGGGAGAGAGGGTGTCTTTACTTGATCGTTGCTAGAATTACTGGATGGTCTTGATGTGAAACGTTGAGTCTTTTCTCGCCCGTCCCTCAATCCTGTCGGTGCCTCTACGACTTGCCTGATAAACGCATCAGTCCCAGAGCTGTGATCTGGCAGTAAAGACTCTAGCCTAGGTGCTGCGGTCCGCGGTCTTAGCAGGGCGGACTGAGATCTCTCACGCCTGATCCCAGGTGGGCCTCCAGCAACGATATCTTGATCGATACTCATATCCAAACATATTGAGCTATCCCAGTACAAGGCGCATGTCCTTCTCCAGCATCTCTTAAGTTCTCGAATGATTTTCATATCCGATGGATTCGCCTCACTACGGATGTCATTCGACAACTCATTTAATGCTCTGACAAATTGTTCTCTCAAAGGTAATGAGGGGACAAAATCATCGGCGAAATAGTTCAGTAACCAATGCCTAATTGCAACAAACGTCCGTACTCGCACGACTCTTCCAGTATCATCATCTCGATTAAAAGCCCAGCGCAACCTTGTGATTAGATAAGCGACTAGATCTGACGGCGACATGAATAGGCGGAAGGTGAGAAAGAAATCGGACAGAAGATGATAGTCCACAAATTTCGCAGATGTTATTTGCGATATTATCCGCGCAGGGGTGGCGGCACTGATTTCTTGGCGCGAATCATATCGAACTATCAATGGGTCCTCGGAGCTTGGTGGAAAAGAAAGGTCATCATAAATATCAGGATCTATCAGTCGACGTGGGGTAGACGGCATAAAAGAGGACAGGGACATGAGAGGGATTTGAACATCAGATGTTGGTGAGGATATAATGGAGGGCGAAGGTATGGGGCTTGGAATGGCGGAGGCTAAGAGTGATGTCGGATCAGCACCTGGCCAAAGCCACCGGACGTCTGCGTGGTGAGAAACGGTTGATGCCGTGCCCAGTTCACCTTGGATCGACGGGATATGCAGACTCGATGCACCGTAGAGAAACGGCGTACCATTGGGCGAAAAATGAGGAGACCCCAAATTATAATGCGGAATCTGAACGTCAAGTGTCTGAAAAGACTTCGGATGACCAGCCGTTCTTGGCCTCATCCGCTCCCCACTGGGACCATCCACCTGATCCACCTTCATTCGAAACCCCCCCAGATCTGGTGGCTTAAAAGATGGACAATTGTCATTGATAGTACTATAAGAATGGGCCCGGTTATTTCTGGTGCGTGGCATTGGTGGGGAAGATTTAATGAATGTATCATATTCATCTTGCTCTCCACTTCTCGTCCTTGGGGGTGTTTTCGGAGGAGGTGTTGGGGGTAGTTGCTTTCTAACTCGTCGATCGCCCACATCTACGTGGTCTTGTTGCCAACCCTTGTTGTCTCTCTCTTCAGCAGAATTTGGTGGAGTATTCGGGGGTAGTACGAATTGCTGTTGTTGCAGTTCGTGCGCTGGTCGAATAACAGGTCTATCAAAGAAAATAGAAAATATACGAATCAGCAAGAAATATATCTTGAACAACCTTTTTTCATTCACAACTTTTGATTTACAGACACTCGTCCCAAGCCACGGTTAACGGATGATTTATTGATATCTGTATATGCCGTCTGTCCAAAGAAAGAGATAAGAAGGATAATGGAGAGTAGAATGATACCTGAGGTATATCATGCCACCACTGACACCTCCTACAGTAAACTGTTGCCCACGGTTCGCATGGTTCTGGGCAGTTGGCTTCGACATATAACACTTGTCCCTCATTCGTGGCCGTTCAAAACTTGACTGTCCCCCATCAATCATAGCATTATGTCGTTTTCGTTCTGGGCTTTCTACAGGAGTGGTTGTCGGAGTAGGAAATTTTCGGTCAGGTCTTCGCCGGGGGTCGTGGGTGTGAATCCGTTGCAACAATGCCGGGGATGGAGTAGGTTGAATGCAAAGTTCGGAGAGAGGCTCGTCCATCGCCAAGTTTGCTCCAGACGATGAGGACCCTTTCTCAGAGTCTGAACCAACACACAACCGAGGAGCAATTAGGGTGATGTCGGCTTCCGTAGTATTGAAAGTGATGGAGAATTATTTCTTGTAAAGGGGATGACAATAGTAGAGACAGAGAGTGGCCTCGATGAGGAGGTCACTTCTCCGGCCTCTACGAAAGCTAAAAGTTTAATTTAGAAGCTGGGACCGAAATGGCTACCGTAACATTCGACAAAAAAGCATAACTGTCCAGAAGGAAAAAGCGAGTAAGCGGAATAGATTCGTACAGATAGATCGACAGATGGGTTAAGCAGTGTAGGAAGACCTTCGACTTGCGGCGTGAGTGTCCCAGAAACGAATGTGAGAATGTTCGTGACTACAGTAGCTAGTTTTGAAGTGGCTGTTGTCAGAATAGTTGTGTTGTATGTGGTAAACAAGATTTGAGTTGAGTTCCGGTTTGCTTTTTTGTTTGCCTTAGTTTCCGTGTTTTCGGTGTTGATTTCTTGTTTTGTATATTTTTGTTTTGTTTTCGACCTGTCCAACTACTGTCTGGTATGCCAATTACCGGTTGGCTGGAAACGGGAGCGAGGGAAGAGGAGGACTCATCCAAAGGGGGAGCGAGCGATGAACCGAGATGCTGGGATGAACCGGGTACTTAACATACATGTATATAGGGTAAACTATTTTCGCCCCTCGGTTTTTAGGGACTCTGTTCAGAAATTTCAACAAGGCAGGTTGTGCGGCAACGCTCAACTTTCACCCACGCGGACCTCGTCCGAAGATGAGAACGATGGCCCTGTAGGACCCCCAAAGATTCCAGGATTCTGGTTCGTCCAATAACACCCTGCTCGAGAGTGCACACGCATTGCTCGATAAAGCTAGCTGACGTTTTACCCCTGTATAAGCACCTGGGTTAGGTAACATTCATACCCATGCATGCAGCTCGCGCGATATCGATCAATTGGTAGGGTTGCTTGAACTTCTACACAGAAAGGAATTCGAGGACATGAACTGCTTAAGCCAGAACTGTTTGAAGAGCGGAAATAACTACTTGAGAAAGACCTTAGTAGCAGCATGTAGCTACATACATGTACATGTAGCTAGGTTACTTTGTGCTAGTAGAACTCGGCCAATTGATAAAAGTTTTCTAAATTCCAGGGCATATGTGCTCACCTTCGACACGATCAGCTATCATCATAGATTGTATCCAACATTTCTCATCTTTCCTAAGCGTTGTGCATGTTGCTGATCCCGAGAGCTCGTTTATGGTCTCTAATTTCTAGTCAGCGAAATATTCATCTAGATCTAAATAAAATTAAAACTGACAAAAGAAAATTAGGCTGCAGCTGTAATTGACACTCACTGATCCCTACCCGTCAATTAAAATAAAACCATAGAAAACTAATAACCCAAGCTTTCGGCCAAGTGGTAAACCCCAGCTTATTTCGCATTAGTTGAGAGAGTACGTACATCTCCAGAATAAAAAGCACCAAATCAATCATTACCCTCAGCCCAGGCAAAATATAAACGCTGGTTCATCTTCGCCCTCGCCATTTCCATCTGTTAAACACCTATCGTTTATTGGCCAGTTTTGCTATTTAGGAAATGGCTTTACCTACTTCATTATCCGTATCTAGACGGTCAGTACTAGTTTTCCACATTTTAAATATTTATTTCAATGCTGCATTATCCCTTCGTCTGGCAATGCTGCCCACCCTATAACACATGAATTATATTTGTATGTGAGATCTATTATTTGATAAGAGAGATAATGGGATTTGTTAGTAAAGCCACATATAAAATTTGCTTTTTTGGGGGTGGGCAGCATTTTTTGCCAGACGAAGGGATAGTACATCATATATTGCATGTAGTATACGCGCTCATACATGTACTTGTTATTGTAGTTTTGGCACGGGCTCCTTCAAAGTAATACCTTTTTTTGACCAGATCCAATTCAAGAGCTTTGAGAAGCCTTATAATTCAAGGCTCGAGGAGTTTGAGCTAATGTATAAAACAATGCAAGTATGTGCAATAATATTAATATTGCAATAGTCATCACTCGACCACGTTATAATTATATATACGCATGTATACATACATGTATATAGATCTAGATTACCAAAAGGGGGATGTAATAAGTACTGTGGAAATACAGAATTCTACATGTAAGCTAAATCAGAATCTTAACCATTATACCGTAGCAGTAATATATCGTAACTACATATACCGCAACCTCGCGGTCGCAGTATTCGGCCAGATATATAAGGTACATATTGTACTGAATCCATCGTTTTTTCTTTGGATACATGTACTATACATGTAGTACATGTATGAACATGTACTCTATATATACAGAAATCGAACGCGTGTACTACACATGCACATAACACTGTAGGACTAAACTCGACCGCTATGAGATCAGCGATCCCGGAAAGACAGAGGATTTATGAATATTGACTATAACATGGCCTGTATACATCGCAGCAGCAATACTCTATGAGTAGGAAACCAACCTCCTGTCCTCTTTGAGATGTTTCTACTTATTCCCACGTGGTTTCGTCAGAAGCTGTCTCTACAATTAAGTAGATACATGCGGTTGGTGCGTATCAAAAAGAAAAATACATTGCAAGCAAATGAGCCGACGTTATGATAAAGTAGCAGTACTACATAGAATCACAAAGATCGATTCAAACACACAATTGATGGATAAATTAGGTATATCGCTACTGTAAACGCAACATGTAAACATCCTCGCCCGGTCTTTCGAGTTCTCATGCATGCCCTATAGTTCTAAGCGGGCCGTAGGGCAAGTGCGCAAATCTAATACTACATGTATATATACATTATGTATTTCTGGTAGGAGGGGCCGATCTAAGGCCTAAGTAAATCCTAGCAGCTGCAGACTTTTCGATGTTCTGAGTTGAGGTTGCCAAGACGACGGCGTTCTAGCTCAAGTACTGTACTGGAGGCACATACATGTATGTATGTAGTTATCCCTTTGCTGTTACCCTCCACTTCAATCCTCGACTGACACGAGAGCCTGTAAACACCAAACAAGCAAGCATCCTCCCGTATGCCCTCCCCCACCTGCTAACAGTCATTAAGCTTCGGTCTTTACGTCAGATAGCTACCTCACCTCCCCAAGACATCTCGATATAACACATCTCTTCAGCCCCGCACGATAGCTCTTCTCGCAAATCCCTTCACCGCCTATTAGACTACATCAGTCTAATCACATAGCTATCATGTCTTTCCTCTTTGGCAGAAACCGTCAAAAGACCCCACAGGATCTTGTTCGTGCTGTTCGAGAATCCATATCACGTATGGATGTACCGCTGGAGAGACGACGTGTGAGCCAACCCCATGTCCCCTTTCAACACAGTCGCAATACTGAAAATAGTCGATTCTTTTTTAGGCCTCTGAAGAAGTATCGCGGCTATTGGCCCAGATGAAGGTTGTCCTACAAGGAAACGCAGGTCCGTTAGCTCATACTTTCGCGATCCCTAGTTACGAGCGAGAATCCGCAAACATCTTTCAGAGCTTCATTGTTAATAGCTTTTAAACAGAAACCGACCCCATTCCTGATCAGGTACAAGTACTTGCTCAAGAGGTTTACGCAATCGATTTATTGCCGCTCCTTGCGAATAATCTACACAGGCTAGACTTTGAGGTGGGCGCCCTACATATTTAACTAGCCTATAAAACCCCCCCATCAAGCCTTCCGGTCAGCCTTCCAGGTTCTGAGTTAACTAACCACTCACCCCAAATAGGCTAAGAAAGATGTTACTGCTCTTTTCAACGGTCTTCTCCGATATTGCCCCCAGCCTATAAATAGGTTCCCTACTGTCGAATACTTGCACAATAGTCGGCCCGATACACTCATTACGCTCGTTAAGGGCTACGAAAACAAAGATGTTGCTAACAACTGTGGGACTATCCTCCGAGAGAGTTTTAAACATCAAGCACTAGCACAAGTAGTTCTTTACGATGAGAGGTTTTGGAGATTCTTCGATTATGTACAAGGTGGGAGTTTTGACATTGCCAGTGATGCTTTCGGCACTTTTCGGGTTCGATTCCCCAGACTCTTTATACATTTGATATAACCTTATTTGCTGATTATTTATTCCAGGAACTTTTAACTAAACACAAACCAATGGTTGCACAATTTCTCAACCAAAACTATGCTCGAGTATGTTCAACCTCTTTTTATTCACCTCCCTTTCTTCCCCCTTGACACATCACCATATGTCATACTGGTTCTAAATAAATTACCATCATCAGTTCTTTCAAAAATACAACACCCTCTTAACCTCTCCCAATTATGTTACAAAACGACAATCAATCAAACTTCTCGGGGAGATATTGCTGGACAGGGCAAACTACAACATAATGCTCGCATATGTTGACTCACCGGATCACTTGAAATTGACAATGAACCTATTGAGAGACAAAAGCAAAAATATTCAATATGAAGCCTTTCATGTCTTCAAGGTATTTACCCCTTTGTATGGTTACCTTAGGATAACTGCTAAACTTGGATTAAAAGGTTTTTGTTGCAAATCCCAAAAAGTCGAAGCCTGTACAGGATATTCTGTTAAAAAATCGTGAGAAATTGCTCGCCTTTCTGCCCAAGTTTCATGACGACCGAAGAGGTAAAGCCATCCCTAGCTGTATGTTTGAAAAAGAGATTTAATTCGATCTGTGACAGAGGACGAACAATTCATCGACGAAAAGGGGTTTTTGATGAAGCAGATCCTTGAGTTAGGCAACTATCCGCCCCAGCAACAAATACAACCAGGCGTTGTCTCTGCTTGAATGTGGGCACAGCTTGCTTCTCTAGCAATCTCGATGTATTACAGTTTATTACGTTCGAATGTCTGGTGGCAAAAGCTGGGTATACGGGACCCGGTACAGTTATCGATGGAAGGAACATCAGGGACCGAAATTCGTAACGGAGGCCCTTAATAACGACGATGATGATAACGACGAAAATGATGACCATGATGAGATATGGAGTTTAAGGGACCGGAGTTCTTTGCATCACTCCTTTCTGCGTTTTGGATTGCTTTAGTATCTGCCAGCGTTCAGTCTTAATTCTAATTCCTTGTTTGTTGTAACTGATAACCTCTCTCTTGCAAAAACTATCTGTTTTATTCATTTCGATTTCGCTCTGGACAGTTGGGGATTCGTTCTTCTCTTGAGAACGAGCGCTCGAACAACCTTCCAAGCACAAGGCTTATCCCTAGTTTGCATAAGAACATACTCCCGATGTAAATGCTAACAATGATTGGTAATTCATTGGTATATACTTCTTACAAAGCCAAATCTCTCTATCGGTACCGCATAAAGGTAGTCTCTCTATAAAAGCACCAATTCTCAGGCTTCATTTTACCAATTGCCTCGGTACTTTAGTCCGGTCTAACGCACCATTACCGACTATATCGATATTCTTGTAATGGTTACAATGAAAATAACCTGGGGCATACATGTAGCCATCATGTGTCCACCGTGTATGGAGGTATATACATGTAACCTATCTACATGTAAAAAAGTACATGTAGTAGCCCGCACACAGCGATCCTTAGCATCGCCTATTATATTTTCGAGCTCGAGATAAACAGATAGCTTAGTAACAAAAATACATAAAAGACAACTCACATGCAGATGTGATAGGTGCATACCAATGAAGTCCTAAAAAGTGACAAAATGACCTTGGATCGAGCTGAACACGGGTCATCTCATCTCAGCCCGTCAACTACACTCAGCCCGTCAACTACAGTGGATTGTTCTGTCCCATCCTTTCCTCGCAGACCCACCAGCACTGCTGCTTATAAAGTACCCCGAGTGTCCCCCCCAACCTCCCTTGCCCAAATTATTCTTCCTTAAGACCTTTATCAAACCCTAACCCTGCCCCACTACCCCGCCATGGCCACTTCTAACTCCAGTATCACTTACTCTTCTGGTGCCATCGGTGAAGTTGATTTACGTTTATTGCATTTCAACGATGTAAGCAATTTGATCACACGGGTTGTATAATTTACATGTATTTCCTGGGTTTGCTAACATCCTTGATACACCCATAAAGGTCTATCACATTGAGGCTGGGTAGCGAATCCCTATCTTCCATACCGTCATCTTCGATCAACTAATGAATCAATCAAAATTACAGCTCCCGTGAACCAGTTGGTGGTGCTGCCAGATTTGTCACCTTAACCAACCATTACCGCGACGCTCCAGAGTTCCAAGGCCAGCCAGCGCCCTTGACCTTTTTCTCCGGGGATGCTTTCAATCCTTCTCTCGAGTCCTCCGTCACAAAGGGGCGACACATGGTTCCCATTCTGAATAAGATTGGAACAGATGTCGCCTGTCTGGGAAATCATGATCTGGATTTTGGTGTTGAACAACTCAAATATCTCGCGGAGCAGTGCAATTTCCCTTGGCTTGTAGCAAATGTCGATGATCCCGCTCTTGGTGAAGGGATCAGCATAGGCGGTTTGCCCAAAACAGTTATGTTGAAGAGCAGCAATGGCTTGAAGGTCGGAGTGATCGGTCTAGTGGAGAGGGAGTGGCTAGATACGATCAACGCTTTACCGCCAAACTTGAAATATACGAACTCCTCTGACGCTGCGAGAGCCTTGGTGCCCACCTTGAGGGATGCTGGGGCCGATATTATAGTTGCTGTGTCCCATCAGAGAGAGCCGAATGATGTAAGTTAATCTAGTTATGGTAGATGGTCCAGCTTAGATGGGAACTAATGGCGAATAGATTAAACTTGCCAATGACATTCCTGCTGGTCTTATTGACATTATCCTTGGAGGGTACTGTTCATACTTCTACATCTAACAGGCTTAGAGCTTTAACTAATTTCACCTAGACATGATCATCATTATGCGCACGAAATCATCAATGGATGTCACGTTATCAGATCCGGTTGTGACTTCAAGCAGCTTTCATACATTGAGGCCCGCAAAAAGAGCAAAGATGGCTCTGAGCCAGGTTGGAACTTTGATATTGTCCGAAGAGATATAACGAAAGAAATGTACGTGACCCCCTTACTATAATTGTACCAGACCTCTGGACTGACCCAATAACCCAGACCCGAGGACCAACCGACAGGAGAAATCGTAGATAAGTTGACTTCTGCACTAAAGGCGAAATTATCAAAACCTATCGGACTTACAGCTGTTGATTTGGATGCTCGATTCAGCACCATACGAGCTTCAGAATCGAATATGGCGAACTTTGTGTAAGTTGCTATACTGAATGCCACTAAGTCATCTTTGCTAACACGCAATGCTCAGATGCGATATAATTCGGTTTTATTACTCGACGGATTGTTCATTGATGGCCGCAGGGACGTGCAGAGGAGATCAGATTTATCCCCGAGGTGTTCTCAAGCTCGGCGATATTGTCAACTGTTTCCCATTTGAAGATCCGGTCGTAGTTATCCGAATTCCTGGCGCGAGCATCAAAAAAGCGCTCGAAAACGGCATCTCAAAACTTCCGGCCTTTGAAGGGCGTTTCCCACATGTTAGTAACATATTCTACGAATATGACTCTTCACTACCAGCTGGAAATCGCATCGTGTCTTGCAAGATCAACGGCGAGGACTTAGTGCCAGATAAAAAGTACACAATGGCTACTAGGTACTACATGGTGTCTGGCAGAGATGGATACGAAGATTTAACACCCGAGCACGGTGGAGCGGAAATTATTGTCGACGAGGAGAACGGTATTCTCATAACCATGATTCTTCGCCAATATTTCTCGTCTCTAAAGGTTCTGAGTAAATGGAAACGTGGGGATGTGTTCGAAAAACTCTTTGGGGAGCTCAAGTGCTCACAGGCCGAAAGGGGAGAGCTCGTGCAAAAACATGACGCGGATGCAGCCGGGGCGGACGATGAGATGGAACGCAACAGTATTCATACAACTCACTCAAGTCCGGCCGAGAACTTGGCCAAAAACTTTGGGACCAAATGGGCAAGACTGGCGAATATTGTGGACTGGACCAATAGTATTGCCCCGAGACTAGAAGGAAGAATCAAGGATATCAAACCTAAGCAGGAAATGGATAAATAGCCATCTATGGATCAAGCATCTATACCTTGTAATTACTTCTGCGGCCGAGTCCTTCGATATTTCTAGAGTATACGAAAAAGTTCCATGTCTACTTTTTTAAAAAAAAAGAAAATGCCCGTGAATCTAGAATTTCACTTACCCAGCTCGCTCTAGTAGCCGTGTAAATGCATCAAATGATATTTCTCCAATACAAAAAAACATTTACACCCGATGTTGTTAGTAAATGTATCCAAAGATGCATTTATATATTAGGTTCTTTATGAAATATTTGTGGACAACTTATAGACAACTTATAGATACCTTTTGTATGACTTTCGGATGACTTTAATCGCAATATTCTACTCGTAGGGGCGATCACAGCTAAGCTGATATCTCAATTCATAGCATAGTGGATATGGTAGTAGCTAGATAGACATGGTAACGGTTCTAGGTTTGAACCCTTCAGAGTTCATTTAATGCATCAAAAAGTCGTAATTTGATGCATTAAAAGATGCATTTCCGAAATATACGAGTTCTTGGACGACTTTTTATGACTTTTTATACGACTTTCCAACGAACTCGCACCATAGTCAAATTTAACACATTGTTTGATGCATTTCAAAATCTACTAGAGTCGGCCATCTTTTCTTGCGCAAACATCCAAACATACATTACTCCTGTATCGCATGCGGTATATACAAGGCACTCAGATGGCCCCTAAGATACATACGAGTATCCGATTTGAGAACGGCGCCGCTCCATATAAATTATCCTTGTATTGAGTACTACTTTCTGGCTCTTTTGGTAAGAGACGAGTACGGTACAGATATACACAGCTCAGGGTTGAAACTTTGGATAATCTTTAAACATAAACCCCATATGTGTATATACTACACACCTGGTCATGTGCCCTTCTTATCTTGATTGAGTTGCCCCCAAGAGTGATATAGTACTACTACATGGGAATTTTTAGCATCCATAACAAATGAACTGAGATTCCATAACGTCTTCTGGATTTAAGTGTTTGCGAAGTTGACCATATATATGGGATAGGAGCGTTTACTTTAGAGTTGAAGATGATGCGACTATCTAGTCTAGTCTATTCCGGATCGACAAAGCTTGTGGATAAGCTTTGCGGAAGCCGGTGTGTCACGAGGGCAGGGACGGGCGTGTGTTGGCGGGGTTAGGAAGCTGTATTTAGGATTAGGATTGGTGATTGGGGGACTCGACCTCACATTCATTTGCATCTACTGTACATACGGTGATTGGTATATAGTGGTTGGTAGAAGGCAAAAAAAAAGTATCATTCCAGCGTTACAAAGCTCGCTCACTGGTAGAAATACAAACACTACCAAAAAGGGCAGTGTGCTCTATGTACATGCAATTCTATCAATAAAAAAAACACAAGAAACTCAAACAGCAGGCCAACCATAGGCCTACCGGCCAAAGCCCAACATGTACCAGCCATATCCAGCACAGCAACCAGAAACGTGACCCATAAAAAAACATAACTCCTCATATAAAAACGCCAATCAACCCTGCCACACCTCTCTCCTCCTACTAGTCCTCGAACTCCCTCCACCCCCGCCGCCGCCACTTGACCGTCTCCCTTCCCCACCCGACCTAGTATTCCACTTGATCTCGCCATAGTAATAATCCAGCACCTCCGGATACCTCTCTACGGCCGCCTTCCAGTCCTCGCTGATGGCCCTCTGCAGACTGAACGCCATCTCCTCCCGCTCCCATCTCGACGCTCTCGCCCCATAGTCCAGCAGCCACCGCTCGTAGGCTGTCTTCCGCCGCACTTCCCGCGCTCGGAAGTCTCGGTGGATTGCGGCGCGCGCTTGTGTGGTTACCCATGTACTATAATGGCGGGCTTGTTAGCTATGCTATAAGGGCAAGGAGGGAGCTGCAATGGTAGAGAGGAAGGACTGAAGTACCGGATCTCATCGTACATGGGCTCCAGCACTCGCTGCTCGGACTCCTCGACGGCGTGCACAAGAGTGCGGAGTTCGCAGTCGCAGCGGTTCTTGGGAGGGCCGCCGCAGATGGCACAGTTTGGGTCCATGTGTTCTGGGGATTGAAGGGTCTTGATTGGAATAGATTGCTAACGAGGATATGTGTAGGAATGCGCTGTAGCCTCTAGACCGAGACTGGAGCAGGTAATTGGAAGCCTTCTGCTGATACTGGCGGGCCGGGTCTTTATAAATTGAGGCCCTGCTGCTGACCCGACAAGAGCTCTTGAGAGTAAAAAGGCGAACTAAACTATACTTTTACGATGAGGTGGTATATACCATACGTATGATGGACGACAATTAAATAAGCTGTGGGGATTCGCCCGGAAAGTGCTAGTCTGGGAGGTTGCGAGCGAGGCAGACTAATCGCAAGACACCCGGGGTCGGGACATGGTTGGCTGGAGAGCTTGGCTGCATTATGTACAGCTGAGGTGGTGCCGCGGGCGGGGTCTGCAATCCAATATTTCCAGAAGGGCCAAAAAAAGAGTCAAAGGAGTCAAACCTCCGTTAATGGAATGGGACATGTGCATTTTACCAAATTGCAATAGGGACGATTACGTTGCGCAGGTGTAGGCTGTTAGTCATAGCACATCACTCGCACTAAGTACCCAGGTTGGCTAGGATTTAGTGGAGAAACACAATGTTACAATTCGACTACCAATATGAAAATCGCGAGGTCGTAAATAACGGCTGCTGCCTAGCTTTCCGTTAGTTACAGTGCTTTTCGAAAAACTTCAGCCTCGTCTCCACACACAAGCCCGGAGGTGCGGGCTTCACCAATGCCGAACGTTGAAGATGTTATCTTCAGTAAGGGGAGCTAAATGGAGGATGTAGCCCTCCTCCCCATGAGTATCGCAAGGAGTGCCCTAACAAGTGCACATAAGCTGTGCTACATCGACACATAGGCCAGTGTCTGCCTCGTATTACTGTTACCTCACAAACCAGTAGGAACAGCATCCACCCCAGTTAGTGCTTAGTAATAACTCGGCAGGTTCCGGGCGTGATTGGTCGCTTAAAAGCTTAAATCCACAGCCAATCAACGTCATCCCGCATGCAACCACTAACCAAATCGAAAAGCTCCGCTGTTCGGAAAGATACAACCTAAAAGCCCCAACTCAATTTCATTGCCCGAGAGCTCATAGCTGAAAACAAAGCTCCGTCTCCCTCTGTCAAAAGCGCCACCGGCCGGTAATTCCAACCCGCCCTTTAACAACCAGCGGGCGAGTGTGTGTCGCACATAGCCCTTATTGCGCGACTATCTCTCCGTCCAAACCAATGGACGGGTAACGGGGTTGCAAAAGGTAGGGCGGCTGAGACCTCTAGGCCGGCGCGAGAGAGAAGCTCTTCGTTGGATAACACGTATGTACCTGACTACATGTACGTACTAACTAACGCTGAGACAGTCCGCTGTGCCTCTGCGCGACGGTGGGGGAGGGCCGGTGGCCAGTGCATTCATTTATCGTGCGGCTCTCAGCCATGGTAGCTATCTAGAGTACAAAGTCTACGCATTCTAGAGCCTTCATGTGTACTCGCGCCGGTCAGGGTACATTGCTAATACCTACGTGTAGTTGGAGTAAAGTGCTGATTTTAGATCCTCAAGAGTCGACCGAGACATTATCTCCATCCCGGTACTGTGGAGTACTGTGCCTCTGGAGCTACAACCATCTGCCAATAGAGCCAGATATTGGATATCGGCCCCCATATACACCCCCATCAGCCTCGATGCTGCTAAGTGCAACATTGGTCAACTGCACTTGTCTACTGTTCCACCGTTATCTGTAGATACTTAGAGGTCAAAACACCAGTAAAAAGTTGAGGCAAAGGAAAACCCACCCCCACCTTGGTAATCGTGAAACGAGGTATGACTACATACAAGTGCAATTGTTTGCTCTTGGGATATAAATTTGGGTCCAAGTCATAGTCGGGACTTTGGGAGGGCCAGTAGAAAGCAAACTTTGACGAGAGAAAGGGAATCAATGCGCATCGAAGTTTCTACAATCACGAGAGGTGGAAGTGTTTGCCTCAGCTTTTGTTAGAGCTGCTTGTGGGGCTTGTGCTTTTCTCAACGAGAGGTGGAGCGCCTGGATTCGAATAGATTCTTGGATTCTTTGGAAAATCGTGGATTTGATCTCACTGGAGCGTCCTCCCCTTCATGGCCCAGGGGAATATCTGTCATAGCTGCTCCGCCTTTACGGATTTCGAAACGTTATCTCCGTGGCATAGATCAATGCTATCCAAAGAGATAACTAACATCGTCCCTGTTGCGAGGAGCTCTAAGGCTCCGATATGATACCAGCTCGCACCCTTGAATAAGGCATGAAAGTCAATTCAATAATTTATCAGGGTTAGGGTTTTACCAAGAGCCATATGCCTCATAGTGGTAAACATTTGAAGTATTCGCCATCTACATAGTGTCCCAGGGTGTTTTTTGGCTCTTCCTATCGGGGTACCCTCTATAAGAATACATATAGTCACCTAATAAATACTATCGTACAGGACACGTGACTACCATCTATCTATGCTATAACTGTAGACTTATGACGAGGAATAGGTGATGTGACAGCCTGTCCTCAATTATGTCGTATAAAGCTAGAAACTTTAGTATCTAGTTTCATTAATATCATCCTCGTCCCTTCTTTCGTCCAATCACTTGGACTTGCTATAGCCATTGGAACACGCGCTGCCTTACAATATTCATCTTTCTTCTATGGAGATTCTAGAATAGATACCTAAATTATTACCATAACAATATATAGCTTTAGGAGCTACTCTGATAGAGTCGAGGTTAGGTCTATGAGTTATTTAGCAATGAATGGTTCTCTCTCTCTCTCTCTCTCTCTCAGAGGCAGCTCTTGCGTCGTATATCGATTAAAAGCCGCTTGAGTCTCCTAACTCTCGTTCTCATAAGGGCACCTGTCCTATACTGTATGTCCGCTCCTTAGGTCTTCCACAGGTCCTGGGCTCCAAATTAAATCAGTGATAGGTGGGAGTAGTAAGTAGTGTAACGATTAGCTATAGCTACAGTACACTTACTTTGGTTTCCCGACGCAACCAACCAAGAACATGAACTAGGAACCCGAGTGGTTGCCATATGTTTGTTTTCATATCTGTTGCTTGGAGCGGTTGATGCCGGCTCTTGCCGGTTTCGGTCGCTCATGTATGGTCACTCGGTGGTTGAACCATTGGATGTCTGCTTTGTTTTGACTATGTCAGTCAATGGGAGACATGGGCCACATATGGGCTCTTCTCGGTGGTTGCGATTGGAAGGCTCACAGTTTCATTGGAATGGCATATATATCGCTGATAGCAGCCGGTCCGGCTGTCATATTCTCTCACATCACAAGATATCACCATTCGACAAAATCACCAATTTTGAACAAAAAAACTGAAAACTGAAAACTAATAGGCAAACTTTTATTCATTCCAGCCCGTCTATTGGTCTACCCCACTCCTCAATTCCACCAAAAGCTAACACTAAAGCTCGTATCCAAGCTCCTCACATAATGCCACCAACCTGCCGGGATATACAGCCCCTCCCCCCTCTCTAACACCCCTTCTACATATTTGGCCTCTTTAAAGACCCTCCACCTCTCCTTCTCCTCCTCACTCTCCGCCTCGCCGCCGCCCTCAACCCTCTCGATATCGATCGAGCTCGTATTCGACATATCCACGCCACCGTCCTCCACACCCCTCGGAAACAGCTTCGCCGTCTCGCTCGGCGCATACAGGCGCACATACTTCCTACCGAGCACCTGGCACAGAATATTCGAATACGGGTCCGTATGCAGCGGTGATATCGTCCCCGTCGGCCCAAACCACGCATTCACCAGCGGTGCCTCCAGTTGCACCGGCGTCGGCACCCCCGGCGGCGCCGGCGGTGTCGTATAGCAGTAGTCCGGTATCAGGATGTCGTTACGCAGCGGCGGGATCTGGTGGAAGAGCGTGTGCTGCGCCAGATAGCCTGTCTGCGGCGTCTGTTTCTCCCCCTCGTCATCTTCTTCCCCCGTGAACGCTGGGACGGTATTGCGCGGGAGCACGTGCGTGTTCATGAACTCCCGGAACGACATAATGCGCTGGGCCCAGTCGCGGTTCGTGTAGCTACGCCCGACCTCGACGGGGACGAGGCGCTTGCCGCCGTGGGTTCGGCTGAGAAGGTAGGCGGAGGACGCCCAGGGGCGGGTAGTTAGCGCGGGCCAGTCGTCAACGACCCCGGCCATGATGAGAGGTGTGTTCTGCGCTAGTAGGTGCTTCGTGAACCCCTCCAGCGACAGCGGCGTGCCGTGCCGCTCAATTGGGCAGTCCAGCTTCGGTGCCGGCGGTGAGTCGGCCGCGATCAGGTCGTTGTGGCTCGTTGGTACTGCGGGCTCGGTGGTGGTGGCCGTGACATAGACGTCCACCTTCTCGAGCAGGTCCTCGATGATCTCGCGGCGGCTGTTCCCCGGCGCGCCGGCCATGATCAGCGCCATGTCGAGTGTGCGCACGATCTCGGAGTCGGAATCATTGAGCTGTTCGGTGGGCGTCGAGGACGTCAGGAGTAGTATCTGCGCGACGGCCTTGAGCACACTAGCGTCTGTGTAGAGGCGGCGCCAGCAGAGGGGGACATCGCGGTAGGGGTAGGTGTGTAGCTTGTCGGTGCAGAGACGGAGGAGGTCTGTTGCGCGGGTTATTGCATTCTCGAGCGCAGGCGCGGGAGGCGGGGCCGGTGTCCAGAGGGCGAGGGTGAGGGAGCGGTGGAGCTGGAGGGCGCCGAGGCCGCAGTCGCTGAGGGTTGCTGTGGTGGGGGTGTGTGTTAGTGCGTGCAGTGTGCAGGGTGGTGGGGAGGGATGCACGGACTGTCTGTGGTGAGGTCGGAGTGGATTGTGGAGATTGCAGTTGTGCAGGCGGTCGTGAGGGCCGCTGCTGCTGCGGTTGCGGGGGCCATGGCGTTTGTGGGTTTGGTTGTGATGCTGTGCTGTGGTTCTGGTGGTAATGGTTCTGGTGGTAGTGGTTCTGGTGGTTCTGGTGGTTCTGGTGGTTCTGGTGGTTCTGGTGGTTCTGGTGGTTCTGGTGGTTCTGGTGGGGCGTATGCTGTGTGTGGTGGGGGTGTATGGATGTGTGGTGGGGAGGAAACGGTAGGGAACAGGCAGTCGGTGCTGGTGATGGTTGATGATGCCGGCGGAGAGAATGAGTATCAAGAACTGCAACCACCCTCTCCCTCTGCCGCTGTCTGTCTGTTTCCTTTCTCTCTCTCTGTCTGTCTGTCTGTCCCCTTCCTTCACTCTCTACCCAGCACCCTTACCCCTTCCCTCGCCCAATCGGACACAGCTGATTAGCTGCATGATGATAATCACTCCCCATCGGCCAGATGTGGTCATGCAATATCACTCGTCCACGTGTATCCGCAACGTCGAGCCCTCCCCCCTTAGTAAGGGGGACGGGGAAGGGGGGGAGGGTGGATGTAGCCAATTCAACCGCGCCTCTGCTTCCCGTGAGATACCACCTATCTCCAGAAACACAAAAACAATATCTTCTCTCCCACCGGCGACGGCATGTATCCGGCCCGCCTTTTTTCTTTTCTTGCTTGCCTCTCTTCCTTTCCATTATAGCTATAGAGGACTGAGTGAGTGAGTGGGCGATCGATCAAATCGCCCTCCCGGGTAAAATGGCAAGAAGTAAAAAAGTTTTCTGGATGTTTCTACATACTAGAGCTCGCTAGAAAGCTAGCTAGCTGGATAGATAGATGGTTGGTAGAATGGGTTGGAGTATTCGATTCGAATACAGCCCCGATATATTTGCTCCTCTCGTTGCAGGCAGGTAAGCAGGTAAGTAGGTTGGTAGGTGGTGAGAAAAGACCTCAAAGCTACACTACATAAGCTAGCTAGCTAGCTAGTTAGAGCTCCACGGGCAACCAACCAATCAACTAATTAGCCAATCAGGGCGACCAATCAGATAGCCAGTAAGCTCGACGAATCATTCACTCATGTTTCGACCATGCCCACGTCCAGACAGAGTCGTACTAAGCTGGAGTACACACATTTACTCTATGCCCTCTACCCACGTACTCCGCTCAAGGTAGAACATCTCCTGCAAACCCCTCAAAATTACAACATTACAAGCTTAAGTAGAAAGTAGAGTATCAATCATATTACGCTAGCAATCGAGGCCAGACCCGCGTTTGGCGGGGAAAGCAGAAGCAATTTAAGATCATACGTCCAAAAAAAGCAACTTCACAAATGGATGTGTGGGGTTCGTCACTTTGGATCTAACATGCTGCTTGCTCATGGCTCGCTGTGTCAGATCCGGAGCAGGGCAGTTATAGATCAGATCATGGCCGTTAAGGTTTGGCTTGGGAGCTTCGTGGGTTGGCCGGGCCAACGATCATTTACATGTATTTACTTCATTTGAGCCTGCCTATCCGCCACAATGGCCACAGGAAGCGAGTACAATTCGTGCATCAGATTCTCTGTTCGAATTCTAGTCCCCTTCTCTTCTAGCGTCAGAAGACCAGACCAGAGCATCCACTCACTACCTAAACCCCCCTCTGCTTCTCACCGCTTCATATACACTACACTAGCCCGCAGCTCTCTAAACGACCAAGGAAAATGACCTCATAACTCCCCCCTCCCCCAACGTATCCTCCTCCATAACCTCCTACGTAACCTTTCCCTTCTCGCCCGTCTATCAAAAACACTGGCTCTTCCTTCCATCCATCTATCCAGTCTCCAATATCTATCCAGTACCTTAGTCTATAGTAGCATCAACAACAACCCCTGCCCGTGCCTAAAGGAAAGAAGAAAAAAAAGGTTACTAAAATATGATATAAATTTGGTTCTCCAAGAAGCGAAGCAAAGCAAGCAAGCCCATAGGAATAGCTACACGTAACTATACCCACAGTCCCTTCTTTCACCGCTTTACCGCCTGCCAGATGTCGAATCATACAAGAAGGAGCAAAAAGAAAACAGAAGCAAAAAACCCCCAGGTCCGGTTATAATCAAAAAGCCACTGTAACAAAAAAAAAAGGAAAGAGAAAAAAGGGAGCAAAAAACGAAGGGATTATATATGGCGTAAAAAATATAACAAATCCAAAAATGATAAATAAAAGTATAGACAATTGCAGCAGCACAAAAACAAAATGATGCCGAATAAACCAAAAAACAAGCCTCTATGTGCAAAAAAAAAGAACAAGATCATCTAGGAAGCTCTCTAGATTCCCTAAGAAAAAATCGACCTAAAACAAAGGGAAACTGACAAAGGAAAAGGATCAGTGGTAAGGAGTGTAAAGGGGTCTCAGACCAGCCCAAAAATATAGTATATGTGACTCTTCTAGCGTTTAGCAGCCAAAAAGAAAAATGAATCAAAAGGGAGGGGGAAACAAAAACAGAAACGACGTCTATACAGCCATCGTCACGCCGGCTTCTACCGCCAACATGATCTTCCTCGCAGGCGCCGCAACGGCAGGGGCAACAACCGGGACCGGAGTCACCGCAACAACCTCCGCAATCTCAGCCGGCGTCTCAAACTCCATCGCCGCAAACGCATCCTCGCGGTTAGCCCGCTGGCTCAAAAAGCTGAGGTATCCATTCCAGCCCACGGCAATTGCACCACCAAACAGGGCGCGGAACTCGAGCGGGACGAACCAGAAGTTGACGGCGGTCACGGCGGGCCACAGCTTACAGGAGTTGATGTATGCTGTGGGGATGGTCTTCTTGAGGGTGTCAACCATCTCCCGTGTGCTCACTGTGCCGACGGATGAAAAGACGCTCTGCAGGGTGAAGAAGGCGGCAAGGAAGACGGGGGTGAAGAAGATCTGGTTCACCAGCACCCGGGTCGAGATTGACAGCAGCTTGCTGCGGAAGTTGAAAGACTCGCCGAGATATTTGAACCTGAAAATAGCGTTAGCGGGGTTGTTTCACCCGTGGTTGCTTTGCTGGCCCCGCTTGAAACGGATGAATTGATGGATTGAAGGGGAAAGGCGTCCCCAAGGCTGGGCTGACTCACCAAAGATAACTTGGAATCGAGAAGACTCCACCAATGGCAATATTCCTCCCGGTCCTCACTGGATCATAGGCCACGCCCTCCTCCCCAAACAGGAACTGCGCATTCAGGTCCCCCAATGCATAGATGGCAATGGACGTCAAGAGCTGCGTCACATATGGCCTCTTCCTCTGCGCCTGCCCATACCGGTCAAATGTGCGCACCACCGGTGCGGCCGCGTATGTCCCATAGTTGTATGCCGTCCTCAGCGTCAATGTGAACCTCGTTGGAAGCTTCGCAAAGATTGGGTGTGTTGGGTGAGGTGTTGTGAATATCTCGCGCCGGCGCTGGGGGCCCTTTAGAAGCTGATGTATTGTGCTTGATGTTGGATGAGCCCGTTTTGCAAATAGCCTGGAGCTAGTGGTGAGCAGAGATGCCATCGTGCTAGTTGTGTCTTTCTTCTTATTCTGGTGCTGGTGGTTGGCTTTTTTTCGTTGAAACAAAGTGAGTGAGTGTGAAGGCGAGGGATTGTAAAAAGTGGAAAAATAAGGATCGTAAGGTGACGAAAGTCCGGGGGGGAGGTGATGGTATTAATACTTTCAGCTGTACCTGGGGATCACCATCTGTGTTGTACCGGGAGTAACCAAAGAGCGAAGGTGTAAGGTGTAGTGGTACTAGTGCCAAAGGAAAGGACAGGAGGTACAGTTGAAGAGTAGGTGACTAGACCCAAGTGGTGGCTTGTCCATTCACGCTTCGCCCCCCCAAAGTAGCCACACGCCTCAACCATTCGCCAGCCGCCCAGAACACCCCCCTCCCTCCCTCCTTCCCTCCTCCCCTCCCCCCATGCCTAACCTCGGAATACCAATCATACTCCTGTAGATTACGCCGAACGTGGCAGAAATGACGGCGTTTGGCTCGGTGATGGTGCAAATCCATCACCCACACTGATTACTGCACTGCATGCAGGGACGTCGGTCGGGTTGGATCTCTCGTCAACAAGAGCCTCCCCATCCGAGAGCGATAAACCCCCCTCCCCCCCTCAACCCCTGTATCTTACCTGTTTCGTCCCAACTGGATCCACGAAGGCAGACCGTCGCCCAAAAAAGACCTGTGCTGCTGCAGCGGCGAAACAGATTCTATCCGTTGGCGGGGCCCGGCGTTTGCTGAGGGGGGGGGGATGATCGTTTTGTGTTCCTCGCGTTTGTTGCATGCTATTCGTGGAAAGCCTGCCGGGCGAGTTGTTCATCACGGTCGCATTCCTGCCATTCTTGTTTCTCGCGATAGCAAGTGCGGAGTACATACATGTAGAGCACATTATGTGCAGGTTCCGTTTTCTATTGAAACCAAGGCATCGAACTGCTGGACTTCTGTTCGTCAGAAGTGAGGGGAACGTTCTTTTGGAGGTTTCGTTACGGTTCCGCGTGATGTTGCACAGGGCGTGATGGTAATAAAATCTCCGAAGGGCGGAAGCGAGAACATTTACAATCAGACGTGATGAACGATATCTACATAGAGGCGCTCCCATACTTACCTCCTACCACTCACAGGTCGTGCGTTACTACTTTATTTACTTCTACAGGTGTCACTTGGAGGATGGCAAAGACAAGATATCGTTAAGGGTTTCATTTATTCTCACAGTCAAGCTAGATTGGTGGTATTAACTAGAGAGAGAGAGCATGTTTTGAACTAGAAGGCCAGGTTATTGACCTTCTTACATTTGTTGTTTTCACGAAATTGAAACTATAGTACAACAAACTCCACCGTTCTGGCGGTGCAAAAACAAGAAAGCTAACACCCCACCCAGTACTGTACGAGCAAAAAAGGAAACCCAGGAACAAAGAACCATTGAATTCATTTAAAAGACACTACTAACCCATCCCCCCGAAGATTATCGTTATGGTAATACTCTAAGAGCGCTCGCCACGGAGACGGCGAGCGAGCTGGATGTCCTTGGACTGGATGGTGACACGCTTGGCATGGATAGCTGTAATGACAATGTTAGTGGTTATTCTATTAATAAAAAAAAAAAAATAGACGCGAGTGGCAACGCGGCAGAAGTGGTTACTTACCACACAAGTTGGTGTCCTCAAACAGAGAGACGAGGTAGGCCTCAACGGACTCCTGAAGAGCACCGATGGCGGATGACTGGAAGCGGAGGTCGGACTTGAAGTCCTGAGCGATCTCACGAACAAGCCTCTGGAAGGGAAGCTTGCGGATCAAAAGCTCAGTGGACTTCTGGTAGCGACGGATCTCACGGAGAGCGACGGTACCAGGCTTGTATCTGTGAGGCTTCTTGACACCACCTGTTGTTGTTTAGTTAGCAACTGTTTCTATTCGTGATGTGATAGGATGAGGTAGGATCTTTAAACTTACCAGTGGATGGTGCAGATTTACGAGCAGCCTTGTTGGCAAACTGCTTACGAGGAGCCTTTCCTCCGGTGGACTTACGGGCGGTCTATAAACAAAACGCGTTAACACATCAACATATTAAGCAAGGTGGGACATGATGGTCATCATGTCCTAGTACTAGATGTATGGATGGGGTTATTATCTTACCTGTTTGGTGCGGGCCATTTTTGGTGATTTTTGGCTGATTTAGATGTTGTTGGTGTTGTTGTGGTGAAGTGGAATAGAGAAGAAGACGAGATCGGGGAGGGCGGCAAGCTGTGCTTATATACCGTGGGTCAAGGCCACGGAATCAACTTAGGACACAGAACAAGGAGTGAGCAGGGCAGGGTTAGGGAAAAGAATAGAAATGGGAGGTTGGGGTTCTTGAAAAACCCAGAGTACGTTGCAACCGGAAATACCCCGAAAAAAGTTCTCCTTTCCAGCGTGTTTTTCGACCATAATTTTGTATGGGGGATTTGGGTGCAAAATGGCTGAGTTGCAACTAAGGTATCACATCCTGGTTGGTTGTGCAGCGCACCCACACACACCACTTCCGCATTCAGCCGCTGCTACTAACTAAGGCAAGGAACCTGGTGAACTGCCATTTCCATCTCCAAAATCTCAAAGACGTGAGATTTGAGTCATGTCGCATGTGCAATAGTAGATGGGCATTGCGTTACTCTCAAAATAATTCTCTTTTCCTCGTATTCAACTTTAAAGCCATAGTATTGTTTGAATGTGTCCTTCTCTATTTCATCTTTTGAGCGACCGAGTATTTTCGCCGAACCTGGCATTTTCATTCTATCTACCGTGTTCTCTTTTCAACCTGCAGACAACATATAACAGGCAGAAAAAAAAGGCTTTACAGCAGATAGAATTGCCATAAATGACTGGCCGACCAACCGATGCAGGAGTTACAAGTCGGTCGGTATGTTGATGTAACATGCATTCCATAGATCCGTGCCGTACCTCGCTCCCCAATACAGGCTTCTTCTGGAATCTGGATCCTCAAAAATCCCATAGATCACCACCACCTTGTGCGCCCATTCAATTCTTTGGTCCTACACCCCCCTTGTAGCATCGTAGAGTGAAGCAGAGATATTAGCGTGTTTCGCCCAACGTGGGTCAGGGCCAGGGTTTCAGTCATGCAGCACAAAGATGGCGCCCCCCAATTTTTTTTCGAGCGCGGTCGGTGCCTGCCTTGCCTGTCTGGCCTGGTTGATGTTGAAAATCAAATGGGGTACGGGTCCTCTTCAAATACCGCGTGTTTTCCCCCACCTCGAAAGCACTTCCTTCAACTCATCCTGCACTACTACGAATCTAACGCAACTATCTCGCGTTTCATAAACTTCAACTTCTTTTTTTAAAGCAACCCCCCCAACAACTCAACTCAAAATGACTGGACGTAGGTTTTAATATCTCCGCTTGCTTGATCAACGCGTCCATTTACTAAACTTGTTTTCTCTACAGGTGGAAAAGGTGGAAAGGGTCTCGGAAAGGGTGGCGCCAAGCGTCACAGAAAGATTCTCCGTGACAACATCCAGGGTATCACTAAGCCCGCTATCCGCCGTCTCGCGCGTCGTGGTGGTGTCAAGCGTATCTCTGCCAGTATGTTTACCTCTAACTCTTTTACATATAGCTTCATGAACAATCTCTAACGTGTCTGCCTTGCAGTGATCTACGAAGAGACCCGTGGTGTCCTCAAGACCTTCCTCGAGGGTGTCATCCGTGATGCCGTCACCTACACCGAGCACGCAAAGAGGAAGACCGTCACCTCCCTCGACGTTGTCTACGCCCTCAAGCGCCAGGGACGCACTCTCTACGGTTTCGGTGGTTAAGCGTGTCGTTTCCAGCCAAGTGTTACATTATGTCGATTTTCTTCGGGTGTTCGGGTTAAATTCTGGAATTTTCTTTTTCTTTTCTTCTTCTTAGTCTACGCGGGGGAATTGTGTTTCTATTTTTCTACCGGGATTTGTACTATAGCCAGCTTTCTATATGAAGGAATGAAGATGGGGAGAAGACACTGTCTTTAATATGCGGTGGCTTCTCCTGAGCTCTGAAATTACAATGATTGCCCCGTATTTTGTTCTGTAACCGTAATTTGCGTATTATAACTATTAGGTTGTGAATTTTTCTCGTAGACGCGTTTCTAGTGAGTGACAATATGCGATGAAGCAACGATGAGACACGGTATGATAAACTTCGTCACGGTAAATCATGCTGCTGCGCGCGTGTGACAACCAGGCTTAAACCATACCGGTACCTGTAAGGCCACAATGGCGCAGCACAGTCTTGAGGATCCAGAAAAACCATGTATCTACGCAGCCCACTCTTTTATTTGAGCTTCGAAACCTGTAAACGAGCAATCTGCCGTCTCCCACCGTGCGCAATCCAACACATCGCTCACCACCATTCGAATTCGCATTCTATCTACAGTACACACCAGTCGTCATTAATTGAAAACCCATCCAGATAACAAAGAAAGAAATCTCACACACACCCAATCCCCAATCCCCCCATCCAGTAACCCATCCTCATCCTATCTCCGATTCCATCCCACCCCCCCACCACACCTAACGCGTCATACCCTCCTTCTCTCCCACCGGCACTCCGCCCCTCCACAACCCCGCCAAGACACCTCAATACCGGGTGATTTCCCATGACGCACTACACCCACCACCACAACCCCAGCCGCAACCGCCGAACCCTAACCCACCACCCACCCCTCAACGAGAAAAAAAAAAAAAAAAGAAAAAAAAAAGGTGCGCGACGCGGCCGCGGCGGCCCCCACGCACGTGCCACGGTGGCCAGCCAGCAAAGCTAAAAAATCTCCTCCCCCTGTGCCTGCTGCTCAGTGCTGGAGCTGGAGCCGAGCCGAGCGAGCGAGCAAATCGGGGGGGGGGAGGGGGGGGCGGAATGTTCCACGACGCGTTCCATGAGCCTCATTCGCCACGATCTGCGCTAAGCCTATCTTTAGTTTGGGGTATGGGGGGTCATGGGTGCTCACTCGGTTTTGATTGCTAACAGCCTTTTATGGGGGGGGGATTCGGCGGGCGGTGGTTAAGCGGTGTGTAGCAGTGTAGCGCCTGGCGGTATCTATCGTGTGGTGGTCTACCTAGAGTACTACCGCGAACGTTATCCCCCCCTCTGACAGCGCCCTCGGAGATGGCTAAACGAGCGTCACACCTTACGGGCAGTATGTTTGTTTGGTTGGCCCGTTCAGGGGTTTTTATCAGGGACGGCCGGCTGAGATCACGCAGAGGTACGTACTTAGCGGGAGTGATTCCGGGATAAGTTTGGTCGACTGTCGCTTCTTTTGCGCCAGCTGGTCCAAAGTGTAAGGACACGGTTTGAGTCACGCGCCAGAAGACAAGTATACTCTATTATAGATATTATAGACTCACTTAAATCGAGAGCTGAGAGCTACTGAGGACCTCTGAATCATCGATTACACTCATCTATGCTTGAAAGATACTTTTTGAAAGATACTCTTACACAAAGTGTCCGGATACAGCTGTACGGATGC
The DNA here is from genome assembly GCF_020137385.1 of Morchella sextelata. Lineage (NCBI taxonomy): Eukaryota > Fungi > Ascomycota > Pezizomycetes > Pezizales > Morchellaceae > Morchella > Morchella sextelata. The sequence goes on from NW_025408632.1 coordinate 644,117, forward strand.
TGACCAAAAGAAGGAAGATACTTTCCTGTGGGCACGAGACCTAGATACTGGCAACTATGGGTCATATCCATTTACGAGTCAGCCAAGCTGATGAAATGAGTCAAGCAATATACGTGGTGGAGATGGTGGGTGTCCCTTCTGCGGTAGGCGAGTCCGCAGACTCACCCGGCGGTCCCCCTCGCCCCGAGAGTTGCCGCCGCAACTAGAGGATCTATCTCATCACTGCCTTGGACTTATACCAGTCACCATCAGCTGTCTGTTCGGGTGAGTGTCGTCTATTGCACCTGTCACCTGACTACCTAAAGCTACATACATGTGTGTAACTACAAAGACAAAAACCCCAATCCCCATCACACACTCTCACTCGCCCCCCTTCCCTCTCTTCACAACCCAATACTCCTCCCACCTCCTCCCCTCCCACAGCCACCCGGGCACCCAAAACACCCTCCCCACCAGCCCCGTCCCCTCCTTATCCAGGAACCTCTCCCTCGCCACCACCACCCCCCACCCCTCCGCCATCACCACCCCCCTCTCCCTCTCCCCCAGGCCCACAATGTACTCACACTCCCCGCGGCTCACATACTTGCCCACATCCTCCCGATTCATATCATTCATCCCCTGCGGCACCCTCCACGTCCCCTCCCACCCCGCCTCCACAAACTCGCCCGGCAGCAGCCCACGGAACTCCGACACCAGCCACTTGGCCCGCACCCCCTCTGGCAGCAGGTAGTGCGACGGAAAGCGATACCACTCGCCCGCAACACACAGATTACCCGTTGCATCCGCGGGGAGGCTGTTATAGATGGTGAGCGGCGCCGAATACGACGTCGTGACCGCCAGCGTCCTCGACAGCGACAGCAGCGTCGTCAGCGCCACCACCGCCGCCGCCAACACCCTCCTGAGCACCCTTGACGGGAGGAGCGCGCCCACGACGTCGAGCGCGCGGGTGAGTGCGATCGCGGCATTGACGAGCAGCATCGGGTATGCCAGGAACATGAACCGCTCCTCCTTATGGGGCTGGAGCGTAAAGATGGCCAGCCACATGTAGTACGGGAGCGTTGCCGTGATCTCGCGGCGCGTGACGGGGGTTTTGGCAAGGAGTGCGGAGAGGGCGAGCGCGGGGAGGGCGGCGAGCGAGAGCGGGAGGAGGATATTGTGGTTGAGGGTGAGGTTGAGCAGGTAGAAGTGCCATGGCTCGGTGCCGTATATGTTTGGCCCGCGCGAGGCGTCGCTGAACACGTTGTAGAGCACGATGTTGAGCGGGACGATCTCGAGCTTGCGGTAGAAGGCGGAGTCGATGGCGACGATTATGGCCTGTGGGGGAAACACACATATCGATCATTAGCCCACCACTCACTCACTATCCACCACCCAACCACCCGCACCCAACAACACGGGGAAAAACCTACCAACACCCCCACCGACCACAATGCCCCCTTAACACACCTCCCCACGACACCCACCACCCTCCCCTCCACCACGCCCGTCACCAGCGCCCCCAAGATCCACGGCACACACATAACCGCACAAAACGGCCACCCCAGCACCGCGCCTACCGCCGTCCATACTACCCCCTCTACCACCGCGCCCTCCAAGAACCCCGCCGCCGCCATCATGCCCGTATACATCGCAAACGTGCTGGGCAGGAACGCCACAGCGCCATGAAACATGCCCGCGCTCCCCGCCGCAAACGCCAGATACAGCGCGCCCACGCCGCGCCCCAGCCGCGCCGCCACCGCGCGGTACAGCCTGCTCTCCGCGTACGCGCACACGACTGCAAAGACGGCACGGAGCGCATAGAACTCTGCGCGCTTGCCCACGCCCGGCAGCAGCGACACGGGCCGCGAGAGGGCCGAGTGCAGGAGGATGTATGCCCATGAGCGGATGGCGTAGGCCGGCGAGTATTCCCAGGTCTGCAGGCCGTGCGAGTGCGCGAGGTAGTGGGCGGGCTCCCAGAAGTTGAAGACTTCGTCGCAGTCGGGGATTGTCGCGTAGCGGGCTGAGAGGAGGCGTGGGATGAGGAGGAGGGCGAATGCGGCGGCGGAGGTTATGAGGGGACTAGAAGAGAGAGGTATGTTAGTCTCGGTTTGACTCTAGTGGGGGAGGTGGAAGGGGGTGGGGAGGGACTTGCGTTGGTGCTTGGGCGGCCTTTTTGGAGAGGCGGGGGTTTGTGGGGATTGCTGAAGCGGGAGGATCAGGTGCGGGTGTGGTCGCGGGGCGGGTACGGGCCCGCAGTTCGGACATTGTGGAGGTGTGCTAGGCGTGGTTACTGTGCTGTAGAGAGTGTGGGATGTGGGATGTGGGATGTGGGTTTCTCTGTGCGGGTTGTAGAGCGGGGGGAGCGAGCGAGAACTCGAGGGCTGCTGCCATGAGGCCACGGTGAGCTTCAGGGATGCGGCACGCACGCAAACACGCAAACACGCAATCAAGCACGGGCATGCACCCGTGGGACGAGAACAGTGCAAACATGTAGCTATCACAGCATCAGCATCTGACCAGACACAGCGATCGAGCTGTAGTGGAGACCCCCCGCCCAGTTGAGCAAGCCCAGAAACCCGAGTCCCTCCAAATCCCCAACCGAGTCTTGAGCCGTGATGCGTGCTCTTCGTGTTCCTCGTGTCTTGCCTGCAGCCCCACGCTAGCCCAACCTAACCCTTGTGCACGCCTCACCCGAAGCGTCATCCCTGCACACGTCAAAACCCAAACTTTTCTCTCGCTCTGAAAATCCTCAACCCAACTCAGCCCACAGCCCACGGCCCACCACAAACCACAAACAAGAACCACAACAACAAACACAACCACATCCATCGCTACAATCCCAATTCAAACAAGACAATGGAGAGAACAACAACCTCACCGCCCACCGGCGGCGGAATCCCCGGCCTGTTCCTCCTCAGCGACCCCACCACCACCTCGACAGAAGAGACAATGATGGATGCTGCCCCCCCCACCAGCGCTGAGAACACAGACACAGACACAATTAAAACCGAGAAGGGCGATACCACCACCCCCAATCCCAATCCTACTACAACTGCTACAAATGATTCCCTCTCAAAAGAGGACTTCAAGTTCGCCCTCGACCCCGCTGCGCAAACGGGCGAAAAAGCCATCAAGGCCGAGGAGAAAGAGGGGCCGCAATGGCCACAGGAACAGGAGCAGCAACAGCCACAGGAACAGGGGCAGGACAGCCATATGCAGGACGACAGCAAGCCCGTTAAAAAAGAAGAAGAAGAAGAAGAAGAAGAAGAAGAAGACACCGGGCCCCCAGAAGCCGAGACCGCCCTCCACTCCGCCGCCGTCAAGCCCGAGCCCGTCTCCACAGACGACGTCCCCATGGGCGACACCGACCCCGAAGCAGCCTTCCAAGCCGCCGCCCTCGCCAACAAGTCCGAGCCCACCGCCGAGTGGGAGCTCGACTCCGACGCCTCCGATTCTTCCGACTCCGACAGCACCTCCTCCGCCGGCTCCTCCGACTACGACCTCCTCGACCCGTCCTCCCTCGCGGCACTGCTAATGGACGAGGCCTCCGACCACTCCGACACCGACGGCCACCCCTCGCGCTCCGCCCTCAAGACCAAGAACGAGATCCCCGAGTCCGCGCTCCCCATCGAGCGCCCCACCATCACCCTCACCCCCACCCACCCCATCACGCACCTCGGCACCGTCACCACCCTCCTCGGCACCACCCTCCTCATCACCGCCGCCACCCCCGGCGACCACCGCGTCCTCAACGAGTCCTCCCTCCTCTGCACCGCCGACCGCACCATCCTCGGCACCGTCTCCGACATCTTCGGCCGCGTCGAGCAGCCCCTCTACACCGTGCGCTTCGCGACCCCCGCAGAGCTCTCCGAGACCGGCGTGGCCGTCGGCGACGCCGTCTACTACGTGCCCGACCACAGCTCGTACGTGTTCACGGCGCCGCTGCGCGCCGTCAAGGGCAGCGACGCGAGCAACCTGTACGACGAGGAGGTGCCGGAGGGGGAGAGGGAGTTTAGCGACGATGAGGCGGAGGCTGAGGCGAGGCGCGGGAAGAGGAAGGCGAGGGCGGGGGATAAGAGGCGCGCGGATGGAAAGAAGGTGGTGAAGGAGACGGATGAGCCGTATGTGCCGTTGGCGAGGCCCGCGAATCTGCAGGAGATGCTGGCGGGGCCGCCGCCGCCGCCGCCGCCGTCGCGAGGGAGGGGAGGTGGAGCAGGAGGAGGGGGTGGTGGGGGTGGAAGGGGGGGCCGGAATGAGCGTGGTGGCCGCGGCGGGCAGAGGGGCCGTGATGGGCGTGGGCGTGGTGGTGGAGGTAGTGGAGGCAGCGGTGTCGGCCGCCGCGAAGACCAACACCACCCCCAACATCAGCAACAACCCCAACACCCCCAGCACCCGCAGCAGCAACCCTACCCCCCCCAATTCCCCGCGCAGCCCCAATACCCGCCCCAATACCCCCCCCCTCAACAACAGCAACAGCCGCAACCCCAATACGCCCCCCACCACCCGCACTTCCCGCAGCAGCAACAGCAGCACTGGACGCCACCGCCCTTCCCGCAGTTCCCGCAGTTCCCACAGTTCCCGCAGCAGCAGCAGCAGCAGCAGGGCTTCTATCCACAGACGCTCCCGCAGGGCGCGCACGTCAATCCCGCGTTCTTCCAGGGGCACAGCTGGCCGCCGCCGCCGCCACCACCGCCTCAGCAGCAGCAGCAGCAGAGGGTGGATCCAGAGGCGTTTAGGGCGCTGCAGAACTTGTTGAGTCTTAGTAGGGGTGCGCAGCAGGGGCAGGGTGGTCAGGGTGGGCAGGGGCAGGGGCAGTAGGGGCAGTAGGTTGTGAGGATCGGAGTAGGGGGGGGAAGGGGAGAAGGGGGGGCGGAAAAGTGTATTTTTCTTTTTTTTTCTTTTCTTTCGTTTCTTTTAGGGCTTTTTTCTTTTCTACGATATTTGTACTATTTTAGTTTTAGGGGGCGTGTAATCGTAGTGTTTTTGTTTTTTTGCCAGTTTGGGGGCTTTGGGGACCTTTGTGGTGAGTTTGTTTCTGGGTGAGCTTTTTTGTGTGCGAGTTCCTACATACGTGAGTGGGAGTAGGTTAAAAAGGGAAGGCGGAGGGGCGCGGGGTGCGTCGAGTGATACGCCATGATCGAGCACCAGTTGGTAACCCCTCAAGGAATTTTTTATAGGTAACCCGATACTTGCAAGGCCTGCTGCGGCTTCCGATTTATCTATCCATCATCTTGGCGTCGAAAGAATGTACCTACATACAAGTATCCCCCCCGAATTATCATTGGCTGTGCCTGCCAATGGCCTGTCTGTCACGTGAGACCTGCCAATGATCGGCAGACCGGTTACTCCTCGCCACCAAGGATAAAACGGTCTGGCGATGAATTTTAAGTATGTACCCTCCTAGCGTTGCAACGGTACTTAATTCATTGCCAGACCCCCCCCCCCCCCTTTTTTTTTTTTTTTTTTTTTTTTTTTTTTTTTTTTTGTTGGCGAGTAACTGTACAGTACTGTAGTCACCACACGTACCCCCCCAACTACGCGCAGACGTTTGGGGGGGGGGGCACCGTAAGGTTGGAGAGAAAGCTTCGGCTGCGGCGGGGGTTTCGGTCGGTTTTGTGTAGTGGCACGCTATGTATATATATACCCTGACTTGATCGCCAGAGTGGATTCGCCTCGAAGAGATGGCCCGCATTGAACTGGATGGATGGATGGAGGGTGTCGTTCTTATGCGCAGTGGCAGTTACATGGATAGACTATCTCCGTAGCGTCGCGGTGGTTTTTCGAGGTCCGTGATGCGGTCGGCCCCCTCGTCGCTTCGGGTATGTACTTGTAGGGACACCAACCACGTTTACATTCCAGCTTACACGAAACGGAACGGGCTTGCAAAAACAATAAACCACACAAAATCTCCAAACTATCTTTGATTTTGAAAAACACATGTACCCCACGATAATCTTTTTTTTTCTTTCGAGAAGGACAGCAACTAATTCATCTTTTGTGAACGAATCAAAAAATAAACGCAAAGGAAAAAAAAAAAAAAAAAAAACCTAGAAACTTGTCCTAGCTCCAAGCAATTCCATCAACACTACTAATACTTCTCATCTCCCAAGACAGCTTGACGAGCCTGCTCATAGTCCGGGATGATCCCACCGGTGAACACCTGAATCGGGAAACATTAGCATCATAATATGTCACTCGCCCAGATGCAACTTACCTCAAATTGTTTTACACCCTGCCCAGTCAATGCCTCCAACCCTGGAACTGTCTTCCATCCAGCCTCCTCAGCAAGCTTCATAACTTCAGTATGTCTTGGCTTGTATGCCATCTCCGCCAACACTCTCTCCTTTTGGCTATCGGCGGGGTTGGCCTTCAAGAGCTCAGTAAGAATCGCTTTAGTTGCGGCATCAATGGGTTTGTCAGCAGGAACTGTAGAAACCGCAGTAACTGGTTTTACGGAGATAGCCTGTGCCTCATCGAGTGTCTTGACAGCGATGATGTTGTACTCAGCCGGGAAAGCATCGATGATGGGCTGGAGATTCGCAACACTACGATTGATGATGTAAATCGTACTGTAGCGCATGTTATGCAAAGCATAAACGGCCGCTCTTGACGTACCTCCAGCACCGATGACAAGTGCACTGCCTGGGTCGTCGTAGGTGTCACGAACACCTCCCTGGAAAAGGGAGGTCTTGATACCAACCCAGTCGAAATTGTAACCAACAAGCTTTCTCTTAGTCTCCCCACGAGTCTTGACAAGGACTGGGAGAACAGTGTTGACTGCTCCAATCATCTCGGCCTCGGGGGTGATCTCATCAAGAAGTGGCATAATGCTGAGTTTGTGCGGGATCGTAACACTAGCACCACCGAAATCGTCGGCATAGAGGATGGCTCGAGTGGCTTCGTCGTTGACGGTATCGTTCTCAAAGATCTGGTAGTGATGAGGAAGACCCATATCGTGGAACAGGTGGTTGTGAAGGGCGGGACTTCGGGAATGTTGAATTGGCTTTCCGAAGAGGTAGAATTGCTTCCTCTCAATCTCACCCATCAACCAGAGGCCACGATGAATCTCCGACACTGTCAACTGCCCAGGGGCAGCCTTGAATGGGAGTGCCGGGTGTGTAACAGGTGTCAAGAACATATTCAGAATTCTGCTAAGCTTACCCTTCTCACCAGCATTGAGGGCGATGAGACGAGTTGCGCGTGAGCTAGCCCATTCACGGAAATTCTGAAGATCAAAGTTGTCTTGTAACTTGTTTGCTACACCGATGAGTTTGATGACATCTCCGAACTTCAGAGCAGTGTTGAAGATAGATACCCAACTCGCGTTTTTCCAGCGAAGGTGACCTTGGACATCGTGGTGGGATGCGATGATCTTAGTGTGGTTCTTTGAAGCAGTAACCTTTTCGATGATAAGCAAGGGCCACGACATCTCGAGGTCAATATACTCCAACCCCATTCTTATCGCGGTAAGGAAAAACTCTAATGCTTTCTCAGGAGCATCATCGGGGAAGCGTCCACCTTGGCTCACCGTCCTGATAGCAAAGATTGCCGGAAGCTGTGTCTTACTCCTCAGGAGTGCCAACTGCTCCGAGACGAACTTTATTGTTGGAATACCATACTCACCATCAGGATCCTCCAAGAGATCAACTCTGATCTCGAGAGCATCAGCCCCGATGGTGACAGGACCAACAATATCTATAGCCTGCGAGATATCAGGATAAGTCAAGGAAACGAAGAAAGTTCTCTCTCGTCTCAAGAACTTTTCGTGGTAGTTAGCTTTCCCGATGATGACATGGAGAAATCTTGCAAAGTCCGCTTGGGCGATATCTAGATGCTCCGCGCTGACAACTGGGGAGTAGTATTGGAAGTTACTGCACTCATCGTACCAAGGCTTGCGGCGAAGCCATACTTTATGAAGATCTTCCGAGAACGCAGGACGAGTCTTATCAACGTTTAAGAAATCAATGACATTCTCGATATTCCTGTGGATGTGGATAACAATTCCGCCGGTTTGGTGATAGCGTATTAATAGTTCCCTCGCCTCAGGGGTCTCGATGATACCGCCACCACAAGCAATAATATGTTCAATGGGATGTTCGGCCATCTTCCTCTTCAAGAGGTCAAATTCAATTTGGCGGAACCCTTCCCACCCGTCAGTCTTGACAATATCGGGAATAACCCTCCCCTGTTCCTCCTCCATCACTACATCAAGGTCCAAAAGCGGACGTTGCATTATCCTTGTTGCGATATTTCCCATAGTAGTTTTCCCAGCACCCCTCATACCAATGATAATGATGGAAGCGTTGTTCCCCTTTTTAATGATACTGGGTTCGGAATGATCGATGATCTCAGTGCCGTTAAGAGCGACCTTAAAACTGGAAGCCAGGACGTCCCACCATCCAGGCCATGTCTTTGCCGTACACTCCTTTTCTAACACAATGACGGGCTCCGGCGCTATAAGTGACAGTACCGAGAAACTCATTGCCACACGATGATCATCGTAGCAGTGCACACCATCGACGGGGCTCTGAAGAGTACTATAGTCTTTCCCTTCGATCCAGATACCGTCCTCAAGCTCTCCAGCAGTGACACCAAACTTGGCCAACTCGTGGACCATCGCTGCAATCCGATTACATTCCTTAACCCTTTGGTTTGCAATGCCGGTAATATTCGTGCGTTCAGAGCCGACAGCCACAGCAGCAAGGACAGATGCGGTAAGGAAGGCATCAGTCATGGGTTCCATATCTACTTGTGGAATCGGCTTTAGCTGTCCTTTTGAAGGGCCCCGGACGGTGGTAGAGTAATCGGTCTGCACAACCTCGCAGCCCATCGGGCGAAGTATATCAACCGCAAAACGAGCATCACCTTGGAGCGACTTCTTTCCAATGTTGGGAATAGTAACAGTGGTACCGGTGATAGCTGCAATAGCCAATGGGTAGGTAGCTGAACTAGCATCGCTCTCGACGACGTATTCAGAAGGATTCTTGTATGTCCCTTGCGGGATGTGGTAAGTGTATTCCTCAGTCTCAGACTTTGTAACCTCAATTCCGAAAGACGCCATCATCGCGGTTGTCATCTCGATGTAAAGCTGCGAAATCGGCTTTCCGCCCACAAGCGATAATGTGACTGGCTCACGGGCATACGGCGCACACATCAAGATCGAGGAAACATATTGCGACGAGACTGTAGCAGCCAATTCGATCTTTCCACCTGCAAAGCCCGAAGTTGACGGTACACGGAGGGGAAGACATCCTTCACCCTCAAGGTAATCGACTGTGTTTCCGTTTGAACGAAGCGCATTCACGAGGGCCCCGATGGGTCTTTGCTTCATACGGGCGTTACCGGTGAGAACGATGGAGTCGTTTTCAGTTGATGGGGACACAAGGGTAGCAACCGTGGTCAAGAATCTAGCTGCGGTACCGGCGTTTCCGAGGTATAGTTCGTCACCGCATGCTGTGAGCTTACCTCCATTGCCGTTTACAACTAATGTATCGCCATCATCCTCCCAGGAGAATTGCATACCCCCGAGCTTGTAAAGGGCAGTGAGCATGTGCTCTGTGTCATCAGAGTGGAGGAGGTTTTTAATTCGGCAAGTGCCAGAGCCAAGGGCGGCGAGCACAAGAGCTCTGTTTGAGATTGATTTTGACCCAGGTGGCGTGATGCTCAATTCTGGGATGGCTGACTTTTGCGAATCGACTATGACACTGGGTGCCATAATGACTCTGATAGCGTCGTCGAGGACGACGGATGCCTTTCTTTCAAGAGTCTTTCCAATAGCTGTCAATAGAACAACCCTCTTTTTACGACCATCGTTTTTCTTATCTACTCCCATGATTCTAATCATTTCCTCCACTTCACAGTGTTTCCCAGCCGTAAGCTTCTTGACTCTCTTATCATCAAGCGAAGTTGGGAGTCCATAAGCAGTTAGACACTTTGATATCCTCGCGACAGCGCTTGGTTTCAGGTGTCCAAGGTGGCGGGAGAGCTCTGCCTCCTTGATCATACCGATTGCGACACATTCTCCGTGAAGCATCTGGGGGAAGAGAATAGCCTCAATGGCATGTCCGATTGTATGACCAAAGTTGAGGAGGTTACGGAGTCCACCTTCACGCTCATCTGCGGAGACGACGTGAGCCTTGGTACGAACAGAGCCAAGGACAACTTCTTTGAGTAGTTGTTTAACTGATGATAGGCGCGATGGTCCTAGACACGGTTAGGAATACTGAGCTATGTTTAGAATTGACTGCGTGAACGTTGCGTACCCTCCTGAGTAGTAGTGATCTTTGACCTGACAGCTTGAAGTATCACATCCGAACTCTTTTCGAGCTTTGTGAACTCCTCCTCGTCCCAGATGGCGGCAGTCTATAGACGAGCCAATGAGTCATCCTGCAACTGGATAAGAATCGAAAGAGCTTACCTTGATAACCTCCGCCATTCCATTGATAAACTCCCTCTCCGGTAGTGTTTCCAGGAATTGTAGATCAATATAGATTCTCTCCGGCTGCCAAAACGCGCCAATCAAGTTCTTTCCATGTGGCGAATCAATTGCGGTTTTACCCCCAATTGATGAATCCACCATCGAAAGCAGTGTCGTTGGTACCTGAATGAACCTGACACCGCGCATAAAAGTTGCAGCAACATACCCAATCATGTCGCCAATCACACCCCCACCAAGCGCAATGATCACGGTGTCTCTAGTGCATTCTTTCGATAGCATCCAATCCTCAATCTCGGCCTTTGTGACACGAGTTTTCGAAGCTTCGCCGGGAGGGATAGTGTAAGTGAGTAGCCGAGCATTTGGTGAATACTTTTGCGAATCCTGCTCGAAAGCCTCTTCGATCCGTGGAAGGTAAATACGTCCAATATTGATATCGGTTATAAGGACATAGGTTGTCGACTTAAGGTTTTGCAGAATATCTGAGGTAATCTCATGAATGAGGTCATACCCAACCTTAATTGTATCTTTCCCTAGAATTGATACTGTGGCGACTTCCATGGGCACGGAAGTGCCATTAGTTTCGGCGGTAACCATTGTTGTCGTGGGTTAAAGTTTTTTTTTTCCTTCACAGAGGGAGGAAGAAATTTTTTCGTGGGTTGCTGCAGCGGGGTTTTGAGGTTGATGCTGCCTGAGTCACACAATCAGAAATGCAGGTACTTTTTTTCTAAAGAGAAAGGGTCGCCCGGGGTAATTGAATAGGCAATTGCGTGCGGGGAACAAACAACGTACTTAACCCGTAACTAGAGCCAGAGTGTTTTTGCGGTTAATTCGCTCCTGTAGCCCGTGGAATGTACCTGGGTGGGTGTTTTCGGGAGAGGGAAGCAACTGAGAGTAGAGATCGAGAGGGTGGGGTGAATAGTGGGGCAGCAAGATGGACCCTGCTTAAAAGTGGACAAGGGCTGATGAGAACTGCTGTCGCTTCAGTATTTGACATCTCACAATGCAGCTTTTAGATGTCAAGTTGGTTTCAGAATTGTCCACTTAGCTGGCACTGAGTGTACATACTACACCTACCACCGAATCGTCAAATTGCGCTGATTTGTATCTACTCCGGAGAAATTTTCGAGGTGAGGAATTAAACAAATTTAGGTGTAGCGGCTGCTGATTACTGAGCATAAATTTGTCTGAAATATAGGGTTCGATTTAGGCTTTGTTCAGTTTGGTTCCTGATCTACACCACCAATGCGTGAATCACTTGACTGCACGTCTCAACGTCACATCAATTGCTCGCCTTAATTATTTTATCAGCTAATTAACTAAACGGTTAGGATTTTAGAATTAGCCAGGACAGCGTTGTACGAGGGTTTGAGTACGTAGGATTCATTATGAAGCTCGTATACGCGTATACGTAAGCTAGTTCTTGATAGAACAAGATGGGGGAAATTAACATGCATAACGCTTCTATGATCGAATGGTTACAGACGATGAATCGGGAGGGGTTCAGCTATAGCTACGCCTATATATCTCAAACAAGCCCGGGGAATTCAATGCTTCCATAGTCTATTAAGCTTCACAATATACTAACATCTAACACAAACTTAGGAGTAAACATTGAAATTAGGTGATTAGAATATTGACAAGAATATCCTATCGCGATCGCCAAAATGCCACATATATAGATCTATAGACATTACCTCTCTTTACATCAAAGCTAGGGGGCAATAAGATATTGCATCTGAGCCTACAAATATATATAAAGTATATGGGGGGGTTTACTTTAACGTCGGAATGGGTAAAAAAATAAAGCTTGCAGAAGGCTCAGGAGACGCTTATATAAGCCTAAGATAAGGCTTTTATTTGATATAATCCTTTTTTGTAAATAAGCCTACTGCAAGTAACTATAGGTGAAAAGCCTTATTTCGAAATAAGACTTTTTCCATATTTTAAGACTTATGCATTTTTTAAGGCTAATATAAGACTTTTTTCCAGATAAGATTATGTCCTTGGTGGTTCAAAAAAGTAAAAGAGATGATTTGAACCTAGAGCGTTGTAGGTAGAATGTACCTCATGCTACCCACTAAGCTATGGGAGAACTGAAATTTCTTTGCTAGAGGTAATATATAGGCAGGATAGCCGATGAAATGCTAGTAAAATCGGAAATTACAAATCTTATATAAACCTTATTTGCGGAAAAAGTCTTATTTGATAAAAAGACTTATCTGGTATAAAGGCTTAAATTATTTCACAACACTTAAACTAAATTAATGTGTATAGAGACCTAAAGATGTATATAATCCTTTTTTTCGGCAAATGATTAAAAATTTTTAGGCCTTATATGGAGAAAAGGCTAAGGACACAATTTTTCGTCAAAAAACGCTCAAACATGCCTTATTTTGGCGATAAGCCTACTGCAAGCCTTATTATTTTACGCATTTCGACGGTAATGTATCATTGAATTCCACTAAAGGCAGGGCAATATACAGCATTCATTATAAATGTATATTCACGAAGAAGAAAGGCCCCAGCTGGACTATGCGGGCCACCCACTTCTCTCTGTAGAAGAGCGAATTCATATATATATAAGGAATATCGTTCCCAGCAGTACATATGCGCCATGCACACCAAATTAAAGCCAGCTTGATATGTATCAACCAACTTGGAAGATCAATATTACGAGGTGGTGTTTGTACCGAGATCCGGTTTTACTATCTAGATCTTGGTAAATTTTTTATTCGAGGTTTATTGTAGAAAACATTAAAGCCAACCCCCAATGCAAGACCTCTTTTAGTTATTAGTAACTACATGTATGTAGTGCATGTACACATTAATCAGTACGTATATTGTATATAGTACCGTTAAGTAAGTGGTGGACTGGTTTGTCTCGGTTGAGATGAAAAAAGTCCATCACCACATTTTGCAAGTTTATCTATATTATAATGAGATCTAATTATAATATATATACAAGTTTCTAGTTCGTGGCGCCTGAAACTCGAAAGTAGATATTCCCTTTATTGAAACAATTAATCTAGACCCAATAACGTTGATTTCTCTTCTATCGATTGTGTGTTATATTATGTAGACCTTGCAGTAGTTTAATATATATAATATCGATGAGTACGTACTACCATACCACGGACGAGTGATATGCCATGGGGAACTTTAAGAGGAGTGTGACGTTCAGTACATGACGTATACGTATGCTGGAAACCATGCATGACTAAAGAGACATATATAGAGTAGATGAGCTAGATTTCCCAAGTCCGGGCGAATGTTTACCCTGAAACAACTCCACAACCCCACGGACAAGAATATAGCCGAAAAGTTCATTCCCCACATAGACACATGTACGTATCATTGAAAGGTAAGTTCGTATATAACCGAATAGTGTACCTAAGCTGGTATTCAGTAGCATGTTGTGCATGCGGTGGCCATGGTTGGCCATGGTACTTTAATACAAGGTATCGAGCCTAGACCTAGACCCTGGCATAACCTTATATGCTATTTGACGCTAGGACACACTCTAACCTTACAACATGCAACCACTCAACCACCACCACTGAATTATGCTAGAAATATGGTAGGCATGTCTTTGAAGGCTGGTCACTTGTGGAGTAGAGTACTCTAGGTATGTATGTACTGTCAAAAATTTACTGATTTGTCAAGTCACAAGGTGCAGGAAAAGGCTGATCGGACATGTGCTCACGCACACGCATAGAAAGGAATGTAACGAATATCCTGAGGGCGGGGAAACCACTGGCTCTACGCTAGAGGAGAAATATGAAAAGAGAATGAATGTGATTATAATGTAACTTTAACATAAAGAAGATAGATAAGTTTAACATGAATTATCCCCCATCACCACAAGAGTTCTTTCTCGCCATCCCACACCTGGTGGGTTGACAGTTGTCGAGATCGTTGTGGCGCCGCTGATCATCGTCATCGTATTCTACTGACCACCATAATCCTGCCTGAGAAGTTGGTGCGTGTTGTTTCTTGGGGGTTTGCCGAACTCCGCTATTTTTCGCTCCATTGAGATTCCCCTCCTCTGCTTTCTGGTGTAGCTTGATCAAGCTTGGCTTCTTCCTCTGGTACTACTCCCGCCTCTGCCGCCTCCGCAGTCTTTTTCCTGCCCCCGCAACAAGGGATACATCTAGTACAACAAACGAAAGCATAACAACATATTCCAACCCCGACAAGACCAGCCATCGCAACTCCAGCGATGACTCCGCTTTTTTTACTACCGCGACCAGCACCGCCGCCTCCCTTTCGCTTCTCGAGAATATGAGTTGAAGTCGGCGCCGCAGAGCAGTATGAAATGAAGAGGAAGAGGATAAGATTTATGAAAGTCGACAGAATATAGGCTGGTCGGGAAGTCATTTTTAACGAGTGTGCAGCTAATTGAATATAGAGTGACTGTGGTTTTGGTTTCTGCGCGATATTTGGAGGTAGACGTTTGCTCTGGAAAGACTGTTGGTATCGGCCTGCAATGTTGCTAAAGGAGAAAACTCAGGGGAGGATTACAACCTTTTTGTATTCGAAAATGTGAGATTTCCTGTGAAGAATGCAATATCCGGTTTGGGGGGCCCCTTTGGATTTATAGGTGCGACCTTTCGTCAATTCAGCCAATGATACCGTTCGATGACCCCGAGCGCCTCTGCTAAGCCATACATATCAACGACCACTAACCAACAAGAAAAAAGGTTAACAAAAGTAATATATTGATCCCAGTTTACCCCTATGTATGTCAGCAGGAAACGGCACAGGGGTGTAGAGTATGAACCAGGAACCAGACCGCGGATGCATCGAAACGAGACAAAATATATCAGCTACGTCTGGAAGCCCAAAGGAACAATATTCATAAGCCCTATTGAAAGCTTAGTGGAACTTTGGCGTTCAGTTGGAAGAAGACTAAAATCATGTGAGTCTCGTATACAGCCTCAGCCGATAGGCTCACTATAGTAGCCGCATATGTACTTCTACCTATTCGATTATTACGATACGCGCGCGATAGCTTGTGTTTAAGCTGTTTTCTAAACGCTACACATGCATAATATATTTAAAAATGTCAATTCCCAAATCTAGCTATCGATGCGGTCGTATGTGTCCTGTTCATAGCAAGTCAAGCTGCTCGGGCGAAATTGAGACTCTCCTGGGGCCCGGGGTCGATCGCACCAATCATGGGCAGTATAAAAATGAATATGGCCGGACCTTTGCCTTCTCTCATCTTTTCTGCGCGATTCAATACGAAAAAGAGCGCAACTCGCGACTCAGTGAACCATGTGATTACCTAAGCCCTGCAAGTAGGTACAAAAGGCTGTAACATTTTTCCACGCAGTCACAAAAAAACAAAACAAAGAGGGGGGAAAAAACAACATAGGCACCTGATCGACAGCCGGTAGCCGTGCTCAGCCTTGATGCCAAGATACCAACTTCGTGTCACCAGCGAGAAAACCAGTAGAATGGTTGGAATGTCTGCCCTAGCCCTGGCTTATCATATGTATGTGCTTCAAGGCTGCAGCGATAACTAATCGTTGCTACATGATGCGAATATATGTTAAGAATGATTGATCGTTTTGATTATTGGAGGTGTTAATCTCAGTTGTATGTACCAGTACTTAGTATTAACAGTGGTGGTCAGAAAAGTGATGTGAGTCATAGAAAATCACTCGCTTATCTGGCATGATATGCACCAACTCCCTTTTCACGTGCAAGAAGAGATGGCTACATGCATAACACTGTCCAAAGACTATGCAACAAGAATAATGATTCATGTATTTACTGTTGCATAAAATTGTCGAAAGCTAAGGATTGAAATGCTACATGTGTGTTTATGTATATCTCCGTGGATTCTTCAAAACTCTATATAGCACTCACGCGTAGATTTTGTTGTCTATGTATATTATGAGCCCACCACGAGACTAGGGCCTGGGTAGACTTGTCCGTGAAAGAGAAACAAACGAGTGATAATGCATGATTCATCACTCCTTTTTTTTTTTTTTTTTTTGTTTAATTCATTAATTACATGCAGCCTTACGGCTATGCCAATATGATTCATCACTCAAAAGTATATGTAGTTCTTAAGCTTAGGAATAATGATGGTTGAGTATATATAGTGGTTCCTGTACTATGCATTTATATCTAAATATATCCACATACACGTACTTTATATAGATCAATGAGATACTTCTACGAAGTTTAGTACTACATAGCAAAAGTGGATGGAGTTCTTAATTCTTGGTAGGGCTTGAGACTAGCTGATTTGAAGTCTGTTAAAACTCATGAAGTTTATCCTGTTTTGAGGGCTGCGTCTACCTTGATAGACGTGATACCGCATAACCACCCATGAGAAACTACCAATTACTACAGTTGATTCTATTTAGCAAGCCACTTTGGGTAGTTTGATGCTAATATGATCAGCCTCTGAGTATCACGAATAAACGTCGGTGATCATTATGCATGAAGTATGGTGCGCACACTCTTAAAGGTGATGGGGTGGCATACGGAAGATACAGAAGTGGAACAATTGTGGCTGCAATATGGCCTCATGGGCCAATAAGAGGGCCCATTTCTAGCCTTCTGCTGCATCACTGCCATGGCCTGATCAGGTTTGCTTCTTTAAGGGTATAAATGGGTATAATACTGTTCCACTTTGTTTAGTCTTGGCGCTTTTTACATACTAAAATACCGAATTTCAAGCTTGAATAACTTTTTAACCAGGAGAGATATCAAAAATCTGGTTGGTAAAGTTCTTCTTCATCACTAGTACTTCAATTTTACCAACCGGATTTTTCATAATTTGTTTCGTTGGAAAGTTATTCAACCTCGACCTCGCCCCAATTTTTTGACTACCTTTATGATTGGGCGCACCATATCAGGATATAATATTTCTTCACTTCAATCAAACCAAAAATACGGGCGATGAATGAGCAATAACGACACAGCTGTGTCACTCATAATCAATTCATAAGGCTGTCTTTTTGATGCCTCATAAGCCTGTATTTCTTTAGGCCTCTATTCTAAGGGGTGTGGTAATGATTCGTATAGAGTCATTATCTATCTAATATTCTTGCAGAATATTCTTCCACCTCGTCTGAGAAACCAACGTTACTTTCGTCGTAATGGCTATCTGCATTGACATCTCCCCAGGGATTATTTCCAAGAATTTGTATCCTGCCATCACTATCGTCGATACCAGCGCTGGGGTATTCCTGAGTTGGGAGGGTTGTTATAATTTCACTGAATGAACGATGCCCAGAACGGTTAGGAGATAAGTCCCTGGAATAAACTGATCGTTGTTGAGAAGATGTACGAGAGCGTTGGTGGTGGTGATTGTTACCTTCGTGAATGCTTGATGAATTAGATCGAGAAGGAATTGAGTTTTTTGTGTGATCAGAGCGATATCGAGCAAGAATGGCACGTGATAAAGCTAAATGGCGAGGCGACAGCCCAATAACATCTTCTAGTCGTGGGGGAATCTCGTTGAGAAGCCTCCGAACCGAGGGTGGAGTTGGAGTGATATTAGTTGAGCTATCTGGAACCTCCAGAAATCCTGGAGTCCGGCTGGAAGGCGATTCTTTCTCGCGGAATGACGAGTTTTTTTGTGCAGGAGAAGCTGGCGATGCGTAGAGATCCAAATCTGCGAATATTTCACCGAGCCTGTGTTCGCCTGCTCCATCCATAGGCAGAGAATAAGATTCCTGGGCACAGTTTTCCGCATCCGAATCTTGTCCTGACATCGCATCATCCCCAATAGACATTAACTCAGCATCTGCCTGATACTCGAAGTCGTAAACGTCGGGAGTATCATGTGTAGCGCCATTGACCATGAATTCATGCTCAGCAGGAGTATCTGAGTATATCTCCCAAACTGCGTCCTGTTCTCTAGCTCTATCTAGAAGAAAATTCGAACCACCAACGTTAAGTGTCGAAGGAATTAATGTTTCATCATCGGACCCAATAGAATTATTCGTAAGGGTATCCACACTAGTATCGTACTCTCCATCCCAAGAGGCTGACTTTACGCTATCTCCGCCACTGCCCTCGTCACCATCTTCAGAACTGCAATTGGCTTCAGCTATCACAGAGTTCGTATCGCTGGGGTTGATATCTAAGAGTATAGGTCCAAAGCTGAAGTCTGACATTTCGGAAATTTCGTCACTATCAGCTTCACTGAGGGTAGTGCTATCCTCGTGGATACCAAAACATGACGCTTTAGCTTTTTCGGTTATCATTGTGCCTCGTCCTTTTCTAAACGTAACGTTATGATCCCATTGAAGTGGTACAGACAATGTCTGTGATTTTGGGACGGTTGGATATGATTTATGGAGAGTTTTGTTGACTTCTTCGCCGGTTAGGATAATTTGTGTGGGTCTTAATCGAATCATCCCCGCCATGGTCGGTTTGAAAAGATCTAGAGCCTGTTGTAATATGAAGACGTCGGTCATGTGATATAGTAAGTTAAAGACTTAATCGCTTGCCGTTGGTTTTCTATGCCAGTATAATTATATGTAGTGAGTTCGAATGGTTCGAATAGTTCGAATGTTAAATTTCGGTGAGTTAGGGAGTTAGATATATATGCTGGGAGGAACTCAGCATCCTTGTAATTATCCGTTGTCCTCTTGCGCAATCTAAGTGGACAGATTTCATTCATCCGCAGCTGAGGTAACGTTCATCTTTACAAAATCTAGAAATGAGGTTCTTCTATACCGAAACAAAGTACATGTGGTGTCTCTTAGAACCAAGCAACGCACTGTACTCTGAGTCCACGGCCGCCACGTACGTATACGTACTTAATGTATGTATGTTATATACGTACATATACTCTACTATAGAGTACTCTACGTACATGTAAATACATGTAAGTACAATACCGGAAATCGGGGTACCCTAGTTACAGTAGTAATGCCGTAAGGTAAGCAATTTTTTGCTGCTCAGACGCCCCGAAGTTAACCAGTAGTGTTGGGAATTGTTTATTCCTATGAAGACGTGTTAAATAAAGTGCTGCATTTGGGTGGAATTTGTACTGTATGGCGGAAAATAATAAATTTTGAGGGATACTGTATCAATACCATCCCAATACCATACCAATAATTCTAGTATGCCAGAGCGGCCATCAAGGCCGCCCCCGCTTAGTGTGGTCCATGAGTCGAGCCGACGCATAAGCTCGAGCTGGCTCGGCTCGTGGGAGACAGAGGCTCACAAGGCTCGAGCTTTGGTGACAGGCTCATAAGCTGGCTCGAGCCGGTGGTCAATGATACAAAAAACAGGTTATCCTTGCACCAAGTGTAGTAAAAGAGCAGGCGCAGGTTACATATAGGCTTCATTTCATGTAGTAATACCGTGAGAAGGAATTAATTGTTTAACTAAGCATTCAAGTCGGTATAAATCTCCTTTTTGCTTCTCTTATGGCTTCTAGAGCCTACATAGTTCAAGCAAATTAAGCTCGATCCTAAGCTCGAGCCTTAGAGAAAACGGCTCAAGCCGGCTCAGGCTCGCTGGAGGGTAAGGCTCGCTGGGCTCGAGCCAGGTCGGCTCATGGACCACACTACCCCCGCTCTGACCATCAGTAACGCCGCATGCCACGCAATTACTGTCATCCTCATGGCTGTCACGCTGTGACTAGTAGCAGTGTCACATAGTATCTTGTTACATGTTGTAGTATAGGCTTCGTCAGTGATTAACTCCAAACAGACTCACCGCTCCGTACCAACCAGCCTATAACATGTATCTAATTGAATCTATTCACACATGCGCATGTACGCCCCACCACCCAGGGTATCAAAACCGACAGAAATATAATTTCTACGGTCAGTTTTAAATTCTATATCGAGAACCTGCTAGTCTCCAGGCCTGAAAACGACATTTTGGTATAAACCATAGCGGTACAGATGCGGTACTCAGGCGAATTACCACATCAATACCATACCAATACTAGATTTCTTACGATACTGTAAGAATACTGGATGTAAGAGAATCAGTATTGACTAAATAATGCGTATTTCCAAATATATTTTATTTTTACCCGATTGCTACTACTTATACTAATAATCTATTATATAAAAGAGTACGGAAGTATCACAGGACTCCGATGGTATCAGTTTTTGTTACAAGCAATAAAAGAGTACTACCGTGGCGTAATTACCACCATTTCCGGTATTGTATATGTATGTGCATGCACCCTATGACCTACCTATTATAAGCCTCGATCGTACATGAAGCAGTTCCCACAATATACATCATATATCTCGTGCTTCTCACTGATCGAGTTATTAATGTATCAGTGAGCAGAGTCCCTATGTCCGTGAATATTTTAAACTCCGCTTGCTAGTATTCAGTAATTTCCAAGGCGAGGCGTTTGGATAGTTAATTTTGTTGTTACTGGTTAACTGATCATTGACTTTGGCTGGCCATCATTGAGTAGTAAAATTAGAGGACTATACATGTACTTCCGCAAGATAGATTCACTCTACTTACTAAAGCAAACATTCTATATATATCAACTTACTTTTACCCAATTCTATCGGTCGAATACTTTCATAGGACTCCATTTAGATATTATGAACAGAATTGGTCAGGACTAGAGAAAATTCTGCGATTGTGAGAGATATAAACTCAGCCTGTCAACAGAATATACGCCAGGCTTTGATCGCCCTCACTCGGAGGAGTTGGTCCCCCTTCTTCCCTCGATCAAAATCGAGTTTGATATATCTGTTCTGAGAACAAAATCTCACCCTACGATGGTTGAATTTGGATGACATTAATGGAATCTATCATAGTTATATATACTCATGTCATCATGACATGATCATTGATCACAGTCTCGATCAGCGGCCATTTATTTTTATACAAATATGGAGCTAGCGCTCGGCCGTCCGTATTCAAGAAGACTCTCAGACACCCTCGATCTATCAATTGCTTATAATTCTGCGCTTGTAATAGATATTGACTGGATCTATGGAGTGATGATCCATGATCTTTGGATAAAGTCCCGGGTTACACGCGAATGACCCTGGTATGTCCCTTTAATTATTAACAAACGTACATGATGTAGCTGCCCAAGGTCTGAGTATCAGCATCTGCACAGCCTCTTTCTACATCCCTACAACTTGATAACGGCGCGGACTATTACCCGTGATGTCTAGCTAGGTTCCAGGGTCTTTCGGGTTTTGCAATTTGATGTTGCAACTATCGCAAAAAAGTTCATGACATTTCGTTCTCAAAATATTTAAAAGCGATGGTTTCTATTTTTGTGTTACTGGACGTAACTAAAGCCACATATGTAATCCGAATGAAACAATGACCATCCCTCGTTTCATACAGCATTTCGCGAAAAGAAGGAGTACTGTGACAGCGTACGTATGATAATCTCCCGACTCTCTCGCTACGTCAAGGTAAATCTTCCAATCCGGACTAAAAATAATCATAACCCTGGCCATTGCGTATACACACCTGAGATTCAGTGTCCCTGCAAGGTGATCAGATTTAGATAATGCTCTAGTTAGATAAGTGACTGCTTATCTATGATGCCCCGCATTGAGAAATACAGATAGCTCGTTCTTCACTCGAGGAGTCTTTAGCGATTGCAAGCTAGCTTATGCTATGCAGTATGATAAATGTGTTCTATTTTGGAAACCACCCAATCTACCGGGTCTAGCTAATCGTACCCTGATATTTCTAGAAGTATACGAGATTTATCTGGAGAATTTTGGCTATGTGTAAGTCGCTATATAATGTACTCAACGTACATACTTAAATTATGTACCAAGAAAATCGTCGCAAAGGTCTTAGTTTATTCCAGTTAATTACTAGATTGGTATCGATATATCGCGCCTTGTTGAAAGGCATAGTTTCCGGTGGAGTATCTAGACTAATTTAGAACTGTTTTTCGAGCCCGACCGAGCTACAGTCGAATCTCTCTATAAGGGTACCTCCTATAAGAATAATCGCCCTATAAGGGTACGACTTCTCGGTCCTTATTTGCCCTTCTAAGTACAAAATAACGCTTGCTATAAGGGTACCAATCTCCGGTCCCGGGCGTACCGTTATAGAGAGATTCGACTGTATATGTATTTATGTAGCTCCCGTGCGATTGATATCGT
Source organism: Morchella sextelata (assembly GCF_020137385.1). Lineage (NCBI taxonomy): Eukaryota > Fungi > Ascomycota > Pezizomycetes > Pezizales > Morchellaceae > Morchella > Morchella sextelata. Next base: position 666,632 of record NW_025408632.1, read on the forward strand.
GAAAAATAAGCGGTGTTCTGGTCGAGTGCGATGTGGTGAGTTTGTGTGCCAAGCCTGATAGTTCTGGTATCCTAAGTCTAGTCACTCGTGTGATCTTTGTCCAGCAACATTTTTATAATAATAAGCCAAGGAAGCTCTTCCGGTTCTCGAGCCTAGATTTACTGCATGGTGCCCAATGACAACGAGACTCTTTGCATGAGCAGCAATGTTAGCTAGCTGGGTAAGCTTTACCGGGAAACAATCTGGTCAATAGATATTGGAAAAAGAAAAAAAACCGTATAAATCCCAAAGATCTGCCAAGTTATCGTCAATTGTGTTTTGTGGGGAAACTCACGGAAGTATCGCCGCGACTAAGTGTAACGTCCCCCAAATGACTTAATCCTTAGGCGCTTCGAGGTACATGTACAGAAATTTTGATATCCCTGTGTAAGTAAGTAGATAAATACGTACATATATACTTATATACACGTAGTTATATAGTTGAGGATTTGTATATCCAAGTACGTTGTGTGATGTCTAGAAGACATGCTGAATTCAATCAGTGTCAAGATCAATAGCAATCGTTGCGTGCTAGTGTTATTATTGGCAGCATCACATTGTTCCTCACCAACCTCCAGGCACTCTATAATTCAGGTTGTGGAAATGACGAATTATAACATGAATCCTCCCCGATCCCCCGGATATTACCCGCCATATATATAGTCATGTATATAACTATATATCAGCAATTGATCGAAGTATGTAGGTGCTTGTGTGTGACAGCCTTATCTGAACAGAGTTCGTCTGATCGCTAATCTTTCGGATGCCTGCAACTCCTTTCCGTACCTAGTAGCAAAGACAAGCGCGGGTAGGGAACATGAAGCTTGGGTTTGCAGATTGAAATTGGTTAATGCGATAGCTTTGATCCCAGCGAGGGTAAACATTACCGTGGTGAAGAGAGAGGGTTAGGGTTGGATGTCATTGGTTTTGTTAAACTTCCAATCATCAGTGCTATGTATAATCACTAGAGTCGTAAATTTCAGAGGTGGAATCCGTTGATTCGGAGGCTCTCTGAGCTTCTTCCAAGAGGTTTCTGGCACCTTTTCCTTGATAACTTCCTTTTCAGTGTCTGGGAGCCGATCTGGCTAGAAGGATATGGAAACGGCTAGTGCTAGGGAGAGGCCGCAAATTGTGCCCTGAAGATCACCAGATCATACCAGACTTAACTGGGCTGGCCCGCACAGTCTAGCCCATGACGCAGGGCATGCAACTGTTAATATGGACTGTCAGTATAAATTTGGCTATTTCCGCTTTCAGGTGGACACCGGGGGGAGGCACTTGCTTGTTGTCTCGGTCAACGGGGTGCTTTGGGAGATCATGCGGGTACTTGCTCTACGGGCAGGTCCCCTACAGGATTCTGGAGGAGATCAAGAGAAGATGATTGTTCAGAAACCCTGAGATGGCTGAAATGCTCTGTCGGCGTCGAGGATTGGAAGAGCGTAAGAAAACCTGGCCGTGTGGTCTCACGCCCACGCGTACAACTCTAACTTTGACAGTCTGTATGTAGTGGAGTTCCGTCAAGTCAAGTCAGCAAGGCCGTTACCGTTACCTGTTTCCTCCACATTCTTTTTTTGATCTACGTGTCCACGTCTACATATGTGAGAAATTACGGGTATGAACGCGTTGTAGTTACACGCTCCTCGAGATAATACAGGTACATGTATTTTTAAAGAAGCACATCCAAGTACATACATGTTCACGAAGTTATTATTAATATCATTTTACAATACATGTATGTATAATTAGATTGAGCGACATGAAATTCAAGAGAGCAGAACAGTTAGAGTAAATGTACTGTGTACTGCGCTCACTTCCACCCAACATCATCATTGCCCTTTATTTGTAGGAATGCACCTAGAGTACATGTACGAAGCTATAGAGTGGTACTGGTATATGTTGATATTGTGTTATGCGGGAATCCAAGATTACCTAGCCAGGCAGCAGTGCGTGTCAATCCCTGTCGCACGTGTATCTCTACATCTCTGCGATGATTCGTGAAGATAATGTGGACTTAGCTGTGCTCTACCCATTGTAGGTACCTATTGTTCTTGAGTGGGTGAAATGTCTACATATAGAGCAGAGTGGAGTAGTCCATAAAAAGCAAAGGAAGCACATACATACAGTCATTCAACACATATTAGATGAGCGCATAATTCTTTCAACATCGTGCATTACGACTATATCGGGGGGGAGGGGGTGGAGTAAGTGATGTCTCTTTTCTTATTTTAGGGCTCTTGAGGGGTCTTGGGAGGAAAGAATAGTGATAGGTTCTACACGTATGTAGAGAGGCGTGAGTGAATATACGGGCGAACACCTTGACAACTTCGCCTCCCTTGCTTGCTCGCTGCCCGGCCCTCCATTATTTCTCTCGGCTCTCTCTACCCTCCGACTGAACATCACATCCATATCACGACCCATCTGGAGGAGCGTCATTGCAGCTGGCCCTCATCACCTCCCTCTCGCCCCCCAGTCATCAATCCAACCATCGTCGTCCGTTACCTCCTCCATCAAATCCCTTCTCACTATCCCTTTCACTCCCCTTATACACTACAATAACTTCTTCACACCCCCCTTCCTCGAGTCACCTAGCGTCTCCAGAAACCTCAGGAAGAAAAAGAAGAAGAAGAAGACAGAAGGAGGGTCGTTCACTTCTCTTACGTTCTTTCCACGGCTGAACACCCAACCCAATTCAGCAGGTTCTTTCTGAATTAATCGCCGACAGTTTACCGAATTCTCTGGGGATTGCGCACCGTAGAGCCGATACAAGCCGGCTACTTTCAGCCTCGCGATTCTCCTGCTGCTCCACAACGATAATAGTCCTCTATATCGTGTTCTGCTGAATTCATGGAAGGCTGCAATTGAAAATATTGAAATCACTTCAATAAGTTTCTGAGGATCCGGCCGTTCTGTTTCGTTTAATCTTAGAATCTAGGCATAGCGCAACCCAGCTTGCTTAGCTCCCACACACCAAACCCTCAAGAAATTTCGACCTTCGGATCACACTCGCTACTACCCCCACCCCCGTCACCCGCTGCCTACCCCTTTCTAGATCACAACTCTAGGTAGAAACATCGGCCTTGAATTAACAATAGCAGCTCTTGACTGGACTGGTTTAATCGAAACAACTGTGAGATAAAGCTCAAGTACAAACAGAGAGAATAAATGGAGGGTGATTTGAACCTCTCGCAGGCGCTAGGGGGGCTGCGGATTGCAAATCAGACAGAAGACTCGCCTCCCCCGTCACCCCGTACGGGAACTTCGTCAAACTCAAACAACACTTCTACTATTCACATCCCAGATCTTCACTCCTTTTATTCTCACCAAAACTACTCTGCAAATTCACCAACAAGCAATGCGCCAGCTGGGAGCCAGTCTCCAAGCTCATCTTTTGTCGGGTCGCAGCATTCAGTGCCACCGCCTCGCTCTACATACCCCCCACCCACTCCGCCGTCAAGATCGAATTCCCAGTTTGCCCCAGGGCCATATCAATCTAATGCATCCTCTGGCTACCCCTCGCAAAACGTTTCGTCCTCCGCGTCAATCAATTCGAATCCTCAAATGTATCCCGACTATGCTCGCATGACTCGTGAGCCCTCGCGAGGATCATTATCAGGCCCTTCTGGAGCAGCTTCTAGACAGACACAAAGAGAGCGTTCCAACACAGACAGGTCCTACCGTCAATCCCATCCAACAGGTCCGTACCCCCCTCGTGTAGGAAGCAGCAGGGGAATACCACTCCCAATAAGATCCGGTGGAGAAGAAGGTGGAGGGGGAGGAGGAGGAATGTATAACGAGAATGGACCTCTCGCGAGCAGTGATGAATGGAAGGAGAAGGGTGCAGCTATGGGGATCCAAAAGGACGTCGATGCTAACGGGAACACGGTCACACGTGTAGTGAAGAAAGGGGTTAAAGATTTCAACTTTGGGAGAACTTTGGGAGAAGGAAGCTACAGTACTGTATGTTTAGAGTTTCGAAAAATATTCGATTTTTGTCCTCTTTTGGCTGACAATGTGATAGGTTGTTGCTGCTACTGATCGAACAACACTGAAAGAATACGCCATTAAGGTCCTTGATAAACGACACATCATCAAAGAAAAAAAGGTCAAATACGTCAATATTGAGAAAAACACCTTGAATAGGTTGGGGGAACATCCGGGGGTAGTACGATTGTATTATACATTTCAGGACGAGAGAAGTTTGTATTTTGTGCTAGATCTTGCGGCGGGTGGTGAGCTTTTAGGTTTCCTGAAAAGGGTACGTTACAAATCCATTCATTATTTATCTCAGGCTGTGTAAAACTAATTAATTCTGAAGATGACTACTTTCGATGAAGAGTGCACTCGGTATTATTCTGCACAAATTTTGGACACAATTGAGTATATGCATATAAAAGGCGTTATTCATCGCGATTTGAAACCCGAAAATGTACTCCTCGACGACCAGATGCGCGTCAAGATAACGGATTTTGGAACCGCCAAGATTCTTGATCCACCAGAAAAGACAGGGGACGGAACGAATGGGGATTCAGCTAATGGTGCAGGTTCATATCCTAATGACCAAACAGAAGGTGATGACGCGAAAGCAAATTCATTTGTGGGAACGGCAGAATATGTTTCTCCGGAACTTTTGACTTACAAGGCAGCTTGTAAGGCTTCTGATTTGTGGGCATTTGGGTGTATAGTCTTTCAGTTACTCTCTGGACGGCCACCTTTCAAGGCGGGGAATGAATATCAAACGTTCCAGAAAATTGTCAACCTGGAATACGAATTTCCAAAAGGGTTTCCCCCGGTGGCGAAGGATTTGGTTGAAAGACTGTTGGTATTGGACCCTGCGAAAAGGCTAAGCATAGAACATATCAAAAACCACGAATTTTTTGAAGGGGTTGAGTGGGGTCGAAAACTTTGGAAACAGAAGGCGCCGAGGCTAAAGCCGTACGTCGCACCACCAACAGAAGCAAAAATAATCAAACTTGACGATTATGCCTCCGCATCTAACTCCTCATCTCACCGGAATGGAGCATCATCGAATGGAGGGCCACCGGGCTCTAGGCCTCAGCCTCCTCGTGTTATCACCGAACTGGCACCACCAAGCCAGCTTGATATTGAATGGTCTCCAGTTTTGACTAGGTCTAATGAGCGGATATTGAAGCTGGGTAACGCTGTTGTACACACTAGTCCGGCACCTCATTCTCCGGATGGAAAGGGGGGTGTTAATAGTCATGTAGAAGCACCCAAAAAGTTTGCCCGGTTTTTTACTGGAAACAACAGCAAGAAACGTCAAAGATTGGTGATGATTACAACCTGCGCCAGAGCCATCGTTGCAGCCTCGGGTGGTGACAAAAAAATGAAGATGGAGATCAACCTACAAGGGTCAGGCGTCATTGCGAGGAAGGTTACTGACAGCACTTGGGCTATTGATACCGTAAGACCTATTACACGATTGGTTGCTGAGTGGGTAAATAACTGACGGTATTTTTCAGCGCGACAAAACATACACCTTTGAAGATCCAAAGACCTCAGCGAGCGAGTGGCTGGAAACAATAGATCGTGCCCGGGAAATCGCTAGTGCAAATCACCCACCAGACGATAGCTTTATGGCGAGCACCTTGTCCAGCCCTTCATCTACCCTCACTCTTGAGGCAATCACCAGTCATTCGCACCAACAAGCACGTGGCACTGGTGACAGTGGCGATGGGCGAACAAACAAAAGATTTTCGAAAAGGAATTCTCGACACGGTTTAGCAGCGGTATTTTGACAATTGCGAGCGAGGAATTGAAGGGATATTTGTCCAGTGTGCATCACTGGGGGGGACTTTGGAGAACAAATGTGGATATATGCCGTTTCTCATTCTGTACTTTTTTTTACTGGGCTTGGCGCAGTGTCAGTATTGTTGGTTGCTCTGGAACGATGGGATTTGCAAACACTTCTGTCAAAGATATCATTGCAGGGTGTTTTGAGTATTTTTTATTTTTTTATTTTTTTGCGTGATCTCCCCTATGTCGTTAGAGGTCGTTTACTGCCTCTACTGCCTCTACTGCTACTACTCTCAGTGCTCTTAGGATCTGTGTGTTGATTACCTGATCTACTGCACGTTCAGGCGCTTTACATATATCTTGCGTATTTTGATAACTTTTTTTTGTTGGTTCCCCTCGACATTATTGGGATTTGGTAAGGATAGTACAGGTGGTTTTTTTTCTCTTCTATCTATTTTTAGGAGCACGGGTTACCTTTTTTCATGATTTCAGTACTTTGTCGATCTCTTTCCTTAATTTCCACACTCACAGACTGAGTTACATTTTCGTTTGTTATCCACTGTCTGCTTTTTCTTTTAACAAAAGCATCATTTTGGATCGAGTTTGCCGTCCTTATTAGATGTTCATTGTTCGTTGTTGCTCATTTTCATCTTATTAGTACAACTATCCATCCAGCCTGGGAGTTTTATTTATTTATTTCTTTTATTCTGGGGGTTCATTTCAGTTTGCTACTCTAAATGCGTCATAAACGCCTCATTTACCACTCAGTTCCCTTGTGAATGTACGTATCCACCGACGTAATGGGCCAGAATGGGAGAGTCATTCTTATTCTTGGGCTTACTACATGCGGTATTATAGTAGTCTCCATGAGGAAGATCGCGGAAATAAGGGATAGGGAATTCGGGCATTTTTATTTTTCACATCATATTAATGTTCGGGGATCCATTATCAGTGCGCTATGTTTTTTTATAGGGAGGGAAAGTCCAAAAATTTGTTTGATTGGTTGTACTTTTAGAGTACTCTTGCATGGTTGTATTTGTTTTTCTAGCACACTTTAATTATTTGGCATCGTATTTCGCCAAGCTATTAAGAAATCTCACGTACATGTAGTTCATATGTAGAGTACATGTATGTATGTACATATGTATGTGCCGTACTCGTATTTTCCTGACGTTTGTGGACGCGACTGATAGTGCATGCCATACAAAAATACGCCAAGCTCATGATTTTGGGTGTATGCAATAATGGCCCAGTTCAAAAACGTTAGGAAGATACTAGTAGACACCGCCAAGAACTGGTTTGAATCTAACTAAATGAGGATGTACATATTAGGTACTGCGGTATCTAGGGTAGATGAGTAGAGCGACTTGAGCTGCTATTTTGCTGTTTAGATAGCTGATATGGGCCGCCATTTTAACTCACCTAGCCTGGATTCCGTATTACACCCCTAGCTCACTGGTTTTGAGGGCTTTCATTTGGCTATGTATATCCAGGGGGGGGCGGGGTATAGAAAGGAAAAGCAGCTTCATATGGATTCTCTACGGCTGGTGGATTTTTGTTTTGCTTCACTTCCTCCTCGGATCTCGATCTTGGCAGCTAGATGCCAACTATCGTAGATTCTATTTTTGAAACGAGAATAATTGCTTGTATGCATACCTGGAAGAACATTATTGGAAGATTTAATCAAATCCTCAAGGCACAGCACGGCACGAGATTCGAGTGATCGCTCATGAGGCACACTGAACGTACCTATATCCTGGTGTCCAGGCCTCGATGAGTGATGCACACAGCTACGTCACCATTACTCGTGCATCGGCACTAAACAAATGTCTTTGAGAAGACGATGGAGATATCCGACTGGATTGGAACTCCCGGGGGCTGGCTGGTAAACCGGGGTTGTAATTGGACTGGAGAGCCCGACCCCGCATATTGACAGAGCATGTATGTGGTTCGGGGAATATACCGTTGCTCATATTGCACAGTTTTGACGATATAAGTTTAGTCGAGTACGGGAGGTTGGATGTTTATTATTGGTAGGCGCGGATTGCCGTAGCCGCGATCTTTCGAAGGACGTGGGGTCTGATACTACTCTCTTTGCCGAATATTAATAATGCGGATATATAAGTCATTAGACTACGTTGTGTAGAGGAAGAGCTTCGAAGCCCTAAATCGCACATATGCCCATATATGAAGACACAGGCATAGATTTCGCAATACTAGAATCGTACCGCTCGTACAGCCTGAAACTAAGAAACTTAAAGTTCGCCAGACTAGACTTACATGATAGAGATATGACCTATAACTGCTGAGAATTAGGATTTTACGTCCCTGTTCTTACCTCCCCACTATTCTGTCGGAATCGTTATCTTCTGAATGGGCATCAGCATTCGACCTTTTTACTCAATATTCCTTTATCTATGCTATCAACTTCCCTTCTAAAGTGTGCGCCCTGCCCATCAAAATGATAATGTTTATCAAGTGGTGGAACACTGGTATTTGTACGAACAGAATGAGGAGCGCCAAGGCGTGAGGGGTGCTGTTAGTCCTAGGGCAACAAACACCTCGAATCCTGCCAAGTCTCATCACACTTCAGCATCTATCCCTTGAACGCTTTATTTCTGCCCAGAGCAATCGGCAATCTGTATGCACCTTTCGAGGCCGGTGGGTGCCGTTATTTTTCTAGTAAGTATCGATATTGCTTGTGCAGCCCCGAAGGCCCAACAAAACTACTGGAACACCTAGATCTCTGATTTTGATCAGTTTTTCGGAGGTAGCAGATAGACGTGGGGCCCTATATACACCTTTTGATGGACTCCTTTCCATCCTGGGCTTCCAAGTTCCGAGGGTCCAACACCTCACTTGAGTAGGTTTAAATTTGCCATTTCATTTAGTTAGTTATATACGAGGGTATGAAATCGGGAGAAGGGATATAATGCTTGCAACCCTTTTCTATCTCACGCTCATGCAAGGGACATGTCTACTCATTATATTATATATCGAGTCTTTTATATATCGATATATACATACCTGTACCGTGATCGATAATCTAACAGCAATACATAGAACATAGGAAGAAGACATAACAGTGCATCCGCAGGCTGCCCCCGGATATCGCGGATTGAATTCTCAACTCCTGAGAATAAACTAAGGATTTTATCTCTAGTGGTGTGAGAGGATAAATCATCAACCGTCGGATACCCGGGTTGATGCCGTACGAGGTTCCTCAAGAAGCAAGCTTTTGCCAAGTGCAGGGGAAGTCTTTCTTCCTGGACCATCTGGGACGAGCTAGCAAGTCTAAAACTCAAATTTGTTCGACGGTTATGGTTAACCAGAAGGTGTTATTCTATCGGTACCGGGTATTTATATATCCTTGCAATTAAAGTAAAAAACGAGCCGTGTTCCTGACTCATTGGAAGCGCTGGTGGCAACATGATCACAGGGGCGTCCGAGTGAGGAAGGTATATATGAGCTTTGCTTTTATTTTCACCCTTTTTGTGGGACTGATAGATGTGACGATGTTTATGGGCAGAGAACTGAAGGCCATGCCAGGTGAGTTTGGGTGCCTACAGACACAGTTGACCTCCAGCAAAAAATGGTGAGGAGATCAAAGACAAAGAGGAGACCCTCTCGTGGGCCCACAAACCTGGTCGTCGGTACAGTTTAGTGTATGTCCCAATTGAGATCAACAATCTTATATCTAACTGCAACTGTTGAAGAAGAGTCACACTTGCTAGCGAACCCCAGGCCCCTGTCTCGGCTACCTCGGATCTCTGCTCCCTTTCCTAGAAAATCATTTAGGGTAAGTGATCAAATATTAAGCTTGCATTAGTGCTATCATAAAGATATAAAGTCTCTATCATTTCCTCCTCTTTTTTACCCTTCTTCATCGAACTTTCGGTAGTCCCACTCTTTCGACAGACAACTTTAATTCCGTCCGATCCCCCCACATTCGTTTCACGAAACAAACCAGCGTTCAACTATCGCTATCTATTCGTTATTAATTAATCAATCAATTGCACTTGCAGTTATCTAATAATCAATAAAACCTTTCAAAATGCAATACCGCACATCAGCCCTCGTTGCCCTCTTCTCCGCTACCACCGCCCTTGCCTACCTCGACTGCGGCGGCGGCCGTGCACCTCCCAAGACCACCGTCCCAGGCTGCCCCGGATACGTTGACCCTGCAACTGTCGTCCCAACATCAACTGTCGCCCCAACATCAAGTATCGAATACTATAGTTATCTTAGCGCTGATCTCAGTGACTATGACACCGACAATTCTTACTATGAATACGCCACCATTACCGCCGAAGGCTCTGTCGTCACTGATCAGCCTGAGGTTGGGGCGGCTGCCAACGAATACTACAGTCTTTACATTGACAATGATGTAGTATCCGGATGCAACTGCAGAGGATATCTTTGTCAATATGCCACTCCTGGATGTGTAAACTTGGACGCTTCTAGCACCATCACCGCCAATCCTGGGTGGGAGACCAAGACCTTTGATGAGGAGGCTTATTCCTCGTACATCAAGACCGCTTCATCTCCCAGTGGAGAGCTCTCCATCGATGGTTACAGAATCGAATTGATAACGCCCGTCCCAAGCGCCTCTGGCTACGCCGCTAGCACTGCCACCAAGACCGGAAAGGCCTCTGCCACCGCGACTGGATCCGGATCTGCTACCGGAGCTGCTGTTACCACCATGGCGACATCAACACTTGCGGCATTGTCTTCCCAGGCTGCCTCTAACTCTTCTTCCAATGCGACTGCCTCGTCGACTGGTGTAGTCGTCGCAAACACAAATTCGGCTTCCACAATCTCTGGAATGACCAGTCTGGTTGCTCTGTTGATTTCTGGGGCCGCAGCTATTGTTATGTTGTAAGCAAATGATGTATGGGGTTTATGAGGCGGGAGTATATTTTAATGGAGCTTTTCTAATGAGTGGGATGGGTTGATGTTTCTTGGGTGCTTTATTGTTGATATTTGGTTTTGGCGGTTTACCTGCACGCTTGACTATGTATGTATTTAATTTTATATAGAGCATACCTGGACTCTCGAGAAGAATATCAACATGTTTTGGGAAATATTTGGAACCTACTGTGAGCAACGCGAGTGATAATGGCGCATAGACTGGCATAATCACCGTAATAATTACATGCAGGCAAAGTCATCAGAGGGACAAGATTGTACCTAATTTGAGTCTCTGATCTTGAGGGGATGTGGCTTTCCGCCACCCTAGAAATTCTAAAGTTCTCACGCTAGGTTGAGCACCCGTATAGTATAGGTTTTGCTTTTCTTTAAAAATTCCGGAGGTTTCGTATGGACCAAATTTTCGAGAGGATAGAAATTATGCTAGTTAGGTTTTTTTTTTTTTTTTTTTTTTTTTGTAGCCTGAGACGGACGGCATTTACGAATTTGTTCAGTTTCATACATCCATCCAGCCTCCATACACTTTTTTTTAATTAGCATTCTCATCAATTTAGAAAACTTTCTCGATGAGAGAGTTCCAAGTACTGTGACTGACTCTACCCGGGCCCTGAGCTCTGTAAGGCGCGGATTGTCAATGCTATACCCTCGGGACGTGACCGGATTTGCAGACATGGTATCTCACTCACACCAACCCTAACCCTTAATCTCGGTAGCAGTAACAGATACCTCGATTAGCTAGCTAGCATATGTACCCCAAAAATAAGAAATTACCAAAAAATAGAATGTCCAATCTATATAGAGAATCGACAGAGCTGGAGAATGGTCGTTTTAATTTTTCCTCTATCTAATTTCTTTTCATGGTGTGATTGGTAGGGTGGGGGGTATTTTCCGTTTCGCGACCGACACCATTCGCAGCCCTCACAGCGCACATCCAAAAAATCAACTCACTGACGCTCCCCACGATACCAGAGATAAAAAGTCAAAATGAAAAAAAATGGAGGCGCGGGGAATCGAACCCCGGACCGCTTCTATGCTAAAGAAGCATTATACCACTAAACCACGCCCCCATTGAGATAGCTGCCACTTTAACCGATTTATATTATTCATTTTTTGGCCCAGCTTACAGATAGGGTTAGCGCTAGACAGATAAGGCTTGGCGGTCTTCGGAATTCGCCGCTGGCGTCGGCTCTCGCGGCGATTGAGAGTTCATGATTGTGGGGAGCTCTGGTACTTTGGTGGTGTGGAACGTGGAGGATGAAACTCTAGCGAGGCCTACTCTACGTACATGTAGCTTAGGTCCTCCATGCTTCTTATTTGGAGAGATAAGTAGAGCACCTATGTACCTATTTAGTGTTTTTATCCCTTCGTAGCTGTAACGCTGCCCACCGCTAAAGTTGGCTGGCGCCATAAAGTAGGCAGGTAACGTAACCCTCTTTCATAAACCGTTTGCCCTGAAGTTTACTTCAGGGTATGGGGAGAAATGTGAGAAAGGCCAAGACGACATGATGTATGTAGATGTAGTTATCCTGTTCGATATCGCGAAAAATAATCAACGACCTCCGCCAACAGATTGTTTTACATAACTCTGGGGACGAAACTATGTACTTCGAATTGGGTAGTAAAAGCAGTCTCCTATATAAAAGACTACTACAAGTGCGAGAAAGGAGGGGTCGAAAGCCGCGCAGCGGCTTGAGAGCCCGACTTCGAGTCCTTGTAGAGTAAGAGTACTCAGATACTCGTTGCTAAGCGCAGCGCAGCTCCCGTACCTACTCTGACCGAGGGTTAGGGTTAGTAAGTAAGCCGCTAACGCAACCCTCTTCAATAAACCGAGGGCTAGGGTTAGTAAGTAAGCAGGTAACGTAACCTTCGTCCATAAACCATTTGCTCCGACCGATATGGCTACTAGGCCCCCAAGCTTTTTTTATCTTGATCTCATTGTATCTCACCAAAATTACAACCTTCTATTATATCATAGAAATATGGGTTAGTATCGATCGACAGACGAAGGAAGGGATAGTGAGAAGGCTATCCAGAGTCTCCGCGGCCAGATTGTATATAATAAAAGAATTATCACACTATCATTCCTGGAACATCTCAGCACACGGAAAATCGTGTTGTGTTGTCTTTAGGAAACGACTCTCTCCGCTCACCACCAGGGATAGGGTTAGGGCGCTTGGGACAGAGAATCTCTTCTTTTCTTTCCAGCTTATCTTCCTGCTGCAATATCGTTGATCTAGGCTATCTCTATATACGGCATGAGACCACTCTCTTGGATCCTTTTGCAATGATAACATTGGTGCGCGGGCCCGGGTACTATCAAGGATAGTCTTATTTCTTCTTCAAAATCGCCGATTCGGGTGCTTCTGTCTTACCAGTTTAGTTAGAGAACACCGCGGAGGAGGACAAAGAAATCTACAAGTAGCGGAGGAGGAAGGAGGAGTCGAGGTGAGTCCTGTAAAATTAATTAATTTATCAACTACGCGGTTAGCAATCATCTAATATACAAAAAAAAAGCACAATCTAACCCAGCATCTATCTAAACACACCATACTTACCCCCCACCCGAGTGACACCCCATGACGCACCCCTACCTACCAGTGCGGCACGCCCACACTCGCCATCGCCAGACACAGCACGCTTGCCACGCCCTCCCCCAATATCAACCCACTCGCCAATATCACCAACCTCGTCTCCTCACCTTGCCACCACCATGCCACCCCACCGCCTACGGCCCTCGCCAGCGTGAAGCTCGGGACATTATACATGCCCACGGCCACCGCGATACCTCCAGGCACCCACTCTCTCCACGCCGACCCCTTCAGCCCCCACCCCCTCGCGAGCGTTGCCGCCGCGCCCGCCGCAGCAGCAATACACGCGGCTGTCCACGCGCCCCTGGGCAGACCCTCGCCGCTGACGAGCCGTGCACAGTCCACCCACACGTATGCCGTGGGTACCTGGAACAGCTCGCCAGGCACGGGGTAGACCGTTGTGTAGAGCCTGTAGACAACGGCGGAGACCACCGCGCCAGCGACGGAGCCGATGAGCTGGCCATGGAACTGTGCGCGGGGCGAGGCGCGGAGGAGGTACCCGGTTTTGAGGTCCTGCATGATGTCGCCGGCCTGCTGTGCGCCGGCCTCGGAGATGGCGCCGGCAACGAGGTTGGTGAGCACGCTGGGGGTGATGAGGGCGAAGAGCAGCTGCGTGAGCTTGCTGATGCCCGACACGGGGTTGAGGTCTGTCTGGCCGAGTGCGCGCACGCCCATGATGGAGAGGAGGAGGGCGAGGGTGAAGGCGGTGAGAGTGGCGGGGAGGGGAACGGTGGGGAATACGAGGGTTGTGGAGAAGATGCAGAGAAGGCCGGAGAGGAAGAGGCCGATGAAGACGGTCTTGTTGGAGACGAGGTGTGAGGGGGGGAGGTCTTCCGCTTCCTCCTCTTCGGGAAGGTCGTGGTGCGGCTTGCGGGGGCGCCGGTGGTGGAGTGTCCCGGCGACAGATTCGTAGGAGCTGTTCTGCGCGCCGTCCTCATCACCGCCCTGCAGAAGCCGCTGGTAGGATCCTCCGTCGCCCTCGCCACGCCTTCGTAGTGCCATGACTGCGCGCACCGCAGGCTCCAGCACCAGCCCACCGAGCGAGACGACACTGTCGCTGAGCATGATTGCCAGACTGACCCACACAATCCAGCCGCGGCTGCCCTTCACCCAGTCGTCGACGGGCCCGGGCGCCCAGCCCTTGTGTTTCGCCAGCGGCGACAGCACGCCCCATCCCACCACCGCCCCGAGCAGCATATGTAGCGTCGTCGAGGTGCCCATGATGATACCCTGCCCCACATATGCAGGACTTGGGTTCAGCGCCCAGAGCCAGTGCGTTGCGAGCCCCCGCCCAAAGACCGGGAGGTTGCGCAGCACAGGGACGAAATAGGAGGCAAGCGTGTAGGCCGCGCTCACGCAGAAGGCGCCGCCGAGCAGCCGTGTCTTGGATTTCCAGCTGCGGGCGTGGTCCTCGGCGCTTGGTGGGCGCTCGGGTTCGGCGCTGGGGGAGGAGGTGGAGGAGGAGGAGGTGGAGGAGGAGGCGACGAGGTTGCGGGTGTCCTTGCCGTGGAGAACGGCGATCATGAGTGCTGTTGCGGTGCCGCTGGGGAAGGGAAGTTTCTCTTTGACGATGACCTGGCGGCGCAGGGGAACAGCGAAGAAGACGCCGAAGAAGGCGACGCCGATGCTCCACAGGATGAGCTTGGGGATTGAAATGTGGAGGGGCCCGCCCTCGGAGGGGAGGAGAAGGGTTTCGAGGGCGGGGATAACGCCGACAAAGCCGGCGGAGAGGGGCATGGAGCCTACGGCGACTGCGACAGTCTGGACGAGTACTGGTTATGGGTAAGTTTGGGCTGACTGACTGCGCTGGGGGGTGTAGGGAGACAATTACCATTCTCGGTGGGCGTGAAGGGGTACGAGAGGTGCGCGGAGAAGGTCTTGAAGAGCGCGAACCCGATCAGGGATGAGGGCATGGACATCATGGAGACCCAGCCGGCTATAGGAGGAGAGACGGTTTAGCTAGTTGGCATTGGTGGATATGGGGGTATACAGATCTAGAGGTATGTATGCACCACCCCCGGGGGAGAGATCACTAACTCTGCAGGCCAAAATACATGTTTGAGAAGTTCACGATCGTGCCCACGAGGAGGCCCACGGCGACTGCGCGCGTTGTGAACTGGCGCGTGTCTGCCTTCTCTTCATTCTCGGGCCGTGGGTCTGTATCTGTGTCTGTGTGGACTGCTGTTGGTGCGGTGAGGCTCCTCATTTCGACGTCTGTGTCTGGTGGTGTGAAGTGGAAAGGAGAGGAAGGGGAGCTGGAGGGCATAGACGTCTCGGACTCCATTTCTTTCCCTTTCTTGTTTGTCCTTTCCTATATTTCTAATCTCTGATTAACAAGCAACCGGTGATCGGGTTCTAGTGCTGTATTAGGGGGGGATTATTCTCCGTGTCGGGGTTATCGATAAGGGCGCATTATTACAGCAGCCTCCTCACTCACATGACGCTATGGAGGTTCCGCCGAGTGACAGACAGGGAGGGTTATGATGATCTAATATTCTAAATAGAGTAGATAGAGAACGATCTAGGAGTCTGTGTTACTTCGGTTGGTCAAGTAGAGCAGGGTAGACTGTGGGTCTCCGAGAGATCTCTCTGTCCTCCCCGAGATGCTCTACCTACTCTAGATGAAGATCGATAGGTATCCTCCCCAAAGTAGACATGCCAGAACCCGCCAAGATCGGTCGTGGAAGAGATGTGCATATTGCAGGGGCCATGACGCCACCGTTCCAGATATACAATGCATGCTATATGTAGCAAGACCAAAGTATTGGATGAGAGAAGAGACGATGGTGATATTAACAGGACTACCTACTAGAACAGAAAGCTTTATACGATATAATTGAGGACAGCTTGTCACGTCTCTCCCGCCTTAAGTCCACAGTTGTAGTCACGTTTCCTGTACGGCTGTCTCGTGCCATGTTTCTTGGCGCCAAGGCTCGTACCTCACGGAGCTTCTTCGTAGTTAGAAAAGTGCACACTCGATTATTGGCAAACGTCTCCTCCGGGCAAGCAGCTCGCCGCATTTCCCAGCCATGAGCTTCGCACATCGCTACCTTGTCGTGGTTTCAGACTTTGGGACCGAGATGAGACAGCTACAGTTTCCGGTAGAATTATTGCGAAAACAGGGGTAGGCGAGTGCGCTAAAAGGTTGTGGGTCTTGAAAGGTGGCGAGTGGTCCTATTGGTGGGAAGTGAACGTCAATGGTTGATGGCGACGGTTGAAAGATAGTGGCGAACGAAGAATGATAGAAAAAATTTGCAGGAGTTATCAATTTAAAAACTGTGAATTGCCTTCGATACTCCTGTGAAGCACCTTTGACGGTTTCCTCTCCTTCCCCACTAACAGCTTGTTCCCTATGGTCTCGATCCGGACAGAAGATGTCAGTTACAGGCAGCGATGCTATGTACAAGCACTCCGAAATAATGCAGGTTGGACATTTCAACGGATTGCTAGAGACCAAGGTCTAGCACTTTCAACTGTCTACGGGATATGTAGGGGACCAGCTACACCACAGAGGGTAGGGAGGTGTGGGCGTAAAGTAAAGATTGATACTCCTACCCGCCGTAGGCTTGTATTTGAAGCTACTTCAACAGCAGAAAATCGCCGGAAACCCTACAGTGAAGTCGCCAACGAGATGGGAATTGAGGCTTCTGACAAAACCCTACGGACTGCATTTGCAAAAGAGGGCTATCATCGTAGGATCGCACGGAAAAAGCCTTTTTTGGACCAAGTCAAGAGAGACAAAAGACTAAGATTCGCACTCCAACACCGCCACTGGACGAGAGAGGATTGGAGGAAGGTAATATGGACAGATGAATGCTATATCTGGTTGGGAGGGTCACGCAGAAAGATATATGTTACTCGTGCAGTTGAGGAAGAATGGCATGATGATTGTATTGCCCCTAAATTTGCGAAAAAGGATTCAATCATGATATGGGGGGGTATTCTGGGCTCAGGTGGAAGGAAAACAATTAGGATATGGGAAAGAGAGGACTGGGGGACAATTACAGCACATACATATTGCAATCATATCCTCGTACCCCTCATACACCCCTTCTGGTTCTGGGAAAGTCATGCAAATGGGCAATGGTTATGGTTGATGGAAGACCGAGCCCCAGCTCATACTGCAGCACTTACTCGGGTGAGTTCTCAATTCATATTCTGTCAAGTATTTCTTTTTCCGCATTTTTTTTCTTTTTCTTTGACTGATATGACCCGCATAACAGCAACACCATGAATACTTCCAGATACCTACCATTGACTGGCCTCCCTCCTCACCTGATCTAAACCCAATTGAGAACATTTGGAGTCTCTTGAAGGACCGCCTGAATACCAGGAGACCGAGGCCTAGAGGAAGAGAAGAGATTAGGACAGCAATATTGGAAGAATGGGATCTTATTACTGCAGAGGAGATCACTAAATATGTAGATAATATGCCAGAGCGTATACAGGCAGTCATTGATGCAAATGGAGGGCACACCCGCTGGTAGTCATAGAAGAATAGAAATTTATACACTCGTTCACTCACTTGTTCACATTCACTCACCCGTTCGCCACCCAAATTTTGATATTCGCTAGGCGTTTTTTAGCGCACTCGCCTACCCCTGTTTTCGCAATAATTCTACCGGAAACTGTAGGCTACCTATCGGTACCGCCCAAGCTTCCGTCGGGGCGGGGCCGGGGTCGATCTAGCTTCCTACCAGTGGCAACGAGAGGGGAAAGTGCATTAAGCTGGTCAGCTTATCTACAGTTCAAGAGTAGGTACAGTCGTTCACAGGCATTTGGAGCAACCAGTCAGCAACCAGTCAAACTGCGAATTTATCTGCATGCAGTTATCAATTTGCACTTTTATGCATGTTGGGCTGGAGAAACGGGAATCATCCTTGCAGACTGTTGTGCAGCAACAGCGACTCTGGCCAGGCTGTTTTAATGGTTGGGGCTGTCGAGACTCGAGAATATTCGCCTTGGGATGGATGAAGAGTTACAGCTAGATTCGAGAATATTCGCCTTGAGGATGGAGTTGCATCTAGATTCTCGAAGGTTGGGATGGGATGGGATGAAGAATTCTATATTCTCGAAGGCTGGATGGGCTGGGAGGCTGGGCTGGGAGGCTGGGCTGGGATGGGCTTGGCTGCGGGAATACTAACGTTAACATGACTGTGGGTTTTCATCTACTCTACTAATCTATCAGATAGCTACCCGCAATGTTCCCGGGAAATCATTGGCCAGGCTAGCTACCGAATCCCAAGAACACTGAAGGGTTATGAAAATGTCTCCGACACTAGCAAGATCACTACTACGGACACAGCCATGGTCATGGTGGGAGAGAATGGAAAGAACGCCCGTATATACCGCAAAATCTCAGGAATAGCAAATGGAACTGGACTGGGAATATTGGGCCAATGGGTAAGCGGTATTCCAGCCCAGTCCGACTAATACCGGCATGGAGCGTCTGGCTGGTTGGGTGTATCTAAGCACCTATTGGGTCGATATGCTGTGCATACTCAATCAGGCGATTGAGAACACGAGACCACAAAGTGCACTTTCACCTACACTCTGATTGGCTATGCACCAGTCATGACTAATACCGGTGAGACTTTTAATTTTCGTCAACAAAGTGCACTTGCACTACCCACTACGGTCTTCATGGCATGAAGAAGGAAAAAAAAAACTATAAGAGATACCTTCTCCTATATAAGTAATCAATGGAAACCGCAGTTTCTGGTACTTTTTCTGCATGGCCGTGAGCACTTGGGTAGCCTGAGTGAAGTATAAAGCCGTGGAGGTGTCGCCTTGCAATGGTGGGACTCTCTTTACAGGATATCAGAACCTTGATAGTTGTGAGAAATCGGAAGTAACGGTTACCTGAACTGTGTGTAAGTGTAATGGCAAGAGGCATTGTCAGGTATCGATCGATAAAGCATCGATTATATGGATATGTCGATACAGTCTGGATAGGTCTAAGAGTATTCAGTTCTCTACACTATCTTCAGTGTCAAAAAGAAAAAAAGGTGAGAAAAGAAAAACGGCAAACCAGATCATGGCCTTGTAAAAGATACTTGCACATCCACAACAAGAGGATAGCAGGCAAAGTACCAAACACCACCAGTCGGTTCAATTTAAATAATACCCAATCTGGTTCAAGATCGGTGGACACCTTCACCGGGGTATGGTCAACATGGAGGTGTGATCAATTCCAAGTTTTTTTTCTAAAAAGGCAGTCGATCTGCCCTCTGCGTATCATTTATCACTCCGGCGTATATCTGAGATTGACCATACCCCCGACCATATTATCCCAGTGAAAGGGTCTAGTACGGTAGTACCTAAAGTTCAACTTCCCATCTCGGCCAAGCACGGTTTTCAACCAACCCTGATAAGAACTGCGAGTCGGCGCTGACCAATCAGAATATATTACAATTATGATAGGTACATATCAGTTGCACTGCCCGCTTGGCTGTCATTTTTTTTTACAGGATTCGAAAGATTTGTGACTACGAGACAGGTGCTTTCATGATCACTTTAAAAGCACACCTTATGAATTAACCAAGGCAAACCAGGGCTCATGGCCGGGACATACATGACACACGAAATAGTAGAGTATGCAGATTCCGTAACAGGTATTAATAGTCGATCACACGTTTATTTCATACATGCAGAACTGCAACCATACTGGCTAGGGCTGTCAGTATGTAGGTGAAAATCAGCCTGACCGTGAGCATCTGTAGATTATTGAAAAATCTTTTAGAAGACTAACGAGCCTTGGGCTTGTGGATCGACAAAGCAAATAGAGCCTTTGCGTAAATAGAACCAGCTCTATTTTCCGGTAACCTGATTGGTGCCGATCATCTCATCAGCTAATTAGATAATCTGAATTTATAAGAGCTGTAGGTAGTCTGTGCAAAGGCTCTAATATCAAGAATCTGGCTGGGCCTATGCCCATAGGTTTTTGAAACGTATGACGGCATCTCATATTTAACCTTTTCATTAGTCGATGGGAAGGCTCAGATCTCTTGATTCATGTACTACTAGGATTAAATCAGTGTTCGCAATCCCCTAAGCACCAAGTAAAATAAGGACTGTTCGCTCACCTGGTGACGGTGGATTCTGTCGTCTGACCGCCATCAGATATCACCCAGTGAGTGAGTATAGAATGAAATGCCGGATGATATGTCATGATCTCGCACGCTGCATGCATATCATCAATTGCAATCGCGCACCGCCATAGTCCCGAGAAAGCAGGAGATATTTATTATACGTTAGGCTAGCTCTCGCAGCGGAGGACCTCCGCAGTTAACAGCGTCGGGTAAGTACTACTCTCGATCCTCGTCGACATGTTAGATATAGCCGAATACGGTTATTGATTAATTGCTTTTATGTAAGGTTGGAAGAATCTCTGAGAAGATGGTTCTACTTTGTGCCATTGTGCCTTGCGAGTCGCGATCATGGATTAAGCCGGATGCAACAGAGAGATGTGAGGGGTCATGGTTATCGACTGTAAGGTATGAGGAAGATCAAGGCTTAGTGATAAAATACACAAAGATTTGGGGGGAGTGCACTGCGCTTCGAAATCATTATATATTACTCTGGGGGCCGTGTTGAGGAATAGGTAATACAAGCCTAGAAGGCTCCCCTGTCTCTGTAGTACCAGTGTAACGTAGAAATTAGCGATACTCTACATATCGTGCATGTCACCAACATAAGCGTTAATTCGCCTACAGTATTGTATGTTAGTAGGTGTATACTAGATGATCGTAGACGTTAGATTAATTAATTTCATGAGCCCGAGTCATTCTCGTATGTACTCCATTCCTCAACCTCCTTCCAGCCCTACACATATATATATATGCCTAAATATCTGCCTACAAATCGCGATCACTGCCTCTTCCAGCCTCCGGCACTCACTACTCCACCCTCGTGCTCATGATCAGACGAAGAGAGGGAGAGTCCTAAGGAACAGATATATAATATAGGTACACAGCCTCTCTGCACATGCATAACCTAATCTTCACGATACTCTGGCTGAAATAGGCCTTTTAAGCGAGGCTTAACTACATTAGTACATAGTCCCCTGTTGAAATGATTGGTGGTACACATGCACAATCTGGCCGGGCGCAGGTCTCATGAGCTCACGGTCCGCAAAAACTTGGATTGGGGAAGGCCAGGGGCCATTGGATATTGATCAAGTCGATTGAGAAGGAAAGGTGTATATAAAGTTGGGCTGATGTGTCCTAAAGACTCACACGTAGTAGAAGTTCGCACAACGGAATATACAATCGATCACAATTTACACGCGCAGAGAGCTAGATTTTTGAGTCAATTCAATCCAGGGGATCCGGATCATTAGCTGGCTGCGGATATTATCCTACTACCACTATATAAGCTACTTCATCTCGATGTCAACAAAAGAATATCATCATACCATACCAATCACTACCTAGTTCCGCTCATCTCAAACCTATATCACAATTCTACAATCGATCCCACGATAAGCTAAGCCCAAAAGCACCAATCAAACTACAACAACAACCATTGCTATGTGCAATTTCACAATCCATACCCTTCTCCTACTCCTCCTTACCCAGCTCGACCCCACGGATGCTGCTCCTGTCTCTCTGCGCAAGCGTAAAGGCGGAGGCGGCGGTGGAGGCGGTGGAGCTGCTGGAGGCGGTGGAGGCCGAAGCAGCGGCGGTAGCGGCGGTGGAGGCGGCTATGGAAGCAGCGAAGGAATGACCTGGAAGATCATCGTCATCGTTGTTAGCATTGTCGTCCTCCTACTCTTCCTATGGTGGTTCCTACCCAGATATGTGTTCCCGAGATATGGGTGGTGGCAGGAACGGATGGCGAGGAAGGCGGTAGAGAAGGAAAAGAAAAAGAGCATAACCGAATCCGGTGCGTCACAGATATAGTCGCGGTGAAAGGAGTTTTGATTCAGTTTTTTTTTTTTTTGATGGGGTTTAAGTTTTTTATTCGTTTTCTTTTCGATGACTTTATGGGGTTTGTTACGAAATTTGATATCGCAATATCTCATGGGGAGTTTTCAATATGTATACGTTACTGGACTTAATCGACTGTTTTGGGAGAGGCTTTTTTGTGTTTTTGTTCTCTCCTCTACGCCTTCTAGATCTATAGACTTTCTATTATGTTTCCTACTATTAATTAATTTTGGGAAAAAAACAAAATTGTACCATATGCATACGATATCTAGATCTACATGAAAACGTTATTATTACTTTCGCGTCATAGCATACAAAGATCGCCACAGCCAGACTTAGGACTATCAGGCCATGACAGATACCAAGCATTAACAGCCCACGCCTCTCCGTCTCAGATCTTTTTTAATCTTTTTTACGCAGTTTTGAAAACGAGTTTGATATTATGATCATGACGTAGAGAAACAAACCGGGATTAAAGCAAGGCTTGCGCGCAATTGGCTGTTCTGAGCAAGAAAGTCTCATCAAATCTGGCATGATCAGCAAATATGTCTCTTGGCGTGTAGTAACAATTAGAACAGGTTACAAGGCTGGATCATGAAGAATCACTCTGCGTTGAAGATGTCATGCCCATATCAGTCGAGCAAATGCTGTAGGTATCTAAAGATAAAAAGGTTGCTTATTTACTAACCCTAACCCCTTCTCGAGGTTAGGGGTCTATATATATATCAGTCAGAGCAAATGTAGGCCTAGCAAGGCCAAGACAAAAGGTTACCTACGTAGTAACCCTAACCCTTCTCTTCCAATTCCCCTAAAGCTTTTAACCAGGCAAGATATCTGATAGAAAGGTAGATATAGTCATGAAGCAAGTGGAGCAATTTTATCCCTTAGGCGGTCAGTCCAAATCCCAATGTGTTACCGGACCTGATATGGTGCTCCGATGAACTCTGTTACTGTTCTATCATTGTGGCGATAGAGCTCTCTGGCGTATGGTAATAAACTCATGCTCAATGAGAGAGTGAACACTGACAGCGTTCATCAGAGCATATTAACCATATCAGGTTCGGTAATACATTGGGATTCGGACTGTACTGACCGCCTAAGCTAGGGATACCCATTTATACCCCCCAAAAGGTGCCACTTCACTGATCTGTGGCGGCTCCTCAGTGAGGTGGCTGGAGATTAGCCTTCTCATTGGTCTAAAGTTACTTTCTAGCCAGGATTATTCCATTTGTAAAAGCTGAATGTCACCTTTAAAACTAGGCACTGTACATATTGGAAATAATAGGTTTTTCTTCTTTAAAACTAGGACCCCTACCTCGAAGTTCCTTTTACCCCTGTTTCATAATCTTTTATTACGGCGGACTGATGTGTTCGTACCCGGGTTCTGGATACTTGTACAATAATTCTCGGGTCGGTTCAATGGCGAATGGGAGTCTTTGACCAATTATCTGCATAGAGTGGCTTTTGGTTAGCCCATTCGCCAAGACAGGTTTGTCATTGACTCGGAAATGACTGAAGTGCAACATTCGACTAATCGTTAACACACTATTAATAGCTAATACTCATGCTCAGCCACATGTAAACCATGTTAATCAATAGCCATTTACCTTAACCTTCCACTGATATTGTCCGTAATATTCAGAATCATAATTTGATAACTCAACAATCAAGTAAAACAAAATCAATCAGCCTCTGCCAAGTTGTAGACAAGCAGAATAGAGAGACATGCTCTCGAGCCCAAGTAATTCTCGGCGCTATGGAGCGCGACGATTCGAAAAATACTCTGGGTAGTACAGGTGTCCTAAAACTATACGGTATCTAGTACACAGAGGCGGTACCCGCGAGCAAGACGGCTCAAGCCACGTTACGTTCTACTGATTCACACCAGATACTGTGCCTTGATATATGACTGGGTAGCAGAAAACCTCTTCTTTTATGTCATCTTTAAACCCTCAGTCAGGCCTGATTCAAATGACGGCTGCTAGCCGTATACAGTAGGCTATGATATCATGAACTCTATGACTGGAGTTGTTTGGCACAGCCACCCGTGACGATTTTACCGTGAGAGTATGAGCCCTTTTGCTGGGAGTTCAATACGTATACATCATACCTGCTCTAAGCGGCTAGTTGTCGTCATTTGGAACGAGCTGTGTTCAGCTGAACGCGGGCAACGCACATCCTATCATTGAGTTCATTACAACACGCTAGGGACTTGATGAGGGAATGGCACTACGGCGTTCAACAGAGTATAGTTGCCAAATACGGTTACATACCTTTCGATTTCCGATTTGACCTGACGACCGAAGGGATGCAATCCTACGAAACCTATCATGATCAGAACATCAACTTTCCCGAGATCAGAGCTCACCAAATGACTGCAGCCGAGAGACCTATTAAGTGTAGGAGAACCAAAACAACTCTTGTGTGAAGGCATATCCGTGTTACGTAGAACCTTCTCGTCAGCTTAGTAGTGACATAACATGCCAAGACACACCAAGTACCGATCCCGAGTGATATTACATGATTAAGAATCTTTTTGTTTTGTTTTCTTTTGTTTAATTCATTAATTGATTAAGAATTGTTCGTCATTACGTTACACTCAACTG
This sequence comes from Morchella sextelata, assembly GCF_020137385.1. Classification (NCBI taxonomy): domain Eukaryota; kingdom Fungi; phylum Ascomycota; class Pezizomycetes; order Pezizales; family Morchellaceae; genus Morchella; species Morchella sextelata. Next base: position 691,478 of record NW_025408632.1, read on the forward strand.
CGAAAGTTTTGATGACTTTCACGGAGCTGTTTTAACCCCTCCTCGTAGAGTTTTTCGAAATACTGGTAGCAGCCAAAAATATTTTTCTCCGTCTTGACAGTGTCCTAGTTGCAGTTTCCCCCATCTCTTTTAGCAGCACCGAGTCCCCTCGTTTTTCCAGTTCAATCTTCTTTGAATTAGAAACCATCGCTCTTAACTAGCGGTTTCCCAATTTCCTTTTGGAGCGATCGGTGGTGGGTTAGGGTTGTTTTGTATTTTTTTTTGTTTAATTCATTAATTGTATGCAGCCCAGCGTTGTTTTGTAGGTACATGAGTAGGTTTTTTAAACTTGTTGTAGTTAGGGCTTAGTTAGTATTTATGCAGTCGTAATTAAACCTTGAGGATAAAAACACTTCATTTTGCAGCTCCGGGATAATTGTACGTGACAAAATAACATCGTCTTTTTCAGTAAACTGTAAAAGCCGGGGCGAGACCCCCCCAACTAGCCAGCTGGTCAGATATATATATCCTCCTTGCTGGTGGTTGATCTAGTCGAGAGTCGACGTGGAGTTTATGTTCGATCTGACCACATGAACCGCGGGGTAGAAAAATTCATTCATTATATGTTTTAGTCTTCAGTCTCATACCACGGTGCTGGTAATAGAAATGTATTAGTACGGGAAAATCACCACGAGCATGTTCGACCTTGTATGTAGAGCGATGGTATGGGAGTGGTTGAGTAAAGATGCACCATGTCCTGCCGTTCCGGAATGATACGTCTTTAACCACAACCCTAACCTAGCCTGTCTGATCATCAAGTCATATATATATACTCCCGCTCTCTGCGATAAAGTAATTTCCCATCATCAGGCTACTGAGCTTAGTGCTTCATAAGTTCACCTAGTTTAAAAACATGTATTATCTCTGTAACCAGGGTCTATGGGGTTCAGGTTCCTATGCAGAGTTAACCGTACATACCGAGTGGCCATGGCGATGTACTTGAAGACTCCTGGCCTTATTAAAATAGCTAACATGTTAAGAGATATATTATGACTAATAAACTTTAAACTCCGATATTTGGCCTGAGAGGAAACTGCTACGAAGTTTATTTGGCTTTTGTAAAATGACAGCGAGACTGGACACGTTTGCATAGCTTCATAATTTACGTCGTTCTGTTCGCTCTGTTACTATAATGCTACCATACAGGACCTCTAAGTCCAAGAAATAATAGAACACGGTTCTAGCATCGCCTATTCTCATCCCATTGATTTCGTCCTTTTCACATCTGGTTATTTACCGAGTGATATCTCATGATCCGAATTTCACCACAAAAAAAAAAGGAAACCCGAAATTCGGCCTTTTATAGAGTCGGGCATCAACTAGTATCTCACAAATATCAATATTCCATGTTCCGGACGAGTTTTGAGTATTACTCGCACCCCCATTAACCACCGATCGGCACCCCCGAATCACGATTCCGAACACAAGTCGAAACACATCAACGCCAAACCGAATCGCCGAGCGATATCAGCCCCCACAGGCCTGCTTATGTCTTTGTTTGGTTTTGTTTGGCAGCAATGTGTAATATTCACTCAGCACGCACCTGAGTGCATATCGAACTCACTTACCTACACCAACCTCGATTGTCGAATCTGACAACGCAGGAAAAGTGCAGATGTATGGGGTGGATCGGATGGACCAAATCTCCGACTCTGTTTGAATTCGGCTTCGGATCGGGTGCCGGATGTCGACGACGATGACGATGTATGTACGAGTGATGAGTACGCAGTGGGAAGAGTGGGTAGAGTACGTAGTCTACCTGATTGAAAACGGATGTACATATATATGTGTAACTGCTTATAATTAAGTAACTGCCAGATGCGAACGGTACACGAAGGACCGTATTACAAGAACATCATTTCCAGGCTGTGCTGACATATGCACCCGTTCGAGTAGAGCAAGTACAAGTAGATTACATGTATTTTGTAGTTGAGTAAACCTCCCTCCCCACATCCCTGCTGATCCTCGCTTCCATTTTGATTCGAAACCGAGGATCCTGGTATGGATTTACCGGAAGAAGCAACCAAGCAACCAAAGGCAACCAAAGGCAACCAACTTGAAGCAAGGCTCCGTCGCAGCCCGTAGCACCCGATGTCCCGAACCGTCATTATCTCCAGATGGTAGACTTGAGAGAATCTTCCATCAAAGGTCTGTCGCACAGGCAGAAAAACCTTAGTTAAACGCCGAGCCAGGGATAGGTTGCATCTGCATCATCTACATCATACATGTATATTCGCAAAGTTTCCCACTCCCTGCGCTGCGCAGTACTTCTTACTAAGATATTTCTTCTTATCTGCGCCTACGGCCGAAAGGGTCAAACAATCCCACCGATGGCCGGATCCCCGATGACTCCGCCGGCGTTGCGTGTTGCGGTTGGATCCTACTCTACGTGGTGTGCCAGAATTTGGTCTGTCCACGATGACTCATCGCTATAATAAGGGTCACGTGAAGTGGTGGTACAGTGGTGGGATATCAAATTAACGATTCATACTTTCCACGATCAACCACGTCGCCAGTGAGTGTCCTCGTAATCATATCAGCTTTGGAAATAATTCTCTATTGAGGCTATGCTGAGAGTCACATACGTGCTTCATCTACTGAGTCCCCTTAGGGAGTCAGAATCATGAATGAGTTGGAGTGGATATTAATGGCCCACTAAAGTAAATCTCGCGATAGCTACAAAACTAGCCGTTTGCAAATTGGGTTGTGGGGCTTGTGAGAATGAATTGGAAATATCTATGACTCTTTTTGCAAATGCAATGTTGGGGAGCGGGGGGGGAGAGATATGGATTGATAATCTGTTGGGACAAGTGGTTCCTGAAAACAGCTGCGCAAATTCGGAAAAAATCTTGGTGTCCTATCTTTCCTTTGTCCAGGCCTTCGAAGTGGATGGATGCATCGCGATATGCTATTTGTGGAACACAAGTACTCTAGATTACTACTCGTAATTTCCTAGCGTTTCCGAACACGACCAATATTGCATGACATACAAAAAGGTGGATTTGGCGCTTTTTTGTATGGTATGCAATAGCAGTCGTGTTCAGAAACATCAAGAATTTACGAGTAGCTAGTTGCAACCAACTAGAGCAGCTAGCTAACTAGCCCCGGCATAAACAATCAAACTAATCCCAAACAAAACCAAGGGTGTGCCTTAAAGAAGGCGATATCATGATCAGGCGAACTACCTAAACCACGGACAGGGCTGTCTGCCAAGCAACCGGCAGACACCACAGCTACAAGTTAGTAGAGTAGGGTCTCGTTGGTTGGCAGTGCCAAGGAAAAACACATTGTTCGACAGCTTGGCCCTCCCATCCCTGCAGGTTACATACATAGATCATTACCTCATTCGGTTGTCTCCAGCCAATCAATGGCCCATCAAAAAGATCCAAAATCTTGAAACCCAGATACCCAGATGGATGCCCATATCGAGTAGGAGAAAAACTTGGTTTTTTGCTGCTGCGCCGTTTTATGAGCTGGCTACAGCCTACTTTACTGCTAGTAACGTCCACGCAAGCAATCGGGGATCAGGTATCGATAAAGGGCAATGATGGACAGGAACATCGCACAAGCAAATCGCACATAACATTTGAAAGGCAATATCAAGGACCATATAATACATGTATGTTAGAAAGCCCCATCTAGACGACCGCCGTTACAAGGCAGATTCTTGATGCCATTTCTTCTTTCTCTGTCGGCTCCGCTGCACTTGATTCGTCGGGCGGGAGATCGAGGGGGGAAAAGAAACAGGCCGCCTAGAAACAGCTAGTAGCGCCTGGTAATGATTCACGAGCATGAAAAAAATTTACGTTGGTGCTGTTGCTGATTAATCCTTGTCAACTAGATCCGGCTGCAGCTAGCTGGTTGTTGGCTTTTTGGACCGAGGTATGTAGGTTAATTAATTGGAATCAATTGCAATACTCAACCCAATTCGCCGCTACCCGTGCGGAGCTCCTACGTAGAGTACAGCTATCATGAATAGAGTACCTTACCGGACTGCCTGAGCCTGAGCTTCAACTGCCTGAAGTGGAACGGGATTGAGCGGGAATTGAAATTGAATGGACCGCCTGAAGTGATGTGCTGTGCTTAATTGATGATATCTAAGCTATGTTATGCTATGTGGATGCACTGAGCCATACCATGGACCTGCCACTCATTCTCGGATCCTGCCCGCGCTGCGCTGCGTGCATTGCAATCGCCGTCCATTCTCGAGAGATTCCTCTTGCGGAAGTAGAACCCGAACACATATCTGTACTCTACGTCTACTGCAAATCAATTGACCATGAAGAAAACAAATAATAAAAAAACGCGCGTCTTATGTATGTCGTGTAGATATCGCGTAGGTAGGGTAGCTTGCAAGAAATTTTTTAATTTTGCATGTGAAAGCGATGCGATGCTCATCGCCAACAAGCAATCAGGCAAGCAGGTAGGCTAGCGGGCATAGCACAGCCACAACCTTAACTGTGCAGCCGTTGGAGAGCGGAGGTGCCGGGTTGGGATTGGGGTCACGTACCTGTGGCGAAGGGAGCAGCAGCGCATTCTCGGGCATACACTATATTGTACTGAGTGAGTGACGTACAACACAACACATCTGTACTCTATCATCAGCTACGCATCACCCACCGCCCATATCTGGCAGTCGCAGCCCCAACCAACCTCCAGCAGCCCAATCACACACCACGTCAGGGTTCGAGTTCAGCTGGACCAGGGACCAACACGACACTCCACAGAGCCTCCGCTTACATGCCTCACATACCTTACCCCGCTGCCCTACCTGCTGGCCCTAAACGACCCTACCCAGCGCCCTGGATCGAGCACGGAGCGGATCTTGGTAGCTGTGCTAGCTGCTGCCGTGGCAAGATAGAGTTGGAGTGCAAGGTGAGTGTGGCGGAGCATCTGGTGTTTCGTGCTCTTTCCACTAGGATCGCGTAGTGCCGAGATGTGAGCTGTCGCTTCTTTGTGGGGCTGGTGCACGCCGGTAGCGGTTAGGTCAGGTTGTTGTGTTGCGGTTATGTTGGGGGGTGCGGTGGGGGGTGCGGTTGTGTTGGGGCGGGCAGGGTCAGTCATAGCCGCACAACGTAACGTGCTACATGTTAATTAATGGTGGTGAATGTTACGGCGACACAACGACGACGTCATGGGGGTGGAATTTTTTTGAGGTGTTACGCGTGAGGTGTGATGTTGTACCGCGGTGTAGGTTATTGGGGTGACGGAAGGTCAGGGTCCGTCACGCGCGGTCAGGGAAGGCCGGTCAGGGCTGTCCGGCTGAGGCGGGGCGGGGTGGGGTGGGCGGTGTCAACGCACTCGATAGATGGCCCCAAGGGATAGACGTAGAGTAAAACGGGTTTGCATGAGTAGAGTGATCGATTGCGGAGAATGCACCTCACTGCACTGCATGTGGGTAGGAGATGTCCGGTAGGAGGTGTCTGGTATGTATGTATATGCACATTTCAGCTGGCCATGGATACAGATAGACAGATGGCCAGAGACAGATAGCGGGGTAGGGGGGCGGTGGGAAGGGCTAAGGAGGTAGGTAGCGGGTAGGGCTTGTATGTCAAGAATGTAGCTAGTAGTATGTGTAACGCGTTACAGAGGAGGGATGGGATGGGATGGGATGGGATGGATGGGCTTGCTTCATTCATTCATTCACTTCATTCATGTTCTACATTTCATGCGGGCCAGTCAATGCTCTACTCTCTAGTTACTCTAGATAGTGAGATAGTTTGTGGTATGTAGGATATTTGGCACGCCAGGTCCACGCCCCGCTGATAGAGTATGATCTACGCTTAGCTACTCGACCAAACCATGGGCGGGGGGAGGTGTTGGGCGCTGTTTCAGTCGTCACGATCCATCCACGATTCCTAGTATGTAGAGTACAGCAGAAGAGGAGTAGGTAAGATTAAGAGGAGGGGGCGTTAAGCATTGCATTTGCACTTACATTTGCAATTATCTACACTACGCTACTAGCTAGCTACTCTAAACGAGGATCGGGATGAGGATTGTGGGGCATGGGGCGATACTACAACATTGTATGTGATTCACGGTTTCGGAAATAGCGATTGGGTACAAATGTTTCAGCCCTCGCTCGCAGCATAGATAGCGTAGACATGGGCTCACTTTTTTCTTTTCGTTTTTCCGGATCCACAGTTTATGGCGGACGGTGGACAGTGGGTTTCAGTTTCAGATAACTCAATCTGTTCTGTTATGTGGTGGAGCAGTAATTGCTACCTAGCTACAGCTACATACATGAAGAGGGCGTATTTTTTTTTTGGGGGGGGGGGGGGTTCACTGGTGGGAAGGGTTAGCTAAACGGATAGACAGAGGGCTAGAGGGCTAGAGAGGGACATCGCATCGGTGCATCAACTCCAAGACCACCGACGTGACGGGTTGGGACTGGATCTGATCTCGAAATAGTAGTATGTAGAGTAGGTGGCCCAAACAAAGACCTACCTGTACGTATGTCTAAACCCTCGATATCGATCGTCAATGCACAGTCCTCAGTTCACTGAGCCAAACCAAACCCATGGTCTCTACTTGAATCCATTCTCTCCTATCAGACTGCCCCAAAACACACACGGTAAATAGTAGCAGCACACGGTGCACTGGTCTAGAGTCTAGACAAAGCACAGATCCCACTACCTGATCGATCGGCCGGTCCGGATAGGTTACTTGCTTACTTGCTTTAGCTTTGATCCCGCACGTACCATGCCATGCGGCCGTGCATGATATCTCTCCTACTCTATCTATCCATCTATCCACCACCACCAGTCTACATCTACATCCACCTGCAGGCCTCGGAATCTTCCCCTCTTTCACCGGGCACATCTGCGACTTCCCCCGACCCTACCATCGTGCCAACAATCAAACCAGTGGTGTCGTCGTATATCGTGCCATCGTGTTAGCAGTCGTGGTTGTGGTCGTGGTCGTGGTCGTGGTTGTAAGTGTACTTCGTTGTGGTGGGAAATAAAAAACCCCGTGGTGGCGCAGCGCAGCAGCCAGACCACGTTTGCATTGCGGCTGCGGGAAGAGGTAATCTACTTTACATGTAGAGAGAGTACTCTATGGTTGATGTATGCAGGGCATGGGAAGAAGCTTTTGACGGGCTGAAGATTCGCGCGCCCTGCCACGCGTTTGATGAGATCGATTTCGAATCTTTTTTTCTTGTGTGCGGGGGAGGCTTAAGCTTCCGGAGTGGTTGTGGGTTGATGTGAATTGGCGCCCTGTGGAAACTATGATGTCGCGACCGTAGCATGGTAGCGATAGGGAGGTAAGCAAACAAGAACAAGTATGGTTGGGGACACCTTGAGCCGGAGCACTTCCAACGTCAGGATTTCCCAAGCTAATAACTTTCCACAACCACACCCTATTTTAATTATCTCTTTGTTATTCGGCTAGTATTCATCTGATCTATCACCCTACATAGTCCAAATTAATTTAGCTGTTCTGTGGGTGGAGTTATTAGGGTCGGGGTTTGGTGATGAATGTCGCGTGCCATGTTAATTAGTATTAATACACTAGCTAACTGTAAACGAGAAGCAGTTATCTGTGCCAAGAGTCTAATTAACATCCGGTTAATTTTTGGATCGAATGTCGCATACTCCGGCTCAAGGTGTCCCCAACCCCAACCATAGCAGAGCAGGGCAAGCGAGAGCTGAAAAACAGCACAACGTGACGAAATCCCACAGTAACGTAACGCCGTTAACAACACCACCGCCAACAACAGCAAACGTCTATCGCGTTTAAAACTTTGGGCATTGCTGGCTTACTGACTTGCTGTCGATGGTACATGTATGCTGCGTAAATGTTTCGTCTATCTGACGGAATGAATGCCTAGCTAGGAGCTGGGCTACGGTAGGCGAAGAGAGAAGAAGGGAGATCCCCACAAAATCCAATCGAGATCAGAGTTAGCGAGGTGACGATGGATGAAAGATGATGGATAGAGATCTTCCCCATACCATCATCCATCTACCATCTTGACGTGGCTGGTTCAGGTTTTTTAATTTTGTTTACTTGCTTGACCCTGAGGTTAAAGCTAAAAAAAAACCTAGCGAGATCTGGAGGGAGGGATCCGCCCCATCTCATCCGTTAGGGTAGCGAATGTAATAATAGCTTGGCCTAACTAGGTAGAATATCTACTAGAGCACGTAAAGTAGGCCGGCGGGCCGATCCCCCCTCTAGGCTGATGAACGAATGAGACCGACGGACACACCGAGCACCGGTCGCCCTGTAAATTAACACTGACGCAGGGCATCATCGTTTAACGTGAAGCAGGAAAATCAAAAACCCGCTCATCCACCCTGTGACGACGTGTGGCTTGTGTGCGTGGGTGTGGTGTGGTGCTGTGTGTCTCAGGGTCACAGCTCTCAGTAACTCAGGGTCCCTTCATACCCGTGCCCCCTTTATGATGCCGTTGATGGGAAGAATTCACCGCGGAAGCCCTAGCTCTCTAACTTTTGGAGCTCTCTCGCTGCCGACCGTAATTGGATCGGATAGGGGTCCAGGACAGGGACGTGAGTGAGCACAGATACTTTTCTCTCCTGCTAGAGTACTCTACCTACCTTAATCCAGATTCTGCAGCAGAGACAGTTATTTTGGGTACGACTTGCATACGGTTCGCGGAGTGCCGGGTCGATTCCAGAGATTAAGAACACAGACACTTGCTCGCATGGCACTGCAGTGGGAGGGATCGATTGGCAGCTACGCATTTCTCCGAGCAGACAAAGGGAAAAAAATGGTGTGGACACACACAAAAAGGGTCCTGTCTCTCAAAAACTGAGCTAAGTGAAAGTTGGCATCCGGTCGGTTCCGTTGATCTGGCCCGCCCGAAAAACTCGCTCACTCAAATCCTTCGCTTGACCTTGCAAGTTGCTGCTGTGCTACACAGCCCGAATCCTTGCCAGCAAACACCCCTGTTAATTTGACAGTCCGACAGGCATTTTCTCCCAGATTTCCAGAATGATTCCTGATTCGGCAGGATCATGGAAGAGAGAAAATTCCTTCCATGTGGCATTGGCAGATCATGCAAGGCAAGTGTCCGGGTTCCAAAAAAAGAAAAAGAAAAATAACGGCAGGAAAAAAAGAAGAAAAAAAGATGAAAACTGAAAAGGAAAATAAATACCTAACCTGGCGCATCATCGCCAGTGACAAATTGTTTGTTTTAGACGCGTTTCCGCGGAGGTCCCTCACTCAGTGGCTGTTTATTAATTTTTAGCCGAGGTATTAAGTGCCCTTCGCTTTACTGAAGGAGCTGGCGTTACCAGGGCCATGGTCAATGATCATCAAGCAAGCGCGCATCATCGCTTTCCACGTAGTGTGGCTGCGACTCCGTTAGCCGGCTAACGCACCGCAATGCAATGTTGTTGGCATGATCATTACCGATCCTCGGTAAGGTAATGATCGGGAATGCAGGTATCTGCTCTAATGTCTTCAACACAACCTACCTACCTAAGGAATATGGATCGCGCGGCCGGAGATATAGGCTTCGGTGTCCGGGGAGTGTCGTCTATGTAGCTGGATTAACAAGTAGAAAGAAGCAAACAATTTTTTCGGTGAGTAGTATTCATGCAGCATGCAGAGTCGAGACTTGATAAAAGGAAATAAAGATATAGAGCTATAAAACGGTTGATTATTGTTGTTTGATAATCATTAGTACTAGGTACTGTTTTCCGTGACCCGGAAGTAGTTGGAAAAGGGGTGGTGTGTGGGCAGCGAAATCTCGTTCGTGAGAAAAAGAAATCCGTGTAACAAGGATTAGGTTAATTGAGGCGGGTGCGTGTGGGTGAATGATCAACGCAAGGAAGAAAAAGCACGCGTTATCAAATTCCCAAAGCCCAACTAGCAGTGCAAGAAGCGATTCCCGCAGTCAAATCAAAGACATGGAAAACTCGCACCGAGGTGTGTGGCTGCTTGTCTTTGGTGTCATGATCCCTGCAATCGATAGATGCGAGGCAGTGGTGTGCACGGTGCATGCATGCATTAATTACCTTAGTGGACGGTTCGGTCGGTGTTGTTGCGCATCCCCCGGCAGTACAGAACTCTAGAAGCATGCATGGAAGGATCTCAGAAGGATTTTTCCTTGACTGGTCCTGCTGCAAGATTAAGGGTGTTCTGGACCGGTGCCGTTCATGTGTGTGTGTGGGGCTAGCCTCTCTATCCCACCCCCCGCGCTGTCTCTGACCGAGATCTGTGTTCGCTTATCCTAATTCCCACGAGGTTTGGCAGGGAAAAAAAAAAAAAAAAAAAAAAAAAAAAATTCCCGAGTTCCGGGAGATGGGTTGCTGAAACCTTCTTGGTGAGGGCCTGTCAGTTGTCAGTCAGTTCAGATACAGTGCTTACGAGTAGCGCGGTGTTTACTACCCTGCCCCATTCACAGTAACTCACTGTTCACGGTGCTCCCTCTGCTCTGTCTGCGATCTCTCTTCCCCCCCTGGCTCTTGGCCATCTCCATCTGGTGGGAATAGGCAGGGGGATCAATAGACTTTTATACATTTTGAGTCTTTGGAGGCGTAAACGAGTACAGAGTCTGGGAGAATTAATGCGAAAGTCAGCGCTAAAGGAGTGGGTTTCTTGGTCCGTGCTCACAGCAAAAGTCCTTTCAAGAGCCAATGGGACTATCGGGTCACGGAAAACACACTTTCACAATAATTCTCCCCATCACTATACACAGAGGGGAGAGATGGCTTGCTTGCTGCCCTCGAGCTGCATATCCAGTCCCGGCAGCCATGACTCGGGAGGATAGCCGAGTCAGTACATGTAGACATCGGTTAATTTAGTATCCTTTCGTTTGCACGGGAGCTTCAGGATGTATATGTGGATCGTGCAGAGTAGATTATTTTGGAATCTGCGAATACGATAACAGAGACATGAATGGTTGAGTAACGAGAGTCATGGGAGGTTATCGTCGGATCATTTTGGTGAGAGGTGGCCTGTTGCGAGTTTCGTCCACACCTCGTGATGGAGCACACAATAGTTGCAGAACCATCAGGAGAGCTCTTGTTGCCTTGATTATTATTAACGAGTGTTTATCAATTCATACTCCGAATAGATATTATTGGGATCTATACTCTAGGCATCGTGTTTCGTATGTCATACGGAGATACTTGCCTTACCATACATACATGTAGTTAGTTACTGTATACGCATCGAGCTTCTATTTCTTTCCCAATCATATTGACGGACAGATGGATTAAGGACTCGTGATCGGTCCGACCAGTGGGGATTGCAATTGAGTCCACGAGCGAGCTTACGTGCGTGAACATGAGATTGAGCTCACGTTTTTTCCATGTTTTATTTTTCCTCGTGTCGGCAATGCCGAAGGAGGATTTGTTTTTTTTTTCAGAGGAGAGATATGGTTTCTCTAAACGCGCTACTGCAGCAAAGAGAAACAATTTATGTATTACGAGAGAGAGACTGGACAGGCCAGGAGATAAAGGGACTGCATTGACCTGAGCTTCTTGCTCTGCTTTGTGGTGCGTGCATTACGGACGGAGAGAGCTAGGTGCCTACTGTCCAAGCCTCTACTACTTACTGCATGGGTGAGTTTGGGGAAAAGAGACATCCGGCCTCCTGCGAATTAAGCGCGATGAGATGGGGGGAACAAAAATCTGGACCCAAACGGGGGAGAGGAGCTGCTGTTTCGTGTCTTGTGTTTTGTCGCTGCCCTAGCGTTTACCGATCGGGGTTACACCAACTTGCTGGGGTGGGAGGGAGGAAGGGATCTTTTGCGGGGCGATCGATAATCGTCTACAAGGGTCTTTCGGGCGTTGGGAAGTCCGCTGTTTCTCCGCGCACAGCAAAGTGGAAATTTTTTTGGCAGGGGGTGGTGGGAAAGGGAGACTGTGGACCCTGGGAATGTTGTCTATCACGTTCAAGCCACAGTCGGTCGGTGTGGGCTGGACCTCGGCACGAGAGAAGAAGGGATGGGAATGTTGAGACCTGGATACCAGCTATGTCACTCTGCTTCAGAAAGTGTATGAAATGTGGCTACCTCTCGCACCGTGGATGGGCAGCATAGCCACAAAAAAATCTAATCTATCGGAAAAGCATGGGTTTGTGTGGGGGAAAACTAAAAATACTGGGTACGACTCGCGTAAACTCCTCCATAGGTACCGTAATCTGAAATAAGGAACTTGTGGACCTGTGGACCACAGAAGAGGGAATATGTGGAAGGGATGATTGGCCCAACAAGAGCTTTCCCGTCAGCTTTGGAAAAAAATAACCAAACAGGGAATGACAAGGGTGGAAGAATTTGTAAGAACGGAGTGAATGTGTGAGTGTGAGTGGTGGTGGTGTGTGCCCATTTTTCCGGAAAGCCGGGTTTTGAATTTTGAATTGGTCGCATCGAGGTTCTGGTTGGGGGGGAGGTGAGGGCAAGAGAGAACGTTACTCTAGCTGCTAGGGTTCTGGAGTGAGTGAGGCCTGTGCACGGAGGCTATGGGATTCAACCAGCGAGCAAGGGTTGACAGCAGTTGAGGCCGAGTCTAGGGATGTGGTACACTGGTACTTTCTGGGAGACTCGATTATTATTATGACGCATCATGCTTGCTACCGCTGCCTGCACCACCACATCCTGAACTTCTCGCAGTTGGCTGCTCCACCCGCACACCACACCCCACTTTGCACCCAGCAGATCGTTCAACCAACACTATCAGATCCCGCCATATATATCAAAGCCGCCGCGATGGATGTCTTTACTATCAACAGCAGTCTGCTTAAACGGCAACAAGAAGCTTATCACGCTATAATATCTAGAGTCGAGCTCTACTCCCCTCGTTTAACACACCACCTTCATCATCGCTCAAAATCATCATCACCTACAAAACGCCTCTCAGCCCCACGACTACGACGACTTTCTGCAAGCTTTAATAGACCCCGTCTATACTGAGAAGATATAGAACTATAAGTAGTCAAGTCTAAACGCCGATTAAGCAGCTCACGATTCAGTTGGTTCGGTAATTGATCAGGTGGACCGGTAATTGCGTGCCCCCCCCCCCCCGAGATAGCTTCTCAGCTTTGGTCTTTCTTGTAAGTTCTCTTCTGTATTACCCTACCCTTCCCCCCGGACATACACCCTACCGCCTCCGGCGGAGAGCCCAGTCCGCAGCCCGCATAGGTCATTAAGGGTCTCCTTGACCCTGACCCACACCCTCTGCCGCAGATGGCTATCCTCGGAGCGGAGTTCTACCCACACACTCCCAGTTAATAAGCCCTTAGCCCTCAGCCCTCATACCACTGCACTCACATTCTTCTCAAACATGCTAGATGATACCCGTTATGAAGGTTGTCAGTTATCTAACCCATGTGCCTTATTATAATGTAGCTTGATCAGCGTCATAGCTTTCTACCCCCGGGGGTTCCGATCGAGACCCGCACCTATCCTCTAGAGTCCTACTTACCCACCTAAAGGGAGCTCAAGAATAAAGCCATCCCCAATCCTCTCACAGCATCATTATCCCGTGCTATCTATCCCAAATCCTCTTTCACATCCTATTTTAACTCTTCATAATGAGAGCCCCTTCGCCCCAGACTACTACTACTCAATACCACCACAGTAGCTACACCTCACCTTACCAGACCTACGACCTTGCTTTCTACACTGCTCCACCACAAGTCGAGCTCACTCCAGCACAGAAGAGACAGAAGCTTGAACAAGACTTTGCTGCCGGCTTCCCCCCAGACGACGAAGGTTATCCATTCATCTCTCAACTCCATTCTTACCCAACTACCACCATGCCTATCAGGAACATTCCTCTTAACCCTCACATCAACCTCCAGAGGGCCTCAGAGCCAGCTTCCCCAATAACCATTGCTACCTCTCTTTCTACCCACTCTACACCAGCATCTTCACCTTCAAGAGTTACTATCATGTCTGCCCACGGCTCCCCCGCAGATTTCCAGCTGTACGACGAGTGCTATGATCGCAAGCGACGGAACATCCAGAATTTCGAGAATACTTCCACCCAATCACGGTTCGGCAATGGCTACGACTCATCGATGACACAGCCACTCGAATTCTTTGACCATCAACCTCGCCATTACCTGCAAGCTCCTCCATCGCAGCAGCAATTCGGGAGCCAGGGATTGGTGAACAGTCGCGCAGTCATGCACTCCGATGACGACGAGCTTCCAGCTTTGTCACCCCACCACCGGGGCCAGTTCTCGTCAAGACTTTCCGCTTCGGATGTGGACCTGCACTCGCCCACCACCCCCATCGCTTCACCAGAGTCTGTCTGTGGCGATGGAGTACAAGTAGCTCGTGAGGATGCCTGTCAATATATTGAGTCGTGGATTGACCATTACTTACTCTCCGATTCAGAACTACACCATCCAATCCCAGGCCCCCCTAAGCTCGATCGAACTGTCTCCGACGCTATCCAAGACGAGCTATATAACCCTGGTGTCGCCCCTGGCACAGAACACGCTACTCGGCCATCCTCTCCTTGCACGACCCCTTCCAAGGTTGCATTTCTCTACCAGCAAGCCCAAAACCAGCACGCCATTACCACGTCGCCAATAGTTCGCGACCACTCACCTTTCCGTGCCAATTCGCCTTACGCGCACTTCCCAGTTGTCACTCGCTCACCCCAGAGAACCACGACCTTGATTCCTGCTGGCTTCGCAACTGCTCGTGCTCAGAGGGAGAAGCTGATAGCAGTTGAGCGAGAGGTACTGAAGAAGCAAATGGAGGAAGACTACCATAACATCGATCTCGTCGATCACCCTTGTACTATCTCACCAAAAGATGCCTACCATGAGTACCACGAATCATCACAAGAGGGCATCAAGGGTCCTCTCTTTGCTTCTCAGGAGGATGTGTACTCTCAGAACGGCAGTATTCAAAGCGGCAGCTACAAGGGTTCAGTTCAAGGCGACGAGGAAGACGATCAAATTTACAATCTCAAGAGGGAAGAGACTCAAGAGAGCTATGCTAGCATGGCCACCAGCCGCAGAGAGAGTGATGCTAGTATGAACTTCAATGCTACCATGTTCCCAGCCAACCAGCAATTCACCCCACTTGGATTCCCCTACAGCAATTACGCCGATGGTTCTGATCACAAGCCTCAAATGGCCGAAGATGAGGGCGAATATGGTTACCAGTCTGCCGGCTCACCCCTTACGAAGCCTGCAGAGTCCAAAGCGAATAGGGGAGGATACACCTGTACAGTTCCTGGATGCAACCAAAGGTTTCCCACCACGAACAAAATGGCAAAGCACAGACGCGAAGCACACAGACAGACGAGTCCCGGTAGCCGCGGTGATGGCATCGCCAGGTCGCACCACCCCGGACCTCACAAGTGCAACCGCCTAAATCCTACCACAAACAAGCCCTGTAACACAATTTTCTCTCGGCCCTACGACCTCACTCGTCATGAGGATACCATCCACAATACCCATCGCGAGAAGGTACGATGCGAAATTTGCAACGACGAAAAAACCTTCTCAAGGCAAGATGCCCTTACACGTCACAAAAAGGTAAATTTCCCCCTTAATTGATAAGGAATCAACATGAAGATCTGCTTTGTAGATAACCATCTTAGATGGCTTTGTGTTGAATCGCCTTGGTATGATGTGAATTTTCACTAACATCATTATTTTAGGTAAAACATGGTATCGACAAATAGCCGATCGGACGCGCCCAAATTGTCTCCTTTTTTCATTTCTTGATGACGCGGGGTGATGGTGAACGACACCAATTAACTTCAAAAACAATCCTGTTGCGATCGATAAACTGAGGAGGGATCTACAATCAACACAAGTTAGATCAGCAGTTCACTGCTTTTCTTGCTCGCCCTACACTAGAAGGGTGGGAAGATGCATGGAAGAACATGGGTTGTATAGGCTTGGCGGCTTACCCGCCCCACTAGTCCTCCATGTACAACCATGACGTCACTCACTTCACTTTCTTGCACAATCACATCAAAGCGTGGACCTCCGGTTTTTCATTCAGAAGGTCTCGTTCCACCTGTCTCGGTTCTCGATTTCGGCCACTTGTTTTCGGGGTTAACCGTTTACCACCATCACTATCGTCATCTATTTTCTTATTTGAGAGATGTTTTTCTTTACACTTCCATTCGATTCTAAAGTTTGTATTATTACTTCAACACTTTGCACTCTATCTCGATTGGTTATTACTTGTATAGGTCTGGTTACTACTTTCCTTTCATCTTTTCATATATTTCGAAAAATATTTCAAGACGGGTATCTTTGGTTTTTTGTTTTGCTTTTATGCGCTGGTAGCTTTTCCTTTGTTCTGAGCGCACTTGGGTAGAACTCTAAAGACGAAAGAAAAGAAGACATGAATCATTTTTTGGCGTTATTTGTTTTGAGCTTCTTCGAAGCATCATCGGCCGCGGGGGGGGGGGGGGGGGGGTATTTTGTTTTTTGGATTATGAACCTATTACTGTAACATTACGATTATTGTGTGCCTCCTTGGTGCGAGATTCATGACTGGTGTTTATTTGATTTTGGGTGGTTATTTGTTTTATTGTTCAATACTGTACTACTATTTTGTATCACTAGCTACTTCCACTGCGTGCATTGAATAAGTTCAACACTTTTCACAAACTTCTTCTCGTGACATCTTAATAGCCTGTCCTTTGAATGTGGGCACGATTGAAACCCAGGTTGCTTTTTCTCCCATGATATGCACCATCGAAGCGTACCTGTGGAGCCGACATGCAGACCAACCCGCGTGCCGTTAACCTAAAATTTGTTGCCCTGCCCAGCGTGTTCCTTGAATTTTTCGTTCTACCGAATCTGCATTTTGATCATTGGTGTTCCTGTCGCGGCGCGTCATGGGAGTAATTTTCATCCCTCTTATTCTACTAGAGCAATGTATTTTGGGCCTGGCGCAGGCCGCGCAGCAGTTCAACGGTTGAAAGTTCATGAGGGGACTTAATCATTGGCTCTGTGTCTCATTCTCGATGCAACGCCAGTAAAACAAGGTTAGGCTCGTGGAGTCTACGAGTTTGGTTCGTTAATTATTGGCCAAGACATGATTCGGGCTAGATCAGGAGCATGCGTGGCGCATATGCATGCATATGTGCACCTACACACGCACAGCCCGAGCAGCCACGTTTTATTTTCGGTTCCATTGTGGAGTACTGCAGAACTCTTGACAACATTCGAGATACGTCTCCAAATTTCTATTCATTGATCATGATCGATGATGATACTGATGATGTGTTTTTTTTTTGGGTAAACGGTGGAGAATTAATTCTCTTTGCTTTTTTTTTTTTGCGTTTTCAGCCCCTCGCCGGTTTTATTAACTCGACAATTTGAAACGGCACTCTCGGCGGAGCAGGCAGAGGATATGTATGAAGCATGTATGGCCTCTCTCTTTTTTCATTTTTGCCACCTTTATCTTTCTATCAATTTGGTTAATGTATCTGATAGTAGTTAGTAATAGATCTGGGCACGTACGTTCTCGAAGAGTGGCAAGAGCTGAACCAAATACACGGTTATCTGATTGGTTGTTTTCTCTTGTCTGCAGTTTGTTTCGATATGGGGAATCTGTTCTTCTGCACATATCATTCTCGTGGCAATCTGTAAACAATTCCAATGTCGACCGAAACCCGGCAGAGCATCATCCATCTGTCCGGATCCTCGGGTATGGTAGTCAATTCGGTAAAACAGAGTGCTTCTAGTGGAAACACCTTAGCATTACGCGGGGGAACGAGGGGGAGGCACGGGTTCGATTTCCACATACGGTTTGCATGGTGGGGGGTGAATAACGGCTACCTTAAGGGTGGGATAGTACGCAAGAGTCGTCGTAAGAGAATCCATATGTTGAGAGTCACCTTGAAACGGTCCGTCACCGTAAACGGGGTATTCGTTGCGGCCAGCATGGAGGAGGAGGGGGGGAAAGAAAGGGGGGAGGAGAATGAGTATGCCTTGAATATCATGTTGTGCAATTTATGGCTAACCAGATGTTTAGGGATTGATCATCCCGATCTCAACAACAGGCCTACGGATAAACAGCTAAGCAGTCTGGAAGCGCTTTCTCCGTTAAGATGGTCGGGCGATATCCCCTCCACACCAAATCTCTATAAAACCGAATTGATCATTTCCTTTCGAGGTCTCACTAACAGGCCTACAGATAGACAGCTAAGCAGTCTGGAAGGGCTTTCTCCGTTAAGATGATCGGGCGATATCCCCTCCACACCAATCTCTATAAAACATAATTAATTGATCATTTCCTTTCGAGGTCTCATCGCCGTGGCCACATGTAGCCCAATAGACACTTATCTGCCGAGATGACTGACACAAAGAAAGGGATATTGTTTCAAGTCTCAGATACCGTGGGCACCAGTCAGTTGGTAATGCACATGTAACTCATCGAGCTTAATGTGACAGCGCCCATCAAAGAAAAATTCGGAAACAAGATGAAACCACCAAACACCCTCAATGAGCGGGGTATCTGATATTCGATCTAGACACTGGAAGCCACCAAGGCAGATTAGGTTCCTGAGTCTGAGTCCCATGATAGTGTTGATCCCAGTAAGGTAGAAAGTTGAATTTCTGTGCGTGGGCCATCAGGCCACATATTACCTCTAGATGGTCGTCGTCCCAGCCGCCAATAAACCACTAGAGATCATATAATGTCACTCGTCCTTAGTGGCTTACTTAATAATGCAATGCGATCGGCATATAATACCTCTAGTACTAGTGTCCACCAATGAACCAACCACAAGGTCTCGACCCAAATCTCCGAGGAAATAGAAGAACATGAATACCGGGGAATCGATTCACAGATCACCTCTAGAGTACATGTAATTTCATGTAAGAACGAATAAGCTGGCGCTTTACCCAGGATATAGTGTAAATCCTTACCTCTTTCGTTAAAGCAAGCTAGGACTATGAGGCGCCGCTGTTCCTACAGCGAGAGGTAGAATTATTGTACAGATTCTGGTAGAATTAATGCGAAAGTGGGTTTTCCGTGACCCGATAGTCCCATTGGCCCTCAAAGGAATTTTTGCAGTGAGCACGGGCCAAGAAACCCACCCTTTTAGTTCTGACTTTCGCAATAATTCTACCGGATACTGTAGAAACAGGGGTCTAAAAACAGGGTTTAGGTGGCTGACTCGGCCAATAGAACTCTTCCCATGCTTCTACCCCACGCTGTACATGGAATGTGTCCTTTGCAACATATAGCTCAATTCACGATAGAGGATGGGCGTGTCAACTTGAATTCTCATTGACCGAAACTGACTTTTAGCTCGAAAGAAGCGTGGTTTAGGGTTTTGACTTGAGGCTCTCCCTCCAAAATTTATTGCCACCCAAGTTGAGACACCCACCCCCTATGGTTTTTCCAATGCAGGCAGAAGTGGCAGGCTCACTTACTGGTTTGGTCTTTGCACTTGGGGCCGATGGTGCTTAGTGATGTTGGTTTACTAGCAAATGTAAGGCTCTGACTGAGTCTGGAGACCAATATTGTACAGGTACATACCAGCATGTATTACACACGAGATTTTTAGAGTATTTTGCAGTCATCGTAGAACTTTCGAATAAGTATTGAGTCAAAGATAAATCGCTAATGTGATCACTGAATACTAATCAGCTTGAAGTTTAATTTCAATCATTGACTGTTGTCTCATGATCAGCGCTACCATCAGAAATCCTTCCCACCCCCTGTCCACCACTCATAATAGATATTTTGGGCCTCTCTTCGCTTCTTTTGACAAACTATTTGATTATCCCCTTCTCGTATCCGAAGCTCATGACCAAAAATGTAGAATGAGTCAACGCCGTTTCACAGGGGAAATTCGTGATCCTTGTGCCTCGGCTGAGTTGGCAAACACGGTGAAAAAATGCTCTCTATACTTCTCAACTGGCCAGTAAGGATTAGTAAAGATGCAATATAAAGGGTATGCTCCATAGGGGAGCAAAATGGAGGCGCGGGGAATCGAACCCCGGACCGCTTCTATGCTAAAGAAGCATTATACCACTAAACCACGCCCCCATTGGTATTAAAGACTCTATTTGAATTTTTGAGAGAATTTTAATAACGCGGGTTGATAGTGTAAATCGATACCTTGCCACTCTAGCCATTTTGGTGCTTAGTATGAGTTTGGTAAAAATGTCAAAGGCTTGGCTTTGGCGACTGAAATCCTAGTAGCTATAAGTAAGCGAGAAATAGTTGAGAAGCGTTAGAAAATATTCCTCCTAATTTTCAATAGTTTGGCATGAGGAGTGTTTGTAGCTGGCGGTGTTTCCGACCATTCAGAAGTTCTTCCGGCCTCCGAGAACTTAAAGCGAGCCCTTTTCATTCTACATTCGGTATTTTGTTCTATGGTAGATTTTGCGCTATTAGTTGGGTGAATAATTGTGGGACTGTTAAAGGGATTGCGTTGATTAGTCACCGGATATCACTCGATAGCCAAGACAAGAACGCCGTATCTCGGATAGCAACGACACAATCCTCAATCCTCCTTCAAACCATGATCTAAAATACTAATTGTAAATCTATCGCTCTCTGGCTTCAATGATATACGATTATCTTTCCTATATCTATTGTAGTTGTTGTTCGTTGGGGCGTAGTTGTTTTGTAACCCAGTTTTGTTCTTATGGAGTGAGCGCTACGTGTTTTATCTTTGTATGGCTGTTATCTCATCGATCGATCTCATCAATCTCATCTTTACTTACATCCTAACTTATTCGGGTCCTATGATGTAGCCCTGATGAACAACTCGCGGTCGCGATGTTTTTATGAATGACGTCAACGAAAGTCACTGGTCCGCAATTAATAGCGATACCTATTGTATTTTTTTTTTTTAAAAAAAGGAAATTTCATCAAAGGGAAATTCTTCCACTGACTAAGTAATTTTCGCTCTCGTTCTTTTCATCATCGTGAACCAATCCATCTGGCATTTTCTTCCGTCAATGAAATATCGCTCACGAGCAATGGACCGCTCTTTACCCTTAGAATTGATAGGAACATGGAATGGAGCTCGGAGACTTCTTAGGGCTAGGTATAGAAATGGTCATCAGGGCATGCCCTGGAATGGTTTTATTTTGCCGGAGATCATCTACACCATACCCATTGTTCCGGCGGCCGCGGGAGCCGTGGATTCGGGCTCGGGGAATCTCACTGATGAAGGGGTCCGGTTTATCAACCGCCGCGGTGGATTACTCGATTAGAATACCTTTATCATCAGTTTTCGTTCATCTTTGGTGTTTCGTCTGAACTAGCATTGACCATTCATGTCTTTGGAGCATCGGTAACAGACCTACATGTAGTCATTTAGAGTAGACATTGACATCGGAGTAAAAACACGTGTTTCGGAATATACTATTTTTGGAAGGCTCTAGTAGCTTCTAACTTCATTTTTGGGGGCGACATCGTGCAACGCGGGTTTAGGCGCTAACACCGAGAGCTCCCGATGCCAGAAATTTGCTGATTGGTAAGCCCTCTTAGGGCCTTCTCTGAATCAAGATCAAAGGAAAACTTCAAAACCGCAACCAGTGGAGATCTAGAATTGCCAGGACTGAATAAGGGAACCTCTCCAAATTCTCGACGTCTAGATTTCTTGAGACGTATGTCGATGGTAACCGGTTGCCAGAGAGCCGTCTCCCTCCATCATACCTCCCCCCCCCCAGGGCCTGAGCTGCGAGTTTGACGTACGTATGGTTAGCCTAGGAGTCTTCATGGTTTTTTTTTTTTCTGCGAAGATTGAACTAAGAATTAAAGAAGTCAGATTGTACCTTTACGCACCAGGCCTCAACGCTCATTGGTCGTATGTTCGATCCAGAAAATCTTTCCTGGCCGTTTGCATAACTAAGAGTTAGTTTTGAAAATCGAACCTCAGATAACGAACGGGGGGAGTCGGCGCGATGTTACACTCAATGAGGACGTCTAGACGTACTGTCACGGCTTCAACCTCTAGATGGGGGATGCTACCCAGTGGTTTTATATTAGAAATCTTTAGCGAGATTTGATGGAACACGATATATTTCTGGCGGTGCAAAGTCACTATGAGGCTTTGTTGCACACGTATATTCACCATGACGAGTGGTTTAATTAAACCCAGAGAGCCTCAGCAGGTACATGTAGTTACGTCATGCGGCTTATCGTCAACTGTATGTCGGGGGTATCCGGGGATCGCTGTCTTAACCCTTACGGCCATGCGGGAACCCGCCTTGATAAACGAATAGATAAACGAACATCGCCGTAATGATGCTCCGCTGCGGGCCTTGCGGCGGGACTGATCTCCCCTCTGGTATACAAAATTAGCGGGTGGAAGGCGGGAAGAGTCGAGTGCAAGTACAGACACCTCTTAAGCTTGGGCGGCAAGAAGGATGAAAGCTTCGAACCCTAGGTGTCGTAGGTCTGATGTGCGTGTGATGATATATCAAAACAGTTGAGTTGGGAGCATGTGAGATTGATGGGTACATAATTGTGAACTCAGACGGGGAGATCTCGAGGCCAACCCGACCGCATGCGGTGAAATAGACCTAAGGATATGCTAGCAACAACCAGTAACCGATACATCTGAGACCCTTGTATGAACAACAACAGTGACCCAAGGATGTATCTGTGGCTGGTGGACGTGTGAGAATCGGCTAGAAGGGATCAATGCCCGCAATCCGCCGGTCTCGGCGGCTACGAGTGATGTGCCATGATGAAGTATCGTGGGAGGCTGGGAGCAATTCATAGGTGGTGGTTTGTTTTTTATAGAGCCACTCACTACCAGCTAAAGCTTACCAATCAGAGTGCTACTCGTGCTTTTCAGTGGTCTTAGATATCAGTCCTTGCTACGCGGAATCCGCTCGAGGAGTGTGTTGACGGAGGACAACATGTACATGATTACTAAGCGGTGGTGGACCGCTTCGGCGAAGTGGACAGATGTAGCGGACAGGTGGGCGGACCACGTACGCCCGCCGACAATTATATTTATAAATACTTAGCTCCGTAGCATCAATGAAAAGACATCTTGAGCATCATACATAATACCGTGCGCTAAAGTGCATAAGAGATTTTTGGCAGTGGTGGTGGTGGTGGTGGTGCACGGTGGTGGGTGATGGTTGACTTTAACTTTCCAGCCAGGGCGGTGGTGGTAGCGATACTAAGCTACATTTAACCTACAGTAGCGACTTGTATATACCCTAAAGTACCCTAAAGTTTAAGCGAAATTTAAGCTTTCAATGCTGAGCTAATTGCCAAAGCATAGATAAATTTTGGGCAGGCCGCTAGTTTGCCAGGCTGTGAAATACCAAATACAATTAGAGGACACCATAATATACTAGTTATCATCCTATTCTTGCGGCTTGCGCATTTCACACCCCCATGGAGGGGCCCGCCGGGGAAAGTGTCAATTTTGCGTTTCGCAGCGAAGTGTCAATTGCCAAAAAAATGACACTTTGTAAAATACGCTCTAATAATTGACATCTCCCCCCCCCCCCCAGGGCCCATCTATATACGCACCGCTAGTACACTACCAAAGACCAGCAGACAATATTCCATAAACTGTAGCGGCGTGGGGGGTCCCAATCGGGTTCTTGCAAAGAAAATTTTTTCATGTAGTCATCCATTACGAAATGTGGCGCGCGTAGCCACGAGTGACATTCCATGACACACCCCGTCCACCAGCCTCCCCCCCCCCCGGGGCAAGCTGGTGACCACCGGCTGAGTCCCCCCCCATCACACCACCCCACTAGCTAGCACCTAGACCCTTACCCCCCCGCACCGCGCCCACGGCACCAGGGCGCACCCCCCCACAGTCTCGCGTGGCTTCGGTTAACCCTTGGCAACTGTTGTTACTGTAACGGGGTGGAAATGATCGTTCTGCTGGTTTTTTTTCTTTTCCGGACGACCAACTACAGGCACTTTTTACTTTCTACAGTCGTTTACCGTGTCTCTTGACGAATACTGCCACTCGACGAGCATGGTTTCCAAGTATGGGCAAGCTGCTGTGAGATCTCCAGTTCTTTTTTGATTTCTCTTGGCTCAAGGTCCCCCCTGGCAGTATTCGTCAAGCGACGGTAAACGGCTTGTACTATGGTAAAAAAAAAAAAAAAGGCAGAGGCTGGACAGAGACTGGACAGATAACCACAGTTCGCGGGGGGACTTGATATGTTTCCCCCGGATCACGAATGCCTACATACACGTGCTCACCGACGGATTCGCTTCCTATCTACATGGCCGTGTCAATGATCACGACCAAACGAGACCAAACCGACCACCAACCACCAAACCAACTACCAACTAAGAAACAAAGAGAAGGAAAAAAAGATGCCGCCCCATAATATGCAAGCAAGCTATGCTACAACCACCCCAGAACTAAAAAAAAAAAAAAAAAAGGGCCTACCAACGAAATACCTAGCTAGCCAAGAAAAAAGAAAAAGAAAAAGAAAGCCAAACCTAAACCTAAACCCAAAACCACAAGTCTCTACCTCTAAAACGCCCAACTCATATCCGGCTCCTGAAACACCGCCACCGGCGGCCTCACCCCCGCACCCCCTACCCCCCCCATCCCCATCCCCATGGCCCCCACGCCCCCCATGCCCCCCATCCCCGGCACATCCATATCCACCACCGTCACCGACCCCCTCCTCCTCCCCATCTTGACCCTCTCCCCGGCACCTCCCACCTTCGCACCCCCCAGCACCCCCACCCTATCCCCGCCCGCCGGCAAGAAGCGCCAATTCCGCACCAGCTCCAGCGCCAGCAGGTCGCACCCCATGCGGTCATACAGCCGTGCCGTGTGCAGCACAAACGCGCTCTCGTCGGCCGGGCTGATGCGCGCCGCGCCGCGCAGCGTCTGCACCGTCTTCTCGCGGATCTGGTGGTAGAGGATGACCAGCGCGGGGTCGTCGGACGTGAACAGCTGCGAGGCGGGCGTGGCCGCGGGGGTGGGGAGGAGGGAGCATAGTGGCATCTGGCTTCCGCGTTAGCTAGCTGTTGCTTTTGGGGGGAGGGGAAGGGTTTTGGGGGGGGGGGGGGGGGGTACAAGAAGCGACTGCACGGCCAGGTCCTTCTTGCGCAGCATCCAGAAGGCCCATGAGGCCAGCCAGCGGTTGCCGTGCTCGGCGGCGAGCGGAAGGATGCGGTGCTCGAGGAGGGAGTGCAGTACGGGCGAGGCGTCGCCGTCGTAGACGCGGGCGATGGCGATGGCGAGCTGCGGGTCGTCGAGCTTGTCGAGGCAGATGTTGACGGCGTCTTTGAGGCTGTCGGCGAGGAGGAAGAAGGCTGCTGCGTATTCTGCGCTCTCGCTCTCGGTGTTAGTGTAATATCTTCAACCCCCCCCCCCCCAACTTCCAGATGTATGTATATATATGTGAAGGGAAAGGAGGATGAATTGCTATACTAACCAAACCGCCGCTTCCCCAACAGCGCATACGCATTCTTCTTCGCCGCCGTCCGCCACCGCTCCTCCCTAAAATCGCTCGCAAGCAGCTTCATAGTCCCCGCCTGCTCGCGGTTCCACGCCGCCATGCGCCACAGCCCCACCAGCACCGCCTTCTTCCGCAGCGCCAGATAATACAGACTGCAATGCACCGGATTGCGCTCATCAGTGCTATTATACGCATTCCGCGCCACAACCTCCATCTGCCGCCTCACCGCCGCCTCATCGCGCAGCCACAGGAAGATCCCACACTCCCTCGCCGCCGCCCACGTCATGCTGCCGCGATTCACAATGTCCGACAGGATCTCCTGCGACTCGCTGTGGAACGCCCACACCACCTCGCGGTACGACACCGCCGCCGCCTCCTTCTTCCGCTGCAGCGCGCCCTGCCGGTAGAAGAGCAGATAGCGCGCGGCATTCTCGTCGATGCTGCGCCGGTGCTGCCGCACCTGCCCGACGCACTCGATGGTGCCCGCCAGCATGATCTGCTCGCTGCCCGTGAGCGCCGGGATCGGGATCTTGACCAGCAGCGCGCACAGCGAGGCCGCCAGCGCCTCGTCGAAGCTGCTGAACTCCTCCTCGGCGAGATAGTCGAAGAAGCCGCCGGCCGCGGCGCGGTTGCGCGCCCCGCCCCCGCCCCCGCCCCCGCCGCCGCTGGTGTCGTCGTCGGGGATGAGGAAGCGCTCGATCGGGATGTCGAGGAGGTTGTCGAGTGGGATCTCTTCGTGCCAGGTGCGCAGCGCCCTGTGCAGCGCCACTAGGATCTCCTCGACCAGCGCGCTCTTGCCCGCTAGGATGCACTGCTGCAGGAACTGCGGGTGGTACACGGGCACTGGCCCGTTGAGGACACTGACAATCTCAAACACGTCGTCGTCGAGGCGGCCCTTGTGGTGGGCAGGCAGCGCCAGGCCCATGCCGTCCGTCTCCTCGATGCGGCGCGAGTGCACAAACAGCTGATTCCCCGCGCCGATTACGAGGCCGCCGTTGGCCAGCCAGAGCGAGTCGCCGATGGGGTGCGGCGTCAGGTCGCGCGTGCGGATCTCGCGGAAGGCGGCCCAGCTGGGCCCGTGGGCGAGGTAGTCGTAGCGCAGCTGGCAGAGCAGCAGCACGCGGTGCGGGAAGCCGACGGCGAGGATGCCCTGCGAGTCGGGCGTGCTCGTCCAGTCGAGGTCGCGGATGGCGTCGCCGGTCGCAAAGTCCTGGCTGTGCTCGAGCTGCGCCGCGCGCGAGTCCCAGATGGTCAGCGTGCTGCGCGCGGCGTTGACGAGCGCGATCTTGCGGATGGAGTTGCCCTTGGCGAGGGCCGGGTTGGCGATGCCCGTGGGGACCGTGCTGGTGGGGAGCCAGCGCAGGGTGGGCGGGGTGTCGGTGGGGGAGAGCTTTGCGGTGAAGGATTTCAGGAGCCCGGAGGCGTTGACGGTTGTTGCGACCTCGCGGGAGAAGGTGTCGAGCGTGCTGGACGGCGAGAGGGTGGCGTTCCAGCCGACGGGGTCGACGGGGAGGATCATGAGCAGGTCCTCGTCGTGGTCCAGCTCGAACGTTGCGAACTCACGCAGACTCGGCGGCGAGGCCGTCGTGCTGATCTCCCAGGCTATGCCCTTCATCTCCGAGGTCAGGCCCACCACATGGAGCTTCTCACGGGTGTCCTTCGCCTCCGGCAGAAGCAGCAGGCAGAGCATCTTCCCCTTGGAGCTGTACGGGAGGCGCGCGATCTCCTTCGCGCGCTGCTGCCTCGTGTTCCAGAGGACCACACATTCATGGTGCATCGTCATTACCAGTTTTCCTGCCAAACCGATCATTGGTCAGCCCTCCCCCCCCCCCCACACACACGCCAAACACAGAAACACCCAGGGGACAAACAAACCGTCGTCCAGCACCACCGCTCTGTGCACATGCATGTCCGGCTTCAGCGAGCTCTGCCTGTTGAGCGTGAAGTGGTCGCCCCGGGGCTGCGTCCACACGATGTGCTCGTTGTCCCGCGTGAGCGTGATCATGGCCTTTCCGTCGGCCGTCCGCACCAGCGTCTCGATGGGCGTCGAGTGGCCCGAGAGCACGCCCAGCACGTCCATCCTCTTCCCGCGCGGCGACAGGTCGAGCAGCCGGTCGAGCCGGGCCTCGAACCAGCACAGCCGCCCGTCAAAGACGTGCGCGAGCACATTCAGGCCTACAACACACACACACACCCATAAGCCCTACTGCGCCCTGATAACCTACAGAAACTACAAAACCAGGCATATCGATCATTTACCTTTCCCACCGGGCCACGCCTGGAAGCACACAAACGCCCCTTCCTCCCCCTCCTTCTGCAGAAACGGCTCCAACCCCGACCCCTCCGCGCCCTCCAGGATGCTAAACACA
Source organism: Morchella sextelata (assembly GCF_020137385.1). Taxonomy (NCBI): domain Eukaryota; kingdom Fungi; phylum Ascomycota; class Pezizomycetes; order Pezizales; family Morchellaceae; genus Morchella; species Morchella sextelata. The sequence continues at coordinate 719,215 of NW_025408632.1, forward strand.
TTCGTCGTCTTCCTCGTCCGACAGCCCACATTCTCGACGCCCCACGCCGACATCCTCCCCCGCGCATCCACCGCCAGCACAATCTCAGGCCCGCGCCTGGCCACCTCAATGAGCCTCTGCAGCACCTCCATGTCCTTCTCCGCCTCTCCCGCGCTCGCCACCGCCGCCTCCGCCGCCACCGCAACACACCCGCTATCCAGCACCAGCACGAAGCGCGCCGCGGCCCCCGCGGCCCCGCACGTCAGGTCCACCACGGCCCACAGCTGCAGCACGCCCACGTCGTGCGGCCACACGGGCGCCCACACGCGCAGCACCCCGTCCACGCCCACCGTGTACAGCACGTTCTCGTCGGCGCCGCCGCCGCCGCGCGCGCAGCGGCGCCAGTGCAGCGCGCTGACGGCGCGCGGGTGCGGGAGGTAGGTGTAGTCGAACTGCAGGGACTCGCTGCCGATGCTGACGCGGCGCCAGACCTTGACGAGGCGGTCGGCGGGGCCGATGGAGGCGGCGAGGGTGCCGTCGGGGGAGAGGGCGGCGGCGCGGCAGGGGTTGGCGAGCGGGCGGCGCCAGAGGGGGTGGGGGGTCGGGGTGGTGGAGGCGGTGGACCAGAGGGTGAGGGAGGAGGAGCCGATGAGGAGCTCGGCGGTGGGTGACCAGGAGAGGGAGGTGATGGCGCCGTCGGCGGGGGGAAGGGTTATCGTGGTGTGGAGCACCCAGGTGAGGAAGCCTTCGCCGCGGTTGTCGGGGTGGTAGATGTGGGCGGTGTTGGCGGAGGAGACGGCGATGGCGCCGGTGGTGGCGTCGAGGGTCACGGCGGTGAGGGGGGCGTCGTGGTAGAGTGTTTGCAGGAGCGTGGTGGGCGAGGAGAGGACTATTAGGGCGGTGCCGGAGATGTAGGCCTGCACGGGGTGTGTGGTTAGTAGGGCAGAGGGAGGTGGAGGGGGGAGCTTCGTGGGGAGGGTGATGGGGGAGAGCTCACGATTAGGCGGTTTCGCTCCCATTCGGCGGTGGTGACGGCGTGGGGGGTTGAGTTGGGCCGGCCGGGTTGGAGCATTGCGTGTGTTGTGTGAGAAGAGGAGGGGAAAGGGGGGACGAGGAGAGAGAAGAAGAGGAGAGAGAGAGAGAGGAGAGAGAGAGAGGAGAGAGGGGAAGGAGTGGATGGAGATGGCAGAATAGAATATAGAATATAGAATAGCTGAGAGGTGAGTGAGTGAGTGATGCACGATGCACGATGAACGATGAACGATGAACGGGTTGGTTGTGTCTGTCTGTGGTGATGCGAACAAATGCCGCATGACGACGCTGCTGCAGCTCGACAGCTACTCGACTGCATCTCTGCTTTACACACACACTCCCGGCTCCACACAGAACACAACACAGCCACCATGGGGCTATCCCCTACTCTTCTCCAACCCTCTCACTCTTCCACAGCAGAGATCCCACTCCCACCTCCACTGCCCGAGCCATCAACAGCAACAGCCCCCCAGCAGTTGCCCCCCGCGGGCCAGCTAACAGACGCGGCAACAGACAGCACCCGGAGAAACCTTATTCCGTGCCACAGCCGCTCACTCGCACAGCACGTGAAATCACTCGAGGGCATCCATCGCTCGAACCCCCCCCGCCCGCCCCGCTCACTAACCTCGGTGATAGACACACATTTCAATTTTAACCCCGCTACAAATAGATACTTATAAGACCCCGCTGTGATATAAACCCACCCCCCCCGCTTTCCCCGCACAATACATGTATGATGGTATCCAAAAAATACATACTGAAACCAGAAATCCAAAAACCGGTGGGTAATAGATATAGAGATAAGGAGATAGGCGACAAAAGAGAAAAGGGAGGAGAAGGATAACATTTGGAACAAAACTAGAAATAAAAAAAAAAGAGCAAAGTAATTCCTATCCCCCATACAAAAAAAAAAAAAAAAAAAAAAAACTCCATTCACCCGCTTACAAACAAAAGAAACAAAAAGAAACAACAAAAAACACCAAAAGAAAGAGCAAAAATTCATCGTGAAGATTACACACAAAAAGCGGAAAGGTTGCCTCTGCTGCCATTAACCACCACTACTCCTACTGAGACTCCTCACTCATCGCCGGCATCCCCGAAAACCCCCTAGACCTACTAAACCTCAGCAACGGGCTCCCGGGCGTCTCCCCCACCCCCCCGCCCCTCCTCGGCGTCACCAGCAGCCCCCCCAACCCGCGCTTCGGCGTCTCCAACGGCGTCACAAGCCGCCCCCACCGACTCCCCCTCCACCCCGGCGTCGCCGCCGGCGTCGTCGTCGTCGTCCCCCTACTACCCGTAAGACTCCGTCCCAGCACACTCCGTCCTAGCACACTCCTCCCCAGCTGCCCCTGCCCCCCCCTCACCACACTCCCGCCAAAGATACTCCGCCCCAGATCCACCCCCTGCACCTGCGGGGGGAGCGGCGGCACCCACTGCGCACCAAACGCGTCGTCCAGCGTATCATCCAGCCCCCCCCCTCCCCCTTCCTCCTCCTCCTCCTCCTCCTCCTCCTCCTCCTGCCGCTGCTGTCTCATGTAAACACGGTCCAGCGCAGCGTTCTTCCACGCGCGGAACAATCCCTTGAGACGCTTCCTCTGGAAGCGGCCGCCGTTGAGCGCCAGCAGCTTGACACGGAACGCCGCGGCCGTCCACTTCTCGAGATACTTTGCCGCGAGGGCCTCGTCGCGGCGGGCCAGGAGCGCGAGCGCCGTGTCGTGCAGCGCGGCCAGGTGCTGCAGCTTGGCCGCCCAGAGGGCCAGCGTGTGGGCGAGGAGGTTTGTGTCGTGGTGGTTGGCGGCGGTGGCGTGGAGGCGCGTGATGTGCGCCGTGCGGTCGCGCCAGTGCACGAGGGCGCTGGCGGCACCGTCGGACGTGTGCTCGAGCGCGAAGGAGGCGGCCGCGGTGTGCAGCGTGCGCAGGTGGGCGGTGCGCGACAGCCAGAGGTCGAGGGCGGCGGAGGCGAGCGTGCGCTTCGTGCGGCGGGAGACGGCGTGGAATGCGGCGCGCAGCCGGTCCCGCCGGGAGGCTTTGAAGGCGCGTTTCCAGGTGCGCAGGGCGCGGCGCGCGGTGAAGTAGTAGACGGCGTCGTCGGCCCAGTCGTTGTACATGCGGACCAGGTCGGCCTTCAACCGCCAGCGCACGAGTGCTGCGCTGAGGAGACTGCTTGCGTGGAAGGCGGCGGCGTCGGCCTCCATCTGCCGCCGGAAGGCGAGGCGCTCTTTCATAAACTCGAGGACCTCGCGGGCCAGGCGTGCGTTGCCAGCGATGACGACCTGTGTGCCGGCTCTGGTGAGGCGGTTGGAGAGCGTGCGGTGGTGGGTTTGCCAGTGGGTCAGCGCGCGGCGGGCGAGGTTGGTGTTGCGCCATGTGGTGAACTGGCGGTAGCGGGTGTGGAGGATCCATGTTTTGAGGGTGCGGCTTTCGAGGGCGTCGAGGGTTTTGTCGGTGAGGATTTTGCTGCGGAGATGGAGGCGCCAGTTGCGCAGGGTTTTGGCAAGGAGCGTTGTGCGGGCGTGGGCGGCGGCGGCGAGAGACTGCTGCGTGCGGTGCCGCCAGAGCGTGAGGTGGTCGCGGGCGATGCGGGTGTCGACGAGGGCGGTCATGGTGGCGGTGAGGGGCGCGAACTTGGCCTGCCGCCGCCAGGAGTCGAAGGCCTTCTCGGTCAGCTTCCACTCGCAGTGGTCGGCGGCGATGTCGGCGGCGTCGAGACAGTGCAGCGTCTTCTCGGACCACTGGTTGAACACCGTCTGCAGCGTGTGGCGCCGGTAGAAGGCGCTGGCCATGCGGTTCATCTGGATGACCCTCTCCGTCTTCTCCACCCAGACATCAAAGCACTGCTCCGCGATCGTCTTATTGTACCTGCGCATGCCCAGTATGCCGCACAGCTGGAAGAACCACGTCCAGTAGGCCCGGTGCACGAGGTTCTCCTGGTAGACGCGCTGGGCCACCAGCGCCATCTGCCGCCGCTTCTTGGTTGCGGCGCGCCATTTATAGAGAGCGTTCGACAGCTGGAACAGCCGCACCTTCTCCTCGTTCTCAATGACCAGCGCGCGCCAGGCGTTGAAGTACTTGCGCACGAGGATGCGCTGCCGCACCTCCTGCGTCCGCTGCACGATTGTTGCCGTCTTCTGGATCCAGACGCTCCATGCCTTGGCCATCAGGCGGGTGTTGTACCGGCGCTCGGCGCGCTGCTCGACCACCGCGAACCATTTTTGCTCCTGCAGCATGTTAGAAAAGTCTCGCGCAACAAGGAGTGCTCAATCGCATTGGGTAAACCCACCACTCTCTTCACCGTCTCTGCATGCCAATGCCTAAAAAAATCCCTCATCACCCCCTTCATCCTCAGCGCATACAGCCCATCCGCCGCATCCTCCGGGACCCTCGGCCTCCTCACCTCCTCCACCTCCTCGTCATCGGCCCCCCTCCCTCCCAGCTCCTCCTCCTCCTCCTCCTCCTCCTCCTCATCCTCATCCGCCGTCGTAACCCCCATCAGCGACCTCGACCGCCTCCTGCCCCTGCCCCTGCCCCTGCGCGCACTAACCTCCTCGCGCCGGGTGCGCGCCGCAAGCTCAGCGGCTACGATAGCCTCGTGCGTCGGCGAGCTGGCCAACCCATTAAACGACCTTCGCGAACGGCATGGGGCGCGGTAGTCGTCCGACGAGACGTCGGTGGTGGTGCCGTGGCTGGAGCGGTCGCGCCGGCGCCGCGCAGTGTCGTAGCGCTGCCGGGTAAACTCTGCAGTCGCCGCCGCCGACGGCGTTTCCAGGAAGCGGCCGTCGATGCCCTGCCTCTGCGGGGGTGTTAGCTAGGTGGGGGAGGAGGGGGGGAGAGGGGAGGGGGCTAACAGAGAGAAGGTCCATAAAACGTTCATAGATGTTCTTTCCCGGGACGGACTGCAGCTGCAGGATGAAGCGGAAGTAGACGCTGTCGAACGCGGGGTTGATCTTTCGTGCGGCGAGGACCACATCGTAGGCTCTGTAGACGGCGCGGAACGAGTTCTTGCCCGGGAAGACGGTCGCGAGGGAGATGATTTCATGGAGGATCTGGAGGTCTGCGTGTTGTGGCCATGGTGGATAAATTTAGTGGTTTGGTCTTTGTATTGTGTGAATTGTGAATGAATGAATGAAGGGATGAAGGGATGGAGGAAAGAAGAGACAAAAGAAATGGATGGACTCTTTGTGAAAATGAAAAAAAAAAAAAAAAAAAACAAGGCTGAGATTTTTATATACCTGCGGGGCTGTAGTGATATCTCGGATGTGATGCGCCGATATCGTCGCCTTGTTGTGGGGGTTGCATGGACGACCACTCAGCAGCAACACTTGCATGAGGCCCGGGCTTCGATATAATGCGGTTGTGTGTGTGTGTGTATGATGATGTAGGTAAGTATGTACGGGGTTTGAATGTGGGTATTACAATCGACTAGTAGCAGTAGTGTATCATGCACGGCGCTGAGAACAATGGCAATTACCTATGGGAGGTGACATGCCCATGATACGCTTAGTGGGTTGCCTTCTTCTCTCTCTCTCTCTCTCTCTCGGCGGTGATGTGGTGGTGTGGGTGTGGGTGTGAGGTGTGGGTGTGTGGATGGGTGTTTGCTCTGCCTATCGCGAACAGGGATCGGTTTCGTGTTCTTTGTTGTTGTCATCCGCTCGCTCGCTGGATGTCTGTCTGTTGCTGTTGCTTGGTTACCAACCGCACTAGCCCTAACGCGCCCTAATTGGTGCCGGTGGGTTAGGGCTCGAGCTCGTCGAAGGGAGGAATGCACACGGCCTTTGTGGCATTCCGGGCAGCTCATGCGGTGGTGAGGGCTGTGCTGGGTGTGTGCTAATGATCGATTTTGCCTATACCGCTTTTTTGCGTACAATCTGGGGGGTTGGCATGGCCGAGTGACTGCACATGAAGCAAGTTTGCATTTTCTTCTGATGGAAGTGTTAACCTCAATGCTCGGCTGGTTCGTTATGAGGGAATCACATAGGATTGACTGGCTATATTCTCTAGAGCTCCCATGTCCTGATAACAACATTCCTGAGAATGGGGTGTTGGTTTCACAAAGCCTTCCTGTACTCGCAGTGCCATTATCCATCCCCCCCCATCCCAAGTTGTACTTTTCCTTCTCCCCAAGAATATGACCAGGTCTGTCTTCCTGAGCAGAACCCAGAGCTGAGCTGTTAGTAAAATTTAAGCAGTTCCTACTAGCGGGGCACTGCGCCTACCGTGACCAGAACTGCCAGCACCTGTATGTAGTATTGATAACAAGTATCCAAACATCCTCACATCCTCATCCCACTTAGTACACCCAACCAGCCAACCCATCCTGTCATCTTCCCACCGCCCAACAGGCCACGATAACCAGTGCACCATTCCCCCGTGGCACCTCCCAATGCCACCAAAAGACACCATCGTCACCCCGAAAGAAACACTCATCAACTGGCTCGCCGTGCTCGCCATCCTCTTCATCGGCGTCCCCCTCTTCATCCTCCCCGTGACCGTCCTCCTCCTGCTCCTCTTCATCACGCCGCTCATCGTATACCTCGTGATCAACTGTGTCAAAGAGCTTGCGTTCCCTCCGAGAGTCCTAGTGCTGCTGTTGTACTAGCTAGCCACATACCGTGCTTGCTCGAAACACTTATTCTTATTCTTACCACCACTAATATGCCACCAACTAATTACCTCAATGGGAGGACCAAGCCCAGCAACGAAACGACAAAGCTCCTCAACGCTACCAGGATCCAGAAAAAGTGGAAGGGCAAGGCCCGTGCAAGGGATCTGGAGGCCCAGACACCGATTGAGCAGCTTGACGGGCCGTCGAACAGCCGTCAGAAGGCGGAGAAAAAAGATAAAGCCGCTGCAGCAGAATCCGGAAAAGTGTCACCAGCTAGCTCAGAGTCGGGGCCGTCAGAAGTATTGCCGAGGGAGAGCCCCATCAGGTATTTGATTTATTTATGCTCCTTAATTGCGTCTTTGGTGTAGGGTGGAAGTGGTCTGAAACGTGGTGCGTGCGTGTCTTGGATTAGGTATTACCAAAACTCCATCGTGGACGACTGGCCGACCAGCTGCACGATGGTTACGGCGGTTCTGACTGTTGGTGCGGTGACGCTGCTGCTCATTGTCTTCTTTGGCAGTATGTACCCCCCCCCCCCCCCCCCCCCTTTCCCATTGAAATCGTCGTGAGGTTGCTAACCATGGCCACTGGAGTATCAGATCTCGAAATAAGGCGTCCAAACAGCTAGCTCTACTCGGATTTGTTAGCGGCGTTAAAAAGAAAAGGGAAGAAGTATTAAAGGAAGAAGTATTATTACTCTGGGTAAAAGTTTTACCACAAAAAAGCGGACATGACATTGATGTGTGATTGGGTACTAGGCGGGTAAGGAAAGGAGGAAACAACGACTGTATATATGCCTTGAGAAGAGATGGCTTCATGAGAAATGATAGGAGTTGAAGGTCGTCAAAGTGCTCTTCTTATTTGGAATACTCGTGCTGCACGAAGGTCATTCATGAATGACCTAACTGAGACATATTGCGCATTCACCTCTCTACTTGGCATCACAGGGTTTTCAAAGTCGTTTTTGGGAGATTGTGGTGACTGCTACGAAGGAGGGGAAGCTACGTAGCACTTATTCTACTCTCTGTTGTAGCTAAGATATTGGCGTTGCACTTACTCGGTGTTGCACTTACTCGCTGTTATAGCTAGGCCGTTGTTATTAACCCTTCGTTGCTGCCTGCTGGTACAGCAGATGTTACATAGAGATTCACTGTCTTGGCCTCAAGAGGAAAAGAGGAGATCTGAAAACCGGGAGATCACACGTTGGAACAGGAACGGTACGACTGTTAGTTGGAAGGGAATAATTGTATTTGACAGAAATGATCATGAACTGATAATGATAGCACGGCAAACGACGACAGATAAACCACGGTATAAGAGATACTTCTTTCGGCTCTAGAAATTTTTTCTCACAAGACTATTTAAGACGAGACGTTATCTCATATCTTAGAGAATAGGGACTATAGACTAATCTCGTCTTGTGCAATTGTTTCGCTATTTCAAGACATGCTTGCGAGAGTCGAGTGAGTGACTGTGAGCCAAGCCCTCCAAAAGAATCGAAGCATTTAAGTGTTTCAGTGTTTTGCTACTGGTGTTTAGGATGCTAGTATACCGAAACGACCAGGTCTCAAACTATTCGCAGACATTTCACCATACGTACACATATATAGAACGCTAGTATTGTGCAGATTTTGCAAGAAGAAAGGGGAGGGTTGGGGGGGGGAGCGAGAAAGAGCATATCGATCGCCAGGTGCCTTGTCTTCAACAGGTTCATTAGAACACCACACCGCCGAGCACAAGAGTCAACAAAACCGGGCTCGCCCTCGGGCCTCGGCTTGAGCTCAGAGCCTAATAATAGCCAATAGGGGACAAACAAATTTATAATCTCTCAGCCGTGCGAGTGACACATCGTGACTCATGATCTAAAGACAGCCAAGCCGGAGATGCTAGATGCTACCTAGAAAAACTAAGCCCCATACCGCAGCGCAGGGCAAGTTTTCCCAAGATGTTCGTTCCATGGCGCCAGCTGCAGCGCAGCTAAGATATCACAACTAGGATAAGACAAAAAAATATATAAAAAATAAAAAAATCCAAACTAAGCAGCAAACTCCAACCAGCCAACCCACCAACCAACCAACCAACCAGTCCATGTTCATACCATTTGTCTTCATAAATAAATACGTTGAGTCTATTTATTAGTACATAAGTGTAACCAGAAAAAAAACTCCCGAATAAACTTCCTTCTCTACGCCTTCCTCTTCCTCGCCGCCGGCTTCTCGATCCCAGACGCAACCTTGAGGTCATGACTCTCAATGTTCACCTCCTTGACCGCCTTCTTGTCCCCGGTAAATCGGCTGGCGACGGTCTGGATCATCCTGGTGAACCAAAAGTAGTTCAACAAGTTCAAGATGCTGTTCGATGTCAAGTACACCACAGCCAACCAGAACGGCACACCGAGTCCTTCAAACACATGTGGGATCGCTTCATCGGCGCCCTTTGCCGCAGCGGTTAAAACTGAAGGTGGGTTAAAGTGGGTGCTCCACACGTCCTTCATGACCAGGAAACTGGACCAGGTACCGTAGCATATACGGCAGCCAAAGAATGTACCGATCAGGAGGAATCCGTTGTATAATTGGACCTTGGAGCCCGTAAGTCCGACCTTATCGCAGAACCAGTGAATGTTGAGGAAAGGACTGGAGAGCTCGAAGAGGACAAAGACAGGCGCATAGAAGTTTACAAATGGACGCTATTGAAACTTGATTAGCCGAGTAACAACCTTTTGACTCACAGCTTTTTGACGGGGCTCCGAGGAATGTACATGGACACGCGCTGGTGGGATAGACTCACAAATCCGAGACTGTATACTGCAACAGCGCTCGCGGCGTGTGCCAGAAATCCTGGGCCAAAGATGCTCAGGTAGTAGCCACTCATGAACAGATCCCACAAAAAGTAGCCCGCAGCATAACCCGTGACGGCGCCGCACATGGGGGTTTCCCCGAATACCCTCCCAAGCATGGCATCCGTGTTCCCTTGCTCTCTCCATGCGGCGCGCTCCTCATCGTTGAAAATGACCCAGATTGCAAAGATGCTGATGAAGGTACTCTGGATGAACGACACCACGTGGACGTCCCAGTTGACCTTCGTGCGCTTGTTGAAATTCGGGTATATGTTTGGCAGGAGAAGGCGCGAGAAAAAGGGCGAGACGAACAGAAATATCGAATGATACGTACAAAAGGCCAAGAGGATATAATGGATATGGGCCGGGAGGGTAGGGAGATTAAGGGCCTTGGAGAATGACTGAACGAAGGAGAGCGAGGAGAGCCACTCAGGGCAAGGAAACACGAAGACGTCCATCTTTGCGCTGGGTTGAAAATGACGCCAGATGGAGAAAGCTGGAGAAGAGAAGGATAAGGGGACAGAGGAGAGTTGCCGTCGCTGAATGCGCTGGGGGGGGGGGGGTAGAAATGCTTAGAAATGCTCGGGTTGAGATCTAGTAGCGATCTGGGTTACTGACGGCCGGGAGGCTGGGCAAGATCTCTGGAGTTTAGGGCGTAGATTGTTTGAGCCTCACTACATGTACTAGTAAGTACTCAACACATACATGTATATAGAATCTGTTGGTCGACACCGCAAGAACGAGGACGGTTTTAAGAGCGGTCGACGCTGTAATCGACCACTCTGTCTTCTTTTATGTTGTTCCGAACTCTCGCTAGAATAAGTGATCGAAGGGGAACACGATGAAGGGTGGTCATTGGACAGATAGACAGATATTTGACAGACGGACAATGACTGAGCTGTCTCAAAACATTCAGCTTCAACTCTAGCTTCCCCGGTCATGTCCCTGCAGAATGCCGGTCATCCGCCAAGTTGTTGGGGCTGACCTGCAGGGTCATGGGTCAACCACCATCAGGAGGAACATGTAGAGTCCTTTCTGGATCAATGGCGAACCTGGATCGATGGTGGATGTCCCAATAAAAACCAGAAGGAGAATCATAACTTAAATTTACATGTAGAGATAGAAATAACGAGATAAGATAAAGAAAACAAATCTCTGTAAACAAAGTGTCTAGCTGTTTTGCACGAAGTAAGCAAAACAGAAATGCACAGATGAGTAATTCCGTGCGGGTGAGACAGCTTGCACAATTCACCCTGGTTAGTCATTCGCCATTGACCTAAAAAATACTTCTGTTATTGCTTAGATAATCACAAGCTTTCCCACGTGATAAGGCCTTCATCATGCTTTATCACTCGCTAAATTCGCACACTCACCCGGGAGCTTGCCTTTCCAAACTTCTTCCTGCAACCAAACATCAATGAATTTCTTCCGTCACGAAGATATCCACCCCATCATCATCGCACTTTTTTCCTTGACCGTCATCTACCTCATTTTGATATTCATCTAAACTCCTAACCATAAATTCCAACAATGTCTCGTGACATCCACGGCGCTTCCAGGCCCCAAGATATCGAACTCAATTATGACGACGACGACGACGATGAGGGCCTGGTTTTCTCTTTGAACGACGGAGACCCAGCCAACAACCCATCAGGAAACAATTCTCTAGAAGACGATGGCGAGCACGATGTTGTCCTTAAACTCTCTGATTTACAAGGGGATCCGAGTAGCCCTTTGTATTCGGCAAAGACCTTTGAGCAACTAGGACTGTATGCTCATTCCTCTGCCTCAATCACTTGCTTCCGTTTGGCTAACTTTCTAGATCTGATGAAATCATGCGCGGGATTCACGACATGGGGTTCCGGCGTCCCTCAAAGATCCAAGAAATGGCGCTACCCCTTCTTCTTGCTAACCCCCCTTATAACATGATTGCCCAGTCGCAGTCTGGTACAGGAAAGACGGCAGCATTCATGCTCAATATTCTCTCTCGTGTTGATGTCGGACTCCAAAAACCACAGGCTCTCGTTCTTGCGCCAACCCGTGAACTCGCTCGCCAAATCGGGGATGTCCTTAAAAAGATGGGACGGTACACCAATGTAAAAGGCCAGTTCGCAATTCCAAACATGGTGGACAAGGGTCAAATGATGAATGCACATGTTATCATCGGCACTCCAGGCACTGCAATTGATTGCATCCGGCGCAGGATTCTTCCGGTTCAAGACATCAAGATGTTCGTCGTAGATGAAGCGGACAATATGTTGGATCAGCAAAACATGGCTGATCAGTGCATCAGGGTCAAAATGTGAGACATTCTATCATCCTTTTCTTTTCTCCAGCTAACACCATCAGGGCTATGCCTGCGGGGGTACAGATCGTCCTCTGGTCCGCCACTTTTCCAACATCTGTAGTATCTTACGCCGAACACTTCGCTCCAAATGCGAATACTCTTTCATTGAAGCATGCCGAACTCACCGTCGTTGGTATCAAACAGATGTACATGGACTGTGCCAACGAAGCAGACAAGTACCGTGTCCTAACAGATCTTTACAAAGTTCTCACCATTGGTTCCTCCGTCATTTTCGTTAAGGCAAGTTTTCATTTTCTCTTCTCTTTGCATCTAGCTAACCTCGAGATAGCGCCGCGTTGATGCAGACAAGATCTACAAGCGTATGACCGATGCTGGTCATAAAGTTGCTGTGTTGCACTCAGGACTCGAAAATTCAAGCTGCAGAGACAGCGTGATCGACGACTTTCGTTCGGGAAAGGCGAAGGTTTTGATCACCACCAATGTCCTTGCGCGCGGAATTGACGTTGCGACTGTGTCTATGGTTGTGAATTACGATTTGCCAACTATGGTGACCAACAGTGGTATGGTGATTGTAGATACCCCCACATACCTCCACCGCATCGGGAGGACCGGAAGGTTTGGCAGAGTGGGTGTTAGCATCTCGTTCGTCCACAATCAAAGCACCTGGCGAGAGTTGTGTGAAGTTGCGGATTACTTCAATGTGCCAATGCAGAAAGTCCCCGCGGATGACATTGACGTGAGCCACCCCTACACACATAAAGGATGAACCAAAGATTATTGACAGAAATTGCTGTTCATTTTAGGAGGTTGAACGCATCGTGAACAAGTTCCTTAAGTCTGGTCCGCCAAAGAAGGGAGACATCATGGAGCATAGCCGCCACGAGGTTTCCAGGCCTCCTCAGCGCCCATCGCGGAGGTAAATGTTGGGTGAGGAAATCATGAGGGTAGAAGGCTATTGGGTGATGGAAAAGTCTACAATGCTAAGAATACCAGGGAAAATTAGGTTTGAAGGGATCACCACGATTAAGAATTCTTTCAGAAATAATAAGTAAAGATCAAACGTCTACTTTATAGGCTGTCCTACTTGCAAGTGCGCATAAAGATAACCATAATTTGTGACTGGGTTCGTACGCAAGTGAGATTCTTTGAAGCCACCAAAATAACCTCATGATTCTGGTATTTTGGAGTGGGAGAACCATCTTGATGCCACGGAGGTTAGCACTCTAGGCATTGATAAGAAATAGTATGGTGTTTACTCTTCCGATAAGGCGGGCTCTAAGCCAGGAGTTCAAGTTTTTACAAAACATCTGAGCGCGAATTTCAGCCGAGATTTTCTGAAGGATTCGGTGGCATCCCTCGTAGAAGTGAGAACTTTGGCCCATTGTACATTGCGGGAGGAAACCTTTTCGTTAGTGGTGCAATAAAGATAATTTTTGTTATCTTGGTGTTGCCTATTGTTGAGAAGATTCATGAAGTAAATATCGAGTGATATCATATGACTGGTTAACGTGGGGAAGATCTCATCGGTAAATATAAACGTAAGGCCGAAATAGGTATTTTGAGCAAACGGTCTGCGAGAAGGATCGGGGTCCAAATATAAATTACCTTGAGTTTAACAAATAGTTTAGTTATATGTAGTGACTTCAATGTTAGCTTCTCTGCTTATTGTAGACTTTGTGACTTGCTTAAGGGTCGTTGTACTCCTCCTCTTACGGTTGCTACTCATCATCATTACCACTCACTTAGTGTTATTCAACACCTACACTAGCTGTACTCTCCACTTGTTGTTCCCCGTTGCCATCCTTGCCCCCTTCTTCCTCATCACCCTCATCTCAATCAGCATCAGGAACTGGCCTACATATCGATCTTTCGTCTAGTTCGATTAGCTTTCTCATCACCTTTGAATCATCATACCTCTCAGAAATTCGTTCCAATTAGATTCCTTAAGGCACGGATATTATTACAGCTAATTTTACCTTCCTACCTACCAAAAAAGAGACAGGAAAAATGGTACCCTTATAAAGGGATTACCGGTACCCTTATATGCAGTGCCCTTATAGCAAGCTTTCACTGCAGAATGTAAATACGACCAAGCAAAATGGTCATGTCAAAAAAACAAATCCGGCAGCAAAAACTCGAGCAGTTTGGTTTATTACCGGTGAACCCCTCCTCGCCCGACCTGGGATTTGAGCCCAGGCCGTCTCCTGCGACAGCAGCTATAAAGATTGTATCGATTGTGCTAAGCCGAACCCCGCATGCCAGTACCGATCCCATCGAAGAGGGGCTCGACCTTGACCAATCTAATCTAATAATTATCGTTAGTGAACCACACCACTGGAATAGCTCCCGGAGGTCGCTACATCATGAGAATGACGCTAAGATTGTGCTTTTGATAAAGAGGATAAAATTATAGAGGGAAAGTAATTGGGAATGATAGCCGGATGGTGATCAGTTCGGAGATCGAGAAAAGTGCAGTATTATGAGGCTGTTGGTGGTCGTGAGCCCGTCTACCTAAATCATGATCCTTGGGGGCCTATTGACGGACAGTTTTCTTTGGTGGAGGTGCTTCCTGCTGTCGTTAGTTTTTGTGGAAGATTACATTCCGAACTCCGAGTCTCGGAGCCTCGGAGCTGGCTACATCTTAGGATGTAGTAAACTACGCACGGTGGTCAATGTGCGGATCAAGTCATGATCCGGTCCGGGTGAGTTTTCTGATTGGCCAACTGGGTAAAGTCGATTTGATCTTTTGGACTCACAAAAAGCTGGATGGAAAAGTGAGATCAAGATTATGTTTCAGAGCTTACCTTAAGCTCGATCTATGGACTAACTCCACTAGACCCTGTGTATGAATCGCCCCAACCGTTGCAGAGCATCTGAAGTGCACTTCAAAAAACCAAAGCTACCATTGGCTAGGCAAAACATTTGATCTGATGCTAATTCGCACTTGATCTAATGCTGAGCACAAGATAGCCTCAGACTTAGCCCTCCATGCTGCGGTAAGTGTAGTTTGTTGTGCACCTTGGATACATGTGAGCCCGCATTCGATTCGCCCTGAAGGCAAATATCAACGTGCCAATGCTTGGACGCATATCCTTTCAGCCACAATTATACCTCAATTAGATGGTATATTAATATGTCAACGTCAGCTAAGCTAGGGATTGGGTCCTCGTATTTCTACAGACACATTTGCTTGAGAATAGAGATGGGGCTCATTTAACTGCTAGCGAGTCATTGCTTATGATCAGTACTGCAGTGTGAGTACTTCAAGTTGGTACTGTGCGTACGCGCGTATGTGAGTGTTAGAATGATTAGGGCTCACTGGAGTACGATGCTCAAAGGAGTTGGCACGACCGTTCTCGAGCTATTGCTTTCTAAGATGTTCAAGTCTATATAGACTTTACCTTTTCGATGTAGAATTGTACATGCATAGTCTATTATTCGATATCCGCCAACTGAGTAGACTCATGATCTCTTCAACCATTAATCAATGATGTGCCAAGAATATTATGGAGTCCCCTTTATAAGTTTGACGGGTCCCGTATTCGTACTGTTATTGGGCCTAATCTATTTCTCCCTGTTTTTGAGTAGACAAGGTGCAGTCAGGGTCTGGTAACAGGGTTAATTTATTTGGGTGTCAAATCCATGTGGCCTACAGGCAGTACGAAGCTTCTTTGTAGACTTTCCCTCTTTTGGATTTATAAGACCATATTCAGTAAGCACGCCGCGCATCAAGCCTTCGTTTTTTTCGTTAGCCCTACGCAGACAAGCTTCATCAAGCAAATAGGCAATTTCTGGCTCCAATATGCAGAGATGAAAGTGAGACGTTGTGTAACGCCCTAAAAACGGTGATTCCCATCTGTTCGTTTACCGGGTACATGTAGGTACTTTATGTGCATCGTGGGGTAACCGGGAAATTGTTTTCTCGACGCGAGTGACATCCAGTGATATAAGTAAAAGGCGAAAACTCTCACCGAACTCCGAACTCTACTACACCGCTGTAAATTATGAAATTTACGCTGATGCAAGGAGATGCTGGTTCGTAACTGCAGTCTCACTTCCCCTGGGAATGTGAGGTTTAAAAATAGCTCTCGCTAACCTTAATCCCACATCAGAGGGCGGCGAATATCAATGCTTTGCATTGACATTCACCCATTTTGAGAAACGGCGTAGAGTACTTATTGCTCTTTTTTGTGGAGCAGTTGCAGTTGCTCTTCCACCACCTCCTTTACCGGTGGGAGGAGAGAAATTTGAATCAATGTAGGGATGTGGCGTAGATCTCAATTCAGTAAGCGCTCAGGCGCAGAATCTGTGGCTGATTCGGGTCCCGGTGTCATGTTTTACCCGTGTGCTGGGATCTCTTCTGTCATCACGGCTTGTTCTTCTTCGCGAGGCGGGAGGAGGACGGACAGGACCAAGAGAAAGTCCGGTAGCTAAGTGCATCTAGCATAGGTCCATAACACCTTGTTTATTAGAGTGCTATCTAGGAAGTGGCTTCACTCTGCAGTCTGTCTGTGCGAGGAGGTACTTAGCTCTTCCACCTGTTCCAGGGCTCTGTCATCACCTCATCCTCTCCCCCATCTAAACCTCCTGAGAGCTTCTTCTTCTCCTTCTGCTTCTTTTCCCTTTCCACCACCGCCATCGTCCCCTTTCGTCCCCCCCCCTCATTCGCCCCTCACTGAATCTTTTTTCCACTACATAGCAATATTTTATCTATAGATCTCTCCCAGCAAAGCTGGGGAGATCCACATATATCAGTTTATTCTTTAATTCTCTTATCAATCTATAAGCAATGTCTACAGTAGCCACAGACCAACAGCCCATTCCTGCTTCATCGTCAGATTCAGCCCCCGCCACGCCCACCGGAGGAAAAATCGGCTTGTTCAATCGCAAGAAGAAGTCCGCCGTAAATCTCGGGTCTTCACCCTCACTAGACAATCTCGTTTCGGGCTCGGCCGGTAGTTCCCTAAAAAGCGGCCAGAGTAGCGAAAGTCTTCAGGATAAGGCTCCATCCGATTCGGGCCCAGGCTCAACTGGCAGCGGGGGAAAGGGTATTAAGAGCATATTCAAACGGAAAGGGGCCAGGAGTGAAAACGGGTCAGGAAGCGGTAGTGGCTCTATTGGGAGCATCAAGGATGGTGAGAGGACCGACGAGAACGAGGGCGTAGAACATAAGGAGCGAGCCAGTGAAGATGATGGCGTTTTGTCCTATGATTCGGAGACAGATGTGTAAGTGGTGCTTTTTCAGCCGCCTTGTCTGCTGCCTTTGCTTTTACTGGGGTTCACCGGTGCCACTGGCACACTACTAGTCCTCAACCATGTGTTCTATTCCTGTCCTGTCCTTCTTCGCCCTGTTGATATAAGCTTGCCTTATTCTCTATGTTCAGTTTATACTGCAGACAAGCTCTGTTGTTCACTACTCAGTTATTCTATTTGCAATATGCAGCTCAGTAACGCTAATTCTCGTCGCAGCAACTCTCCACCACGTCCCAACACCGCTGGTGTCTTGACACCTTCAAAGAAGTCTAATGAGCCAATGCCCAGCAAGCCATTACACGCCGCTACATTCTCACAAGCTACTGGCACAACAGCGAGTTCAGTAATAGCTGGGAACAACCAATCCGAGAAACCAGCTCCTAGAAGTGCCGCAGACATCTTCAAGGCACCATTTCGCCGTGGAACCTCTCCGACCCCCTTGGAGAAAGAGGATCCCCTCACGAAAAACGGAGGAATGCCGAATAAACTAGCTTGGGTCAATACGAACCTTCCGACCCCTAGCGAGACCTCCGAAGTCAGGCCCGCAACCTCAGGAGGCGAATCTAGGAGGTCCGAAGACCGTGGGCGGCGCACGGGCCGCACATCCGTCGGCACCTCCGATGCTAGCGAAATCTCTCTCGGGCAAGAGAACCCCTCATCAAACGCACCCCGGAACGGTCGGGCATGGCCAGGTGGAATAATAACTAAGGACCATGCTTCGCCTGGTACTCTTGCAGACCCATATAACCCAGATGGAACTGTTGTCCAAACAACAGTTACCCCGCCTACTCCAACTGACGGCTCAGGTCATTTCTCTCCAAAGAGTCCAGTAGGCGCAGTAGTCTCTGGAGGTACGACGCGGACGCGAAACCGAACAAACTCTTTAAGCGGAACCCCAAGTAAGCTTTCGCAAAGCATGTCTGCACCACTAACACCTACAAACGAGACGCCTCTCCCCAAGGAAAGTGGATCACCGGGTGGCACCAACCAGGCTGGGACGGGAGGTTTTTTCCAAAGTATGTTTTCAGCTGCACAGACCGCTGCCACGACAATCAGCAACAGTATCGCCAACACAAATTTGGCGAATAATGGCCCCGGAGGCCGTCCTAGAACTGCAACAGGATTGTCGGACAAGAGTGATCATGACAAGGAAAACATTGCTCACGGAGGCTCAGAGGTGGATCGGAGGGCAGAGCCTCAGAGAAGGTTAGCGGTTGAGACACTGGGTCATGGAGAGCTTAGCTTGGGAAGTTTGGGCATATTGCCTAGTCCAAAGAAGGTGCCCGAGGGAGGAAACTCGGTATCAAGATCTAATAACAGTTCAGATGGCGACCAGGCTGCCCTACATAATGATTCACATGCTTCAGATCCCTACAGCGCCACTAGCATGAAGTCACCGACACCGTTATCTGCTATCAGCAACCAAGATGCCAATTTTGAAACCGCCGCCAACAGTCCCATAAATCATACTACAAGGACGAGTGATCCCCAAAGAACGATCAAAACACCGGTTGCAGAAGATTCCGCCTTTTATAGTGGTTCGCATAGAGACAGCCTTCCAGCTGCCGGGACTATGACTCCTGAGCGAAGTAGTATACTGGCTACGAATGAAATGGACGATACATGGTTCGGCGATGGTGACAGACGGCGATCTGGTAGCGTGAAGAGTTCCACCGGAATTGGGAGGAAACGCGGCTCTTCTGCTGCATCTGGTGGAAATGTACAACCCGCTCCTAAGCCGACTGGGTTTGCAGTGGCAAGCAAGAAGAGGAATCGTGATTTCCATACGCTGTTCAGATCCGTACCAGAGGACGATTATCTTATTGAAGATTATGGATGTGCTCTTCAGAAGGAGATTTTGCTGCAGGGAAGGTTCTACGTTTCTGAGGGTCACATTTGCTTCAACTCGAATATTTTTGGATGGATAAATACCTTGGTTATCAGTTTTGACGAAGTCGTAAGTGTCGAGAAGAAGAGTACTGCGATGGTGTTTCCGAATGCAATCGTAATTCAGACATTGCATGCTCGTCATGTCTTTGCGAGCTTTATTTCTAGGGATAGCACGTATGATCTCATTGTTGGGATCTGGAGAATTGGGCACCCGCAGCTTGTGGCAAACCAAACTGGCGTCAGGCTAGAGGAAAGTGGAGTTACAGGCGAAGTAGAAGAACAAGAGCAGGCTGATGGTGGAAGTGAGTACGAGGAAGATGAAGACGAGGATGAGTACGAAGATGATAGCGATGAGGACCTTGGAGAGAGTTACACCGACGCCGGGGATGGCCTTTTGGATACCAAAGCCAATGGGGACGCTACTGCTTCAAAAACCGTAAGTAGAAAAGTCAGCCAACAGCCCGTTGGGGGAGCTACCAGTGGCGAAGCGGCTCCTGGAGCGGCTCCGGCTGCAGATTACCCTGGCCCGGCGACTCATCTTCCGACTGTATGCACTGATGCAGCCGACCATGCTCACTATGATAAACCACTTTGCGACGAAATTATCCCAGCGCCTTTAGGACAGGTCTATTCGCTTGCTTTTGGGCCTGGAAGTTATCCGTTCATTTCACGCTTCCTCGCGGAGGAAGAAAAGGTTCTCGACATTCAAATCCCAGATAAGGGCGAGTGGACAGAAGGAGAGGGTGGGAAAAAGGTTCGATCGTTCTCTTACATCAAGCCTCTTGGTGGACCGATCGGACCAAAACAGACAAAGTGCCTCATCACTGAGACGATTGAATTCTGTGATCTGGAGGATCATGTGAGTGTTGTCGTAGCCACACAAACCCCAGATGTTCCTTCGGGAAATGTGTTTGTGGTCAAGTCAAAATATTGTCTCATGTGGGGCGAGGGGGGTCACACGAGAATGATTGCGAATTGTACAGTAGAGTGGTCAGGAAAGAGTTGGCTAAAAGGTATGTTCTATGCTACAAATAGTTCGTTTTTTCGATGCTTATCATGAGTAGGTCCTATTGAAAAGGGTGCCAGCGACGGGCAAATTGCCTACAACGCAGATCTTATCAAAGCTCTGAAAACAGAGTGTTTGCCGAAAGAGCCCGTCAGTAAATCCGCCAAACTTAAGGGCAAAAAGAAGAGAAAGGCTATGGAGGCTAAGGGAGAGGCTCTTGGCCGGTCTGTCGGCGGAACTGTCAAGGGGCGGGCAGCTCAAGCCGCTGGATTTGCCAGCCCTGCCGAAATGGAGAGCTGGGGGATATTTGCACCATTGAAGACATATCTCGGCCCCATCGTGGATATGATTCAGCCACTTGTTGGTGGCAACCTCAGCCTTATCATCATCTGTGTCCTCGTCGTTATGCTTTTCATGTCCAGGCGTGGGAATCAACAGGCTTCCGTGACAGTTATCAGGAATGGCCCAGCTGGTGGTGCACAATATTGGGACCAAGCTTGGCAGCGTGAGGAGGAAGGCCTCTGGGAATGGCTCGAGGACCGTTCAGGACTTGGCGGTGTTGGGGATATTGGTAGAGGCCGCCGGATGGATTCATTTGAGAAGGTTCTTGGTAACCGAAGAGGTGCCATTTCCAAAGGGATGAAAGAGCGGGAGGTCGAGGAGGCGATAGGTATCATGGAGGAGCGACTTGAAACGCTCAAAAAGGTGGTCGAAGGGAGGAAAGTTAAGAACCCAGAGCTTTGAGACCGGTTCGTTGATTTAAGCGTGATTTTTGTCCTTCGACATTCCTGTGAGAATATCTCTCGGGTTTCTTTTTATTTCTTTTGGTGGTGAACCACACATGGCGCTTGGGTAGCTTTTTCTTTTTCACTTTCCTTTTTTTATTTCTATTATGTACGGTATCAGGTTCATTTTGAACCTATCTGAAGATGGTATACTTTATACCACGGGGTTACTTTGGGTTACTTATTGTTTTGGGGGGCACAGTTTCTGTTATGTATGGGTTCCATCGGTTATATTCTCTAAAATTTCTATCATTTCAAAATCTCCATTCTTAGTGTAGCGTGGATAGAGTAGTGTTGTTTATTTACTGCTTTGTTATTGATCTCTCTTGTGGCAGAACTTTCTTTTTCTTTTTCTTTAGGTTTCTTACAGTTCAATGGTTTGGTAATTTGATCATGCTGGGAAATTGAGAACGAGGCAAGATACTAAGTACATCTATGATTGTGTTGTGATATTAGGCTGCAATCTTTGAAATTTGCGGCATGCTCATGCGACGTTTGGGTGGGAATGTATACATACAGATGAGAGATAATACAAGAAGTTTGACCCCGTTGGTTTGGCCGCACATTGGCGTATGTATGTCACAGTTTCTGCCCCTTATATCTTTTGTGTTGTGGTCCTGGTTAAGTCCTCCGGGAATATCCCGGATATTGGCTCATGGAAAATCACTCAGGGTTGCTGTTGCATGTTTCTGAGCCCCGGAGTTATATATACATGGTTATCGATCACTATGTGGTCATAGGAGGAGGTTGAACGTAGGCTATGCCAAGAGTTATATGGGTATATAAGAGTCTCCTTTTACCTTCACTTGATTCCGCAAGCACAATCAACAGTTTCTGTTTGATGTGAGACTTTCGCCAACCGTCAATTTCGACAATCGACACTAGTTCACCACTCTCCAAAACGCCATTAGTAAATGCCATTTTTGGGAGGGAGTCGCTTGCCGGGCTGTGATTTACAGTACTACAGTACGAAAAAACGGGGTGAAATCAGTACTGTATGACTACGGGACCTAGTGAATAATACGGCATTAAACGGGTATTACAAACGTAGTAATGCCGTATTTTTGCTGCATTACTAGCGCATTACTAGTGGGAATAACGTAGCGGATCCATACCCTTTTTTGGCATTGTACTACTAATGATATCAAATCCGCAGGCCGGCGCCAGACACCACAGTAGTTGACATCATGGTAATGTCTAGGGGCACTTCATATACTACCAGCTTATTTTGCAGGTAGCGTGAGGAGCCACTCCATTTCGAGAGTTGGCCCCATCATACCAACGGTTGGCAAATACGCTCTATTCCAGTTACACCACACAATTCTGTTCACCTCTTCTAAATAGTACTCTCACGGACCGCCAGGCCAGGTTTGGCGGGATGACTACTACTCTGGCCGCATATAGCAGGCAGGATACTATGAACTCTCTAAACGAAGATTTTGATACTGCTCGCCAAGGCGATCTGATAAGTGTTCAAGCGTGATAGCATGCGCCCCATTTGTGTTCGCACTATCACATCTGTTGTAACGGGCTTACTAGTGGTTCGAGCTTGACGGTCTAGGATATGAGGAACGCTCAAGTCTTAAGTAACTCACTCCCACAAGCCAATTGATTCACATCAACACTACGAAAGACCCAGTATCCACCACCCGATTAAGTGGATTGATTTAGGGCCCGTTTGGTAACGAGGTCAACTTATCGGATTTGGTGGGGGGTAACTTATTCGCGTATTCTGGACTTTTAAAAAGTTTTGGCTGCTTGGTAACATATTTGGTCCAGTAGATTTGTCACCCAAAGCCAACAAATCGACTGAAATAAAAAAGCAGCCCCGACCCTGCTTTTTGTTTCTGTTGAAACGATATCACCTCCAACTCAACCACATTCGGTCAACTTAACTTAAATTACCAACCAACTTTTCTGGAGAGCGACTTCTCCTCTCCACATAAGTGACCCTTTGGATAAGTCCGTTGCAACGACTTAAACTGCCAAACTGGCCCTTACAGTATAGTGTTTTCTGGGACAATGGCGAAACTGGGTTAATGACGAATGGAAAACTTTCAGCCAACCATAGAGCTGATAGTCAGCCAAGGCAAATACCGCCAAAACTCGAAAAATTGGCTATCTCCGTCCAGGGATTACCACTTGAGTGATTGGTTGAATGGCATCGATCTGCACCAGAAGTTTCCCGTACAAGTAATTTTGATCTAGCCAATTTTTCGAGTTATGGCGGTAGGTCGGTGCGCTTTTGTTAGCTTTTGTTGGTTTTGATTGGCCAATTCGGCATCGAACAATGTTCGCCATTGTCCCAGAAAATACAGTACTGCAGTGTCGACACTTATCCCTTAGTCTGGCAATGCTGATCACCCTATAATAGAGGAATGAAATTTGTATGGGAGATCTATTATTTGATAAGAGAGATAACAAGATCTGTTAGTAAAGCCACAGAAGAATTTGCTTTTCTAGGGGGGTCAGCATTTTTTGCCAGACGAAGGGATACCTATTTATTTTTTTGGCGAAATTTCTATCAATGGCTCACTTTCTACCGCGGCATGCCACACCTGTGTGTAGCGATAGGCGCCTAGGCGGACAACTACAGCCACTCAAATGTATTTGGCAGGCGTTAACTGGAAGAAATAAGATTGATTTTCTCAATCTGATGATGGCTTTTTGCAACTAAGAACACCAAGTGCTTGTCATCACCACATCACAATATTACCATATCAAAAACACTTTTAGAGACTGACCGCACAGGTCGTAGGGAAGGCTTGTATACAGCTGGTAGCACCATGGCAGAAGGTCTCAACACATCAAGACACCTATGTAAGTACATGTACCTATACAAGCGCTCTGTCTACCTGCAGCACCCAACCACTCACTCGTAAAACAAGCCACATAAGACCTATCACCTTGTCCACGCCACCACACTCGACACCATCTTAGAAAGTACCTTGAGATACTTTTGTCCTGATCATCATGATCTTCATTCCTGATGCCTGGCCACGCGAGTGCAAGGTCGATCAGTAGAATTCTAGAACTTTAGCCAGCTAGTGGCTAAAAGCACGCGTTTATAATTTACATACCAGGATACTGGCAGCAGGCGATCTACATGTCTGCCTGTAGATAGAAAATCCCGGTTTCTCATCCTCATCTAGAACACAGTTAAAGTTATAGGAGAGCGGATTATTGGGCCGTAGCCAATGAACGGACTTGCCTACATATAACTGTTGGTTGATAAGGTTATTAGCGCGCCAAGACCGAGTCATCACTTATGATCAAAGTCATTTGAATACGTTTCTCTCATATTCCCCCAACTATCAATAACCCTATACTAATTTTCCAATCATATCGTATCCTCATCTCTTTATAAAGTAACAAAACAGTAAAAGCTACTAATACAAATCCCCAAAGCAAAAATTATGCGCCTCAACAACTACAAATGAGGACAAAAACGCTAAAGAGAACCGCTTAACTCTTTTTTGGCTTCTCCTCCAACCAAGTACCCAATCCCAAGCCCTTGAGTAGCTTCGAAAGTCCTAATCCGTTGAGAAGGCCCCTGATAATTCCGCCAAGACCCAATCCGTCAAGGATACCCGCAACGAGTCCCAAGACACCGTTCAAGAGTAACCCGACAGCGGAGAGAATTTGGAACAATGGTTCTATCACAAAATTTAATCAATATCATTCTCCACTGTAGGAGTTACCATGGCAACTTACCACCAAACAAATCCAGCAATGGCCCTAGCTGGTTCTTCGCATGTGGCATATCCTTGATGAACTCCTTGATGCGCTCGATAGTCTTGGTGACATCTCCTGCCAAAGTTGCAAGACCCTGTGCAAGGTGCTGCTCCTCGGCGCTGGCTTCGCTATTCTTGGCCCGGTTCTGGGCGTTGTTTGCGATCTTGCCATCGGGGTCAAGAGCCTTGATGGCACCGTAACATTCCTGAAGGATAGTGGTGGACCGTTCGAGGAGTGGCTTGACTTGGTCGACTAGTTCTTGCTCGTCGACCTCTTGCTCGTTTTGCTTCTTGCGCTCGGCACGCTCAACGCTCTGGTTTGTGTTAGTATGGCGAATATACTGGAAGAATGGGGATAGGGATATACACACCTCTACCATCATCTCAAGGAAGGGCTTAAGTCGGTCTAGAGCAGTGTCTACGATCAGAGACATGCGCTTTGCAATCGCCTTGGCTTGTACTTCTGGGTCATCGCTCTCCATTTCGCTCTTCATAAGGCTAGTCTCCTTGTTCTCAAGGTCGGCCTCGCTGCCGTGCTCCTTGAGCTCGAGATCTTTGTGAGAGCCGGCGGTGGACATGATTGTGATTTATAATAAGATGCGTTTGAAGTGAAGATAGTGGTAGAGTGGTAATGTATTTTGGTTTGTATGTTTGTTTGTTTTCTGACTTGATGATTATCGAGAACTGTGGACAAAGTGTGGCCTTATAAACAACTTCGTTCGCTATGCTCCCTTACATTCTCCACTTCTACCTACTCCCATCGAGAATAAAACCTGAACTCCGATAAACGTCAGAGCGACGCCATCGGATTTTCTCGTGGGGAGGGATGAAAATTGCTTCTGCAATCTACTACTGCGCATTGCAATCAAAGGAGAAGGTTGTTAAGGCACGTACCCAGGAAACACCCTGTGAATCGGTATACGCGTGTCCAATTTATCGATAATGCGACTGCATATTGAAAATATGTGCCATGGGTAATCGTTTCTCCATGCACCCAAGCCGTGGTAAATGGTACCTGCTCTACCACATTGCTACTCTTTGCGTTCTAAGTGGCTGAAAATCTTAATCATTACTCCTTCTACATACGGTAGGGAGTAACTAATAATCAGGTTACAAGGCTCGGAGTGGGGGTGGAGAGGACGTAAGTGGTGGCATTGAAGCTTGAGATGCATCCCTATCATTGATCCCTTCATTGAACTGACGCCATCACAAACAAGGAATAGCCGCCATTTCGTTACACAACCCAATAACAGTTGACAGCGCCACACCGGGCCCTCGCGCAACCGTTGCCAAGAACTCGCTCTACTTCACTCTACATACCCCCAAAAGGAGAAACTTGAAATGTGTCAGGGGCCCTGGGCCAAGAGGAGAAAACAAGTCTTGGAGCCGAACGCGTCTAGGATTTTAGGAAGCGAGTGACGTTCGATGGAAAACCTTGGAATTCCTCTTGGAGATCCCGATGATTGTTCGATTACCCCAGGGTCAGGGATTGTTACTAAAACAAGCATCATGCCGAGAAAACAAGTCAGTGACAATCAGCGATTATCTATTGACGTCGTTTAACCAAAAACCTGCAAGCGCGCATCGCATTGGTGTCGTGGGAAGGTGGAAATACATGTATATAGCAGCGCAGGACATCGCCGCGCGCGTCAGGATAAATTTCCACTTTCCTGCATGATAGAGCTCGAGCTTCCCTTTCGATTATCTACAGTAAAAAGACACTTTCAAAATTTCTGTAATCAAATCACCAAGCAGCCATGTCTACAGCGGAAGCAACCAAGCCCAACGAGTTCAACCCCGAAGCCCAATCCTCATCCCGTGAGCAATCCCGTCAGCGTGAGGAGCAGTCAGATCACGAGAATAATAACAATAACAACAACGAAGGCGCCCCCAACTCTCCAAACAACAGCAACCACTCACAATCCTCTGGCGATCACTCCGATAACGACTCTGACGCCGCTCCTGCTGCCCGCTCCCGCTCTCGCCGTGGCGGTCGTCGCAACCGTCGTGGGAAGAAGGCACACCTCGCCCCGGTGTCTGAATCAGAAACAGACGGGAGGGAGCTACAACAGCGGAACCAGCGCGAGGAACAGATGCAGAGACAATATCAGCAGCAGCAAATGCAGATGCAGCAGATGGAACAGCAGATGGCCATGCAACAGGAGAGCGGCGGCAAGAAGGATAAGCCGTTGAGGTTAAGGCTGGATCTTAACCTCGAGCTGGATGTCGAGTTGAAGGCAAAGATTCATGGTGATTTGGAATTGGCATTGCTGTACGTTTTCCCTTTCTTTTTGTTGTCGTTTTCACCACGGGAGGCCTGCCCAGTGGGCTGACTGATTACTAGTTCATAAAGTACCTAGATGATTGCATGGAGCAGTTGTTCGGCGACTGACTACTGTATTTCTCGACAGTACGGGTTGATTTGCGGTCTGTTTGAGTGACAGTGTGGAGGTTGTAGGTCGGGATTAATTGATAGGTGTAGAGTATATGATGGTTGATGAGAGATGTACGTTTGTGTATGGGATTAATTGGGGTTATTTATCGTTAATTGGCAAAGGTGGACGTTGTACCATATTTCTTTCTTTTGTCGTGGAGGTTGTCGGGGCGGGTGATAGATTAATTAAAGTACTTTGTATGCACACCACATAACCGGCTTATACCTCTTCTCAGCCAACCGCCACAAACTGTCCAGGTGAGTGGCGGAGTTGTCTATCGACTAGCCTCTCTCAAGGGGTCTGCCTCTGACTACATCAAGTTAAGTGCATGCATGCATGCCAGAAATTCTTCACAACACTTGTCTTTTAAAGTAAAGATCTCGAGGAACATCGAACACCTTTGATATCTAGTTACAAGTAACCACAAATGTTCTTATCTTAATAATGATACGTATGCCACTCGGTAAATCCAGTTGGGTATGTATATCTAAATCCTTTATCCCATCGACTGGTGAGACACGCAGATTCAGGTGAAGCCAAGTCATCTTTCCTCGAATAATAGAGCGTGGCTTAATGATCGGCCATCAGGCTCAGTGACTTTGCCACTGGAAATCACTACTGAGATAGGAAGTTCTGGAATCTGCGTGTCTCGCCAGGGAATACACCTTTACGTCCATAGACAAGGCTATTGATGACGTCATCCGGCTAATAGTTGGGTTAGATGCGGTTATACCAGCGTCACATATAGTATTGCCCAGCGAGCGCAAGAATCCTAGAAATCCAAGGTTGATTGATTGATTGATTAATTGTGTGCAGCCCGGATGCTATGACAATATCTGACGTACCAAAACATGAGAATGAAAATGAAAACGAAACAAAACATAACAGTAGAAAATAAAATAGAAATCTGATAATCCAAACCAAGAGTCTCTGTCATTTCCGTAAACAATTTATCCTCTTCCTTATTCTAGCACCAGTGTCATTCTTCCCTTAGGTCACCCACCCAATTGGGAAAGCTACCATAACAAATATTGTAAGCGTGGGGATTGAATATATAGAGTAGTTTAGGTAGTAGTAGGGATGAGCAGTATATTCTGACTACTACGAGCTATAACAGCCATTCAATTTAATTTATACCAGAGGTGACTATATCAAGGGACACATTACCTTTTTGTTGTGGAGAATGACTGCTGCTAACTCGTTATTATTTTTGCATTGGTGGTTTTGGATAGTCTTGTCATTATATTGTCAGAGTGGACATTAGGTCACTGTAACCTTTGTGCTCTAGAGACGTAACTGTATTTGTGACTTGTTCGACCGAATGATGCCAGGTAGGAGACAGGCCGTGGCTATTAAAGATTCAACTACTTGGAAATCCCCGACCTCGTGGACACAGTGCTGTGTGCTCGTCCTTGTGTAGTCCTAGTGGGTTTCAACTTTCAAGCACCATGAATTTCTTGGCATCGAGTGATAATCCCTGACCCAGTCGTAGTCCGATTTCGAACCAGCCCAGCCCAGCCCGATTGCAAACGCAACCAGGCTCGTTCTCAGGAATGTTAGAATTTGACTGTGTCTAAGGAGAATACGCTAACCGGTTTCCAAGGTCAGTACAGTAAGTAAAATAGGAATACTGGACCTAGTATGAGTGCCATAACTTGAAGTTGTTTTACGTCTTGAGGCCAGCTAGCGCTGGGTTTTTGAAACATGAGGCGCTGTCGTACGCGTAACACTGTAGCCTAAAGGTTATGATTTGGAGGCCAATTCTGCGGCGAGATGGTCTTTTTGCTAAATGTAGTACCTCTAACCAAGCTTGGCAAGATTTGATACTAGAACAACACTCAGCGACTACTCACAGTTTAACTCCTCCTACACAATCAATATATATTTTCCCATGTGGAACTGATTCCAGTGACTGAATCGCCATACGATGAACTGATTTAAATCGGAATAAAGGTGATAGTGATCGATCATACTCTTCTATCTAAAGAAAAGATATCAAGCCTAGCTAGTAGAGTGCACTCCAATATTCCTACCACTAACACTCCCTTAATACACCGCTTTAGTGATTAGATGTGTAAAGATATATTTAAGGAGCTTGGCACCATAGGCTCTCCTCCTAAATGTCTTAGAATCGAGTGAGAACTCATGAATCCGTTGGACATGGAGTTCAGAATTGGGCTGGTTGGATTGCAAACACGACTGGCATAGATCTACTCGTAGTTTTTTGACGTTTCCGGGCGCGACCACTATTGCATGCCATACAAAAGATAGCCTTGGCGGGTTTTTTCTGTGTATGCAATAGCAGTTGCGTCCGGAAACGCTGTGAAATTGCGAGTAGAGTAGAGTTACTCGGGGAATAACTTTGGTAAAATAAGGTTCAATGAAACTGTTGTCACTGGAGAAAGACACTGCTATCGGATTAAGTATTTTGTAGCACGCTATATATAAGGTTTCACCTAAAGATACCTTGGATTGGATACATAGATGATACTGTACCGCGAAGGAGCAGCCAGTTACCACGGCGGGAGTCACTCATTTTCTCGGCAACGATCATTTGGGCGAGTGATCTACACAATTTTCTTCGAATTGGCACAAAACTAGCCTAATCTATCATTGCCGAGGGAATCAGTGACTGGCACGCGGTGGTGGACTGGCTCCTCCGCAGTACCGCGTGGGAGCTATGAGACATGCATGGCTTGATTAACATCAACCTCCCTCCTTCATATCCACGAACTCCCAGAGTCGTACTACATGCAATGGCCCAACACTTCCCGCACTGTTGGCTATGAATTTCAAACTCAAGCAACCAGGCTCTTCTTGTTCTCTGATGATGTTTGATAGCAGCAAACAAACCGAAGCGTATGCACATGCACATGCACAGTGGGAACGAACCGGGTACCAAGTAGGAGTATGATTTTATGTGTCGTTAATACAAGCATGTAGGTATGACATTATTGCTACTCTAAGTTCGGAAAGGTTTGTAACAAAAAGGAAATTAAGAACTTTGGTGACCAGAATAATAAAGAAAAAAGGAAACCATCTGATACCCAATACACCCACAACCCGTGAATGGAAAATATTCAACAAACTAACTCAACCCCTAACTCCCGGTAGGGAAGGATCAGTTTCTATATTAAGAACTTTGTCAAGACTCAGTCAGGCCAAAAAATGGAAAGGGGTAGAGAAATATAAAGAGGGTTACTCACAGCAAACTTAACTCCAGATCACCATGAATCTTCGCGTGTAGCTCGACATGGATATCGATATTCAGGTCCAACCGCAGCTTCAGGGTATCCTTCTTACCCCCACCACCACCACCACCTGCTACTCCGCCAGCTACTCCTCCTAGAGTGTTCGATACGGCGCCACCAAGATTTCCTGCAGTCTGGCCTACTTGTCCCGTGGTTTGTGATAGTGTGTTTCCCAGGTCACCAACACCTCCCAGACCACCGAGGGGGCCGCCGCCACCTTGCTGAAGCTGCTGGTTTTTCTTCGCACGGCGGCGGGAGCGTCCGCGGTTGTTTCGGCGGGGTGGGGGAGAGCCGAAGTCGGTTTCGGTGGCGGATTCGTCTGATTCGGCAACGACACGATCTTTCTCGCCGGCCATTATGTTTGTATAGGGTTGAGTTGATTTAGATGTTGATCTTGTGATTTAGGAGGGCTAAAGATTGAGGAAAAGAGTTCTGGAGGGAGTGGGCTCTTATGAAATGGGTTCGTTTTTTTTTTTTTAAAAACTCCGTAAGGTTTGAAAATGTGGCGGGCGAGTATGAGTTTATAAGAGAGACCTAAGTTTTAGACCTCTTGCTCTGTTTCTTGGAACTCGCACTTCACACTTTTCCTGTTTTTAGATACTCTATCAATTCCGTACCAGACCCTGTCGTTTTCCAGGGTGGGTTACGCTCAACATAGCTTGTCTGTGTGCAACTACCATGGCCGTTGACCATACGCAAACCCCGCGATCCTTCTCCGTCATATCGCTCACGATCTCCAGGTATTGCGTATCTTTACATCACCAACGAACTGGGGGGGTTTCGTTGATCAAATTAATTAATTAATAGTTCTTGGCAGGATTTGGGTTGTGATGGGTAGGGTAGTAGACCCCTGCCACATGACGTTTACGGGTTGACAGCTGCAGCCACAGCGGCTTCCAAGAAAGCGCCAGCTGGGCCGGGGTGCGGACTAAACTCTGTCGGACCTGGCCGACATCGGGTACTAAAAGTAGAAATGACCATTTAACCTGTTTTTCAATCTGATACTGATAGGATTCCTGTCTGGCTAGACCCACCTCAAGAGGTTCTGTTATCAATAGTAGCTCTGGTTAGTTCCTCCAGGTAAACTCAGCACAAGTCAATTCTCATATCGATGTTTACCTCTCTGTAAGCTTTCGAAAAAGAGTACCACTCCGATTCCACATATCGCAATGGCATCCATGATCGGCCTGCTGGCGGTAATGGCCATCCCCGTAACCACCAGCGTAGCCCAAGGCATCAAAGGTGACCGAGAAGAGAAAGCCAAAGCCAAGCTCCCACCATACTTCACCCTCTTCTCCGAATGCAAAACCAGCCCGCTGCACTCGCACAAGCAGCTCGTTCTCCGTGACAACAACGTATGTACCCGTATCTCACACCCTCTAGGTTCCCTTCATTTCTAACAAAACCAAAACCCAGTGCTACCTTAACACCACCTCATCCACCACCGCTGGCCATCCCTTTGGCGGGTACATCCGACTCTTCATAAACAGCGAGACGCCCGCGCTCGTCTCGTCAACGTCTTTTGACCCGCCAGCACTCGGCTGGTTGTATGTAGACAAAGAGACAAGGCGGGTCAAGTACGGCAACCGCGCCGAGGCAGCGGAAGGACTTTTTGGGCCCTGGACGTATGATGCGTTTGGACTAAACATGGAGGACTGGTATGGGTTTGTTGCGGTGGAGGAGGACGGAGAGTGGGCGATGTATGCGGAGGTTAAGGGGCAGGAGGGGAAGATTGAGGGAGTAAAGGTGAGGCTGGTGCAGGAACCGATTGAGGAGTTGATTCCGACTAAGAAGTAGGGAGTAGACGGCGGTGAATAAATAATACCTATTTGATTAGTAATGAAATGGGCTTGTATATTTCTGATTATCGTTGCTGGTGTCTTGTGCAGGACGAGACCTATGAAGAGCTTACTAAGAAGAAGATCTGGTTATGTAGCTACTATACGTAGAGTGCAGGTCAGGCCTATGGTACGGGTCTTATAAGCAAACCTATTACCGCGGGTATGGTCAGTAGAGGTTTGATAAACCAGCCGATACATGGATCTGTCTGGACCAGGCCGAAAATAGACCTCGAGTGCTCGTCAGCTCTAGTCAATATTACACGACTCGACAAAAACATTTCCTATTCTTTATGAGCAGATCAAACAGTCTCAAATGAACTGTTTTTATTTCATCCTAGCGCAGTTTAGCATAAGCTTTTATTAGGATTTATAGATAGTAATCTAATGCTCGGTGAAACCAATTGTGAGGTGTGCGAGTTCAAACATATGTATACCAAAATCGCTGCAATCATATCCTCGTCACACTGCAATCACATCAGCTTGGGCCAATGATGATTAAGAGCCCGTTCAGAAACAGTCCAAACCGGCGTTTAGAGGGGTGAAAACTCCGTTTTAACGACCTTTTTCTTAGGCATTGACCCTAATTGAAAACTCCGTTTTGTCATGTTGCCGAACGGGCCCTAATGTATGTTTGCTCCTGCCTCTTGACAGTACCTATATAGAATGTTGGTGAATATATGGACCCACTAGTCCAAGTCTTTTCCCAACGTGGACCGGCCATAGAAACCCCTAATTGCTGGCCATGGCCATGGCATAAGTCTTTCTGACACAGTCATTGAAATCCTTAAGACTACCCCCACGAGGCCATGTCATCTCTAAGCAAAATGCCACTTCAGTCTTTGTCCGTCAATGGAGTGTAAGTGACTAAAAGTGGGGCAGAATAAGCACTGAGGCTTTTAAAAAAGACCGGTGCTTAGTATCATTCAGTTACCCGTCGAGCCAGAGGAAGAATGTTCTTGGTAGGCACTAGAGCCATTGTCAAATCCACACCAACACCAACTCCAGGAAACCACTAACATAGAGTCGAGGGTGAGCTGCGTGACCGACGTAATGGACCGGACCACATACATGCAGTACCCACGATCACCGGCCCAGCCACTAATGACATACACACGTCAAAACCTTCACCTATCTAATCCCAAGATCGTGAATCTCTAGGGCAGGGTGAGATACAACATGCTCCTACCTATACCGTAGGCTCGAGGACCACATTCTCAACACATCCAGCACTTTGTTCTGAACGTACATATGTGCCGGTCAGCTAGTGGAGCTTTTGGATATGCAGATACAGGATACAGCCCAACGTCTAGCAGGCGGCGTACTACACAAGCAAAGACCCCCTCTGCAAGAATCTACCCACACATAAAGAAGAGGAATCCTCTCTACGCGCCCAGAACTAACCAACAGTCGATTAGCCAATCCATTCATAGAGCCGACAACCAACCCGCATGTCTTTCTAGGGGACATCCACAGCGTCGGCAATCCACAGCCTACAACTCAAGAAGCAAGACGTACCTACAGACAAGACTAACACAACACAGCGATCATTCCGGCCTTCACCATAACCACCCGACGCAAGATCTAGTTCCTCCAGCTCCAACCAGCAACAGCCAGACCAACACTGTGGTTGTAGTACTCGGCGGTCGTCCGTGCACGTGCACCTCCAAGCCAAGCAGCAGTACCCAACCAGTGAGTTGGGGTACAGCTTGCCAACCTGTGCAGATCAATGGACATATTATGTCTAACGTCTCTCGCAACCCTCTGTTCATGATGTTGAGGGAAGGAGCGGGGGCTGAGGTTGGCGGGGAGAAAAAGACGTGTCTTACCCAGACCGTCTAGCCAGTCGACATAACCGGCCATACGCATATACGCCATACTAACGTACCTCCAGCGCTAGCTATATCTACAGAACACATAGCTAAACCGTCACAACCGCCTATAGCTACAGCACTCTCACCAACACATGCATCAACGTCTGCTACCGCTGTCTCACCGACGAGGAGCAGCGGGCTGTGCATACAGAGCTTCGCTTACACAGTTAACTACATATGTACCCGTGTACGTTGCCTATGAGTCAGCGGATTACCAAGTTCCCAACGGTTAACACTGGGCTCAGTCATACACTATCACTCGTTAAACTATACCTTACCCTGAGGGTTCAAAGCAACCGGCAACATATTAGACGCCTTCACTGGGGTATGGTGGTGCTCACTGGGGTATGGTGCAACAGCTAAGAACGACAAGAATGGGCACAAAAAATACGAGGAATATCAGCAAATAAAAGCATATAGATACAATTCACTGTGCAAAATAAGGACTTCTGTTGATTTTTCTCGAATTCTCCATGCTCATTTTTGACGCCCTTGAACGTTGCACCATACCCCCCGTGAGAACCATACCCCCCGTGAAGGCGTCTAGCAGTCAAATTTACGGCCAACCCAACTAAACTCCCTAATACTATTAGTAACCTTGGCTATACTATCTTGCAGACCCTGCTCATAGGGAAAAAAAACCTCGAATAGACGATTAAATCTATTTTCACTTCATACTATGTCGTGTGGACTAGCCCATCTAGCTAGCTAGGCCGCCAGTTTATTAATGCCTCGTCTTCAAACTTCCCGGTGGGAAGACCTATCCGGCGCGACGGATGGCAAATCAAGGCTGATCATATACTAGCAAGAAAGAAGCTACACAAATATCAAATATCTCATTAAGCCAAGGCCTAAGCTAGCCAGCACCTAGGCTCAAGATAAAAGCACATCAAGATATATAACGACATTGCAACTAGATTCGTCAACCATATAAATCACCACCTCAACACACACAACACACACACAGAAAAGATGATACAGCGAACTCCTGTACATTTATTCCATCCCTCTGCTAACTTACAGCCCCGGCCAGACTAGCTACAGACAGCCACAGGAGAGAAAAACGAGAGCCGGAAGGTAGTATAAAAAAGCAACAAAAAAGAAAAAAAGAAATAATAATAATAATAAAAAAAGAATGCTGATAACGCCATATCTAGTATTACAACCCCCCCTCCCCCTCCCACCACCCCACCACTACTCCCCCTCCTCCACCCTCCCCAGCGTCCCCGCACTCCCACTCCCCCCACCCGCCCCCGCCGCCTTCCTGCTCCTCGCCCCCTCCTTCAGCCTCTCCCACTTCGCCTTCAACTTCTCCAGCATCGCCTTCAACTTCTCATTCTCCCTCCTACACGCCTCCGCCTCCCTCCTCCACTCCTCCGCCTCCCTGCTCGCCGCCGCCGCCTCCACCCTCACCCCCTCCATCTCCCTCCTAACCGCCTCCATCTGCCTCCTAACCGTCTCCAACTCCCTCCTAGCCGCCTCCGCCTCCTCCTCCACCGCCATCGCCCCCACACCGTCGTCCTCCCCCTCCTCATACGGCACATGCATCCACGACCTCCTCTGCACCTGACTCAGCAGCTCCCTCTCCCTCTCCGTCGCGCCGCCGCCCCCGGCCCCCAGCGCCAAAATGCTGTTCTTGAGCGCACACTCGCTCTCGCGCGTCTTGCGCTGCCAGCTCTGCATCGTGCGGCTCATGTGGTCGATCGTCTGGCGCAGCCCCGTGTTCTCCAGCTGCAGCTCCTCCTTCGTCTTCCTGCCGGCATCGCCGCGCCGCACCACGCCCGCGTAGCTGAGCGTGCCGCCCGACACAGGCACGACATAGAAGCTCTCTGCGCCGGCGGCGGGGCCGCCGCGGCTGGCGGTCCACCCGCGCGGGAGGAGCGCGGGCGGGTCGGCGTCGGGCGCAGGGGAGGCCGGGTCGTCGGTGAGTGGGAGGCCGGCGAAGGCGAGCGAGGCGGCGAAGGGGGAGCCGATGCGCGAGACGAGGGTGTTGAGGGAGGTGTAGAACTTGGAGAAGGGCTCGTCTGTGGAGGTGGGGCCGAGGTCGGGGGCCGAGGCGCGGGTGGAGAGGCGCGGGGTGGTGGATGCGCGCTTGGGCGGTGGGGGGTGCGTGGGGTCGTCTGGTGGGAGGAGGGTGAGCGGGTTTGTGGTTGGCTTGGAGGAGGAGGAGGAGTGGTAGTCGTGGGGTGTCGGCAGTGTCTGGGAGCGCTCGGGGACTAGGGATCGCCGCCGGTTGGGAGAGGTGGCGCCGCCCCCTCCGCTGCCGAGACGCGACTGCTGCGGTATGCCCCGCGCCGAAGCAAGGTTCGTTGCGAGCGAGGAGGTGCTCTTCTGCAGCCTCGGCGGGATGGGGGCCGTGCCGGTATTCGCGAACGGGAGTGACGCTGGCGGTAGGATCTCTCTTGCCCCGCCGCCGCCGGGCCTCGACCTCGAGGCGGCCTCGGCTTCGTCGGGTAGGTTCTCGGTGGAGCCGGCGCCCTCGACGACGGTCTCGAGGGCGGCAGCGGTGGCGCCGAAGCGCTCGACGGGGCGTTCGGCCTCGAGGCGGAGGCGGGCGCCCCAGCGGTCGTGCTCGGTGGAGAGGAGGTCGAGCGTGCGCAGGGCTTCGGGGTCCTTTGTGAGTTTTGCGGCGGCGGCGAAGGAGGTGGAGGCGAGGGCGTGGGAGGAGGCGGCGGCGAGGAGCGTGCTGGGGGAGTGTGGGGGCGCGGAGGAGCGGAGGATGTTGGATGCTGTGGAGGCGTGCTGGTGTGCCTAGGAGGGGGAGGGGGAAGATGTCAGCTATGAGCGGGGGGAGAGGGGGGGTATGATGACACTGTACCAGTGTCAAAGGTGAGTCCTCCATGGCTTGTCTCTGTCTGTGGGTGCGGGGGGGCGGGGGCGGGGTGTTCAGCGGTGTCCGAGAGGTGCAGAAGCTTTCGCTGGGGGATATCGACAGTCTAGGGAGCTCTGCACATTGTCTATGGGGCGATGCTGGCGGTGGTTGGCGATGTCTCGAGCTCTCTTTGTGAGGATCTCCGTCGATGTCTGTTGTTGTTGTTGCTCAGCTCGGTGGTTCGCCTGGTTCCGTGCGCCTCACGAGGGTGTCTCAGCCCCCATGCAAAGCCACTGCTTGGCGCTCTGGGGAGATGGATACTACGCAGGGCAGCAGTAACAGTAGCACCGCACGGGGTGTTTTTTGTATGGGACTCGAGATCGAGGTTGGCTGACCCATTTCAACTGGTGGTATAGAGAAATACTATTGCGATTCGATCCTTAGAGATGAGCCAGGCCATTTGCCAATGTCGAGGTCATCTGGCTCATCGATGTCAATAACGGCCAGATGACACGATAGAGCCCATACGAACCATGAATTACTAACTAATAGAGTGCGTGTTGATCATGAGAAGCGGGCAACAAGAAAAACTACCTCCTCACTCCTAAACGTTGTCTAATTATTTAACAGCTATATTCCAAGAACGAACTGCCGAGTGATAATCCGTGAACATATTGCAATCTAAACTCTAGTCAGGATGCCCAACTCGTCTCGACACACTCCGCCAAAAGGAAAATCAAACGCTTAAGAGTTGTGATGAAACCCCTCCCATGCAACAGACCCGGCACCCCAAATGATACATATGCTTCCGTTGGGCAAGCTGTTAATAAGTTGTATAGGGGCATGAGTAATGATGGGCACGAGACTCACAGTCCCGAGATTTCAGTCTCGATCGAGACTTGACGAGACTACGTAGCTACCCGGGACAAGACGAGACCTCCGAGTGTTGTGAAATGATCCAAAGCAAGGCTTCCTCATGCTCGGACTTCTAAAAATTGGGTGCGCACTTTGGCTCCGAACCTTATCCACCATTTTTTTTAGTACGACGTCTTATCTCAAATCCAGATTGAGTTTAGCTTATATCGTCTCGAGATTCGTCTCGAGACTTACCTCAGGTCTCAAGACTTTCAAGACTATGATGGGACGAGACAGGACTTAGTGCAAAATGGTCTCGTCTTGTCTCGTACCCATCATTAGGCATGAAAAGAAGGCTAGTACTCGCAGCACTCAAATACTCATAACATCCTCCTTAAATAGTGATAAGTAAATGCGAAAAACAAAATCGATCGCAATCGTAAATTGCCAACAATCATAATTCATAATAGTAACAAGTTATGAAGGCGTAAAAAAAAAAGAAAAACAGGCTAGCACTCAACCATTCATCATTTGGGGCCTCTATAGCTACGTATACTTCGTAGCCAAACAACAACAAAAGGTGCGCTAGTACTCGCAACACCCAAATACTCATAACCAAACCTACATGTAGCTAAATCTATGCCAACAACCGCCAACACCACTACTGTAAAAATCCAAGCCAGCACCCCCAACTAGATACCCGCACCCTCACCCTCTGTCTGCACCCCCCAATCCCTCCTTCCCACTCCCACTCCCACTCCCACCCCCTCCACACCCATATACAGCCCCGCCGCCACCACATCCGAGAACCTCTCAAACACATCCCCCGGGTCCCTCCCCATCATATCCCCCAACCTCTCAAAGTCCACCCCGCCCTGCATGCTCTCTACCAGCAGCATCCTCTCCGTACTATTCCACGGCCCCGTTCTCAATACCTCCGGGGGACAGCGCCGCTTGTGCGCATGCGTGATCTTGAGCGACGAGGTGGAGGCCTCAGAGGAGGTGGAGGTAGTGGACGACGAGGAGGGCGTGGAAGACTGAGAGTGAGTGGGTGTCGAACTGGGGCTAGGCGGCGGCCGCTTCCGGGGGTTGCGCGGCGGAGGAGGGGTGGGGGTGGGAGAGGATGAGGAAGAAGAGGAAGAGGAGGAGCTGATGAGCGAGATTATGGGCTAGAGGGAGGGAGGGAGGGCGGGTTAGTATAGATAATTTGTCTGTTTCTTAAAATCAACCCCGATACGTAACCCCCCGGCCCGGAAGACAGAAAAAAAACCTACCACGCACCCTTGCGAAGGATCAAACGGCCCCATCCTCTCCACCCTCTCCGCCATTCTCCCCATACTCTCCACCATTCTCCCCATACTCTCCGCCACCCTCTCCCCCACGTCCTCCCCACTCTCCCCCATCATCGTCCGCTTAAAACATGCCCCTCTACTCCTCCCCCTTTCCCTCAAGCTCCCACCACCCCACGAACACTGGCCCTATGCCCCGCAAAAAACAAAAATCAGCAAACCAATCATTACCCGCCCCCCCCCCCCCCCAAAAAAAAAAAAAGAGAGAAAAAGTAGAGGAAAACACTCACATCAAGCTCATCGTCCCCATCTCCACCCCCATCGCTCTCAAAGCCCATAAACGCAGAGCTATCGCGGTCGTCGCGGTCCCTCTGCGCCGGCGGGGTGGGCACGCGGGAGCGGCGCCCGTAGAAGTCGTATTCGTACGCTGTTGGTGGTGGTGGTGGTGGGCGCTGGGGGGAGCGGCCGCGGCCGGGGTTGTAGGCGGCGGGAAGGGTGGTGGGGCGGGTCGCAGAGAGGGGGCGGGCGTTGCGGGCTTTAGGCGTGGTTTGGACGTTGGGGGTTTGCGGAGTGGCTAGTTGGATCACGGGTACGAACTCTAGCTCTGACTCTTCTGGGGTGCTTTCAGGTTCGGCCACGGCTGTAGGCTGCTGGTACGCAGGTTGTGCTAGCACCGGTACCGGCACCGGTACGGTTTGTCCCATCTGATCATGACCGGTAGCTGCGGGTTGTAGCACGGCGCCGGTGGGAACACAGAGCAGCTCCGCATCTTGGGCGGTTATCTCTTTCTGTAGCTGTACCTGCAGTGCTGCTTCTTCTTGGTACTGCAGCTGCAGTGCCGAGGGTGATGGTTGCCTTTGTTCTGTTGTTGTTTGTTCGCCGGCGTGGAAGCTGGGGGTTTGACCATGGGGTTCATCAGTGAAAGCTTGTTTCTCGCCCTCGATTTTGGGTTGCTGTAGTGGTGGTGCTTCTGGTTCGCCAGCTACAGCAGTAGCTTCGAAGCTTGTTTCTCCGACGTCGACTGCGCCGTCAGATACGTCTGTAAGCCCCTGCGGAGAATTCAACGGAGACGGCGAAGCGTCCTGCGCGGCGTACGACCGCACAGAGCTAATGAGAGTGGAGAGCGTGTTCGCAGCGTTTTCTGTCGGCATTGCAATAGTCGTGATGGTGAGAAAGGGGTAGTACGGTGATCGGATGAGTATCGAAGAAAATGATGGGGGGGAAGATCCGGAGTCAGGGTCAGTTGTTTGCTCTTTTTTTTTAACTCTAGAGTTAGTATGGGCGGGTGGGGAGGGAGTTTGCTCTGAGTAGAGTCATATATCTACGGGATTAGGCATGGCGAGGACTGTTTGCTTGGGTTGTTGGCAAACCTTGCCGGATGGTCATTGACACTGGCCGTAATGGGACTAGTGCGAAGGGTATCAATGATTGATCCAATTTTTGGCCATCGTGTAGTTCATGCGGTGCTCTGTAGTGCCCGGTTCTGTCGTTGCACTGGGAGAATTA
The DNA here is from genome assembly GCF_020137385.1 of Morchella sextelata. Taxonomy (NCBI): domain Eukaryota; kingdom Fungi; phylum Ascomycota; class Pezizomycetes; order Pezizales; family Morchellaceae; genus Morchella; species Morchella sextelata. The sequence continues at coordinate 759,500 of NW_025408632.1, forward strand.
AAGTAATCTATTGTATTTTTATAAAAGAATATAAATTGGAAAGCTTCACTAAACCCCCTAGGCCTATATCTGGCCCTGAACGGAGCCTAACGATGAGCTAATATAATGGAGGGGGGCCAAATAATGAGCAAGTGTCAAGCGAGAAGCTAAGATAGCTCAGGCTGCGATTATGGGGGCCAGAGATCTGATCGATAGTTATCTCAATACTGTAAGGTAGTGCGCGCGTGTTCTAATATTGGCTGTAGCAGAATTCAACCGAACTATTGGATGAGATCGAGAAGAGACAATTATGATATTGATAGGATTACTAGCTAGAGTTTCTAGCTTTATACAACATAATTGAGGACAGCTTGTCACGCATACGCCACCTATTCCTCTCCATAAGTCCACAGTCGTAGCATACGTAACGTAGGTTACAGTCACGTATCCGATGCCTAACCCTGCCATGGCAATCCCCCACGACGTACAACCTCTTGAGTATATATATATGGGTGTAAAGAAGATTGTATTTTGTTACTGTGCGTGCCCTCCCCTCTCCCCTTAGTATGTAATACGAATATGCCCCCGTCTCTTGTACTACATGTATGTACTAGGTGGTGTCCAGAGATCCATTCGTACATGTACTCCCTGCGTGCTACCAGATGAGGCCCCGCATTCTCACCATGACCGCTACACCGAACCTCTAATTTCCGGATCTAAATCCTCTACCACACGTCTACCTAAGTCTTTTGTTTTATTTACCCCACCATCTATCTACAGCACGAATTGGCCAAGTCTAAGCAGTCTTCTTTCCATGCTCCAACTCATACGCCCTATTAAACTCCTCCACATCCACCGCAAACGGGCGGATATAGTCGATCTCTAGCTCATGCACACGCTTGCCCAGCAGCACCAGCGAGTGCAACGGCGGGCCCAGATCGGCCTCCGAAAGCTGCTGCAGCGTGCCCGCCACAAACTGCTGGTCCTCCGAGCCGAGGCGGGACACGCCGATGGCGAGCGTGGTGGGTGAGTATGCTGTATACGGGCAGTGTGATAAGTAAGAAGTGTAGGTGGAGAGGGGAGGGGGTCACGTACCGCATTCGCCTTTCTCCTCCTCGATCTCGAGCATCTGTTGCGCGCACTGGGCGACCGTCATATACCTACCGCGCCGCACACCGTCAGCCTCCCTCCCCCTCCCAGTCCCACTAGATAGCAACCTACCTCGGCGGCTCATATACCCTCCTCCCCCTCGCCATATTCTCCAAACTCTGCTCCTTGACCTTGATATCCAGCAGCACCAGCGTATGCAGCCCCACATCCCTATTCTCCTTGATCCTATCATAAAAGCTCGCCGGCCGCCAGCTGTCCGTGAAGAACACCATCGACACCGTCTGCCCAAAGTTGTACAGCTGCAGCCCGCACGCGCCGATGGCGTTCATGATGGACGCATTGTGGATTGTGCGGAAGGGGATGGACAGCTCGCGCGCGCGCAGGAGCAGGTCGGTGTGCGTGGTGGCTCTCTCATGTGTGTTAGCTGGGAGGAGTAGAAATATCAGAGGAAGATTTCAATGTAGTACCCGAATGGATCACCGACGACGAGGAAGGCGACGTCGGTGCTGGCTGCGCCGGAGAGGATCTCGTCGGAGGAGGACTCGACCATTTCGCGGTCTGCGATGATTACCTCGCGGCCGTAGAACTCTTCCTGCTGCTATTAGAATGCTAGGGAGTATAAGACAGGGAAGGGAGGGGCACGAGTTTCTCCTTGTCAATCATGAGGATGCTGGTGTAAGCTTCGAGGTAAACGCGGGCGCATTTCTTGACGACCTCGAGGCCGGCGACGGTGATGTCTTTTTCGTTGGAGAGGCCGAGGCCGACGAGGTAGAGCATGGTTGGCTGGCGCTACTGTGTATATTATTAGAATGTATAAGGGGGTTTGTGGGGTTTGAGGGGTTTGAGGGCTGCTATGATAGCGGAGGTTTAATTTGTGGAGGTGGGGTTAATAGTGGGGGGTTAAGTTTGCATGAGGCTCTTGAGCGTCTGGTCCGTGCGCTTGTTAGCGTGACGAGTGATTGACTGTGAAGATTGGCAGATAATAAGGCCGCCTTGGTTAGTTATCGGGTCATGAGTGGACATCACTCGAGACTCAACACTACGAAAATATAGTTAAATGATAAATAAACATTCCGTTCCTGGACATAATTCACCGTAACTCGTTTACTCATAAAATCTACCATCAATCGTTATCCAATATGCGTCCCCCTCCACCACCCCCTCCACGCTGTTCGCAAAATACCCTAGTAGTAATAATACAAAGATCCAGAACCCCTACATAGATAGCCCCTAGTCCAAACAAGACGAAAAGAAAGTGAAGAGAAAAAAATAAAGAAAAAACCTAAACAACCTTCCATAGTCCCAAAGTGTCAAGGAAAGCACTAAAAGGTATATCGTAGAGAGAAAAAAGCAAACAAAGTGAGCAGAAAGACAAGCTCGGCAACCTGAAAAGTCCTTAAACACAAAAGACTTCTACAACATTTTGATGGAGGAATCCCTTCCACAAAGAGAAAGTCCCAAACCAAAAGACGCCTCATTTACCAGATGACAACGAAGCTGCTTTAAAAAAAAAAACGAAAAGACTTCCACCTTAGGAAAGGCTTAAAACAAAAGGATGATAAAAGAAGGGAAACACTAAATCGTTTAGGCTCGTAATGATTTATCATGCCTAAATTCCAAACAGCATCAAAATCTGCGCACAATTATACACCTTACTTCTCCGTGCCATCTTTCGAGGTAATTCCAGTCTACGAATTGTTCCTGTTATTGATCACCCGTTCTCGGTACCCCAGCCAATCCTCGAGCGCAGCCATATGCTTCTCTCTAGCTTGTCGGTAGGATTCCTCTAGCACAAAATCCTGCTCCTTGACCCTCTTGATATAATCCTTGATCGCATCCTGGTTCAAGTACACATCCTTGAGACTTCTGCTGCTCAAAATTGCTTGTTGTCTGCGCACTTTGTCTTCATAAGCGTTCCAGTTCTCCACATAGCCCTCGACGCTCACGAAAAATCGATTGTAGGTTGGCAGGTCTATCTCTCCAGGTGTTTTCGGAACCTTTGGTGGAGTTGGTGTGGCAAATGTATCCTCCATAGGGGTTGCGGGTCCATAGATATCTCGCAGGTCAGGCTTCAATTTTGGTAATGGGCCTGCGAAGAGAGGCTTTGGGGTGTTAGATGCTCGAGAGGGGAAAGGAAGGTTATCTTTCAGCTCATCGAGACCATTGAGTCCGACTTCAGCAGGGCTACGAATGAATGGTACGGTTGAAGCCAGGCTGCCCATGTTTTCCAATCCGTTAGCTTTCAAAGGATGAACAGACCCCAGCGTGTGCATTGTGTCTAATCCATCTTCCTTGGTTGAACGGGGGGAAATCGGGGTTGGCGCTCTAGAGCTAATATTCCCCATTGGGCTCCTAGGGCCCATGTGTCCATTCAACCTCATTGCTTGAATATTAATCGGATCGGGGATGCCGGTGTCTGGGGCAGTATCCATGGGCTCAAACCCTCCATCTCCAATGGGAGGACTTTGCGGTGCCGCACCCTGTTCGAAATTCTTCTGCTTTGGTGACGAAATATCATCGCTGTCTTCCTCTGATTCCACCCGAGCAGCCATACTATTAAGATTCACACTCTCCTTGCTCTTGCTTCTATATTTGCTGAAAGACTTGAAACTAGCAGCGCTCTTTTTCTTCTTGGGGCTGGTTGACAGGCGCGGTTCGAATGCTATTTGATTAAGGTTATCCCATAATTCCTTCTTGAATTCGCTGAAATCGCGCTGCTGCGGTGGCTGCATCTGCTGCCTTTGCTGCTGATGGGGCTGGGGTGTTGGCCGAGGTTTTGGAACAGTTTGTTTTTGTGTAGGATAGATAGGTTGGCTCTGTGGTCGAGTAAATGGGGCCGTTGCATGTAGCTTGTTTGAGTTGTGTATGCCATTGTCCTCAGGAGAAATGTAAGTAAAGGGATTAGGGATGTCCCTGGCTGTATGGAAATTGAAATCTGGAGTCTTTTGGAAAGGGCTATCTTGCGGAGGCGGGGGGGAGATGTGAGGCTCTGATCTATAGGAATCTACCCTAGCCATTCCAGGGGTGGGGAATTTGAAGCTACATCGCGCGTTAGATGGACGGCACACCTCTCTCTGTATAGGCAAGAAAGAATACCTAAAATCAGTCGAGCTTTGGCGTCTTTTGGAAGGCTCGAAACTGGGGCTCTGTCCCTTTGACTCTCCTGATCCTGAATCGGTAGCACTGTGAGGCCCAGATGTACGTGGGCGATCCGGTGAACTGGGCCTCTCCCGCGGTTGTGTCTCACTTTTTGTTCTGCCGTGGCCGTGGACATTATTACTGTCGCTACCCTTTTTGAGCATTTCTTCCCATCTCTGCTGCGTATCCCGCTGGTTTCTCTTGACTGTATCATAATAGCTTTGCTCCTCATCAGGATTTACAGAGGTGAAACGGGCATACGTCCCCGAGTGATCACTGCCGGACTTGGCTCCCCATCCATCCGTATCATTGGTCGCCCGTTCGTTATCGCGTCGCGCAGTATTAGGTTTATTTGGTGATCTCCTAGAATTGCTCCTTGATGTGGCCGTTTTGGACCTTCGCCCTTCGGCTAACCGCTCATCTGCCGTCCTCGACAAATCTTCATCCCTAAGGCCATGAAACACTGGCGGGTCTGCACGGAACTCACTTCCGGAATATTGATTGGTCTCCGACTGGGCCCAACGTTGTCTCCTTCTCTCCTCCTCCTCCTCCGCAGCTCTCATTGCCTCTTCCTCGGCTCTCCTCTGATCTTCCTGGGCTCTCTTCTGTTCATCCCTCCTCCTCTGATCTTCTTTCCGCTTTTTTTCTTCGGTGCGTCGTCGTTCTCTCTCCCTTTCAGCTGCTGCTTCTTCCTTTCTACGTCTTTCCTTGGCGGCCTCTTCTTCTTTTTGTCTTGCTTCCTCCTCCTCTACCATGGCCCTTCGCTCCTTGATATAAGCCCCGATATTGAAATCGGTGCCAGCAGCCGGATCCCGGTTTCCACCCACTGTTGAATGTGCCCTACGAGTTGAGGTAGAAGGCTTAGGGGTCCCAGCAGGTGTTGTGGTAGATTGCCTTTGGCTAGTACGGGTGTATGCACTCTCACGATTTCGTGGTGACTCTGGACGATATCCGCCTCGGTCATGATAATAACCATCGTAACTATCATCGAAATCATTAGTAGCTGGCTTAGGCGGTGTTGCGCGGTAGCTATTAGCGTAATCAAATCCAGAACGTTCAAATCCCCCAGAACGCTGCCTTCTAGCACTGCCATATGTGCTTGAGAAGTCTTCATAGGTCGACTTGTGCGCCCCAGTGTGGCGGGAGCTAGGTGTAGTATGTGCTTGAGCTTGATGTGCAAACCCTCTCCCAAAGGTAGCAGGAGGTGCGCCCCAGCTAGGCGTAGCTCCAGTTGCACCGGTAGATGAGCTAGAGGTGTAGCGCGTAGCTGTTTTCGACTTGGGCTTAGGGCGCTGGCTTTCGGGAATACCATGATATTGGTTATCCTCATCATATTTACTTCGTTCAAGCTGGTCCTTCAAAGTGTCATACGCCCTTTGAAGTTCCTGAAACTTTTCCTTAGCCATGGGGTCATCTGGGTTCTTGTCCGGGTGGGTGTCCCGAGCTACATATGGAGGATGCCGTCAGAATAAAGTCTAATTGGATGAAACATAGGTTTGAAGGAGCTGATAAGAAGCAGGAATGTGAAGGGTTTAGACCAACCAGCTTTTCGAAACGCCTTTTTAATCTCATCGTCGGTTGCATGCCGGTGGACAGAGAGTGTCTTGTAGAAGTCAACCTCACTAGGTGCCATTTAAATATAGTTGCTCCCGGGCCTCCGTGGTGGCCAGGAAGTAGGTTATATGGGCTTGGGGGCCGTGGTCGATCAACAAAATCGTTTTGGGTATCACCCAAATGGTAAAATTGATGTAAAGACTATTGTAGATCTTTAATGATTAGATCTGTTTGGCTAGGTAAAAGTCACCACTACTGAAGCTCGTGACTCGTTTGTGGGGTAAAATGTAGGCGTTTGGCTGTGTGTGTCTGTTGGTAGAAATCTGCTCGTGTGCAGCTACAGAGCGGGGAACCAACGAATCGTAATCCAAACAACGGGAGAGCGATGAGGAGTAAACAAGAGGAGGAGAATAGATGAAGGATAGGTAAGGTAGAAGGAAATAACGGATAGAAGGAAAAATAATGGAGGGGGGTTGAGTGGGGGGTCCGAGGAAGAAGGAGGGGGAGGGGGGCGGGTAGAGTTGCAGAACACTCAAATGATGTGTGCGGGAGGAGAAGGGGACGTGGTGTTGTTTTTCTGTGCGTATCTAGCGTGGAGGGGACCCTGGACTCTGGAGTAAGAAGTACATGTACTCTACTGAGATGTAAACTCTCCCAGATGGCAGATTCCCACACCTTCGCGCCCTCTCCCCACCTAACTCGTCCTTCTCCAATGCCTAGTCAACGAATAGAAGCAGGGATCTGCTTTCCCTCCCCGGCTTTTGGCTCCCTTCAAGGCAACCGTTGCTATGCTGGACAACGCATACTCCTATCACACACTCGACACTACATGATATGTGAGAAGGTAGCAAGGACAGACAGTCCCATATTCCATCGATCATCTCACGGGTCATTTTTGGACCCTCTTGAAGGGTCTTTGTCGAATTCTCTAGAAAGTCTCCCTCCTGGCCTCTGCGTCATTTGTTGTAGGTACATACTCTAGAGTATGCACCCTGAGTATCGAGTATCGACAGGGCCATTTTATTCATACTTGGACCATTCTGACGATCGCGGAGAACAGCGAGGTCCTGCCCGCCCTCAACAAGTTCCGTAACCCGATAAAGGACATATGTGTACAAGTTACCACTCACAAAATCTACTATGCACGAAGTACATATATGTACCTAATACCGCTCACCCACCTACCCCACCTATCCAGTCTGAATTAGCTAGTTGGCTTGTGTCTCGTCTTTCACGATTGTCTGCAGTTAGTTGAGCCTCCCTGCCCGGGAGCACATATGTGCAACCAGTAAAACTCTTAAGGGAAATTTCCTTTCTTCCAGTCTGCAGCCACCCGAAAATGGAAAAAAAAAAAATGATTTACTCCTTTTTTTTTTCTTCCTTCTCTTGACACGACATATGTATGCACGATAGCCTCACACACGCCCGGGCGTCTCGGGACGGACGGGAGTAGGTACGGGGCTTCTCATCGCATCGACCTGAAAACAATTTTTGATCGACGATGTTCAATACGTTGGTACTATCTCAATACGGTCATCTCGAAGCCATGCGGAAGTGATGTGATGCATGGCCTGGTTGATATCGCAGTGGGTATGTGGGTTTCACTCTAGATTACTCTAGAGTATGCTGACCGTAGTTTTCAAGCAAGCACATCTCTAACAAAGACCCTATCCATCACAGCGCAAGAAACGAGAGACAAGAGCACAGACAACAGCTAAACTTCAAGACGACTGATACCAATCTAATCTGGATAAGCAAGCTGCATTGTCACCCTGTGCCCTAGGTCTGTTAGGCGTTTCTTCAGTATTTGTCAATGTGGAACACCACGTCCCGACAACAAGATTCAATCAGCCGGAATACCATGTTTTTGAATGTCTATACACGTGTACTTCAGGGTTGTGTATTATCTTGAGGCCGGGTGACATGTGGAGTGTAGGTCAGGAGACGTTAGAGGTCAAATTAAAGTTGCCTGTATGCTTACGAAATAAGGCCCCTTCCCCGTGTGTATTCATACTATCCTTTTAGCGCAAACCCCACGTGTGGTGACATAATATGCCATACTCAATTCTAGAAGCTGAAGGGCCTACCTCCGAGCTCCATTTGCTCCATTTGTCTCATAGTAGGCGATCAACTACGTCATTATAGCATGCACAACTGTATCGAGCGTTTGACATTTTTCAGGAACAAGTTAAAGCTTCATCGATCTCAAAAGGCCACACCTCGGCCCCTACATCGCGGAAACTTCAAAAGCAACGAACACGTCGAGGGGGATTTTTTTTCACTCGGGCGGTGGCGACCTTTGTCTTCTGAGACAGGGTCCTGGACTCCTGATGATCTTTTTGTACGAGAATCTTATGTAAACCTCACATGGTGAGAAATCGATCATTGACATCGACTCAATGTCTATATGTACATACGTACAACTAACCCTTGACGGCATCTGAACAGTGTGTGTATACGATAGGTACCCCAAGATTAAATGTTTGCTCAAGATGTTCTAGAAATTGCGGTAGAATAAGTACATACCCAGGGATCTTAATTCCAAAAGACCTATGGATCTACTGTATCGTATGATATGCATCTAACCCCAGATTGGGGCCACAAAAATTCCCGTAAGGACGCATTTTTGGGAAATCCCTCCATCAAACTACAAGAATCAAGCTGGCCAGCCCCCTGGAAACAAAAAAAAGAGACCGGATAAAAGCAATACTTAGAAAGAGGCTCGTGTTAGTTACGCCACATTCTCTCTGTGGATTAATATTCCGGGTAATAGAGATGTAGCTAGGCCACATGTATGTAGTAGGTACAAGTATTTTTTCTCCAGAATACGAGTTCATGTATTGCGAGTTGCCAAAATTAACCGGACGCTCTCCTACAACCACCCAAACCAAATAGGCCACAATAACTAAGCTTTCAAATACCTGCGATTGAGCCCATATTAAAACCTGAGATGGTACAAGCATAGAGAATCACAGATATAACACCTCTTGACTTTTCCAGCTGTGGTTGTGTTGCAAGGCGATGTTGAAGTTACATTCCCAACTAAATTTGGTTGTAACGCAGTGTCCGGTTAATTTTGGCAACTCGAATACCTACAAATATCAACCTCGTAAGCTAAGTATTGTTCGCCGGATCAATGGAGTTGTTACATCCATCCTTGATTTGAGACCGGTTGATTTCTTTCTGGCCTCGAGGGGCCGTCGGCAATGCATGCCTGTATTCAACACGCTGGCCGAGGATTGCCAAGTCCCTGGCCGAGGAGGACAGATTTGATGCTAGAGAGCATGATAACGAGAAGTTCGGCCTGCTTGGTTGAAACATTATTCGAAGCTGAACATCGCATCGGTCGATACTACCACGGTCACTAGTGCCTTTATCTATTCTGTATCTTTACAAAGTAGGAGATATGTGCCTGTCGATGTTGAGAACGCAATAAGCGGCCAAGGGGTAGAGACGGTCCTAGGTAGTCAGTGGAGCTATCGTGGAGGCAATAATGTCATTATTATGATTAATTCCCTCCGCACGTTCAAAGAAAGCTCCTCCCAATCGAGGATCCAGACCACTCACTCAAGAATTCGCCGAGCTCTCCTCTCCACTCCACAAAAATATCCGGGGGCAGATCAAATCCCTGGTTCACTTGGCTGCACTGCAAATCAGCCTCAACGCCTGGAAAAATTCAAATCGAAAAAGCATTATCCCCGTTTCACACACACACAGACACACACACACACAACCACCACAAACACCAATACCGCGACCTGAGCTCTACACCTGTTGTCATGAATGGGTCCTCGACAGCGATCATGCCGCCACCAGCCTCTAACGGCTCCAGCATCTCGAGTTCAGCCGCCAGCCACCACAGCGGCGTCGGCGGCGGCGCTATTCCTATGATGGCTGCCCCTGTAGGAGGAGTAGGAGCAGGAGTAGGGGCAATAGCTGCGAGGGATAACAATCCACTCCACGCCTACCAGCAGCAGCTCCAGGCGTCCCAGGCTGCTCTAGGTCAGCATCCTTCGTATCAAGGTATGCGGGTCGCCGATGTGATTGATTGATTATGATGGAGGAAGAGAGGAAAGGAGCGATGCTTTGGGCACTCCTTGGCCCTCTCTTCCTTGCTGGGAGTCGATGTACCGATATGTATAGTAGACTAACTGCTCACCCTTCCCATGTGGGATGGTTTTGATTTCTCTTTAGGCCAGTCTTCAGTTTCGTCGTCACTGCAAGTGTCACAACAGGCATCTCAGCAGCAACAATCGCCGTCCACACCCACCTCGGCCTCGTCAATATCGGCCTCATCAATAGCAGTACATCAACAGCAGCTGCTGCTCAACAGACAAATGGAATCTCAGAACCAGCTACAGCTGGACAAGAGCCGTGTCACGCTCCTCCTCGAAATCAATGCAGAGCTTCTAAGGGAAACGGTGTCCATCCAGGCCAATGGGAAAAGCCCATCGCAGCCCGGCGAGGAGAGAGCTGGGCATGACAAGGGGTTTTATGAGTACGCGCAAAATATTCTTCCTTCCTTCGTGACTTCGCACCTTGTTCTCGCCATATATCCTTCTCCCGGGGAAAACTAATAAGCACAGTTGAACCCAAGAACTAATGAGATATCACTCACAGGTGTATGCGTCGCCTCCAATGCAATCTTGCCTATCTTGCCGCCATCGCCGACCGATCCCACAAGCCCGCCTCACAAGTCCCGCCCTCCCCTAACATTCTCGTCCCCCCTCCGGACATGCCAGTTCTGGCAGACCTATACAAGCGGCTACAGGCGCTATACCCAGGTGTAAAGCCCACCAACCCTCCCCCGCTCGACCAGCAGCGACAGAATGCCAACTCCCAGGGAGGCCGAGGCAGCCAGAACGCGTCGCCAAAGGTGGTACCTGTAGACAATAAGCCACAACCTCCGCAGACACCTCAACATGCGCAGATGCCTCGACACGCCGCGTCGCCGACGCCTCCTGCGCAAATATCGCACCAGATGCCGCCTCAGCAGCAGCAACAACAACAGCCACAGCAGCCAATGCAGCATATAGCGGGCATACCGGGAATGCCAGGGCAGCATGTACAGTACTCACAGCAGCAGAATCCTGCCCAGCATAATCCGTCACAGATGGTGCAGCACCAACAACAGCCACAACACCAGCAGGGCATCAACCCGAACTATGCCCACCTTCAGCAGCAGCGCCACGCCGCAATGATGCAGGCACAGGCACAGGCGCAAGGCCGCCAGATGCAGGCTCAGATAGGTGGCATCCCCTCGAGTATGGGTATGAACCCCGGTATCGTGTCAACCGGCATGAGCAATGGGATTCCCGTAACTTCAATGGGGCAGCACCCGGGGATGCCACAGCAAGCAATGATGGGAAATATGGCGGGTATGGCGATGGGGATGGGTCCACAAGGGATGGGGTCACAAGGGATGGTCCCTCAAGGGATGACGCAGGGGATGGGCGTCCCGGGCATGGGAGCACCGATGGGAGTGCCGGGCATGGGGGCTCCGGGCATGGGGGCTCCGGGCATGAATATGGGCATGCCGGGCATGAATATGGGCCCTATGAACCCGGCTATGAACCCGGCTATGAACATGGGGATGGGGGGGATGAACATGAGCATGGGGAACATGGGCGGCATGGGCGGCATGAGTGCGGGCATGGGCGGAGGCATGGGCCAGCCGGGATTCCAGGAGAACATGGGCCAGGGCATGTGGAATGGAGGTTGGCCCGGGCAGGGTTAATAATTTAAATACTATTTTGTAAACTCTATATTTTTAGTTTGGTGAGCATGAGGGGTTGTCTTTTATCTTTTTTTCTTGTTATTGCTGCATGCATTCTTAAGGAGCTTTCGTATCTTTTATTCTGGTTCCTGTTGTTATATTGCTATTTTATATCTTTGGCGAAAAATGGGTAAGGTGGCGGATAAACCGCCAAAGTCTGGATGCTGTTTATGGTTGTGATGGTTTCTAGCTGGTTTCCATGTCTATTTCTTGCTTTTTTTGTCTCTGGGATGGATTTTTGTGGTTTGTTTCCATGTATTTTCTTTTAGGGGGGACTATCCTCCAATTGCAATAAGATATCAAGTACTCGATAATGCCCAGATACAGCAGCTTAAGTTGTCAATGTCAAGTGCTCGCTATTATCCTGTGTTGGGGGTGTGCGATCATAAGGGACTAGTTTTCCGTCGTACTTGGGACAGGTGTTTTCCACTTTCTCTCAGAACATGGGATCCAATTTTAGGTTGAATAAGCATTTCAAACTGAACCAGATCTCATGATGCCACATTTTTAGAACCCGATACAAATTTTTGCCTATGTACCAACGGAAATCTACATACAAGCGGTGATAAAAATTCATCATGATATGAAATATATAAACTACTTGGAAACTTTAATGTGAACTATATCGTATCGAAATGTTTTCTTGTAGGGAGCGATGTCTAAACAACCTAAAAGTCATTGGGAGCCTGTATTGGACAAATTTTGGAAAGAGATGATTGATTCATAACTTTCTTCTACCCTATTAGTTCTATTTCGATTGCTACTACAAAACGTACTTCTTGTACCAGAATTCGAAGAAAACACCCGCTTGTGAAACGATATCATATTGACAACTTTATGCAAACCGCCGAAAGCGGTTAGCCCACTGCCTAGAGCCGCATCATTCGTAAAACCACCATGGCCAGCCAACTGCCAATCGCGTCCAAGAGGAGATAAAGGTTAAAATGACGGTACTACAAGTTGCCCGATCCAGTGCACGTGGTCTGAAGCTGTTGGAGAGAAGTATTACGCGTAAAACTCCCTCATATTCTACTAGTAGTTCTTCGATTTATTGGCTTGGAGGATTATACTCTACCATAAACAACGTTACAAACCGTGTAATATTCCTGCAAGCAAGCTATTTCAGTACGACTACAAGGGAAATGTCTGGTAGGTGCCCAGAATCATTTGCAAATATGTATCTGCTAAGGTTTATCGAGTAACACAGATTACGGCGGACATCCATACAGAGGCGGAGGTGGTCGCGGAGGTGGAGGATATCGTGGGAGAGGTGGTGGAGGTGGTGGCAGAGGTGGTGGTTTTAGTAGAGGTGGTGGCGGTGGTGGTTTTAGCAGAGGAAGACCACCTACTGAGGGCACCCAATCTACACCTTCTCAAAGTCCCAGACACCAGCAGCAATTGGAAAATATCCTCAGAGGACTGCATAACCAGTCTTATGGTAATTATTTTCCCATAGCCAATTTTACGGAACTTTGTTAATCGGTATTTGGTTGGTTCTAGGGAATTATAGAGATCTTGGTAAGACCAATATCTTATCCAGGCAAACGAGCGATATTACACAATAACCAATGCATTACTGATATGTAAATCTTTATATTGCAGAGGGTTCATACAACTGCACTCATGCCACCGAAAATATCGATTACCAGCTCTTTATCGATAAAGTTCAAAGTGACAGCTTTGCCCCTCCATCCCGTTTCCGAGTCAAGGTCGCTACAAATGATGCAGGAATCCCGGGAGATACATTCAATACCCGTACTAGGTAAGGCGCCCCTTGCCTCCCCATAAATGCCCACAAAATGCTCATTTCCCTACTCTCCGCCTTACAGAAAAATAGCCTTCTGTGACTACATCACTCGACAAGTGCAACAAGTCATTACATCCCACGGTCTCGACGTGAGCGAAAGCGGCCGCGGATGGTCCGGCCCTAAAGGTGGCGACTTTGGTATAAACTATCCTTCACAGCAGGTCCTTGAGCGCACCAGTTGCCTGATCCAGGACTCGTTCATCGAACTGCGGTTTACGCTCAATTTGCCTGCACGGGGACGGACTATTCTTGCTGATGCAGCCCAGGACCTGATATTGAAGCAGATCCCGGCATTGGTCCAAAAGGGTCTTTTGTGGAAGAACCTTGACTCCAGGAAAGTTGGGGAGCATATAAGGTCTATAGAAGTCCAGGAAGCGCTCAGAGAAGCGTTGGGAAAACATAATCTGGTGGCTTTTGTGGGGAATGGCTCAATTCTTCCGAGAGTTTCGGGGGCGAGCCCCTACCCGATGTCAAAAGATATAGCGGTGCCATTTGTAGCACCAGAGTCCTTGAAAGTGTGTTGCTTTCTGAAATCTTCTTGAGTAGTGGCGGGTTGTTAATGGCTGTAGGTGAGAATTGAAACCGATGTTCTAGATCCCGCCGGAGCCAAGATCGCAGTCGAGGGTATGGGAATTCCTCGTGGAGTTACCGTTCTTACTGGCGGTGGTTTCCATGGTAAAACTACACTATTAGAAGCATTGGTAACTATATACCTACTCGCAACTCGAGTGCCTCGTCGAGCTCTAACCTTTGATATCAGGAATTTGGAATATATAATGTTGTACCTGGCGATGGCAGAGAACTCGTAGTCACCGACATCAACGCATTCAAAATCCGCGCCGAAGATGGCCGGAATGTCGTTGGAACTGATATATCGCCATTTATCAATAATCTCCCAGGACCACACACCACCACGACGAGCTTTACCTCGACAGATGCTTCAGGGAGTACCTCTATGGCTGCAAATATCCAGGAGGCCGTTGAGATTGGTTGGTTCAGACCTTGCTTTCCATGTTTACTATTTCGGAGGCTGATATTGATTTAGGCGCGACTACTTTGCTGATCGATGAGGATACGAGTGCTACTAATTTCCTGGTGAGGGATCGTAGGATGCAGGAGCTGATTAAGTCCGAGCCGATCTCGCCTTTTGTCTCTAAAGTCCGTCTTCCAGTGATATTGATACTGCAATATAGTTGCTAATTATCTGATAACTTTGCAGGCAAAAGCATTATTCGAGAAGTGTGGTGTTTCGACTGTAATTATTATCGGAGGTAAGATGGTTGCTCCACTAACGCCTTTCTCCGTCTGTACTAATATCTCCCTTCTTAGGATGCGGCGATTGTAACTATCTCCATAGCCCCCATGAAACACCCACTGCAGATGACTAATATCTCATCAGACCTAACCATCGCCGATACTGTCATTGGAATGGAGTCCTACCATGCTCATGACATCACCCCCCGTGCACGCGAGATTGTTGCGCAATTCCCTGTCACCGTCGACCAAGACGACACCTACGGCAGCGTCACTAAACGAATTCCGATCTTGCCAGACTTCCATCGTCTCACACACTCACCCCGTGCTCAAGGCATGCGCAGTATTCAGCGCCGGGACCGCGAAGACGAGGCTGTGGACCTCTCGGGGCTGGATCAGCTGGTCGAGGAGGGGCAAACGAATGCGTGTGCCGAGTTGCTCAACCTTATGCCCAAGTCAGGACTGAAATATACGATGGAGCAATGGGCGAGCTACCTGAAGCGCGCTTTGGATGAGGGTGGTTTAGATACGCTGAGGGGTGGGTCAGTGGTTGGGGGTAAGCTGGTGAGGTGCAGGGAGTTGGAGATGTTGGCAGTGGTGAATAGGGTTAGAGGGTTGCAAGTGCAGAGAAAGAGTTGAGTGATATCCCCATGGTGATTGTTGAGGGTAGGTTAGAAATATCTGTCTAGACAATCTCAACAATATGCGAGTGATATTTCATGAATCAATAGAATCCCAGCAGTTTTAAGGTTAAGGTTTTGATGACGACGACGTGACCGAGAACATGCAGAAACACACGACCCTTACGGTCCCTCAGTTAAGTTATAAAGTCTATGGAGCTATGCCACTTCGACTTATAACCTCTCCCAAGACTCCCAAGAGACTAGGCAAAAGTATGAGGGTTAGGTTTCACAAATCTCGGAGCTCTGGAACCCGAGGGCTGAGGACCGAGTGCAGATGTATGATTACAAACCAGACTGGCTGGCGGCGCCACTCCGGCAAGGCAATGCAGGATCATATACATCCCGTCTGCCACGCCTGCGGTGAATATAAAAAATAGATCTAGGTTCTTAAATTCACAAACCTCGACCTCGTGAGTACCCGGAACCAAATCAAAGGCTGGCCGAATCGGAGTTCCTGCATGTTGTGGGAGATAAGGATATGCGCACCCTTCCATGAAAACAATAATTTCGCATCAAGTAAGGGATCGGTGTGGTTAATTTCTCCTGTTTACTCATGGTGCCAAGCCCGGGTAAGTCAGATGTAAATACATCATCGGTCAGAGCCACTGAATTGGCAGAGGTTGATGGAAGGATTTCGTTCCGTAAATTTAAATCTTGACGTGTTATTAAAAAAGTGCTTGGACACTGCATCTCTAACTGGAGCAGAGTTCCCATCGGCTACAACATTCTAGTTTATGGACCGCTGGATCCCATTCCGTCTCATATTTAATTAACTGGTGTTAGGCATAGGCACAAGGCGAGAAGGCTTGAGCATGACGATCCTAAGATCAAATAGCCCAACCGAAGCCAGCCTCCAGCTTACTCCTTTGAAAGCTCCGCGATCCGGCTCTGACGTCTCAACACACATTCATAGGTGATGTTACGAAGGAATGTTCGATAGTTTCTTTGCTATAATATTACTTCATAAGTCATCCTGGAATACATATTACTACATGCATTTATATAAACTTGATAGGACGTATATGTATACCTAGACTCGAACCACATGAATACAGTCTAAGCGGCCTAGGAAGATTGAGCTGATGATCAGCTGAACCGTGCCATCACTGAGAAGGATCTGGAGGGCAAGAGCTGTGAAATATATGCATACGTAATCTTTTTTGTTTAATTCATTAATTGCATGCAATATGCATACGTAATTAAAAACTAGCACTTTTGTTGACGTTGCAACAGCATTGTGAAAAGTGTTCTCAATTGCAAACTACATGTAATTAACATATAACTTCAAAACTTACTTTTTATTGCGATACCTGGTGTGATTGGTCTCCACTACAATCGATACTTCCGTGGCTCTCGCTATCGTCCGGTCCTTTAATGTGTCGTATGACCGGTTATACACAGCTGGAGGTGGGCATCGATTCCCAAGCAATATCACTTCATAATTGCCACAAGGATGTCCCCCTCTTTAGGTCTTTAGGCCATTCAATTTTCACATATACACCACTAATTTAGTTCAGCAGATGGTCACACAGGACGTTGGAATTCCCCTATCTGGCGCTAATCTTCGCTCATACTCGCCATAAAAGGTAACTTCGACGTCTTGTGTGACAGTGGACGTCCGCTAAATCATAAAGTTACAAGCCAGTATTACAAGAGCGATATTTTTTTTATTTAAAATTTAGCCTCCTGATCACAAAGAGACAATATCGAACTATTACCACGCATTATTGGGAGCGACCCCGCAGCTCAGCCGAATGCTCCGAGATACCTAGGTAAAAAGAAGGGAAACACGGCTTTCCCAGCGTGTGTGTGTCTGCGAGAACAAAAATTGTGACGTGACACAGGTTGAAACTTCCGGCATGGGAGTCATCCCCGGCCCCAGCAAGGACCTAATAAATAATTATTTACTTCCCAATGCGGGTACCAAGAACTCTCTACCATAGTTAATAATCAACTATTACAACGGGAATGACATGTTCCGAAAATCACTCTCAGCAACCAACATAGCCTACAGGAAGGGGTTGTGTGGATTCCTGGTCCGTCATGGTTTCTCATTCGGAAACCGTTAACTGGTGGAGGTATATACCTAGCTAGGTTCGGCTGTCGGCAGTGGAGAGACCAGATACAGTATATTCTCCGGCCTTTCTCGAAGACCATTAAAATCCCTGTCCAGGACCTTTTGAACATGCGGTTGTATAAGCAGATGGATGCCAATGAGAAATGTCTCTGAGTTCAAACAACAATTTCAACATGGTAATTAACGTTTGTCCATGCGCCAAAGCACCAAGCACGAGTGCCACCACCACCACCACCACCCTGACGTTGATCTCAAAAATTTGAAACTAAGAACGGCCCGGCGCTTTACACCTCATCAGGGAGATCGACATGCCGACCGGGGTCCGAGGGGGAGGCCCGCTCGGAACCCGAAGCTTCCGGGTGCTATCTAATTTAGGTAACTAGAGGACGTCACCTTGGGGTTAGCGTGAATCCAAACTGTTACTGCTCAGTTGAGGGACTTGCTTGTCCACCCACAGGATAACTATTCCCAATTAAAATTTATTGCCCTTAAACGCAATGCCTCGACAAAAAGGTGCTGTTGATAGGTCCGTTTCTTGCACTTCCCTGGGATATACTATGCTTCGTAATCGATGCTACGGAGCTCCGAGTGCTAGCGTCACATGGTGGACCCGGTGCCACGAAAGGGGCACGATGGTGATTGCCCATAGCTGTCTGCCAGTTCCTGTTTTTGTCATTCCAGCAGTTTGATGCCCACCGTGTGGGGTACCAGCCCAAATGATCCTGCATGGTCGCCGGCTGTGATGAAAGCCGTTTATACCTAATATATTGTCTCCAGCCATGCCGATTTTCCGAACCTTTGATACATATAGTACCCTCCCCCACGATGATATCTACAATTCATACCATTCAATCCATATCATATATTCTCGTCCTACAACTTCAAAAATCAAACTCTCTAAGATCATCCAAGCTGATATAAATTTTCAAAATGGCGCTGTTGTCGAAGTTGTCAGGAGCACACCATGTGTCAGATCTTAACGTGATAGATCTAATGACGATCTCAGGGGTGCTGGTAAGCTTGATTTTAGCCTTACACCTTACCCAAGTACTACCATGTACTAATTAACCTTAAAAATCAGGTTATTGTTTATTTTGTCAGTCACGCCATTTACAACATTTACTTCCATCCTCTTTCAAGGTTTCCGGGGCCTAAGCGTGCCGCTGTATCATATGTTTGTCTTTACTCTACCTATTTTATATTATAATGTGAAGAAGTAACTAACCATATCCTACATCACATAGGCATGGCTTATGCGTGTTCTAACTTCAGGAACGTCCCCGCAAACCCACAAGGAGATCCACGATAAATATGGCCCCGTAGTTCGAATCTCCCCCAACCAGCTCTCATTTTGCTCTGCAAGCTCATGGAAAGATATCTACGGCCATGTTGGTGGAAGACAACAATTCCTC
This sequence comes from Morchella sextelata, assembly GCF_020137385.1. Taxonomy (NCBI): domain Eukaryota; kingdom Fungi; phylum Ascomycota; class Pezizomycetes; order Pezizales; family Morchellaceae; genus Morchella; species Morchella sextelata. The sequence goes on from NW_025408632.1 coordinate 778,290, forward strand.
AAGTCTGATACTTATCAGAACGAGTACCACCCCAACATCGTGTCTGCCCGGGACCCCGCTCAACATGGACAGATGCGCAAACTCCTCAGTCACGGATTCTCACAGAAGGCGCTGATGGAACAGGAGGATATCGTGCATGAATATGTCGATTTGTTGATCAAGCAAATCCAAACCCATGCTACTAATAAGCCACAGGGTGAGGAGATGGTAAAGTGGTACAATTATATCACTTTTGATATTATTGGAGATTTGGCTTTTGGGGATCCTTTTGGTAGTTTGAAGAGTGGTATGTTCATTCTTTCTGAGTACCAATTGGCGAAATTTAATACTAACATATTCCACAGCTGAACCTCATTTCTGGGTTGATTCTATTTTCACCAGTATCAAATTTCTTCCATGGATAACTGTATTCAAGAGACTTCCAATCACCAAATACATCAAGCAGTACATCACCCCGCCAGGTGCCGGCGAGGCAAGGAAGGCCCATTTCCAGTACAGTCGTGACAAGATCATTAAGCGTATGAACAACAACACTCCTCGCAAGGATTTCCTCACACGTATCCTCGCCGCCAAGGAAGCCCAAGGCATCTCAGTTGACGAGCTCCAATCCCACTCCAACGTCTTCATTCTCGCTGGCTCTGAAACCACTGCAACCTTCCTCTCAGGATTCACCTATTACCTCTGCAAGAACCCCAGCGCATACGCCAAGCTCACCAACGAGCTCCGTGAGGCCTTCCAGAACTACGAAGACATCGATGGCATCTCTACCGAGAAGCTCAAGTACCTTAACGCGGTCATTGATGAAACCCTTAGAATCTACCCTCCAGTCCCAGTTGGCATGCCAAGAATCAGCCCTGGAGAGACCGTTGACGGAAATTTTGTTCCCAAGGGAACTGAGGTCTATGTTTCCGCGTGGGCCGCTACGCACTCAGAAGCGAACTTCCACAAGCCGTATGAGTTTATCCCAGAGAGATGGATCGATCCCAACTGCACCGATAAGAAGGAGGCCAGCCAACCTTTTATGCTTGGCTCGCGTGTCTGCTTGGGCAGGAATTTGGCACTCCTTGAGATGCGTGCTATCGTTGCCAAGATGATGTGGACTTACGATATGGAGTTGAAAAGCAAGGACTTGGACTGGGATCGTGACAACGAGTGCTACACACTGTGGAGAAAGCCTGCTTTGAGGGTAAATTTCACCAGGAGGAGCGGTATTGTAGTGCCTCCTTTGGACCACTAAGTGTGCGACATTGTTTTTTCTCAATTTCGTTTATATTTTCATTATGGTTTTGAGTTCAGGCGTTTCTCTATAAAAATCGGTCGTTTACGATGTATCTCTCCCTTTCTAAACAAGTGTGGCATACAGGAATATCTAGCTAGGTCTCAAAAAAATCAAATTCCTGAATCCAAAAAATTGCAGTTTCCTCCGAGTGATACCACATGATTACAACCCTTACCCACCACGCCGTTAGCAACCCTCTTTTCTCCTCCCAACATCAACGTTCCACATCTACCCGCCCGCGATCACAGCATAGCCTAGAAATTCCTTCTCCGCATATGTAGCATCCACTCTGGAGTAGAGTGCGCACCTACTCTAATCATCCCTGCAACCGATGCGGATAGTTGACTAGGGGGGGCAATATCGGTGAGCAGCAACGTTATCCCGGTGAAATCTGCAATGGCAATTGCAACGGCGCACCTCGTTAAGAGATTTTTTTTTCTCACTACTCGTAATTTTTTGACGTTTCCGGACTGAACTGGGTCTGCATATGGGCGAAAATCGTGCATAACAATCATATTTTGGTGGCATGCAGACCCAGTCCAGTCCGGAAACGCCAAAAAATTACGAGTAGAGGGTATGCAGCAGACCCAGTCGCTATCGCAATTGCTGCAACAGCACTACTCTACAAAAATTGCCATGTGCTGTTGACGCTGTTGAACCCCCTAGAGATGCATAGTGTGCAAGGTGGTGTGATAACGCATACATGAGTGAATGTAGAGTAGGTACGCCTCGGCCCGACTGGGCGAGTGAGTATCGATGATCCACTGGTTTTGTTACTTTGCAAGAAAAGATTTTGTATATTCAACACACGCATACTTGCTGCGAGAATAAGTTTCCGCCACCACTTTTTGTTGCAACCGCATTTTCACGTACAAATTTGGCGGAAACTTATTCTCGCCGCAAGTAGGTATCCGCAAAAAGAAGCCTCGGAAACTATGTAGTTTTTATTAACAAGTGAAGAAGTTGAACCGATCAGACGAGAGGAGAGATAAAGGTTCGATCGAAATCGTTTTGTGATATCTTTTTTTTTTTTTGTTGGGATCAAATGCATCGATATCATGAAAGAAAAAAAGAAACGAGCATCGTAGGATAATCCCTAGAGGAGAAAAGGAAGGAAAAGGAAAGAGAAAACGAAAAACTAACTGTTCCCCAAATAAACAAGAAATTTCATCAGCCGAAAAAAAAAGACAAATAAAAGCAAAAGGAAAGAAAAAAGAGAGAAAAAAGCGAAAAACCCCACCCAATGTATCCGAAGAAACACAAAACCAAGTAAACAGGAAATATATCTCCCAGCTATAAAACATACAAACCCCTCTCAATAAAAGCAGTACCGCTACAGTAGTATGGTATATGAAGCAAAGAGAATAGTGAGGAGCGCAATATACTAAACTCAAAATAGACAAGAAATCATAAAAAGACAACCCAGACAAAGCCATTTCCGTTCTTATAGCCAACTTTCATGCTTTGCGCCATTCTACCACTTGCGTTTTCATCTTGTTCTTCGTATAATATTACACCCAAGGTCCGATCAGATCAGTATAAATAGGTAAAGCTGACTTCTGCCAGTCCAAGGTGAGGGATCATCGTGAATCAACTGCTGCCTTCTTCCCCCATCCGCCCCAGAAACCACCTCCACCACTATTGGTATTGCTAGGTTGACTGGGTGTGGGTGGAGTATTCGAATTAAAGCTCACATATGATGAAAAGCTTGCAGTGCTGTTTACTCTCTCCAATCTGGGACCGGGTGAATATGGCGTATTACCACCGCCGGCGTTCCTGGTACTGTTGGACCCGCCCCCGAGAACTTTCCTCAATGCCTCAAGTTTTGCTTTAGCCTCCTCCGCTTCTTGTTTCGCAACAGCTTCGGCTGTTTTACTCGCGACGAGCTCGAGGAGAAGTGTATCCTCATTGGCAGGGGAATTATTCTGTTGAGATGAGAGAAGCTGGTGCATACCCAAGGAACTAGTGCGCTTGTTGTATGTAGGTGTTTGCTGGGATCTAGTAGAATTTGAACGTCCAAGCCTAAGTTCTCTCAGTCCTCCTTTCTGAGGTTCGCCATTGCTGTCGAATTTGAGCTCTGGTGAAGGTAGAGGGTACTTCAGATCACTTATTTGTTTCTGGAGCTGCTGCTTCTCTTTCTGGCTCTCTTGCCATTTTGATCTGGCATCCTGGAGCTGACCCTTCAATCTTGTAATCTCGGCATCTTGTTCTGTTATCCGATTGGAGAAGTCCTTGGATCTAAGCTGTTCTCGGTATAGGTTTTCCCGAGTATGGTCGAGATCCTGCTTGATTTGTACTGTTGATGTAGGGGGTTTTCGTGATGAGGCAGCTTCTGTCTCAGCTTTTGCTAGGGTTTCAGTGATGTGATCACAAATATCGCTAATCTCAGCAACACTTTCCTCTTCGTTCTGAGAGCCATTCCCGAGAAGCTCTACAAGCCTCTTGGTGAGCTGTCGGTCCTCGTCACGTTCGGCTTTGACTGCCGCAAGCTCCTCTACTCTTGCTGCATGCTCGCGTTGCAGTTGACTCAAAGCCATGAGCAAATCCTCAATCTGCCCATGTAACTCGCCATCCTTATTCTGTTTTCGTGAGGAGAATGATCTCGTCGATAATCTCCGGTCATCTTGTGTGATGGATGAGCAGCGCGAGAGTGTTGTAGCATCAGTGCTAGCACTGCTAATACTACTGTCGGAAGCTTCAAAAGAGCTAACAGTTGATAAACTTTGTTTGGATGGCGTCCTTCTCATCATTACGGTGCTTGCGGGGCGAGATGATTGCAAGGAGCTTGGGCTCAGATTGACCGTCCCAGGAGACGAACTACCGCCCCAAATTCTACCCAAAAACCTTGAGGCAGCAGCTTGAAGATCAGTGGTTGGGACCTGTTGCTGCTTTGGCGCAACTTTCACGGTGCCATCATCTGGGTTTCCCTCCTTAAATTTCTTTTCTAACTCCGTCAATGCCTCTCTTGTCACCACACCTGTCAACCCTACGAAATCCTGTACAAGGTCGTTTGCGTTGCAATTATAAGTGTCCCACAGGCCTCTAGCAAGAAGCATCTGCATCACATCCTCAAATTCGGACGATGCCAGTAACCGTTTTTGGTTCCTCCTCATTAGAGACAATGCAACACGCATAATGGTTTCTGGTGCACCCTCTGCAAAAATGACGTCGTAAATGCGGAAAAGCATTGGTAAGGGGCAGCTAACGGCGAAGAATGAGAGGAACCATTGCGAAGCATATGTTGGTTGGATGCCGAGAAAATTGAGATGCGCTGCAAGCTCAGGAAGATGCGTTCCAAGGAGTTGCGTAAACTGGTACATGCGCAGTTGAAGGCCATACATGTTTGGTAAGAAGCAAGAGCGAAGATCGTAATGCTCCATGAGTCTAAAAGCTCTTAGCGTGCTGTCTTTGTTAAATTCGCACCCAGCTAGATGCCACAAACCTAACCAGGACACAGAACGCCTCTTTCTCTCCCATATGCATGAGCAAAGGACCGACCAAAAACCCAAGACTGCAATAGTTAGAAACCGGTGGCGACCTCGGGGAGAACCGTACGAACCCCTGACAATAACCGATCTGCGTATCGTAAATCGAGAATGCTCTTAAAACTCTTCCCAACATTCGCTGTCCCTCTCCGCCTTCTTGCTTAAACATTTCCAGCCCCGTCCTACCTATGTCCTTACCGATCAACTGTTCATAGGGAGAGGTTTCACCCAACAATTGATCATACAAGCCTTCCAGGTTGCTGTCTCTTGCTCCAGACATAGCAATCCATACTACACCACGAAGAGGTGGTGGAACACCTCCATGGATTTTCTGACTAAGAAGATGCGGGAGCTTCAAGGCTGCTCTTTTATAGTCGGAAACTAGCGCCGCATAGAAATCGAGGTCAGTAAGAGGGGGAGGTGCTGGCAGCATCGAGTATCTGAGCGTTGCTGGGTCTGGCTTGTCCATCATCCTTTTCAGTTGAGCCAATGAAGGAGGGCGCTCAGGATGGATAAGTAGGGCTTTAGGATCCTTTTCGAGACGTTTATTTTCTTGCTCGAGCCTTGCAAGAAGGAAAGCAGTTCCCTGAACAGTAGGAGCAGGGTCAGAACTATTATCTTCACTCATAGCTGTTGATGAAAGCACAGTGGCGCGCGAAATCACGAGAGAATGTCCAACCTCTTGTGAAGCATCGTCTTTGGTGTGTTCACCCTCTGTCCTTTCCAATAAGCCCCAATCCGGGCCAGTATGAGATGCCACCGAGTCCTTGCTAGTTCTTCTAGATGCCATCTCCTCTGGTAATGGTGATTCTGTTCGTTCGGCGGCGTACGTTGGCTCGCTATTAAGTGAATATGTTTCTGCCTTATCGTCGACTAGTTTCAAGGTCGGAGTTGGAGAAGGGAGGGACACGAGTTCAGGATCGGAAAGTCGGACTGTCACCATACTCTCAGTTGTTTTAGAGATTGGAATGTGCTCCTTTTTCACCTCTACCTTTTTCACCTCTACCTTTTTCACCTCCACTTCTACCTCCTTCTCCACCTCCTTCGCTTCCACCAACTCCTTCTCCTGTTCCTTGGGTTCTAAATGGCTCTGGTTCTCCATAGGGGTAATAATACTTTCTGCGGTGGTAGTTTCGATTGACGTTGCGGAACTGGGTCTGGCTGTATCGACGGCTTGCGTCATGTTGAGAGGAATGTAGAACAAGACGCGTTGTTGGATGTTGGATGTACTGGAGCTCAGTGCTAAATCGTGGGACACGAGATGGCAGGATTCCAAGCACAAGAAAAGGTCAAGTTGGCATGCAAAATGAGGGCACTCTAGCAAGATATTGGACGTCTGGAGTGAGGGATGCTGCTAGGTATCAATACTAGGGGGTTGGTTAAGATTAATATGAGTGAATGGTGCTGACACAGATAGATCAACTATGTATGCGCGAGATGAGGGTGGATAGTGCCCGAGTAATGTAAGGTAATGATGCAGCCAGACGGTGACAGGCTGCTCGGAATGGTAGTGGAGGCAAGAGGTCGACCAAAGGAATGTGCCAAAGATAATTACACTAGCAGTGCACACACTACCATTAAGATAGGGATGGATAGTGATACACGCACACCTAGCAAGCTATTGCTTGCAATTTCGAGAGGGAAAAAGCAATACAATGAATATGTCGTAGGGGTGGGCAGGTGTGTATGAGGGGTAGGGGTGGGGATTGGATGATAGGAGGAGGGGGGAGGAGGGACGGAGAGTATGTAGAAGGTGGGAAGATTGAACTGCGAAAATATTATGAGCAGGAGGGTGGGGAGACTACGGGAGATTGGATTATGGAATAGATTGCAGAAAACAGATGTGATAGGGTAGGGAGGAGGATATGTGGCTGCACACCAGGCCGTAGAGCAAGTTTGGTACGTATTGCTGCTAGGTATGAAGGTGGAGTACTCTTCTCAGGCGGACTACCTAGGAGGACGACGAGAAGGAAGGACTCTTCGGACGAAGGATGGGAGAAAAAGAAGGGATTCTTCGGACGGGGATGTTATTGTTTCCCTTAGCACTTCCCTGTGTCGTGTTGCAGCTCTGGGCGTTGAGGGTCTCACAATATTCATGGCGCGTGCAGGGCAGACTGTGGGACGGGCACTTCCACATCCTTACCCATGTGGTTAGTTTCAGGGGAACTTACAGGGGAAAACCGCCCACTTGCAGTTGGTATCCCCCGACTAATCCTACTAGTCGCGCAAAACCCCACGGTGCTAGCCAGAGAATAGGCAACGGTAACCTCCATTCTGTACTCTAGAGTACTAACGCCTGCTACTCTACATATGCCTGCAGTGGTTTGTAGACACCCGCTCAACGGTTGTCCAAAATCACACATGTGTACGATGTTGTACCTACCCACAACGTACGAATAATCTGACCTTTTCATTATTCGCTACTCTCCTGGTTTATAAAACATTTTCTTATGCGTCTGCATCGTCACAATTTTCTGCTTCATCAAACTCGCCCAATCTAATTTTCACAGGGCTGGTCGGCTCCGCATCCGGTCGCTTATCACAATTTCAACCAATCCATACTCTCAACTGGTTTGGATCTACATGGTAGTGAGGACAATCCACGGACCATCTTCATACACCTCCGTGATTCGGCATCCTTAAATTCCTATCACGATCTTCTTCTTCTTCTTCTATCTATGCTGCTCTAAAACTCTGAAAAGAAATTCGGATGAAAACCTAGAAACAGCCTTCTATCTCTACACAAATAACTAACACACTCGGACCCCACGAAGCCTATTCTCAACTATTACGCACCGAAAGACAGGTGCCGCTGACGTCGCCGCTGAAACTCGCTACTTACCGCCAATGATACACACTTGAATCATGCTCCCCTGCTCAGCCCCAGGATGGTAATAGAAACACAGTAGGCACTTTCAGTCGTCCACCCAAAAGACAAGACAACCAAGTAATAAAAATGGTTGCTACCAGCCCCTCTAGCTCTGCTAATCGCCCCCGCCCCCCCCAAACCGCGGTATCAATTCTATTTTTTCATACATGCTGTTACGGTTTTCGATAATTCGATAATTCGAGGGATAAAAACTGTGGAGAGTTCAGTTCCACGTGTTTCGATACGAACTTCTCTGTAGATTCAGGATTTACACTTATATCGAATATCGTCATATTAGCCTTCACACCGATCGCGAAGTTGTTACTGCATAGCCTCTCCATTGTACTGCATGTCTAACTCGTTCAAAGGCATCAAATAACCAACTCGGAGAGCGAAATAGCCCCGTCCGGTACTCCCCTTACCTATCCGGTGTGCGCCTACAAACAACCCTAGTAGCCGTGCGGCAAAGCATAATCACTTCTTCGGAAGATATCAAGCACAAAGGGCAGACCGTTTTTACTATTGTTCTCGACCGGCCATAATAGTTTTTGTTTTCGCGAGTCGCGACAACACATGTCCGTCATACCGCAAATCTCGATCTAACATTAAGTAACGAATAAACTTTTCCTAACCCGCTCGAGGTACTATTTTTAGCCTTATACAACCCAACCTTAGCATTCTTCGGAAATGTCTGATAACACCTGGTGCAAGTCATTGTGCATGAGAAAATTCCAGCACTTGATTGGGGGGGAGATTGCTACCTCAACGGCGCACAGTCATGAATAGATCAATGATCGAACATGTCAGTTTTGGTGTTGCAACAACAAATGCTTATCCCGCTTTGGGTTTCGGGCAGCTATCAGATCCCGGGGCACTGGAACAGATATGAATTACCTGGCATCTAACAGGAGTAAAGGTTAAGGAACAAAACAAACCTCCGAAACACATATACGTACATACCACCGTTCCCACCCTCGGAGCGGAGATATCAAGACAAGGATTAACCCGGCTGATACCATTCCTCTGCTGCATATGCATATGGCGTACCCATAGTAGAAAGGACCTCGAGCTCGACTTTGGAGGTAACGTTTTTGACCGAGTACCGTGTCAGACCTAGGATCGTGTCGTATAGCAACAGCACCAAAATCTTGACTTAAATTTTCGAGGCGAAAAGGCCCGGCGATAAACACGACTAAATTTGTATGGCAATGACCTGATTCCCAGTCTAACACGGTACCAGGTCAAAAACGTTACAGTTTATACTTGGTTTAACGGCCGATCCTTAACTTTGAGTGTTGCCGTGGAGAATAAACCGGCTCTGGTCTGTCTTTCGGTTTTCGGGCTTATGAACCTGTCGAGCGGTGGTACCGATAATCGATCTACCGCAGGGACGGGCTTATTTCACTGATATAAACTCGGTTTTCGGTGCTTACCCCGATTTCCCCGCTGCTGAAAGTGGGACGGTGATCTCAAAACATATAGGCCAACTACATAGGTAACGAAGCCTCGAATTGGCGGAAACTGATCTGAATTTTACTACCGAACTTAGATACATAAAGTTTTCTTCCTGGAATATTGCCCTTTGTTGTTATTTTCGGCCGTCAAGAATACGAGGACAAATATGCGATTGCTTACGGCCCTCAGAATTTACATAAAGAATCGATCTTTCAGTATAGATACAGATCGCATAGCTAGTTTCAAATGCACAAAAGCAAGCTTTGACTAGAAATACCCTTCAATGATCACCAGTCACATAGTTTATTTTCGAACTCGCGATATCTGGGTAAGGATAAGCTATGAGGTTGAAAGAAGCTTCTATAAATAGTACAAATGATCAGCCCTAACCGGTTCAAGATAGAGCCAAGAATTAGCCACGATGTGATCGCAGCTAACCAAAACCAGTTCTATCACAATACGCAACCTGAACCTCAATACCAGGTAGGAAGCTTCTCATAGCTATGTGATGCGTGAATGCCCGCAATTGGGCCTTGAAACACTATGAACTAGCCTGGTGCCGATAACCAACGACAAGAAAACAGCAAATGTACTTATGAATTCTTGGTGCTAATTATCGGCGATCGAGGCTCTTCAAAGACCTGACACAAGAGAATTAAAATATTAACAAACGCTTCTATCAACCTGATCTCATTAGAGAGACCTTCTCCCTCTGCATGCCGGAACACCATTACTGTCTCTACCAGACATGTAAATGCATCTTTTAATGCATATTTTTTTCGGTGGGGTAATGCATCTTTTTTTGTATGGGTAAACTCGTCCGAAAGTCGTACTCTAAATGTGTTACTTTTAATATGCGTGGAAATGCATCAATAATGGATCAAACAATGAATCTTTTAATGCATCATTTAATGCATCAATTGATGCATTACCTGCTGCCAATATATAACGGTAATAAAAACAAAAAGTGAACGTTGGGGATTTGAACTAGAGTCAATCTCTCAACTACTCAATCCTCTATCTACTACTCCATGGATGAGGATGGTATCTTATCAATTGTAGGCTTGATGGATGAAGATTGATGGGGAAAGTACATTATAATGTCGTTGATTGATTGTATAAAATGAGTATCAAAGTCGTATGTGATACAAATGTGTAAAATAAGGGCCTATAAGTCGTTCATTAATCGTTTTAAAATCGTTTCTCAATTAACTTCCGATTAGATTCCGAGTAAATGCATCAAATAATGCATCAGGTGATGCATTTACAAATAACATCCCGAGTTAATGCATCATTTGTGCCCTTTCCTCGTCGAATTTGTATGGGTAATGTGTAAATTGATGCATTAACATGTCTGGTAGAGTGTAACAAATGTATATATATTTTGATTGATACTTAGGCTTGGTGAGGGAAACCGACTCGAGAAGTGAAGAGGCCAGTTACAACGACAACACTTTCCCTCTTAGGTTTACTTCTTCCGCTGAAGGGGTGTTCTGGTAGAGAGGGAGGGTGCTTACCTAGCTTTACCACTGTTTCAATTTGCCATTTTTGATCCCTTGCATCCCACGCGCATCGAAATGCCAATCCTGAGGGCAAAGACTAACATGAGATTACGAATAGGTGATGATACTGAGTAGTAGATATTAAGCCTATGGGCTTAGTTGAAACTCTGAGGTTTATACTGAAATTATAAGTATATGCAATTTATGGGTTTAATGTACACCCGCAGGAAAAAAAGTGAGGAAACAATGAGTAGCGTGACAACGAGTGCGTCTAACTTGACATCCCCACACCCGCAATACAGCATCACGAGTATTCCCTAGCCATGCCTTTTGACAAGTCCAGAAAGTGAAGAGAGGCTACTCTTAATGAAAACATAAAAGTTATTGAAGCCCAAGCTAGGGAAGAGTGGGAAAGGCTAGATTGGGAAAATGTATATAAAATCATTGACAGCATACCAAAGAGAATTGCAGCAGTAGTAAAGAACAAGGGAAGTCATAAAAAGTGGTAAATATAGTTCAGAGGCCGTAGTATCTATTCTGTATCTCATTGTGTAGTCATATTACTTCTATTCGTTTCCATTTTCACTTTTTCATTAGGGTTCTGATTGGTTGCACTCGTTGATTCCTCACTTTTTTCCTGCAGGTGTACATGTATGTACATGGATCATAAGATATCACTCGCATATATTTTGCACGGTTAGGGTCATCAGACGGAAGAATTGTCCGGAATATCCACATGAGTCTCGGTTTAGACTGCATACTAGGATCTTTGTAGGATGCCGGAGCTCATCGAATCTACTCACAACGTCCTATGCTTGGCTCATGCGCCTGCGCGGAGTCACTTGATGGAATACATGGATACACACACAGAAAAGGAGATGCATGTATGATATGATACGTATCATACAGATAAATTCACTCTAGTTAGTAGATGTTGGATACATATATGTAGATATTGTGGGTGTCACTTTTGATATATGCACATTTATGTAGTGAAGATTGACAAAATTCAAAATGCCGTGTTTATAATTTGCCTACTGTAGATCTAGACTCGGGAGTAGGATATTAAGAGGTTATATTATCAGTTGTAAGAACTCAAAGGAACATACAATGCAATCATCTCCGAAAATGATGGCATGTATGAGGGACACAAGAAGATACAGTTTCTCTCGGAAAACAAATCTGTGATTACCAAATGTTACCTCGCACACAAGGTGTTATGATCATTGATACCAGTTTGAGAATCTTTATCGCTATACTCTGGATACATCATCTATCTATCTACTTTCTGTAGCTCACATGTACCTGCAATTACTACAGTACTCTCTACTTTACATGTACTTAAATTTAATATATGCATTTATAGATTATTATATAAGTGTAGGAGTTTCAATTCTTCCTGTGTTACAGTCGGAACATCAACGCGACAAGAGTTTATCGCTGCAGTTAGATCGATATTGCCGCAGTTAACATTGCACAGAACAGAAGTCACGTGTTTGAACCTGTACCTAAGTCTTAGTCTTAGTCTTAGTCTTAGTCTTAGTCTTAGATGTTTATTCGTTATATGTTGGTATCTTAGTGAATCAGGAAACTCCAATCAAGTAATAAGCGCACATGGTAGGTGTAGGTGTGCTTCCAAGGGATGCGCTCGCTGGTATGTAGCTTAGCATTGCCAGGGGCTCTGTTGATCTTGATAGTAGGTTTGAGTATTAAGCCTACAGATTTTAGAGTGCCAAGACCAAAACAAAACGCGTTGAAAAATCACCAGCCTCCCATCTCAGACGAAGCAACCGACCAGCCCAAAACACCAGCAAAACCCACGAAATCGATCACGGGCCCCCTCGCAGAACTTAGCAAGAAACTGCTCATATCAGGCCTTTGCTCACGGACAGTTTCGAATCAGATTACGACCACTTCTACGATAATTGCATTGATTTATCCCTACTTCTGACACCTTTACTTACACCTTTAGCTCCTGTGCACTGTCGGGTTGTCCTTCAATCTATCACAGACCTTGCAAAACTCCATCTAAATTATTATTAGCCCACACAGAAGTCATGAGTGATAGCGATTTAATGATGTATGGTGATGATGATGGGAATGAGAGTCCCTTTTCCCCGGAACCGGTGGTGAGCTTGCAGCTCCTCGACTTAACACATCTTAAGCAGCAAGCTAAAAGCTAAATTAGAAGAAAAAACCTACGGCAAAAAAGGCAACAGCACCGAAAAAGCCTGCTGCTCCTAAAAAAACTGCGACCTCGAAGACCAAGACTGCAACGAAAAAACGAACAGCAGGTTCTGACGATGATTCTGAGGATCCAGGATCAACACCCCCGGTCAACAAGAAACAGAAAAAAACAGCCCCCAAAAAGGCGAAGGCCAAGGCAAAGGATGAAGACGAGGACGACAATGATGTTTTCGAAGATGCTGACGATGGTCCAGAGTCAGAGAAAAAGAAATCTGGAGGAGATGCCTACCAGAAGGTTTGCCTTAATAGCTGGCTTGAAAGTTTGCAGTCAAGAGTTACTGACTTTATCTATACAGCTTACTCAATTAGAGCATATCCTCAAACGCCCGGACACCTACATTGGCTCTGTCGAGCGTACTGAAAAACAGATGTGGGTCTTCAATTCGGCCACGAATTCCATGGAATGGAAGACCGTAAACATGGTTCCCGGACTTTTAAAAATCTTGGATGAAATTCTTGTGAATGCTGCAGACAACAAGATTCGTGATTCAAAGATGGACACCCTCAAAGTTACGGTGGACAAAGAATCTAATACAGTATCTGTTTTTAATAACGGGCGTGGTATTCCAATCGAGATGCACTCGGTTTGTTGCCCAAGAACCTCATCAGACATAATGGTGAACTCAAGCTAACAATTCTATAGAAAGAAAAAGTCTACGTCCCGGAATTGATTTTCGGCCACCTTCTTACATCATCTAATTATGATGATGATGAAAAAAAGGTTACTGGTGGTCGTAACGGTTATGGTGCGAAGCTTTGCAATATTTTCAGTACCGAATTCACCGTCGAGACTGGTGATAAAGCCACAAAGCAGAAGTACAAACAGACATGGAGAGAAAACATGAGTAAAATGGAAAAGGCCAAAATCACATCAAATGCAAAAGGCGAAGAGTTCACCAAAATTACATTCAAGCCTGACTTGGCCAAATTTCAGATGGAGAAAATGGACGACGATTTAGAGGCAATCATCAAGCGAAGAGTCTACGATCTTGCTGGTGTGTAATCCTTACTCAGTTGAAGAGATTTGATACTGATATGTTTGCAAATTGTAGGTGCTGTGAAAGGCGTGAAAGTCTTTTTGAACGGCGAGCGAATCAATTTGAGCTTCAAGAAATACTGCGAGATGTATACCAATGCCCTGCATGAAGAGAATGGTGGCGGTGATATTAAGCCGCAGATTATCCACGAAATTATTAATGATCGCTGGGAAATTGGTTTTGCTGTTAGCAATGGTTCATTTCAGCAAGTCTCGTTTGTTAACAGTATCGCTACAACATCTGGTGGTACACACGTCAACGCAATTGCCGATCAAATTGGTGCCAAACTTATGGATTTGGTTAAGAAGAGGAACAAGACAGGCGCTGCTGTCAAACAAGCACAAATTCGAAATCATTTCTTTCTCTTCGTCAACTCATTGATCGAAAACCCGGCGTTCACATCCCAAACAAAGGAACAATTGACTACGAGGGCGACTGCCTTTGGAAGCAAGTGCCCGGTTAGCGAAGATTTCATCAAGAAGGTCGCTAAGACCGAGGTTGTAAAAAATATCTTGGACTACGCCAATATGAAGGCCGATAAAGCTTTGACGAAGACCGATGGCTCCAGACGTTCTAGAATCAACAATGCGAAGCTTGTCGATGCCAACAAGGCTGGCACGAAGAGTGGCCACGAATGTGTTCTTATCTTGACAGAAGGAGATTCCGCCAAATCGTTGGCAATTGCTGGCATTTCTGCTATTGATGGCCGTGATAGATATGGTGTCTTCCCCTTACGTGGAAAGCTTCTCAACGTACGAGACGCATCCCATGATCAAATCATGAAGAATGTAGAAATCCAACTTATTAAGCAAATTCTCGGTTTACAACACAAAAAGGTTTATGAGAGTAGGACTGAGTTGAGATATGGCCATTTAATGATCATGACCGATCAAGATTACGATGGTAGCCACATCAAGGGATTGCTGATTAACTTCTTTGAGACCCAGTTTCCTAGTCTTTTGAAGCTACCTGGCTTTTTGATTGAGTTCATCACCCCTATCGTAAAGGTTTACAAGGGCTCCTTGAAGAATCCTACCAAGGAGCTCAGTTTCTTCACTATGCCAGAATACGAATATTGGAAGGCAAATAATACCGAGAAGGGATGGGAGCATAAATACTACAAAGTATGGCAGCTCAACATGTGAAGAAAGTAGCTTTGAATGCATATAACTAATGCCTTGATAGGGTTTGGGTACATCTACCGAAGCGGATGCGAGGGTGTACTTTGCCGATTTGGAGAAACATATGAAGGAGTTTCATGTCATGGAAGAAGAGGGTCGAAATTTGATCGAGTTAGCATTCTCGAAAAAGAAGGCAGATGAGCGAAAGGAATGGCTTCGACTTTATAAACCAGGAACGTTTCTCGATCATGGCGTTGATAAGATCTCTTACCCTGAATTCGTCAACAAGGAATTGATCCTATTCTCCATGGCGGATAACATCCGTTCTATTCCTTCTATGGTTGATGGTCTTAAGCCTGGCCAGCGCAAGATTCTCTTCGCTTGTTTTAAGCGGAACCTCAAAAAACAGGTCAAGGTCTCTGAATTGGCTGGATATGTCTCCGAGCAAACTGCGTATCAGCACGGTGAACAGTCTCTTCAAGGCGCGATTGTCAACTTGGCGCAGACTTTTGTTGGAACCAATAATCTCAATCTGTTGGAACCCGAAGGATCTTTCGGTACTCGTCTCGATGGTGGTAAAGATGCGGCTAGCCCTCGTTATATTTACACCCTTCTTTCACCTTTTGCTAGAAAGTTGTTCCCTCAGATGGATGATCCTCTATTGACATATAACCTGGACGACGATAAGAAGATCGAGCCGTTGTGGTATGCACCAATTGTGCCGCTGGTCCTCATCAATGGCGCAGACGGTATCGGCACTGGTTGGAGCACAAACATTCCTAATTACAACCCTGAAGATGTTGTGAATAATATCCGCCGCTTGATGAAAAACGAAGAGTTGGAGGAAATGGTGCCATGGTACCGTAATTGGACCGGACACATCGAGAAGCTGTCAGACGATAAATACAAGTTTACTGGTATCGTGAAACAGATTGATGACGTCACTTGCGAAGTCACAGAACTGCCTGTCAAGATGTGGACGCAAGAGTTTAAGGAAAGACTTGAGGAGATCATCAAAGCAGAGAAGACACCCAGATTTATCAAGGATTATGTTGACTATAACTCTCCACAA
This sequence comes from Morchella sextelata, assembly GCF_020137385.1. NCBI lineage: Eukaryota > Fungi > Ascomycota > Pezizomycetes > Pezizales > Morchellaceae > Morchella > Morchella sextelata. The sequence continues at coordinate 794,357 of NW_025408632.1, forward strand.
AAAGTGCATTTCATTATAACCATGGAATCCGAGAAGCATATGAAGGAAGCGCTGGCAGAAGGTCTTGAGAATAGGTTCAAGCTATCGAAGACGATTGCGACAACTAATCTTGTTGCCTTCGATCCCGAGGGGAGAATCAACAAATACAACACTGTCAACGACATCCTGAAGGAATTCTATTTCATTCGTCTAAAGCTTTATCAGGAACGAAAAGTATAAATACCCATAGTGAGAAGCGTTTAATTTTCGAGTTAAATACTGACACTTCGTAGGAATATATGCTTAACGAGATGAACCGAACACTTCTCAGGCTCACTAACCAAGCTAGATTTATTAAGATGATCGTCGACAAAGAATTGATTGTTTCGGGCAGAAAGCGCGCGGACATCATTTCAGAGCTCAAAAGAAAGAACTTCGACACATTTTCTAAAAAAGATTTGGCCAAAGATGCCGGCGAGACCGAGGCCGCACAGGAAGACGAGGAGGACGATGATTCTTCGGTCGGTGATGGTTATAACTATCTTTTGGGGGTGCGTATGAATAATTCCCCTTGGCCGGTTCATTCTACAAATTTGCTTACGTTGTCATAGATGGCTATCTGGTCCTTAACTAAAGAAAAGGTCGACAAGCTCCTCAAGGAAGTTGCCAACAAGGAACTCGAGATTGATGAGCTTCTAAAACTCTCGCCAAAGCAGCTTTGGGCTACTGATCTTGACGCCTTCGTTGAGGAGTGGAGACTCACTTTGGAGGATGATAAGAGACGTGCCCTGTTAGGTACCGTGAAGCAGAAGCGTCGTGGGAAGTTGCTTGGTAAAGGTGCCAAAGGCAAAAAGAAGGCCGACTCCGATGAGTCTGATTACGAAGCAAAGTCAAAAAAGAAAACAGCCGCCAAAGCTAAGGCAGATGCAAAGAAGCAGACAACATTAGGATTTAAACCTGCTGAAAAAAATGACGTGATCGATAAGAAACCACCTGCTCGAGCGGCAAAGAATGCACCAATTATCGAAGAGCTGAGTGATGAAGACTTCGAAATGCTTGAAAAGAATGCGGAGAAGACGAAGCCAAAACCCCTCGCAAAGCCGAAAGTCGGAAAGCCCCAAGTCGCAGAGCTGCTTTCATCGTCACCTGCAGCAGCTGAAAAAATAAAACGCACCGATGTTTTCAAGGCCGAATCCGATGGTGAGGATGACGGAGATGACGTGTTCATGGCCGAAGCTGTGAGAGCAGAGGCACCCAAAAAAGCTTCTAGGGTTGAATTAGAAGATGAATTTGATTTTAACGGTTCTGAAGACGAGCGGCCGAGAAAGACTGTTGCTAAGAAGGCTGCTCCCCTAAAAGCAGCCGCTAAAGCGAAACCGACAGCCAAACAAGCAACGAAGGCAAAGATCGATAGTATTTTTGACGATTCTGATGATGAATTGCCACTGGCGAAAACTACCACCAACAAGCTAAGGCGCGCTGCAGCTCCTCAAAAATCTTTGGTGGATACGGATTCTGATCTTTCGGATGCCATGGATGATGAGATAGTAATGCCTAAGCAAACTGTCGCAAGTAAGCCAAAACGTACTGCGGCGCCTAAAAAGTCTCTCGTCGATATAGATTCCGATCTTTCAGGAGATGATGATGGCCTGGGTGACGTAAGCGCAATGGTTAAAGGTGTAGGAAGTGGCGCGGCTGCTTCTGTTACATTGTTCAAACAAAGCCCAGCAAAGGCGAAAGCACCAGCCAAAGCCCTAAAGAAGACTGTTGCCAAACCAGCACAGAGGAAGGCAATTAATCTTGACAGTGAGGATGAGGGCGAGTCTGATGATGCTGGTAAACAACTTAAGGGGAATGTAAATATGCTCATTTCAGATTCGGAGGAGGAACCGCCTACGAAGCCAACTTCTAAAAAGGCTGCACCTGTGAGGTCTGCCCCCGCGAAGAAGGCTGCACCTGTGAAGAAAGCCGCGCCTGTCAAAAAAGCTCCCACAAAGCCTACTACCCAAGCACGTGGAAAGAAGGTTCTTGATGAATCTGATGAAGAAATCGACGTTGAGGCGACCCTCGACCAGTTATTGAGTTCCGATGAAGAGATGGAGGATCCAGAGCCTAAACCAGTATCTCGCGGCCGGGCTTCAAGAGGAGCTGCAAAACCTGTTAGCTACAAGATTACACCTATTGACTCCGATGGTGATGACGATGATGACGATGCATCTGAAGATTTTGATATTGATTCGGAGTAATGTTTACGCGATTTATCTTTTTCGGAAATCGAGTCTTTTTTTTTTGTGGGAGATCATTTGTATTAATCAAGGCGCGGAGGCAGCAGCAATGAATATCAAATTGGGTCAATTTTGTTTCGAGATTATTTGAGTATTTCTAGTTTTGGCCATTGTGTGTTTCCTGTTCACTAAAGGGGGAAGGAATCTTGTTTCTGAAGTATCTGTTTCATCAAGTTTCATCTATGAAGTACCAAGCAATAAATCTATACATGTAGTGTCTATATCATGCACAAGTACATCTTTCTAGGTAGGTCTATGCCTAGGGTGCGCATATCCTTAGTGAAATAAGAGAGCCTTGTTCAGCATTATCATGGCTGATGTTTTTCGTGGTAGCGTATGCAGATTCTGGGGATGATCTGAGACATAATGACAAGCATATGCAATGTAAGTCTTTTTGTGTAGCTGCAGCAGCTTTCCGAGTGAAGGTCTAGCAAGCGTGTCTCCTTATCATGCTGGAACCCGAAAATCAGGAATAATCGTAGCACAATAGGGATCAAATGTTAGCGTTTCTTTTTTTTCTTTCTTTTTTTTGATCTAGACTCTTTGTGGTGCACCTAGAGTGAGGTGGTAAGCGCAGCTTTGATTCATAAACTATCACTCGACAGTGAAATCCTTTTTGAGATGTTTGTTCATCGGGCCCAGGCTCCCCAAATGGTTTGATACTGAGCCACAATGTCCCCAGTCATTATATATCAAACACAACTCCTTAATACACCCCAAATATTCTTTTTCCAATCAAAAGCTTTTATCAGCTGATGGGTTGGGGCTCTGGTCTTTAGAACCTTTGGTTTGTTGTCGCTAATGGGAATTCCTTCCACGCAAGTTAACCATTATACTATTGGTGTGGCTTTGGTGAGTTTGGTACTGGTATTCGTATTTTATTAGTAGGATGACTTAATCATGACTATTATAAAATTACATACTATACCGGATGCATTTATATAATACAGTTATCTACATGTATAGACAGTCAGGTAGAACCAAAACAAATGGAACCAAAAGAGTTATGGGAATCGTACGTTATAAAAGCAAAGCTCGGGGCAGGAGCTCTTGATGTACATAAATTTGGCCTCAAGCATGCTTAGATAAGATGTAATAAATAATCCCATCCTACAATCACACTGCGGGCTATTCATATCACGATTCCCAAATACCGTTGGGTTTCATTAATTTCAATTCAGCCTGACTGCCGCGGTTTAATTACGCTAGGGATACAGACTTATCCTTTCAGTACCCCACTTAAGTACAACGAAGGAGACTTCTTGGGCATGGCTTTCCTAGAGATGAAACGACTACATGAGCCACTGTCCACCGCCTTCCCTCCATAGTATGTGTAGCATAATACATGCACATAGATAATAAATTCGTGGCCGCGCATGGCGAACCAGAACTCGGTCAGAATGAACCCCACCACTTAGTAGCAAATAAAGCTTTAAAGATGTCCCCGGGATTTTGAGGACTGTACCTGCAGACCTATAATTCCAGCGGTAATTTTAAAGGGGAGTTGTTTCTGTTACATATGTGTTTATAATAATGGGGGAGATCGTACAATTGGATACGTAAGTTGTAATTAATTAATTAACTACATAAGCTTGGGTTGTTTTTGATTGAGTCTCCTCGAGTTCGAAGCCTAAATGAGCATGTATATATTGATGTTAATATTCCTGCAGGGCACCTTCATACTAATATAGTCTGCTCCACTCATATATTATCATGGTGCGCCTCGACATATCTGTTCACAACCCCTGTATGATAAACTTTTGAGTACATACATTCACTGAATATTTAGCATGTATATATGTGGTTGGCGCCGGCACCATCATGGTCACTATCTGCAAGTCTAAAGAAACCTCAACGAAACCAGATTTTCCTTTACGTGTATTCTAGATTTTATTCCCCATCATAGCAAGGTAGCGGAAACAATCCTGGTGCCCTGTCCCACTCAACCTCAACCGTCCATCATGTCTATAACTGCATCCCATTGGTAAGGATATCGAGAAACGTTAGGGAAATAAATACCGATTGCAATTCGAAAGTCGAAGCCGGTGGGAAAACAACTCACGAAGTTTGTTTGGATGTGGCTGGTGTAGCGGGGCTTACATCTGGTAATATATATTAATATGGCGTGTACAACATCAGTAATAAGCGGGGATGTGCATTGCCTTTGCATCACCGGATATCATTCGCATCGAGCACGCTCACTCGTGGGTTCATCGTTCATGCTGTGCGCTCGGTAGCCTTGCGATCGCTAAATTCCTGCAGCAATATTATGACTTCGAGAGATTGTGGGGATCAAATTAGTCTTGTTCCAGAACCGAATTTTATCAACAGAGAAAGAGTAGTCATGATACTAAATCATGCTACTAATTAAAGTTATACAATTATTTCTCCATATATATCAGCTTAATTAACATCACAATACTAAAAAAAAAAAGAAGTTATTTTAAGCATCTCATCGAGGATTTGATTTCATAACTTATATCAAACCACAAACAGGTCAAATACTACAAGTATTTGACTGTATTATCATGTGTTGTTTATTCTCTAGTTTTATCCTTCGATTGACCATGAATCTTATTCAAGAATATTCAATTGTGAAAGTTTGCAGGAAACATAAAATCTTCAATTATAAAAAGTGCTAACAAGCACTGATAATGAATATATGTGAATACAGTTCATTGATTATCCTGTGTACAGTGTATGCACGCACCGTATATAGGCCAGAGATGGTTTCCAGGGATCTATTCATGGCACTTTCATCCATTGCTGATGATGATGCATAATTATTTTTTGATCTGATGCTTATCCTCCCGAAAGTCTACATCTTTGTGTAGGATCTTGCACCTGTTTTTGAGTTATCTCCAGAGTAAGTAATATTATGCAAACGTGCATGCCCGGAGGGCTACAAAAGCCTGCAGGATGTCTTCACAAGCTCTCAAAATTTAGAAGGTGACCTGCATCTCCCAGAAAATAGAGCCCCTTTCCTCCAGAGGTTTGTTTACTGCACAACGTATGTCTTCTCTTAGGCTCCGGCTGTATATTGAGGTGTTGGCCCACCATCCAACGGGTAGCTGCGTGTAGAAAACTGCAGAGGTACATGCATCTGCTAATCGGAATACTTCCCTGTTGGCTGCAGCTACGGGTTACAACAAGCAAATGTATAGTGGGTGGAGAAAAAACAAACTAAACCTTCCAGAAGCCTGTCAGTTCCGTTCCGGTGGATGGGGTGAAGCAGGGAAGCTGGTTCGGACCAAGTCTTCTCTTTTCTGCTGGAACACCTGGTAAGGGCTTTGTTTGGTACATGGTCAAGCTTTACTACTACCCTATTCTTTATCTTCTCTCGTATCTTCCTGCAGTCATTCTGCTCTATTATCTTTTACTGTTTGAGTGTGAGTATCCCGAGTTTCAGCAGCTTACTGCACCCATATGTCGCGCACTCTTGTATCTTGACGAAGGCGGACCTGGGACTCAAAGGGTGTATGTTTAAACATTCTTCCTTGCGCTTCCGAAAACTAAACACGTGCATACATAATTCGAAATCCATAGACTCGTCTCATCATCTATACCTGGCTGAGTTTCATTACCACGAGGAAGAAGTATTATGCAGACATAACAGCTCATGTTATTTCCAATCCAATCCATACCCATTCTTTGAACCCTTGAACTCCAGGAGAGAAAGAAAAAAGAGATAGGGAGAGAGAGTCGTCTTCAACAAAAAGAATAGAGGGAAAAGAAAGAAGGGTAGCAGGAAAAAAGAAGAAGGAGAAGAAGGAGGAGGTGGTTGAGAGGTTGATAGGAATAATCAGTATATCCATCGGTGCTTTGGTGCTCGACGTTTCTTGAGACAAAGAGCCGGAGCCTATCTCTGCGTGAGTAAGGCCGGCATGATAGACTGACGTTGCTGTTACACCCATTCAACTGTCGTGTCAAAAAGACTAAGTCTGCCCATTGAGTCTGATCCTGGTGTCGGCTTTGTGGGGTACTCCATAGAAAAGAACCCACTATTCTCGTTGCCAGGACAAAATAGAAAGAGACATCTTCTTCAGCAAGCCATTCAGTTCCGCTCAACTCCCCATTTGATCTCCCCTACTTCGTTGAGAGAGAACGGTGATAGTCCAAAGGTAATAACAATAAAAAAAAAAAAGCTCAACTGACTTGGACTTGTTTGACGTGTCAGTCATTCACCGTTCTAGCAAGAAACCACTGCGCGTTCGGCTTGAAGAAAGGGAAACCAAACGGGCTTGTACTCAACTCCCATCCAATAAAAGGGCTTCGCTCGTCGGAATTAATAAATAACCTCTTACGCCCTCGCCTCCATACACTCAAATCTTCAAACAACACTCTTGATTCTGATTGCACTTGTAGAACTTTGCTTTCTTCGAGCTGCCCATCTTTGAAGGTTCAACTAGGAGAACGCCCTTCACTTTTAACTTAATCCCCCGAGTCCTGGACGACGTACGCTACTCACGAAGAGTCACTCGAAGTAGATCAGAATGGCCCAACTCTCCTCACCACGCAAGGCGGTGTCGGCTGTATCTACACAGATTGATACACCCGAGCTTGGTTCATCCCCCAGGATTAAGATGGAGCCCAATCTCGAATCACGTGTTGATTCTCCCCCACCTGACTATCAAGCTACATGTACTCCAAACGCGGCATCTACGATCTCTAAAATTTCCACACCTCCTTTGGTACCACCTACTACAGCCCTGGCTCCCAGCTTCACCGCCATTTACACTCCCACTTCTTCCAACGCCTATGCCTGTACCAATTCGCCAAATCCTATTTATCCGCTGATATCGGCTCTTGTGTCTTCTTCTACAACCACTCCTCGTCGCGCTGGTCGTCAGGGAAGGGTGACGAAAGAGAGGACACTCGTTAGAAATAAGCCTATCGAAACAGTCAATTATCCTTGCCACGAAGGACTATCTGAATTCCATCGCCAAAAGTTATTGGAGTTGAGTGTGTACCCTGTTGATGGGATCAGCAACTACTCTAGAAGTATACCGTTTAAGGGAGCAAAAGAGAGCTTCCTAAAAAGCACTGGTAGGAGTAGATTTGATGGTAAGGGCCTTCCCCGTTTTGTTCTATATCACTTTTGCTGATTACATCCCAGTATTTGAATACCGATTCACAGCACCCAATACAAAGGGAGAAGACAAGAATTGGTGGGTGATGTGGGATTATTATAATGGTCTTGTCAGGGTTCATGACTTTTTTGACTGTTGTAAACCGGGGAAGGTGAGTATCCCACTACATGCAGCTACATGAATATTTGAGCTTGAGTACTGATAATAGTTAACCCCCATCAGACAGAACCAGGAAACGCTGTAAAAGAGAAGATAAACCCCGGCCTTCAATCTATTTGCCATAATATCACAGGTGGAAATTTGCACGCTCAAGGTAGATCTATCTCTTTTATACCTCCCACCCGCCATTTTCATGGCCGCTCCCTCAGTCTTTTGAGAGAACTTCATCTCTTCTTTAATGGAAAATAACATCTAACAATATATCCCTGTCAAAAGGCTACTGGATTCCTTATCCCGCAGCAAAAGCTCTTGCCACGAAGTTCTGTTTCCGAATACGTTACGCACTAACAATCATCTTTGGCGAAGATTTTCCTTCTCTATGTCTCCCAGAGTCACATCCAAACTTTGGAAAGTATTCAATCGACCTCGAAATCATAGAGTCTTGCAAGGAAACATCTGCCCAACAATTTGTATTGGAAAAGCAGAGGGCTAGTACAAGCCCTTGTCGGCCGAATTCTGCAACATTATCGGAATCTAGGCCTAAGGTACTAACATCAGCTAGCAATATCCCTGCGTCGGACAGTTGTGGAACTTCTTCAGCTATTCAGGCTCAGAAGTCTGGCCAGACTATTAGATACCACGATCATGTCCGCAGTATTCCTACATCTGATAGTAATGGGGGCTCTTCAGATATTCAAATCTACAAATCTGGTCAGACAGGTCGATACTATGATACTGCCCGCGGAATTTGGACTCTTGGGGGAGCCAACAAAAATTGTAGTCCACTAGAAAATAACTCTCGGACGGTAAATATTTCAGCTCCGGCCAAAATCTCAACTGGGACAGTATTCAAATCTGAGAGGGCACCCAAAGTCACTTACAGCGGTGCATTTGGCGGGAATGTCACCACAAGAAAGACATCAACTGTTCCCTTAGTTGGGCAGCACACGTACATGCAGATGCCCGGCTCCCCCGTTACCGGGCATTATTACTTCAACGAAAGTTGTGTGCGGGGAACTCGACCATTTAAAACCAATACAGCAGCTCAGGAGATCCAGGAAGGCTTAAGAGTACCGACATTGGGGCATCCAAGGGTTGATGATGGCCCCACAACGAATCCATCGTTGAATACCCCAATCAGAAGGCTCTCCACAACAAATCGGTCTACTCCACAGCCATTAGTTAGAGAAGTGGGAGGAAAAGGTGTCACTAAGCGTTGTAATCCAAAGAATGTTTTTATATCCCTCCAAAGAAACGACGTTCCTCTGCTTCCCCCAATTGAACTGGGCCCAGAAGACTCTCAGCAGTCTCCAAATAAGAAAACAAAATTGACGGAGCCGCACCGATTCAATAATCCGTATATGAACAGGATCAAATTAGAGGTCGGAACTTTTCAAAATTCCGGTCCTAGGTCGTCCCGAGACGAATCATTGCCACGAATTCAGAATCCATTCACACGCGAATGTTACGATAGGCTTGTTTTTAGCCAGATAGAGGAGAAACCGGAGGAGGTACAAGCCGCGTCGAGTTTAATGGCTCTCAAATGCAGATATCATGACAGAGATTGGATCGAGAGCCCTTCCCAACACATTTATGGTATGCCAGGGAACTCTTATCTGAAACGTCGGAGATCGACTTAATCGTTGAAGTGGGTAATACTTGGGATCAATGATGACTTGGCGTTTGGAGCTATTTTTTTAGAGGCGTTTTTAAGTCTTGGGCGGAACCAACCATTGTTTTTGTCCTTGAATTTTCACTATTTTTTTTATCATCAGTATTTCAGGCTTTCTTGGGATGTTTCATCATGTATAGAATAAAAGGTTATAGGGCATGTTTAGATCTAGATCAGATGTATTAGGCGTTCATCAGGAAGGTGGTCTTTTCAGGAGTTCTTATTTGGGCGAATAAATAAATAACCTAACGACTATTATGTTAGAACAACTGGGGTGGGTAGATTATCTGAGGGTTAACCTAAGGGTATTTTACAGACAATCAGAGGGTGATTTAGAGGTGAGGCTTTGATTTAGCGGTGAAATTTGAGAGAGTGCAAGATTTGGTCAAGGCTTTTTCTCATCCTGTACGTATCTAAATCTACACATTTAGCCTATCTATGCGAAGTTCTGCCATAGAAGTTTGCTATATCCGAGCTCCTTTACCCTGCAGTTCTCTTTCAGTCACTATTCGACATACAATGTTAAAATTTGTATATATGAGATGATGATAATAAGGTGCATTTTATGGAGCGGTAAATGTGTCAAAAGTAATTTTACCAACGGTAGTAAATTATTTACCACCGGTGGTATAAGTACTGGATTTCAGTCATTGTGTCTGCACGCTATCCTACATTAGTACATTTCCCACCGGTATAAACACTAGGTTTCGGTCTTTATGCTGCGCTATACTACATAAGTAAATGTTCAATCATTAATGCCAAAACTTATGAAAATTTCCCACCGGTGGACAATTTTCATATATATTGGCATTATATAGCCCCTTTTAGCCAAAAAGTCTGTAAAAATTAGGATTATAGGTATAGATACTGGTATTATTTTCACCACCGGTGGTAAAATAATTTACTACCGTTGATAAAATTACTTTTGACACATTTACCGCCCCATAGCATTTAACTCGTTAGGTGACCCTTTGGTGGCTTGTATATGCTAAGTATCTGTCTAGAACGTTGCCAGATCATACTCATTCAAATGGATCGCACCAGAATTTGACGTCCAGCTGGCTAGTCAGCAGGTATCAGATTATACGGTTGTTTGATGGATAGGATAAAGTACCGCGTGTCTTTCAACGCTTCAAGGTACTGGGCATAAGTACAGCAAATAAGCCTTATCGTATACCCAGACTCTCCTGATATGATGCATGTTCTATGTCGATAATATGAGAAAGTATACATGTGGCTTGATTGCACTGGTATCAAACCTTCCGCCCCGGTCTGCTGATCTGGTTCAAATTGATGTCCAAATCACAACCACAAAATTAACCTTAATTTGCTAATTGTGCTCTGCTGAACTTCGGCATTGTTTATTCAGTTATTGAGTTAGTATAGTTCAACGAGAGCATAATTAACGTTCATGGCGTTCAGCACAGCACAGCTACCTTATACAGTTAATTTTGTGATTCCGGCTCGGACTGATATGATAGTCTAAGGGATACTGCTTATCCCTTACACGGTTAGTCCGAATTGGAATGACAAAATTAACCTTAATAGGTAACTGTGCTCTGCTGAACTCTGGAACAGTTCATTCAGTCATCTAGTTAGGGTACAGTTCCTTAGCGTGTAATAAACAACTCAATGAGAGAATAAACGTTCACAGTGTTCAACACAGCACAACTGCCTTATACGGTTAATTTGTCATTCCAATCCGGACTGACCGTGTAAGGGATAATTAATACTAAGGGGCTGTTAAAGATTTTTAGAAGTTATTATGTAGTCGTTAAGCGCCATGATATATATGATCATGATGTATTTGTGGTGAGAATCATTCTTTTTCCTTTCTACCGGGCTAGCTATACGTACCAAGTTTGAATAGAGCATTTCAGTAACAGAATAGATGTATGGCCTTCTATGTTTTTTTCGCTTTGTTGTAGGTAATTGCATGAAGTATAATTATAAGTACATGTACTCACTCAGTACCAACAGATATCATGTATTGCGCACAGCTAGCTAGGAACGTACGTATGTACAGTCGCATGCATCAAGTTCTCGCCGTTCACGATGCAACACCCAACCTCAATACTCGTTACTCAACCATAAGTGAAGATATTTAATGGAGAATACATAGTAAAGTTAAATAGAATATAAAGAAAGCAATTTTGAGACTACCATCTAGTATGCCCTCCATTGGCTTTGAGACACACCTCAACCCTTAATGGCAATTTATCTAGCTTTGGTTGGGACAATGCCCCCTACTCCTCTTGTGCAGTGATAAAAGGTTCATCATCACGATGAGGTATTCTCTGTCTATAACTTCATTCCCTTTTTAGTGCACTCTTGAGCATCTCCCATGAATTCTCTATGGCGTTGAAATCTGGTGATCCAGTAGGCCAATCCTCCTCCTGACTGACAGTTTGTATCTTTATTTATCTGTACAGTATTTCAGCCAATTTTATGGAGAATAACAACAGCTTGCCACTTGTCATATCTTGAAACTTTTGCAGAGTTCGTGGTGGAGTGGTTATGGTTTGACTCACCGTCAAAAAACGGCGGGAACTTGTTGCATGCGACTGTACAGTGGTTGTTCTAAGATCTCCAGCTGCAGGCCTAGGGTTTAACTCTGTCTCGATTAGCGTCTCACTAGACGTTGTGGGCCGGTTGCTTGTATTCACTCTTCTTCAACGACGATTCGAAAGATACGAGAATGAATAAAACTTCGATCAAGACAAAACGAGAGCAATGATGTATATTCAATGATGATAATGATGATGAGAAGACAAAAGAAAACTAGCTAGAGGTAATCCATGATCTGGACACCTAAACGAACTGTTGCTGGCGCTATCGCTACGTTTCCTTTTGCTGCGCCTGTCTCGGCAATTCCACGCGTCTACTGTATGACTAATGCTTGACCGTAAATCTGTCCAACAACGTCTGCCCTATACTCTACCCTGCGATGCCATTTGCCAGTAGTATATACGTTCCTCTGAACCCCAGTTCATTAATATTTACCCTCCATTATATAAAGCATAGTTGGATCCCGGTCAGTAAACTGTCCATCATTAAATATATCGCTAACAATATAGGCCGTAGAAGGAAGAAACGTACGTCCAAGAACATACCCAATCGCGGTGCATATAACCTACATATAACATGTACTTTAATGACATTTCCTAAAGCACACTGCTCACAATTGCACAAGCTCATATATAGATTATTCAGCACTAAGATTCTCAAACCCTCAACGGCAGTGCTTTCATATGCACCCCGGGGCTCCGTAACTACATACGGCTTTGTGGGTTTTCAGACACGGGGTTCCGTTACTATTGACACACCGGTACGCACACGCGTTAATACCATTAACCTTATGTGGGCTAGGTTTGAACGATGAAGACTCTACCACCTAGGTGCGTATCGTAATCACGGCGAGCTGAAGGTTAGGAGATCCTCTTAACTTTCAGAGTTCAGTGAGGTAGGAAGCAATGCATGTAAGAAAGAAAAAAAGATTACTGTGATGGCTGCGATTTGCAATCGTAAGTGCCCATGAGTGATGTATACAAAGCGTATATCAAAATAAGAAACAAGAATATCGTTAGAATGTCAAGCTAGGGATATAGCTCATGGTCATATCATTGGCGAGATGCTGGTTGAATTCCGTAGGGAAAAATTTCGAAATTAATATTAATGGGTCCGATTATATGGATGAATATATAAAATAAGTAGAGTGGAACAGACTGTACAGTACGATTTCGATTCCCTGCGCGCATGCGGCTTATGCACATCGATCCATCACTCAGTAATAGGTAATAAAGCCGGCCTTAACCAAGAAGGGGAGCTCTACAAATTCATTTCGGCCGATAGCTTACAAATGCTCCCCGTGATTTGTCGAGCTTCCCGATTTCTCTGCTAACTTCTTTCAATTAATCCAACCATGTCGCTAAAATGATCGATTATGATATCATCCGCTGCTGGTTGATATAAAGCTTCTCTTTGAACACAGCTTTTTTTTTTTAAGATAGCACCTCTCTCTCGATCTCTCCTTTATACGATCTTAGATTTGGTTTTACGAAGAATTTCAAAATGGGAACAATTACTCTTTACACGAACCACGCTTGTCCCTTCGCCCACCGTGCGCACATTGCGCTCGAGGAGCTCGGAGTGGAGTTTAAGGAGGTCATCATTGATTTGGACACTCCTCGTGAGCCCTGGTATCTCGAAATCAACCCTGTATGCAGACTCCATACATTATTCCTCTATAACCTTATGGGCAGTATTGATAAGATGAACAGAGAGGCCTAGTTCCAACAATTAAATACAACGAACACATCATCACTGAGTCTAGCGTGATCACCCAATTCCTTGCAGACCTGAAGGAATCGCATCTCCTCCCTGCATCTGGAACCCTTGACGCAGCGCTCAAGAGAGCCCGGATCGCATTTTTCGTCGACACATTCAATACAAAGATTATAAGTGGGTTTTATGGAACTCTTCGCGCAGACAGCGAGGAGGAGAAGATAGCAAAGGGTACACAGTTTGTTGAGACGATCGAAAAGGAGATTGCGCCGTTGCTTGAAGGAGCTGGCCCGTTCTTTGGTGGTAGCAAGGAGTTGACGTTGGCCGAGGTGAGAGATTCAAGTGATAAGAGTGTATAGTGGTGATTGTTTGCTGACTGGTATCGTATTGGTAGGTTAATACGGCATCATTCGTGGTCAGGATCGATTCGGTTATCAAGGCTAAGGATGGTTGGTTCCCAGATTTTGTGGGGGAGAGATTGAAGGAAAATAAGAACTGGACTGCGTGGACTGATGCGGTTCTGGCGAAGCCGAGTGTGACGAATACTTGGGATGAAGCTTATACGGAGAAGATGAAGAAGAGGTTTCTGGCGAGCAAACAGAAGTAGGGTGGTCTGCTGGGTGGATTTTACTGCCTAATTGGGTGTGTAATTAGATTTGGAGAACGTATTACCATATAAAGTGTGTTTTGTGTTCGATAAGGAATTGGGGATGTCAGATGTTCTGGCTTGCAATTGCTAGCTGCGGTCAAACTTGGTAAATTTAGTAACGCCGCCTGTCTGAACAATCATAATCGAATATCAAGTTCCTCTGTCCCGTGCTTTCAAGTTTATTTTATTTCTTGTTTTTTTATCTTTGCGGGTTTTTATTTTTACAGTTTAATTCCAACGGCACCGCGTACGCGTGGAATGATCAGGTTTCTGTCATCAGGAAATAATTCCATGTATTGGATGTTAGCTAAATGTAGTTTGTGATATGTAGGCACATACCCGGTGTCCGTAGGCAGGTGGGCTTAGAAGTTTGGGTTGGGGGGGGGGGGGGGGGAAAGAGTCAATTACGGACGGGACTGATGGCGCTGGATCAATCTGGAGGGGAGTACCTGGCAGCTGGAGGGAGTAAGATCAGCACAATTGAAGGAGGGAATGGGACCAAGAGGGAGCGGGATCAAGAGGGAACGTACGGGATCATCAAGAAGGAACCGGGAGCGGGATCAAGAAATAACGGGACCTGTGAGAATTAAAATTAAGTAAAGATTATACATAATTCTGGATCATCAAAAATCACTTAGCGTTTCAAGCCCGTAGTTAGATCATTACCGCGAAACCCCACCCCGGATATCCGAGTTTTCTGCGGCTCTGTGGATGATCGGCGTGCCTTGCTTTCAACGTTCTTGGCACACGTTCTCACCAACCAACAGCCAACCAACCCGCATCGACTCTCCTCTTGCAATAGCCGGAATACAAGACGAAACATTGATACTCCTCCCCACCTTAGAGACCCCCCAGAACACAATTTCCATCAACTAAACATCAAAAAATATCGAGTACGCCGACCAATTGATCCCAGCATCTCATATATACTCATAAGCCAAGTTAACTTAACTCCCCCTTACCAGCGCTCCACCAAATAATATCCCCAAATGGCCTCGCGATTCTCAGTGGGTCTCTTCCCTGATATGCCCCTTAAAAAGCTATCTAATTCATCATTCACTGATACTATAGCAGCTCTCCCTCCATGCTCGCACTTCACTGAGCTCTCCTTACACCCGTCTCGTCACCCCCGCCTGGAAGTCACGACAATGCCTCCAGCACCTCCGAGCCCTAAGTTCAACCCCTATCTACCTCGAAGAGAAAGCCACATCTAAGATCCCACCTCCTCCCGCCGACTTTGACGATGACCCTATCCCGCTCACCACCAGCCCAAAGAAGGCTCCCAAGACCGTGGGGTTCAACCAGCACCTACCGCTAGCGCATGAGCTCCAAGGATACTTACGCTCCCTGATGATGCAGTTCCGGGCTCCGGTGAGGTATGCGTTCGCATATGGGTCGGGCGTGTTCTCGCAGGGCGCGGCGGCGGCCCGCGCGTCGGGAAAGAAGCCAATGATCGATTTGATGTTTGGTGTTACGTACACGCAGCACTGGCACAGTCTAAACTTGGGGCAGCATAGAGACCATTACTCGTTCATGGGGACATTGGGCAGCGGTGCCATCAGCTATGTCCAGGATAAGATGGGTGCGGGGGTGTATTTCAATCCTTATGTTGAGATAAACGGAACTGTATGCTCTTCCTTATCTCAATGCCCCTACCCCCCCGGCTGCCATGGGAGATGTAGAGGCTGATTCCGTATTCCACAGCTAGTGAAATACGGCGTCACAAATATCGACACACTGAGCCGTGATCTCAAGACATGGGATACCCTCTACCTCGCCGGCCGCCTCCAAAAGCCTGTCCAGATCCTCCGTGACGACCCCAGCATCACTCTATCCTACCAGGCCAACCTCATTGCAGCCACGCGTACAGCACTCCTCATGCTCCCGGAGCGCTTCACCGAGTACCAGCTTTACTCAACTATCACAGGTATCTCCTACCTCGGCGACCCGCGCATGAGCGTCGGCGCTGAGAACCCAAACAAGATCGACAACATCGTCGACAACCAACTCGCCCACTTCAGGCTATTGTACGGAAAGGTGATAGAGCAGCTTCCAAACCTGAGCTACGAGAAGGGCGGCGGGCAGGAGTGGAGTGACCGAGCACAGCAGACGTGGTTGGTCCAGGATATGAGTCCTTCGAAACGGGCGAATATGGTGCGGAGGCTCCCGACGAGCTTCAGGGAGAAGCTGTACTTTCAGTACCAGCGGAAGTTCGCCATTCCGGCACTCGAGTTCGAGAAGATGGTGAATCTATCGGAAGACGATGAGCGTGTGGCCTCGAAGCAGGGAGGGGAGTTTGAAAAGAGAATAGTTGAGGGTGGTACCGATGAGATGGCGGATAAGGTCAAGAAGGTGATAAAGAGCACCATCAGCTGGCCGAGTACCGCGCAGAGCCTGAAGGGTGTTTTGACGGCAGGGCCGGTGAGGAGTGCAAAGTACTTGACCGAAAAGATGGGCAAGTGGAGGAGGGGAGGAAAAGCGAAGGTCGAGGAGAAAACAAAGGAAAACTAAGTGGGCGGTATATATTTATCTGTTTTTTTGGCTAGATTCTTTTGCGTAAAGGGAGAGAGGAGACTATATCCAGCTATTATCCTTTTCTCTCGAGTTTATTTTGTTCAAATCTATGTTTTATTATTCTTTTAATTTCTTTTTTCCTTTATTCTCTTCAGGACTGGCAGACTTGGAGATAAATGTGGGTGCTTGTGGCAGAGCTTCAGTTATTGGCGTTTCCCCTTTCCCTTTAGATAGTCATTTAGATTGCAATCAATTCGTCCGCAAGTGAATTTTGGCCTAGTAATGAAGCCTGGAAAGTATCAATAAGCGTCAGAGTGCACACCGGACCTACATGGTTATTCACAGATCTACTTCCACATCTCAGCCCTGTCACGGTCGTAAACTCCAGAAGTGCGCTCCCTCGTGCTATAAGCGAAACCCCATAGGAGCCTATGCCCGCTATATATAACCATGGGCCTGTTACTATCACAGGCGGAGTCGAGTTTGCTATGCTTTTTTATTATACCTCTTCAGCAGCTCTCACGGTCTCCCGGATAATTCAGGGCTAAAAGAGAGTAAACATCGGGGGTAGCTGTTGCTGGAACGAATGGCCGTGGTCGGATTTGGAATGCAGTGAGTGATGCACAGTGACTCACTCGCGCGCCTCTCTTGAAAGACCCACAAAGACCAGCTCCTCCTTAACCCATCGGATATTTCCGGTATGGACATAGGTGTCAGGACATGTAACGTAGTGTTAGGTTCGCTTCTTGTTGTAACGTGGTTATAGCTACATGTATTTAGTACACCTATAACTAGCGGGGTCGAGGGGTCACAGATCATCATCTCTTTGGTTTGTCTAGAGGACGAATCGAAATATTCAAAGCTATGTGCGTCTTGGCTGTGGGTTTGCCAGCTACAGTAGGCTTTGGAGGAGAGGGCTATCTATCACACCAAAAAACCTCATCTTGGCGGCAGATGCAGTCTGTCAGTTGTTTCGTCCTTGGAGATGCCACACTCAGTGTGTTCCGCTAGAAATACCTCGTGCAGGGAGCCGTTAGTAGCTATAGCAATGTGTACAATAGTAGTTACGGATGTCGTGGCGGAGGTGACGTGTAGTCATTATGACAACCTAGTAGTGTACTTAAGGAGGTTCCCTCCGGACCTCCTAATAGAATCATCATCATTGATACTTCTTCCGAGACACCTCCTACACCTCGCCTCGACCTCAGTGTCTGAGACAGTCAGAGGCATACCTTCAATGAAGCATATGCACCTCAAAACACTGCAGCCCTCTTGCCTCGAGACGACTCGGGAGATATAAAGCGGTCAAGTACCCTTATTCTCTCTCATCTTGAGATTATGGGATAGACTGGACCGTTGCTAATTCACACTGTATGTGTACAGCACACAGTTTCAGATTCCTAAGTATTTAATTGTGTATTGGAGGATTCATGGTATATCAACTCACAAGATAAGTCCAGCCATTAAGAGATAAGATTTTCTAATGTATAATCAAAGTGGAAACAAAAATTATGATAATAATAAAAGGGGGGCAAAAATCAAACCAAGTGTAAGTCCAGCGCCCGCCCATACCCATACCAACCATATAAACAAAAGAAAAGTCTCACAAAAGAAAACTAGAACCCTCTCACTCACTCCTCTTTTAAAGACCCGTGACGGCCGCCACTGCCGCCGCCAACGATATCGCTTTTCACCTTCCCTAGTTTAGCCCCCGCCGCCTTTCTACTCTGAATCCTCTGTAAAGGGTTTGGAATATCCTCCGCCTCCACCTGATCCTCCATACCACTGCCCATGATCCTACTTGTCAACCTCCCCAACGAGTTCCCCGTCGTCACGGTCCTTCCATCCTCTTCGCCCTTATCGGGGCCTGCAGTGCGGATCTGCCTAATGCGCTGCACATAATCACGATACGTCGGCCTATTCAGAAGACCTGACCTAAACTCGTTCGCACCCACCAGCATCTTCAGCAGGTCCACCAGCTCCTCCACATACTCAATGCACTCCTCGAGCGCCGCCGTGGCCGCGTTCCACGACAAGAACTTTAGCCGCAGTGCCCGCCGCTTTGCGAGCGATGCCGGGTGAACACCCTCGTGCGATTGCTCGTCCTCCTCCTCCATGAGGAGCTGGCGGACGCGCACTACCATGCGTAGATGCGCGATCCGCGCCGAGGGGAGAAACTGAGGGAGTGGGAGCTTGGTGGTTAGGGCTTCGTGGCAGGCGAAGAGCATTAACGTGATGGAGGCGGCAACGTTGCGGCGGTAGTTGTAGACGCGCGCGTTGTACTGTTCGAGGATGGCCGAGCCGTAGGCTTTGCGCATTTGAACCAAGTTTTCCATACGGTCGACTATCTGCCGGAGAACAAAGATGATCTGAGAGGCATACAGGTTAGGGGACTAAACTACTACTATGGAATTCACTCAGGTAAGATGGATACCTCTTTGTAGACGACTTCTTGCATCTCGAAGCTGCCCTTGAGGCGGGGCTCCTGTCGGGTGTAGGTCAGAAATGTCTCTGCGCTTGCTAATGATGCCTCGGCCTTCTTTCGCGCCCGCTCAAACTTCTTGAAGACCCGCGGCGAGCTGGTGATGTTTCGGATCTCGTCTACGCCATAGGCAATACACGATTCCATTTTATTGATCTGGACGATGGCGGAAGCCAAACTCTCCTTCAACCTCACCCGTGCCTTTGCGGGCAGAATGATCATTTGCACCAAGGTGGCCACACACCCGCCTAGTTAAAGCAATCATTCAAATTAGCAAATAATTCCCTCGCCCCTTCTAATATCATCCCTTACTAGATAAAACAAAATGTTAACTCACCAATCAGCATAGTCACCGTCCTCTTGTAAAAGTTCTCCTCCGAGCTACCGGGCACAGTCTGCAAATGCGTGCTCACCGCAACCACACACATACTGATCGTACAAACCATACCCGCCTTCATATACTTTGTCCCCAGCTGGACGTAATAGCTGGGTATTGAGCCAATCATAATCATCACCGCAATCACGACCGCATTCCCTCCCCTGGCTTTATATGCCGCAAAGCCCCACGTACTCCCAATCACGGTCCCCACCGCCCGGAGTGCAAAAATCCATATCGTTGACCCCACCGCATTCTCAAAAACGAGAATAAAGATCAACGCCACCCATACCCCACGGTTCAGATAAAACCACTCCGCCCAGCTCCTGACAAATGCCGGCCACGCACAAATCATCACTCCCAATGTCAGCTTAAACGCATACAGCACGTCGTCGCTAGCCGCCACCCACTCCAGCCAGTCCGCCAGCTTCTCCCGCACCTTCTTCGCCTTCTTTTCACGCCGTCGGCGCTCCCGCGTCAGCGTCTCCCGACTCGAACTATAATCCGACTCCTCGCCGTCCGCGCCATCCACGGCAAACGCAGCCCTCGTTACAGACGGCATCCGGTCCGCCTCCTCCCGCCCAGAGAACAACCACTTGCGGAACCTAATCTTGGGAAACCAGAGGCGCCGGCGCTCTCGGCGCTCTAGCCGCTTCTCGACCAGTCCTCGACTGCACACCAGCATGTCCAGCGTATGGCTGGCCGCCTGCCGCAGGTTCAGCATGAACGACGAGATCAGAAAGACCTCATCCCGTGGCATCACGTCTACGTCCCCCTCCGCGTCCGCCACAGGCTCCGTCAGCACCGCAGCACCCTCAAGTGCGTCAGTAGTCAGCTGCCCAAAGCGTGAGATCGCGGACGAAAGGGTGTCAATATATATATCCAGCTCCTCCAGCAGGACGCCATGCGGGCGCCGCGGCGTCCCGCCCTGCTTGTGAGAGGGGAGCGTCGGCACGTCGTACGTGTAGGCAACACATGTGTTCACTATGTCAATCGAGCGGTCTATCACCGCCTGTAGGCCGTTTAGCGGTTGCTCGACTCTGGAGGTAGGGGGCGAAAGGGGCATCGTCAGTCAATGAGTCATCGGCTGTCACTCGAACTGTCATCATGGGACATCACTCGGGCCACTCACCGCCGTAGGAGGTAGCGTAGTAGTCGCTCATCGCCGCCCTCGATCTCGCGCTTAGGCCGCAGCTTATCGATCTCGTCTTTCTCTTTCTTCTCTGTGTCGACGCCTTGCTGCCGCCCCAGAAGCGCGTACTCGCTCTCGCACGCACCAACAAGACTCACGGTGTTTGCCACCAGGCGCTTGATGCCGCGGCTCGCGATGGGCCGCAGCTCCCACGGCGCTAGCACAGAGAAGGCAAGTTCGAAACTACACTCTGTCAGTGCGCCCTTGCAGCCGGCAACCTGCCGGCGGAGGTCGGCCTTTGAGGCCGTGAGCTCGCGGAGGAGCTTGTCGTCGCCGGTGGCGGAGGCGTAGGCGACGAAGAGGGCGTTGGCGGAGCGCTGGACCTTGATGGTGGACTGCAGGGTCTGGATGGTGGTGAGACCGAGGTAGGTGCTGCCAAACTCTGGGAAGACGAGGACACTGACGAGGAGGACGATGGCGACGGCCGTGAGGATGGGGTAGAGGAATTGTTTAGGGAACATTGGCGATACTTCGAATGAGGGCGAGGTCTACGATGGGTGGATTTACAATTGTAAAAATCAGGTGAATGCTCTTTGTCTCTCTCATGCCTACATATGAGTCTACTGGAGGATGGAGGGGATGTACCAGTCCGATAAGCACCGGGAATATCATCAACAACACTAGCAGATACAGTCGCGGCGTCGAGCTCCGCACATAGCCATGAACGAAGAGCGCTATCACTACAAACACTGCGCGGATGGACATCATGGCCTGGGGGTTCGAGGCATGTACGAGGGAGCCCAGGTAGGTTGCGAGGGTGGTCCAGGCGACGCCGATCAGCGCACCGACGGCGGCGAGGATTAGGGCTGGCAGAGGTGAGTCAATGATTCTTTGTATGCTTTTTTTCAAGGGCAGGGCGTGGTACCTTCTACCATGGATCCGAGGCGGCGGCCGGGGTGTCCTGGCAAGTTGTTAGAAAAAGCGCGGGAGGGAGACTCATGGCGATAGTGGTTATACCGAAGCTGTGGAAGAGTCAGTACCAGGGCCAATCATGGGAATGGCAGGAAAACAAATGAGTGCGGGGGGGGCCAGGACACAAACACAGTCGTTATGGAGGCCAGGTAGGCGGCGGGGCCGTATACATCTTTATCACTGGATCAGCACACTGAACCACTCGTAGACATATCGCAGCAAGAGTAATAGTAACAAAAGAATACCATACGTCGAATGTTTGGCAGGAGCGTGATGATAACTACATGCAGTGCCACCAGTCAAATGCCAGCCTTGACTCCAGCCATTCACAACCAACGGAAACAGAGTAATACTGCAGCAGGAACATACCAGTCAGAGTTGTCGCAAGAACACACTTGAATATCCGCTTCGGCAGCCTATCTGTACACCAGTAAGCATCCCCCATCTGCCCACGCGACACCACCGGACCGACCGCCCGCCCAACCAACCAACCGACCAACCGACCGACGTCACACACACACACACACAGACAGAGACATACATACCTCTCGTCAGTTCCGCCTTGAGCGCGTTCCACCGCTTTGTCGCCTTCAGCATCGCACCGCTGCTACTGGCCATTGCATCCAGGTACGATTGGGTGGAGAAGAAGGGGTTGAAAGGGGTTGAAAGAGGGGAGGAGGGGGGGGGGGGGGGGGGTGGAAAAAAAAAGATGAGGAGTCTCACAGAAAAAAATTGTGTCCCTTAATTTTTTTTTCTTTTCTGTTATGCTGGGAGCTGCTGGGTGGAATTAATTAATTAAGCTTTCGGGCTTGGCGGCAGAGCTCATCACGCATAAAACCGGATAGATGGCAAGCTGTGGACAGGGGGGCAGACCGGGGCAGAGAGAGTGAGATGTGATGGGTGTGATGGGTGTGATGGTGTGATGGGCGATGGGTGTGATGGGTGTGATGGGTGTGATGGGGGCCTGGGAATGGTTGATAGTGGGAGAGGGAGGGTGAGAGGGTGTGGCTTGCTTGGCGGAGTCGTCATCGTGGGAATGGGGAGAACACTCTGTTGCTCTCTTGCTCTCTTGCTCTCTTGCTCTTCTTCTCTGGCTAGCAACAGCCAGCTTTATCTACACGACGATCTCTCCCACTCCCATCTCACACTGCACCACACACACACACACACACACACACACACACACACAGACAGACAGACAGACAGCATGCCCCCTCCCTCCACCGTAATTGCAAGTTCTACCCCGCACCCCCTCTCCTCTCCCCCTCCACACACGCAATCTAACAAACCACACACACATATAGACAAAGCTCAAAGTAGCGCTGAAGCTCTCCGTCTCGCGCCTGCGCATGGTGCAGCAGCGCGAGACGGCCCTCGCAAAGGTCAACCGCCGCCAGATGGCCCAGCTGCTCGAGCAGGGCAAGGAGGAGTCGGCGCGCATCCGCGTCGAGAACATCATCCGCCAGGACATCTCGGTCGAGCTCATGGAGATCCTGGAGCTGTACTGCGAGCTGCTGCTGGCGCGCGTGCAGCTGCTGGAAGCAAAGTACGTAGCAAGCTTGGCATGGGGGGTGTGAGAGGAGGGTGCTGACTGTGGAGTAGGGAGTGCGACCCAGGCCTCGAAGAAGCAATCAAGAGCATCATCTACGCCGCGCCCCGCACCGAGATCAAAGAGCTGCAGCAAGCGCGCCAGCTGCTCATCGAGAAGTACGGGAAAGAGTTCGCCCTCGCCGCCATCGAGAACACCGACAACAAGGTTGGCGACCGCGTGCTCAAGAAGCTGCGCGTCGAGCCGCCGTCCGAGACGCTCGTCACGCTGTACCTGAAGGAGATTGCGCGCACGTATGGTATTGCGTGGGGCCGCACGCCGCCGTCCAGCCCGCCGCTGCCGCCCGCTTACGACGACGACGAGCCGAGCACGGCCGAGGCGGTCCTGGGCGATGCGACGGCGGCGGAGCTGGCGCCGCCGAGGACCATGAGGGGCGCGGTCAATGTGGCGCCGCCGTCGCCGAGTACAGAGAATGTGCATCCGACGATTAAGGTTCCGGGCCCCGCGGCGGTGGTGCCGGTGGCGAGGAAGGGGCCGGCGGTGGCGGCGGCGAAGAAGAATCCGCTGGATGATGATGATCTGGCGGCGAGGTTTGCTGCGCTGAAAAGGTTATAGGTTTTCTGGGGATATCTTTGTCTTTTGCCTTTCTTTTTTTGAGCTCTGTTGGTTTTTTTTGTTTCTTGGGTGGGCGGGCTAATTCGGTGTTGTGCGGGTTTGTGGGTGCGCGTGCGAGTTGTGTGGTTAAGACATAGGACTCCTACTACTACTTCTGCTGCTACTTCTGCTACTACTGCTCTTGCTGCTTCTACTTCTGCTTCCTCTTTTGCCACTGCTGCTGCTGCTTCCGCGCCCAAAATGCCCCCCAGGACCGCTGTGCCACGTGCTAGAAGACCCATTCCCACCTCCTCCTCCTTCACCACCCGCGCACCAAAGAAGAAGGCACGGAATCTTTCAATGCCGCTTAGGGCGCTACTACTCGTGTTTGTGCTCGGCCTCGCGGCGTATTTATACCTCCAGCGCAGTGCTGTAGTGCCGTTCGGCCACTACAAACTTCAGGAGCAAATGACTAGTGTGACAACTGAAACCACGTCGGCGACTACGGGGGAGAGGGAGAGGGAGAGGGAGAGGGAGAGGGAGAGGGAGAGGGAGGTGTGTGCTGTGCCTGAGGTGACGCTTGCGGTGGGCCCTGGTGTGGGTGTGGGTGCGGGTGCGGGTAAGGATGGGGATGGGGTTGGGGAGGGGGATGGGGGTCAGGGGGAGTGGGAGTGGTTTGTGACGACGGGGAGGAGGTGGAGGAACTTTAGAGAGTTTGTGGGGTAGGTTGCGGGTGAGCTGCTTAGGTGAGGCGGGGGCAAAGGTGGGTATGGCGGTAAAGGTGGGAGTTGTGGGGAAGGTGTGATTGGGATGAAAGGAAGAGGCGGAGAACAGAAAGAGAAGAAAGGGGGGGGGGGGGGGGGGGGTTATAGGTATAAGGAGACGATGGTAATGAATGATAAATAGCTAGTAATAACAATAACAATAACACACCCGCCTATTTCGGGCCCCGGTAGCGTGGCGTAGGTAATGATATGGATATGCTAAAAAGCGGAGTTGTTGTCGTTCTTGTTTTTATCATACTTACTTAGTAGCCGTGCTGAGGGACGAGTGATAGTCTATGATTTAGTACAACCAAGTGAGTGAATACATACATCATATCAATACCATATCAGTTAGAGCTCTAATATAAGAGAGCAGTGAATCTAATATCACACCAGGTAGGGACTTGGCTATGTCTGTGGCTGGTAGGTGTGGTTTGTTTTCCGGTGTGATTTGGGGGTCTTTTTCTTCTTTTAGCTCCAAATCCATAGTCTAGTTCCCCAACTGCTTTTGTCGCCACACTACTTCGAGACAGACAAAAGTTCAAATCAAAACGGAGACTAATTAGGATAATAGTAAATGTCTTCTGTATCAGGCAGAGGAGGACAGAACGGTAGAAGAAAACTATTTTGCCTTCCCCGCCAGCAAAAAGAGTTCACAGCCTTAACTGTTACGTCTCTTTCTACGTCCGGAGGGGGGGTTGAACGATCGCAGCCGTGGTACAGAGTGTGACCTCTATACCGCTGGACCATCCAACCCATGGTAACAATGATTTCGTTAGTGTTATTGACTGCGTGTTTAGGCGAGTCGGCTCTCATTTTTAAGCTAGTTTGGCAATACCGCATGGGGACGGCTCGGAGATGGAATGGCTCCTACACCAATATTAGGTACGGGCAGTACTGACCACCACTTGCTGAGACACGCTCTGCACCTTTGCGGAAAAGAAAGAGAGGGAATAAGAAGTGCTTCTGTTGCCAGATTTTGTCAACAAAACAACTGATTGATATTCTTAGTTTATTATGCAGAGTACAAACCATTCGCAACCAGCGCACCATAAGGGGAAGATAAACCAACCCTCTACCCGGTTTTCTGAGGGTTGGGGGAGAGTATGAGACCAAATCTTGAACCAAGTTTCACACACTGTTGGTTGGGTGAACTTACCCTTTTCGCGCGGTAAGGAGGGTTCTCGTGCGGTCATGAGATATCACTCGCTGCCGCCAAGTCGCAATTGTTGCGGTGGGATGTAGGTGCAATAGGAGGATGTTGTGGCACTTCTACCGGCCTGTAAATTAGAGGTTGTGGATCGCTAGAGTTATCCGGACCAAGTGCATTTACGCGAGTGATAGTTCGTAATGCTGTAGCTGTTGGACAAATGCCCTCTGGTGGATAGGGCGTGGTGAGTGGTAAATAACTGAGGAAGGTTTAGGAGTTTATTCTATTGCTCTGGTTGGTAATAACTGATACATTATGTATATTATAAATCGAGAATTGTCTCCATCCTTTCTCTCTCCTGTCTGTAGTCTATAGGCTGGCAGTTAAAGACTGGCTTTGATGAACTCCACTAGCACAAGTACGGTGTGTGGCCCATCTCTAGTTCCTGGGTGAACATACATGTACTTATTTCTAGATGGATTGGAGGATTCATACTTGGTGTTCTCCGGGCGGGGATGGGCGTAGTAACGTACTACACTAGACTCTCGCTATAAGGAACAAGTATTTGATATAAGGATATACTCGCTATAAGGATACCAGTGCCCGGTCCGCAACCGCCGTTTTGCTAGCATTCCCCACTTTCTATAAGGATATTTCGCTATTAATTCGCTATAAGGATACATATTCTTGGCCCCGACCATATCCTTATAGCGAGAGTCTACTGTACTAGTCTCGTACCAATTCCCTACTAGCAGCAAGAAGGATGGAAGCAGGGGGGCCGGGGGGCTGGGGACGAGCCTAACGTACTACATGTAGATGTACGTACAAGTACATATAAAAGTATAAAGTATTTGATTATAGAATTTTCCTAGGACCCATGCACTATTTTCTGCACGTTCATTAAGATGCACTGTCCTCTAAAAACACCGCGCCCCACAACCACACGACTTACTCTACGTTATGTGAGAACTCTTATCTGTTACTATCAATTGAACGACTTTTTATTCATATCTTCCTGGACTATTTGACATTTCCAATTTAACACAGTAATGGTGACCCCAGAGCCCATCCCACAAAGGATAAACTCAAACCGCGCTAGAAAGCACAGTCCTATCAACCCCTGCTGCCCTCCGGCCAAGCCGACTTCTCAAGCCCATAAAATTGAATGATGCGCCCAATGGTACCCACTCTTCCGTCCCCAAAATCATCCATCAAGCTCTCGACCATCCCACCCAAAATGCGGACCTTAATAACCTCCGCCCAACGCTCGGCCGGATAATCGGAGAGCACGCGGATATTGAAATGGTGCACAAGCTTCATCCTCACGACCTCATTATGGCCCCTAAAGTGCTCTGGCTTGGTCAGGCAGGACGGCATCCACTCGACACATGAAGCGAACAGGTTGGGCACATACAGCCCCCCCGGAACCACACGCTTCGCTGTCAACTGCTTCATCAGCTCATAGCCGTCGGAGGCCAACACTGCGGTCGAAAGGTCAAACAAGCTGTTCAGAATTCTTGGCGACAGCCTTCGGCGTAGCAGGAACGGGTTCATGTCGTCGTACTGGAACTGGATGGCGTGCAGCCAGGCCGCAAAGAAACGGCCCAGCGAGATCGTCCACTCTCCGTCGAAAGGTCTTCCCATAGCCATATAGCCAAGACGTATGGCACGCTGCTGCTCGTAGAACTTCTTCTCGACGCTGCGGAAGACACGGTAGCTCTTTCGGAGGTTGGGAATGTCGTCGGGGACGAGGAAGAAGTCCTTCGGCAGCGTTGTAAAGGGTGCATGGAGGGTGGTGGGACGCTGGAAGTGCAGGATCGTGAGGATCTCGGGGCCACAGCGACCGAAGAGGCGGCGGACGCGGCGGGTGATGATTTGGGTATGAAAAAGCAGGAATATGTGATAGTGGGTGCGCGAGGTTTGGATGAAGGAGACGATATCGGCGAAAGTCATGGAAACCATGAGCTCGACAATGACGCACATGGGGATACGATCGAAGGGGGAGATATACGGACGAGGAGGTGGGAACTGAGGGCGGTTCATTTTTTCTGGAGATGGGTTTTGGGTGGTTTCGGATGAGGATTGTGTGTGTGTGGGAAGGAGGGGGGAGAGTCGTTGGTGGGGTAAGTAAGGTTAGGTGGGGTGGGTAAAAATTCTCTGCAATTGAGTCACTACGACCTTTATGACCCAAATTGTGGGAATTGATTAAAGCAAGGCACGCAGTTCTACACAGAATCACACGATGTCACTCGATTCTGTCAACCATCAAATCAACCCGAATTGGAGGCCAAGAAAATAAGACTAGACCTTGATCGTCACCTATAGTCCCTCGGTGACTCGAAAAATAAATAAATAATTAAAAAATAACTCCTTCCCCCCCGACGCCTTATTCTTTGGTTGCTGTCACTTGTACTCTAATCTTATCTCGATATGAACAAACGAGTTGGCCAAGCTACATTAGAGCGTATTTAAATTTGCTAACCGTCAACCTTGAAAATTGACACTTCGCTACTCTCCAAGGCGACACCCACAAGTGTCAATTTTTGGGTGTGGTTTTTTCCCGGGCCAAAATGATATAAAATGCACTTACCGGACATCACAGTAATTATCATCCTGTTGCGGCTTGCGCATTTCATATACTGTCAGCGTACATATACCTATCGCAGGTAGCGTGAGAAGTTATTTGATCTCAGAGTTACTCCAATCACGCCGTGTCAATTTTGCCTTTTGCAACTTCAGAAACGATATTATCTAGTAAATACGCTCTATTAATTGTCATTTTGGGGGTGGAGTCGCTTGCCGGACTGTGATTTACAGTGCTAATGATATCAAATCTACAGGCTAGACACAGTATGTAGTTGACATCATGGTAGTGGCTGGCGCATTTTATATACTGCCTGCGTATTTCCCAGGTCGCGTGAGGAGCTATTTTCTTCTGAGAGTTGTTCCCATAATACCAAGCCAAATTTGAAGTGGATACAATGAACAAGCATTCAAGAAAAAACAATTTCAATCCTCCTAGTAGTGTGAGATCACAGACCGAACTATTGTAACCTCCGACTTTTTGACCACTATTTTGAGAGTAATCCGATTGAAGGCCAGCTTAAGGACCAGGACATATGGGTCAGCACATGAGCTAAGAATTGGCCGACAAAGAATATGGGCAAGCTTAAAATTGCCCGCCCTCTCCTCAATAACTGTATCGGGGCAAAGTTCACTACTGTAAATAAGCAACCATCTTGATGGCACAATTAAGAAGCTATGCACTATCTACACTAGCTCAATATTTGTCACAAGTATCTATCAAATTAACACGCCAAGTCTCCTTAAACCATTACTCAAGTTTATCCAGATGCTCCAACCTCGTCAACACTACCTGCTTGGAGGTTTCCTCGATCTCGCCCGCAAGAAACACCTCATCCAGGATCGCATAGACCTTGTAAAAGTTGAATACCAAGTCCAACTCACACACGTTCCCAAAGAACGCGTCCAGGACCTCGACAAAGAAGTGGATCGCCTCGAGGTATGACAGCTCGTTGTCGTTCGCGTCCACGCACACGCAGAAGAAGAGGCCGGCGTAGCGACGGTATACGATTTTATTGTTCCGGAACTGCGCTCGTTAGCTAGGTGCATGGCGAGGAGGGGCGGATAACGTAGGCCGAGTGTACCTCGACAAAGTTTGATTGATTTTTCTGGTCCCGTGGCGCAACAAGCCTGTGGACCTGAAACAAGGGGAAGTTGGGTTAGCAAGCGTTGAAACATTCGGCTAGGCGACAATGACGGAAGGGCAAAGCTTAAAGCAACGTTAAACGTACCTCTCCCTTCAACTTGACCTTCTCCTCATCCTGCGAAAATGTCAATATCCTATCTCCGCGCGCAATTGCTGTAGCGCCCGTGATGGGCAGAGGAGGATGGGGTTATTGCGTACATCGTACGGTGCATACCACTTTGCAAGCCGGGTCTTGCCTCTGTGTCCGCGCGCCCGGTCTGTCAGCCAATCTTCAGGGCCGAGAGGTGCGATGGGGGGAGGAGCTACATACTGTCGGTTCTGGATAAGGATGAAAGAAAGGACCATGGCCGGCGAGAATCGACGGAGGTGAGCTGAGAGGTTGTTTCGGGGTTGAGGTGAAGTGCTTCTTCTGGCGGGAGAGCTAAGCTTCCGTGCTTGCTGATTCAGGGACCGTCACGTGGTATAGTTCCGTTTTGGTTCTAGGGGATTTTCGGGGGGGGGGGGGGGGGGGTAATGACAGGTTTTGACACTAATTAAAAAAAATGCCACCGTTCAGAAGGTAAGACATTAGGGCTCTAGGGATATGGAAATAAAGGATCTGTGATCGCTTTAAGCTACCTGGACGAATGTACCGGAAGTGTAATGATGAATGTAGTGCTACCTCATACATGGACAACTAGGCCGTGCCTGAAGCCATAGTACTAGAGACTTCATATCTGTCAATTCCAAAGTTGAGTACACATATGACATAATTCAGATGAAGACAAGCCGTTTGAAATAACCAAAGCACATGCATGCCTAAGTATGCCACCGCTTGAGCTTAGAAACTACACTGACTTCAGACTTTATCTCCACTACGTTTGAACAGTATTCGCTTTATCTATTGATAATATTCAAGGAGAATGGTACAGTTTGAAGCTGATGTGAGACAAGAAACAAATTCTTATGATTATACGCTAAAGTATCGATACTTGCAAAGATCACCCGTGGAACCGCAGGTCCCCTCAATATTTACCACAGCACAGATATACAAAAGGAAAACACAAAGGAAATAGTAGGGAACATAGTTCCCAGAGCACTGACATCCTCTCAAGAGGGAAACAAAACAACAATTTACAATCCTCCCATCGCTAAAGACGCATCAAATTAAATATTTCGCTCACCAAACAACGATCATTAAGAACAGGGGTCCTAAAGGCCCAACGCGAAACAAAGAGTAGCGAGGAGATACCAATACTAATTTAGTTATGATATCCAACCAGTCCACCTTCTATGGAGAGCACATGTTTTTTCTCCAAACAACCTCGAAGGTGGGAAATTGTAAAATAAAAAAGCACTTTACAGTGAAAAATTGGTACAAGACCAGGGGTATAATGAAGAAGAAAAACGCAAAAAGGCGTCACCAATAAAAACGCCCTCGCACCAATGAACAGAGGCTCCCAGACCACCATTAAATAGAAAATATGGAGATAAAAATCCTTTTGCTCCAAAAAATAAGCGGAACAAGCAATGCAAAATACACCCGCGCAAAAACTATCATCAAAACATAAATTAAACACAGCTCCCGCCCTACTAAATACCAGAAATTTTCAATAAAAATCCACAATGACAGATAATTTTACAAAAAAATAGCCAAAGTAGAAAATATACTGAAAATTGCCACAGATGTCGCACTTGAGAACAATATCGATCCACCAGAGCTCAGTGGCTGATCAGTTGATGATGATGAGGGACCAACAGTGATGACACTCCCATTTTCGTTGCCAGAGGCAGCGCCGGTGGCATCCTTTGAAGATCCAGTAGTTTCAGAAGACGATCCGCTTGAAGCCTCGTTCTCATCAACGACATATAATTCGGCGCCATCATCGGGGTGGATTGCTGAGTCGTCGGATTCTTCATCGTCGCCGGAGTGCTCGTCGTCGCCTGAGTGCTCGTCGTCGCCGGAGTTTTCGGAATCACCAGAGCCTTCATGTTCTGAGTCGTTCTCGCCCTGTTCGCCCTCCTCCTCGTGGCCCTCCTCCTCGTGGCCCTCCTCCTCCTTATCCTCCTTATCGTCGTCACCTTTAGTGCTAGTGGGTTTCGGGCCCGAATCCTTAGTCGAGGATGGAGATTCCGTCTCTGTAGAAGATGATGGGTCAGTGGTGCGTGAACTCTCACTTCCAGAACTCTTGGTGGAGCTCGCACTTGAAGTCTTCTTGGCTGACGCCGTACTGCTAGCCTCTGAGGTCTTGCTAGCAGAGGATGAAGATTTAGTTGGAGTTGGTGTAGCTTTGGCAGAGGACGCGGAAGATGATTTGCTCTCGGTTTTCCCACCACCACTGCCACTTTTGCTGAACACAACAATGTTTGCCTTTGCACCCTTGGGTACAGAAACAACGCAAAAGTTTGCTCCGCCAGCGCCAGGTGGGTTCTTCTGTGAGACTTCGTTGACACTGTGCTCGTTGGGATCAATGTAGCAGGGAAGACCGCCACACTTTCCACCTTCACACTCAATCTTGACACCCCAATCAGGCATGACATCCCTGAAGGTGACATCGGGCTCGATGTAAATGGGATTCCAGCCGATTGTGACGAAAGTTACGCCAGAGTCCACTTCGTTTGCACCGGCAACGTAAGGAGACCAATTGCCAACTGGCTTGTCCTTGGTTCCCCAGACACATGCTTCTTCAGGGTTGACACCTGGAGGGTTGATGTAAAAGCTATATTCGAGTTAGTTGGTTCTATTTATTTTAACTTTGGATAAATATGGAGTTTTTCTCACTGTGCTGCAGTTCCGGCCCAGTAAGATGTATCAGGCACTGCGAGATCGGACATGCTCTCAACGAGGGTTGGGATAAGCATTGCCTCGTTACCTGGCAAGACGGTCTGGCAAACCGAGACCTGACCGCCAGCCTTGTTCTTGCAGCTAACAGTTCCAGCACCATCATAACAGTAGGGCTTCTTAGGGAATGGCTTTTCGATCTCGCCATCCTCGTTACAGTAAAGGCCTCCATTCTACCTCGATTGTTAGCCCCTTCAATATCAAGTAAGCCATCCCTGCTCGAATATCTTACCATTGACTGTGGGTATGAGTATGTCTTTGCACTAGGATCCCATTGGGCCATCAATTGACCTGGGGGGCAAGCATATGGGCAGTACATCCCTGTACACCGGTTGGTTAGACAATAGCTTTTCCACTGGTGCATAACCTATCACTCGACATACCAGGCTCGCACGGTTGATCTGGGGACATGGCCCATCCAGCGTTCTTTTCTCCTGGTGTTACGGCGATCAGACCAGCATCTTTAGGGAATTCGCATGTCGAGCGTTTTGTGATCTCTCCTCTCTTGTGGGCGTGGACATGCATGTGCCTTCTTGCCATGGCGGCATGAGATTCTGCGCTGACGGCCGACAAAAAGAAAAGCGCCGCAGCGGCGACTGTGGAGAATTTGAAGGAGTGCATTATTATTATTAGTTTTTTGGGGGTATTTTTTGAATTAATGATGGTGATGGTTGGTGTGATTTCGATAGAAGGAGTGACTATTCCTAGAGGGACAGTTGCTGTAAAGAGAATGTAGTGCGTCGAACTCGAAAGAGTGAGAGTCGACTGCGACTGTAGAATGTTGACTGGGGGGGCACCTTCGAGCGAAAAGAACGTCGACGACAAGGTGAGGAAAAGAAGAAGGGGATGTGAAGGGGGAGACGGTCATAATAACTGATGGAGCCATGGCTGCTTGCTCCACACACGAACCAACGGGCGGGTCGGCGCAGAACCTCTGAGAGACCCAGCTAGGTGTGCAAGGTGCCGCAAGGGGAGTCTCCACGATGTGATTGAATTCGGCCCTACCAACCTACCAAACCACCTACCTGCCTAGACCCAACCTAACCTACCAACAGCCTCTCTCGAATTATGGAATACCACATTATGATACAGGCTACATGATCTAACTACCAGAGATTCCGGTCTCACTAATTAACCTTATGAGGGCTGCAGTGCACGGTTTATCTTTCGCTATAGGCAGTACGAGCAATATACGATTGGTCAGATCGGGTTCGAACGTTAACCAGGGGAGGTGTGTGGACGTATTAAGAGCCTTCCCAAGGTGGATTGGGAAATTGAGGCAAGGAAGCCCTGAGACCAGTTACAATAAAGGTAGGTAGTAAAGTGCAAGCTTAAAAGCCTAATAACATTTTGGGAACCCCATAGCTGGCGCTAATGCACGGATTTTAGATTGGATATGACGCCCAAAAAATAGACATGAGCTTTCAGAATGGACGAGTAATATCTGGGTTCCTTCCTACTCCAGCGGCACATGGAGGCCTCCATGGATAGCAGTGGGGGAAGGGAATGGGGAGAATTGCGGAGGTAACTACTCTGGGTAGGGAGGAAAGAGCTGATTTGGAGGAACTAAATGTTGATCTTAAGACTTTTGGGGGCGGTGGGCAGCACAGAGTAGATAGAGAAACGAGGCACAGAATGGATGGATATTAAACAATGCGCTGTGCCGTAGGCATGTGTGCGGTGGGCAGGTAGAGTACGGGTTTTTGTTATGTAGGTACGGAACAGGATTTCAGATCAGGTACGGATTCTCTCTTTTCTATTCTGATGCCATGGCCAGCCCAGCCCATAGTAGCAAGAGGATTTTAAGTTTTTCTTCGGCGTTTCGGGTCACTTCCGAAGAAAGCCAAAGCCCAGAAGTGCATACGATCCACATCCACAAACAAAGTGCAACTCCCCTTTTTCATTTCGTTTCGTCTCATCTCACTCTTTCCTTTTTTTTTTTTTTTTTTTTTTTTTTTTTTTACGTCTTTTCGCTTTTTCGCTTGCAGAACAGGCGAGAGTCACTGCACGCACGCTGCACAGTGGCGTATCCAATTCGCCCCCTGGCCCTAACTCTCCTAGTCAGTGCGCGAAGGGAGCTCTCCCCACAGATCAGATCATCGAACTCGTTTTCCGACCCTTTTTCTCCCCTGGTCTCCCCGCGAATTGGAACTAGTGCCTAGTCTAGGTAGTTTTTGAGCTCAACCAACGCAGGTCATGTGATGCTTGTTTTTGAGTGTTGTTAAATTTACACAACAGACAGGATCGTCCGCACGGTGTTAATGTCGCTCTCAGGAAGCGAGCGAGGCGAAGGCGAAGAGGTGAAGAGGGTCTCACTCATGCTGCTGCAGGTACGGCGGCGCGGTGCCTGGGCGTTGGCACAGCAACTGCATGAAGGGTTGGAGATTGCGTTCTTGAAATGGGCGGTAGAGAGCAGAACCTACTCTTACTCTTGCTCTTGCTCTACTCTACCTGCCTACCTACCGCTGCCGGTAGTGGAGTAGTGAAGATAGAGTACATACTCGAAGGAAAGCTCAAAGTAAATCAGGGGCATGCCCTCACCCACCACACCTATCGAGTCGTGCACTCTTCACACACACAGCGGCGCTCAAGATCGAGGAAAGCACTCCGAAAAACAAAATACTCATCACCACCACCGCCAACGCGCGCCAGAGTAATTTTTTAGTTTTCAAGCCACCGACGACGTTCACAAGGCACCCCAATCTCGGCGCAGAATGCCCCTTTTTCGCAAGATTGAGGATCTAGGCGCACACATGTGGCACCCCTCCCTCCCCCCCGGCGCGGCCGATGGAGTGGAGTGCATCTAGCTATCATAGATTGGGGAATGAGAGGCTATTACATGATGATTGGAGTAGGGCTCTGCGATAGCGGCGCTAAGATTATAAATGTGCGATGTGTGGTATTTGAGTTAGACGGCTAATAAGGAAGGCTTTTGACTCAGCTGGCTCAATTAATATGGTGTTACGAGATTCGCGATGATTGTGGAATTGGATTTGTGTGGATCAGAGGAGATTGATTACTCTTCTCTAGTTATGAATCCACGGATGTATATAGGCAGAGTATGTATGATTTACCTTTAACTGTAGATCCCAGAGATGCCGAATCGTATCGAAACAGAGTTGGCCGTTGATGTAAGAGGATCAAGAGGACGAATAATAATCAGCTAGCATCATCGACCCTGTCCCGGTGAAGGTGCACACAGCTAGCTGAGGGGATCTTAGTCGTTGGTTGGAGGGCCCTGATTACCAAGGCTGCTGCTAGTAACCACACACCATCCCTCCCCCCCACCCCGCCAGCCTAATCCAACACATCTGCATCCCCGCTGACATCACTCGCATCGACAATCATTGATACCCGTCAAAACGTCTGTCAATCCACAGCAGCAGATAAACCTACAATTCAATATATTCACCCCAGATGAGCTCGACGCCCCTCCGCTTCCCAGGCCCAAACCGCTTCAGGGCCGACAAAGAGAAAGACCAGACGCCCGAGGCCAAAGACCGTGTCGTCCAGCAGACAGACCAAGATGCAAGCCAGTCCCGCCTCAGCGCCGTAGAGACCGGATATCTCATTGACCCGTTTGCGCGAGCGTTCGTTGAAGGGCCCGTCCAGAAGAAGCTGCCGCTGATTAATCGAGGTTTGCCGGACTCTATAATCCTCCCCAAGAAGAAATCTAACAAACATACCCTCTATAGGAACCTACGTGCGCACCACCGCAATCGACCAGCTCGTCACCCGCTTCCTCGCCTCCACGCCCGCAAAAAAACAAATCATCTCCCTCGGCGCCGGCTCCGACACGCGCTACCTCCGCCTCCTCACCACCCACCGCGCCGCCGCCGCCTCCCTCCTCTACCACGAAATCGACTTCTCAGCCGTCACCTCGCGCAAGATCCGAGCCCTCACCCGCGGCGCCCCCTCGCTGGTCTCGGAGCTGCTCATATCGCCCCCGACGGCACTGACGGCCGATGCACTAGCATCGGAGCACTACCACATCCACCCGCTGGACCTGCGCACGCTGCACCCCGGCTGCGCGCTCCCGCAGGGCGTGGAGCGCGGGCTGCCGACGCTGTTCATCTCCGAGTGCTGTCTGATCTACCTTGCGCCGCAGGAGGCGGACGCCATCGTGCGCTGGATCACGGGGGACTTTAGCGGCGACGTCGGCGTCGTGCTGTATGAGCCGATCGGCGGCGAGGATGCCTTTGGGAAGGTGATGGTGCAGAACCTGGCGGCGCGCGGGATCGTGCTTAGGACGCTGAAGAAGTATTCGAGCCTTGAGCGGCAGAAGGAGCGGCTGCGGGTGCTGGGGCTGGCGGGCGGGCAGGAGGCGGCGGATGTGGACTTTCTGTATGAGCGGTGGGTGGGCGAGGGGGAGAGGGGGCGGATTGGCGGGTTGGAGATGCTGGATGAGATGGAGGAGTGGAGGCTGTTGGCGAGGCATTATTGTGTGGTGTGGGGGTGGAGGGGTGGGTTTGGGGGGTGGGAGGGGGCGTGGCCGGTGCAGGGTGGGAGTGGGGTGTGATTGGTTGTGGTATGTTTTTGTTTTTGTTTTCTCTCCGGTTGTTTTGGGTGTGTTGGAGTTGGTGGGCCATGGGGTTTGCATTTTTTTCTTTCTTTTTTTTTCTTCGTCTTCTTTGCTTTCTTGCGTTCCTGAGCTCTGTAGCTGGGTTGCATTGTGTGCTGCGGTACTCATCATACCAGCGAGAGATTAGCCAGCTGCGTGCATCTCATTTTCCTTCTCCTTAGGATTTTTTTTCTCCCAGATGTATATAGTCATAAATCATTGACATCCCACCCTCCCGATAGCACCCTGTAGAAGCTCCATAGCCTCCTTAACAGTGACCGATCTGGATCAAGAACAAAGCGAAGATAAAGAGTATCACTCTGTAATTAAATGTATCCAGCCATAATCTTACTTGAGCTGCAGATATAATGGCCTCTGGTCTCGAAAGCTAGCTATAGCCCGCCCTATCTCTCTAGCCCGAAGGTACTAGATATCACCCACGGAACATGGTGGATAGGGCGCGGACTATAGTTGGGTGTGTTTCTGGTATTCGGAGGTGTTTGGTAATTGGGCGTTGTCAACCGTTGTCGAGGAAAACCCCATCAAAGCTCAAAATCAGCAAAAGCCAACTTTATAACCGCCTCAAACAACCGCTCAAAGTCATCCCACGGTCAGTATGATTTAATTCCATATAGTTTAGAAGTAGATCTATCTTTCTATACAATAATCTTATCTTCCATGCTTTTAGAATCTTCACATTTTCCTGGCCCCTGATCCCACATCACAACTCAGAGACATGCTGAATTCTGAGTACTTGAATATCTTCTTTAGATACCTTACTACTCGTTGGCAAATTTTGCCCATCTGGTGGTGGTTGACCAAACACCCCCGAATACCAGAAACACACCCAGTTGTA
Organism: Morchella sextelata; assembly: GCF_020137385.1. NCBI lineage: Eukaryota > Fungi > Ascomycota > Pezizomycetes > Pezizales > Morchellaceae > Morchella > Morchella sextelata. The sequence goes on from NW_025408632.1 coordinate 831,976, forward strand.
GTGGCAAGTTGTGACACTGTATGGGTATAGACTCCAATCTTCCGTCTAGTGGTTGTCTAGCTGCAGGTGTGAAGTAGGTACTCGGACTAATAAGGCCGGCTGTAAACCGGCCTTTGAGCAGGTAGTAAGATTATGTGTAAGCCAGAAATAAGCATTCGAGACTACTGCGCAGATAGAATGTGTTAGAGAAGACGCCCCGCGAGCTGCGTGTCTAGTGAAGCCCGAGACAGTCCGGGTCGTTGGGCGAGTGATATTTGATGATGGATGGCTTGTCACTTTGGCTTGGAGTTTTTTCTAAGGGAGATAGGGCTAGACCGTGGGACTTGATAATGCGTATTATTGGTCTGGGTGAGTGGAAGTGGTTTAAGATGGGGTGTTTTATTTGGAGATCTAGAGGGGGGGGGCGTTTGTTATCCATGTGTTGTGATCGCTCCAGTCGTTTGTGGTTCACTTTCGAACGAGCCGGTAATATAATGCAACTATTGGTGCTAACAATATATACCACCCTTAATCTTTCATCACCATTAGGTGGTCGAGGAAGAGAAGATAACGATATGAAGACAAAGTTCAGTCTGAGAATCATAGATCATCACTCGCAATCTCCCCCCCCCGGGGTTCCGCCGGGCTACCCCGTATAGTACTGGGACCACATTTAAATCTATACGAGCTCACTTATAATTAGTCCTTTTGTGTCCTTCGTGCGATCCGGGTGCGCGTCTAGTTCCCTCCGACTCTCCGGGTACTTGACTTCACAGCGGAGCCCCACTGTACAGCGGTAGGTAATAAGTAATGGAACGCCCTGAGACACAGTGATACCTGTTTTAGGTAAAACGCCACCAACATACGGTGTTTGCAGGTATAACTGTACCTCAGGGCGTCCCATCACTTATTACCCACCGCTGTACATACATACCGTCCCGGCCACGGTAATAGCTACCCCTCTCTCCGCGGGAACTGCTGGGTTGGATAGAGCTCTGGTGCACTATCTTGTCGGCGGTGCCGCTGTTTGGTTGTGTCGTACGCTCTATTAACAGTATTGATGCATCAGGGAAAGCCGTCTTGTAACGTGTATGTGATATGCGTATGTTAAGGCGTATGAAGGGGTATCAGATTCAGTTTCAATAATGAATCGCGATATGAGTGTACTAATATGTTCGGAAATTTGTGTTTTAATGCATCATGTAACGAATCGGGGAATGCATCGATTAATGAGCCTTTTATGCATCACATATAGCCGGGCATGTGTGGCAGAACGAATGCACAATGCATCATATAATTAAATAAAAAAAATATAAATGCATCCCTAAATGAATCATGTATATTGAGAAAAGAAAAAATGAAATCACCTGGAGTTGAGCTCAGCTACCGGTAATATGTTTTTGTGTTAATAGGCTGTACTTAAAATCAAAAAATCGGTTTATTATTGAATAATGTGTTGAATAATGTGTTCCCCAAATTGTATCTTATATTGTGCTAAAAGTGATCATGAAAGTTGTACATGGTAATTATAGTATATGCAATTGCATCAATTGATTCATTTACAACATGCCTCGACGCGGTAATTGCATCAATCGGAGCCTTTTCCACGCAGCGTTCTGTGGGCAATGTGCTTATTAATGCATTTACTCCCGTAGTAGAGACGTAGCTTGAGAGCTTTCGAAATTTCGTTCCGGCAAAGGAGATTTCGGTGATGTCAATGATTATGACTCCATGGAGACGGTCGCCTAATTCGCCAGTGCACTTCGAAATGAAGGGAGTGTGGATGCTTAGTACATGTAGCTATGACCTTGTACCGGCTGAAACTCATATGTTTGGGGGGTTATGCATAGCTTAATTACGATTATAGGGTTAATTGAGAAAAAATCACAGCAAAGGCCTTTCGCTTTCTAAAGGCGTTGGTGACATCTACTCGGCTGTTTTTTTCTCTTCTCTTCCCTCGCTTCTGACTTACTGCTTTCTGTTGAACGTTGCGGGATCCGAAAACGAGCCTGTATCTACACCCACAAGTTGAGAACCTTTTCAGTCACAATCAGAAGATTTTGATGCGAGAATTTGGACATCTGTGTCCAAGTACGCCCATGTATGTAGCCTTGGTTAACCATAACCCGTCTCCTGTTGGGCTGTTGTACCCCGCGGCCCCCCGTGTGTTGGTAGTTTATATAAACCGCTTAGTAGTATGGTAGAGCCTACAGTAACTAAAAAAGTGCAATTCGTGTTGATGGTTGGGACGAGTGATAGTACGTGATCCAACCCAATCCAATCCAGTCGAGGTCGAATGGCCGACGTATATCAATCTCAAACTGGAACTGTCACACAGCGCAAGCAGCCGCTAGAGACTTGCTGTGACTGGTAAAGTGTAGTTTGTTTCTGGCGAATGACTAAAGGATTCTTTTTGAGGGGGGTAAGATGAAGTTGTTTTTCTTCCTGCTGCGCCTTTACTACTATACTTGCTTGGTTGGCTACAGATAAACAAGTGAATGGCCAGATGTACTTGTACGGGTATGGGTATGTGTAATTGCTGTCACAGTGCATGTGGAAGACAGTTGCAATACGGGGAGCTCCCCTAGTGGTCACAGTCGATTCTTCTTTCCTACGTACTTGTGTAGGCAATCTACTTTTCTCGACTATAGGTTAGGTGCATGTAGGATACGTGTGTTTTTTTAATCAGAAGGGGAGAAGAAAAATATTTTGTCTCGCCAGCAAAAAGAGTTCGCAGCACTGCTTTGGCTGTTACATCTCTTTCTACGTCCGGAGGGGGGGTTGAACGATCACAGCTGTGGTACAGAGTGTGAACTCTATACTGCTGGACCATCCAACCCATGCTCACTATGATTTCGTTAGTGTTGTTGACTGTGTGTGTACCAGTCGGCTCTCACTTTACGCTAGCTTGGCAATGCTGCATGGGGATAGCTCTGAGATAGAATAGCTCCTACACCAGGAGCGAGAGTACAACAATGCAGCCCCGCAGCTTTAATATTATGTGGCCTAGCAAAGCTAGAACACCCCAGTCGAGAAACCGGCCCCCCAACCCCATCCCGATTTACGAGTGGTTTCCTATGACGAAGGATAAAAACCAAGTCTATGCCAAAAGACTAACTCCACAGTATGAATGAGGCATATGATTTAGGTGAAGCGCCTTAAGGTCCAACTTAATCTTTGAGCTTTACTGCATTAGTACGTATCCATTCAAAGGTTCGTTCCATAAATACTGCGGCATATATGCAAAGTATTGCAGTTCACACTCTGAGGTAGAGAGAATCAAGATGATTTGTACAATCTCTCCATAGTCGCAATTGGAGGCTTTAAACAGGGGGAGGGTAGGGAGTGGAGGGCTTGCAGTAGTCTACCTTTAGCTGGGATTTTGGAGAATCGATGCGTGGGGGGATCAGGGACATAATATTCGACTACCTACGGAGCACCCGGACTAGAAGAGGTTTATGTAGTCTAAAGTATGTAGTACTGTGTTGTCATCATGATAGGTGGCTACTAGTCTGAGAACACTTTTCACAATCATCGATACAAGTCTTATTCGCTACACGATCTTCTTTCATATGTACAGAGTTTAATTTCATTCAAATCTTCTCGAGACAATACCTACCCGGTTACGAGAGCTCTTTCAAGCAAGGTATTGGTACCTACATACATGCAGCTCGGCTGATATATTAACGCATTACGCTGACTATGACCAAGGACGATCTCAGTACATAGCTGTTCGAGAGCTCGATCGAGTGCTATCCTTCGTGTGTACTCGGGCTCTTTACATCTGCTACCTTCTTGTTTCATGACTCCATCTTCTTTTTTCTTTATTTTATACCTACTCGCCCAGCTTATTTATTCTTATCCTCTCAGCACTGAAGTACTCTAAAGTGGTTGTCACTCACTGGATTTGGTCCAGCTCCAACGGTCTGTTGCAGATCACCTCTACATACCCCTGTCACTGCCGATCCCAAAACAAACAGAAATCCTTGGCGCTACATATGTACAACAACGCGACATCTCACTTCCCTCACGAACGAACTCGGGACAAGACAACAAAGAGGACCAACACCAGCACCAAAATCAACATCACCACCAACCACAAGCAGCCCAACCAGCAGGGCCACCAATTGGCAGTTTAGAAAAGGCCACACTCCCTAACACGGCCCCCCACTTCCCTAGAAACACCTCGACAATCCATCTCGAGACCCCAGATCTCGAGAACGCACCGCCATGTCCGGCATGAACATCTACAGCAAACGGCTCAACTCCTTCCGCCCCAAGCGACGCCCCTCCTCGGCCTCCACCAACAAGCCCCCGCCCATGAAATGGCCACACGACCGACCCTCCGCAAAGACGCTCGCCGCCGCCGGCCTCTACTACAACCCGTCCGAGGACCACCCGGACAACGTGACCTGCTACCTGTGCGCCAAGGACCTCGACGGCTGGGAGTCGGACGACGACCCGAGCGCCGAGCACGTCAAGCACTGCCCCGACTGCGGGTGGGCGAGAGTTTCCGTGACGTCGACGTCGACATCGACGGCGGAGGACCCGCGGGGCGCGCGCATGGTGCGCGCGAGGGCGGACACCTTTGGGGATTGGTGGCCGCATGAGGGGAAGCTGGGGTGGGCGCCGTCGGTGCATAGGGTGCGTTCGTTTTTTGTCTTTTGTGGTCGGGGGAGAGAGGATTGTTGACTGACGGGTGTAACTATAGATGGCGGAAGCGGGTTGGCACTATTCACCCACGAAGGATTCGGACGATTTCGCGAATTGTGCGTATTGCGATCTGTCGCTGGATGGATGGGAGCCGACGGACGATCCGATAGAGGAGCACAGGCGGCGCTCGCCGAACTGTGCGTTTTTCACTTGGACACCCCCCAGACAGCCCACGAGGAAGACGTCGAGAGCTTCGATGCAGTCGGTGATGGCCAACTCAGACGACGAGCCGGTCACGAAACCAACCAAGAAGGCACCTCGCGCAAAGAAGTCCAAGAAAGCAGAGCCGGAGCCCGACAACGTATTCGAAGATGCCCCCCGCGGCCGGAAACGAACCAGCACGGCAGCTCAACAGGGCCCCGTCGTCATGTATGACGGCACAATATCTACCGAAGAAGAAGTAGGACACGAGCAGCAGCAACCCGCACAGAAAAAACGTGCCACCCGCGCCTCTCTAGCAGCACAGCAGCTATCCCGCGACGCAAAGATGAACGCCGACAGCGATAACGAATCCATCGCCTCAGTTGCCTCAAGGACCGGGGTTAAACCAAAAGCAAAAGCTAAGAAGCCCGCCGCACGCCGCAATTCGAAGGTCCGCGGCAACTCTGTTGCCCGCAAAACCAAAGCCCAGCCCGCCATCCCTTCGGACGATGAGCTTGATCGCGCGCTCGCCCTGGACCTTGAGCGCCCGCTCACGGACGAGGAGGAGGGGTTCAAGGACTTCAAGAAGCCGTTTATCAGGCCCATGAAACGCATCACCCGCTCCCGCGCCTCCTTGGCCGTGGAAGAGAAGATGCGTAATGCCCCGCCCGACTCCATCCTCAACTCCACCACTAAGGGAGGACGAGGCAGGACGCCGGCTGTTGCAGACGTGGACAGAAGCCCTACGAAGAGTCCTTCAAAAAAGTTTTTCCGTGAGAGTTCGCAGGATTTCTCGATCCCTGTAAGGGTGCCGAAGCATCTGGCTGTGGAGGACGACTTACAGGAGGTGAAAAGTCCGGAGAGGAGGAACCTGGAAGACGATTTTGCTGGTGACACTATCAAGGTCGCTGCTAGGGATATCACGGATACAGAGATGGAGATGGAAATCGAAGTCAAGCCCAAGAAAGCACCGGCTAAGAAAGCGGCACGAGGGCGCAAGAAGAAAGATGCGGCGGAAACCGTAACTGCCACTGAAGACGAGCCGGAAGCACCAAAGCCCAAGAGAGGCAAAGCGGCCAAGAAGGCGGCATCTACAAGGGAAAGGGAGAGCAATGTCACCGTCGACTCGGTCCAAGAGAAAATCGAACTCCAGCTCTACCAAGAGCAAGAAGAACGACCGCAGAAGGGGAGGAAGAGACTAGTAAGGGGCACAAGGCCAAAGCGAGAAAGCGTAATCTCAATTGCGAGCACCGTAGAGACAGAGCCAGAACCGGCGCAGAGCTTTATGGACATTGACCATCAGGAAGAAGAGCCCGCCGAGACTTCAGATGCGGGCAGCGTAATCCGCCACGATGTCGCCGACACTTTGTACCCCACACTCGCACCATCGCCCGAGCCGCAAGCAGCAGAAGCAGAAGCGGAAGTCGAAATGGAAGAAGAAGCAGCAGAACCCACTCCGAAACCCACAAAGAAGACCGCAAACCCAACGACCAAGCGCTCCACCCGCAGCAGCGCAGTCTCCACAGCTTCAACCACTATCTCATCCATCGCGGGCTCGCACCTCAACTCAGACTCCGACAACACACCTCGCCAGAAGGGCCGCAAGCCCACAAAGAAACAGCAGGCAAGGCAACGCAAGACCAAAGACGACGCCCTCAAGAAAGGGAGCGAGAGCTTCTTCAACAGCGCGCAGAACGAAGAGATGAAAGGCCGCAAGGGAAGACGGACCAGGAGCAGCATGATGGCCGCAGAGGCAGAGGAGGAGGACACTGTGCGGGACAGCACCACAAAGGGCCGCAGCAGCTCACCAGCGTTTGTAACGCCGGGTGACGACGTGCACATGTCCGAAGCCGCGCACGCAGCCGAAGAGCGAACAGTCTCCGACAACCACAACGACGACGACCTCTCCGCCACCGACATAGACCCGCACTCCACCGCCTCCTCCCCCGCGCCCGAAACCGAAGCCTCCACCGATCGCCCCGTCTCCCCGCGCGCCCCGGCACCAACACGCATGCCGCTCTCGCCCGTCCGGCGCGGGATGAACATCCCGCTCGCCACCGCCGCCGCCACCACGCCCAAAGCGCACCCCAAGGTCACCGCGCTCCATAGCCGAAAGCCGTGGGTCGCTGTCGACCTCGATACCGTGTTTGCGCACGGCAGCGAGGAGTCGGATGAGGGGGCGGGCGTCCTGACGGCGCGCGAGAGGGAGATGACCGTGGCCGAGTGGGTCAAGTGGAATGCGGCGCAGGCGGAAGGCAGGATGAAGGGGGAGGGGGAGAGGATTGTGGCGCTGTTTGAGGCGTGTGGGAGGAGGGCGAGGGAGGCGATCGAGGCGATTGAGACGGTAGATTAGTGGTTTGGAAGGAGGGAGGGAGGTGGGCGGGTGTAATTAGTAATTTGTTTTTACTATTCTTTTTTTTACTACGTTTTTTTTACTGCTCTTTTTTCTTTCTTTTTGGTTGTGGTTGTGGTTATTGTTGATGGTACATGGGCGCACCGATATCAGGGGAGGTTGTTTATGTTAGTAGATGCCATGGATGGCCGTTATGGGCAAGCTGTAGCCCCCCTTCTGTTGTTCCGCCTGTAGCATATCGTAGTCGCGCAAGCGGTCGAAAATAAAATTAGAAAGCCCAACATTACGAAGCGTGCGGTATTCTGGACACGGTTCTTCTTCGGAAGAGGTGCATAAGCTTTACTTCCGCATTTCCTTCTTACCACCACAAGCGCTGTATCCCTGAGATTCCTGTGGAAGAGATCTGAATCTCGCAGCACTGGTCAGGACATGTTTTAGCTCCGTTGAGGCAGCTAGTACAGCGAGTGAGTCACTATGCATCACTCGCACCTGTCCGAAGAGCCTATAATTCTTGGCAACGAGCTCTTATTACTCTGGGTTAGGTCATATCTTTGCTACTAGCTCCACCGAAATAGAAAACAAAAACGCTATTAACTGGCCCTGAAGCCTACATTAGAACCCCCTGTAGGCGGGTGGCTATACCCACGTGCCTATCTTCGCCGAGGAGGACTTGAAGCCCGCACGCCGGCTCGCAGGTCGCCTTCAAGTAAGCCCGACCGGAGCCAGTTGTGAGATTTTGCAATAAGATTTATTTGGGTTCTTGTAAGTCGCCTTGTTGGTAGATTTGCGTGTTTACAGTTACAAGAGCACTGAGGAGAGTATCAGCATAGAAAATGACGGCAAGTAATTCCATGACCAAAAAATGGGAATCCTTTTCAAGTCTAAGATTTAACGCTACAATTCCGAAATCCAGTCACCCCCCCATTTCTTCGCTACTTTTTATAATACACCAATACCACCCCCCCCCCCCACACACACACACACACATACACACATACACCCAACCTTCACCAGCCCGGCCCTTTCTAACTGTAAAAAGAGAAACTCGTCCGACAAAGCGGGCATGAACTCGAGTTACTGGTCCTGAACCACTTCAGCAGACACGAAGAGTGGAACTTATTCTTGCACGTTGAGCAAGCCTTGTTCGGCAGCGACCTGTCGGGCGTCACAGCCAGGATACTGTAACAGATAGCGCACTCGGCAATGCCTTGGAAGAGCAGCGAGACGTTTTTGCGGAAGAGGGTCAGTCCGTCGATGATGGATGCGCTCTGCACGGAGAAAAAAAAGTCAGCTTAAATCTTCAGAAGGGGAGGACAATGTTCTTCCTACCTGGAAGTTGATGACAGCCTGCGAAGCCAGCTGCATCTTCTTGAACTGCTGCTCACTCAAACCAACTCTCTTAACCCCCTCGACCTCCACTTGTCGCAGTGGGAACGTCGAGGGAAGCCTAACCATCATCTCCATCGTCTGGTCGTCGATCGGATACACGGCTAGGATTTCCTTCGCCGTTCCGCGCGAGATCTTGACCTGCATGCCTTCTTCCTCTCCAGGCGTAGGGGCGGGCTGCTCGGCCATCCATGCGCGGATTGCTGCAAATTCCTTGTCTATGATGAGTGGCGACATGTACTTTTCCGTGAAGGATTCCACCGAGAGCACCTTCTGCCGGACTTTGCAGTCTATCCACCATGATTTCGAGAGCGAGGGTGTGAAGCGAAGTGAGAGGTAGTAGAGGTGGATTAGAAGCCATTGGGTGTCTTTTAAGGGGGACTCTTCCAGGTCGGGGGTGTATGACTCGATATCGAATTTGGAGGCGTCGATTGAGCGCCCCTTTGAGTGGCCGAGAAAGTCGAAGGCGAAGTCAAGCAATCCGGTAAGATAACCGCCTTCTTTGAGGTTACCCACGTAGGCGGATCGGACTTTGAATGACTATTGTTCCCAAATCAGCAATCTGACGGCAAGGAGATCAAGGGGCTTTGATATATAACTTACAGAATTCTCAAAATGATCAAATATCAGTATCCAGGTCAATAGATACCCTCTTAGTGTCAATGGCATAGCCCTTTCAAAATCCCAGTCCTCTACTTGATCCATTGTCGGTGGCTCCATAATCAAGCTCAATAACTCCATTGGAAGCTGAAGTGTGAAGTTATCCTCTTTTGACAAGGCGGCTTCGATGGAGACGTGCTCCTGGATGGATGGAATATATCTATGCAAGAGCTCAAATGCAGCCGCTTGAACTGGTCTTGATTTTACGTTCAAAAGTGGATAAATGTCAGTAGGATTTCCGATATATTTAAGATCCATTGATCTTGTCTGTCGGGACATAAGAGCGTTGCATAAATTCCGGGGTTGATGTTGATCATCTGCATGTCTTGAGTTTCCTAATGTCTCCCTTAGGATAGGGTAAAGATCGGTTGTTTCCCAGGCTTCTTCGATGTCATCGTTTGCAAAACGAAGTGACTTCAGGGTCTGGAATAGCTTCAGTGATGCGAAGATCAAGGGTACACAATCCTCTACCACAATAGGATTAGATATGCCCATGCCGACCAATTCACACAACGACTGCCAATGCTCGCCATATAGCTCTTTAACTGTAGGCAGAACACTTGCAAAGGTTTTCATAGCTTCTGTGAGGACCTCTGTGTTAATTTCTGTCTCGGGCTCTTCTTTTTCACCAAACCAGGAAAGAAGGTGTTTGATAAGTAGGATTGTGCGTTGAGGTGGAAGCGGAGCCACGTCTTCACCAGGTTTAGGAAGAACTGCATTCAAGAATACCAGCCTGCGAAAACCTTCCTCCCCGCATTTGGATCTGGGGACGCCCATCACATCACTTGCAAGCTCATTCCGTAGTCTATCGGCATCTTTACTATGCTCCAACAACTCGGATAGTCCTGTGAGTATCGCAGTAATCCGAAACACGTCAGTGCCTCTCCTTACATCACACAGTCTCAGCCAAGTTTGTGTTTGCTCCAATGTGACTTTATGATGATCTGCGAGGCCTCCAATTACCCCGGTTAAAGCCCTTGCCGAGTAAAATGCTGACGTACTCGCGGGCTGCTCCACGGAGCCCTCCATCAGGCGCTCAATCACGACTAACAGATATCCTGCTAGATCATCCTGTTCAAAACAACTTGCAATGAAACTTTGGATATCAGAAACAAACTCTAGAGCCTCCTGTTCAACTTCTGGCAAGTTTTCGGTCCAGAGATAATTGGCACCAGTAATGGCGACATTATCCTTGGCCAACTCCAAGGTCAACGCAAGGTGGTAAAACAGCGTTGTCCGTGCATCCTCTGAGATCTGAGAGAACACATCATCCTGACTTCTGTTGAACGAGCCCATCGCTTTGAGGAACTCGATTGTAAATATTCCCATCCTCATTGCAGCTGAAACACCTTGTCGGTCCCGAACAATAGAAGTGGAAACTGGGGCCTTTTGCTTGTCAGCAAAGAAAATTGCTCCACCGATCGGGTTTGTAATAGCGAGCGACATCTTCACCGCACCCATCAAACATGGGCCCAGCTCACGTTTCCAGAGCTCCGGTGTAAACAACAGCTTTTCTACAAGCGTCACCTTTTCGCCCGCTGGAGCTCGATCGATTAAGGCCTTTGCCTTTTCCGCAAGGGCATGCAGCGAAAGCTCTACATCTTTGGGTTCCCTGACACTCTTCGAGATGATGTCCACCACAGTACCCACAACCTCCGCTTGATCCTTCGTATTACTAGCCGCGAGCCCTGCTTCAAGAACTTTGTAGATACTTTTCGCCGCGTCTGAAACCTCGCTCTCAGGTGATTCTATGAGCACCAGCAATCGGTATACCATATCTGCACCATCCTTCGACGTTGCAAAGCCCACCAATACTTGCGGGTTTTGTTTGGCAACAGTTGCAAGATGCTTGCACACAGATGATGACTTCCGTCCCTCCTGCAGCGATAACCCATCACTAAGCATCACAAGCATTTCCATAATCTTACCCTCCGATAATACCGATGAACCGAATGACGATTTCATCATCTCCCATCCTGCAGCTTCATCAGTTTCTAAACTAGCTTCTAATTTCCGGTTCACATAATGTTCTAGTTCTGCCACTGGTGGAACTCTGTTTTGAAGTGAAGTTGGGGTTGATTGTAGGAGTTGGATTATGCGGGCTTCTTTGGTTTCTTTTGAAAGAGTTGAAAGAAGAATGGAACGGATTGTTTTCTTCCATGCTGTTTCGAAGGGGGCGAAATCGGGCGTGTGTGTGCCATATGCTATGAGGGCTGACAGGATATGCGGCAATAATGGTGAAAGGAGGAGATCTGGAAGGCTTTCGGTAAAGAAGACGGTCGTTGCCTAGTGATATTAGTATTATTCCTCCCTGTCTGTGTAGCCACTTGGAAACAAACCTGCTGCGCCGTTTGAATACTTAAAACGCTAGAGCCAAAATTCGAAAGCATCTGCTCTAGTAATAAGGACATATCACTTGACTTGCCTGTTTCTTGTCAGTTTCCTCTCGTGGGACTAAAAAGATCAAAATACACACCCTTTTCGCTCACCACCGCCGAAATACACTGCAACAAAATGTCGACATTACTAGCTTTTACGATATCAGCCACTTGATTCTCCTCCTTAGTCTTTTTGAGGATTTCTGCGCTCAAATCGACCCATTTTTGACCCATGCCATCGGTATCTCCTTTGGCGATGCGCTCAAGTAGCAAATTTTCCACCTTATTCCATACACCTTCTCTCATAAGATGTACAATTCGCTCGTCATGCGCACCAGCCATTGCTACTCCACTAGCGCATATACTCGCTGCATAATATGGAACCCTCATCTTCTCTGCCTCGTCCGTATTTCCAAGCATATAGTTATGGTATATGGGCCATATCGACTTCTCAATGATTTTAGCAGCCTCGCCTGCATCCCCTCCCTCTAAAGCAAGGAGATAGTAGATGACACTGAAGTAGGCTCCCCAAGCTGATATCAAATGAGTCCTTGGTTCCGGCCCATTACAGATACCATCCACAAATCCTACCAATAGCTCCCGGATGCCATCAAGTGATTTCGGAAGAATTTCTCGTGGTATTGCAGAAATCAAGTTCACTAGTTTTCTCCAATACTCCTGACCAGCAGACTGGGATCCAGTTTTCACAAATTTTATCAGCATTCCAATTGGAGTCCGCTTCTTTGACGGTTTTAAGACTGTCCATGAAGTCGGGAGTGAGGACGTTAATGATATAAGGGCATCTAAATAATCAATTACAGAGCCGATTTGACTTTTGGCAAGAGATTTTGTAATGATTGCCTCCGAAACGATGGGAAAGGTTTCTGGAGAGGAAATGATTGAGGGGATGAAAGTTAGTGTAAGAGTGAGAAATCTGTATAATGCCTTTCGAAGGTAAGGGTCCGAATAGTAGGAGAATGACCATAGATAAGGTTCAGAAATGACTGCAGAATATGAGTCGTGCTGTTTCTTCAATTCGGCTTCCGGAAGTGTGGCTATTCCTGTTAGCTATGATCACGAATCACTAGTACAACGGGAAAGAGCTTACAGATGAGGTGACCAAGAGCTAAAACACTCGTCGCGATAACTCTCGCAAATTTGTTCTGCGCATCATCTGGTGACACCTGCCTTTCATCGCTCAAAGTGTCGACAGTCTCATGTAGAACCACATTCGTGCAGTATTTCACAATGTCTACCTGATACGCCTTCCACACCTTTGCAATCTTTTCCTCGGATGAAAATACAAGCTTCAGCGCATCATTTGCAGCTTTTGATGTAGCCCGATCATTATCGTATAACCCGGCAAGCCAAGCTCCAATCACTCGAGGCATATATTCCGCGATTCTTTTCCCAGCACGCTGCGAAATAAGACCGTGAACAGTGTGTGAGAGGGTCCGTACTCGTCGAGAAGTATCGGTCGAGAGTCGGGGGTATAGTAAGACCTATAAGTAGCAGGACAGAACAATTCAGCACTATTTTCATGAATCGAAATATCTATACGCACCCAGGCTGCGATAATAGTGTCCTCAACATCTGTCACCGCTTGTAAATCTTCCAGGGCTTTCGACTTCGTCGTATCATCTTTTTTTGACAAATTCTTAAATAACACCACGACGCTTGAATCGCTGATTCCTTTAAGGTCTGGTGGCGGTGTGACATAGGATAGTTGCGACGCTGAGGCCGATGAGAATGTTGATGCTGTGTCGAATCCACCAAATCCACCGAATCCCCCCACCCCCGAGGATGTGGAAGGTGTGAATGCTTTGCTGCTGCGGGCGGACTGTTTTTTGCTCATTTTGCGTATACTTAATTAGAGAGTAATGTAGAGCTTTTCGGGTGGTAATATACAGGACCAGAGTGATCGGGGTCCTTTTGTTTCTATGCGAGACTCCTCCGTTTGCTTGAGAAATGACGCACCGTCCAGTGTATTCTAGAAGTTGTAACTACATTAAGGCCTGCCCTACAGGGTATTTGCCCTGCTACATACGAGCCTCATCCCCGCAGCGCCGCTTATATAATAAACAGCAAGCATGTGAATCATACTATCTTGACAAAGATGGAAAGGCTATTTGAAGACATTACTTAAAGCAGAACTCTGAATATTTGCGCCAAGAATTTGGGGATTTTGAAAGTTGAAAGTAAAATAACCATTAAACCCAATCCATCGGGTACCACTGGTGCCTTTTGAACCGAGATTGGGCTCACGCTAATTCATATTGAATTTCACTTAAACCCTCACTAGGGATTGCGTGCCAAGGCCCGAAACGAAAATAGTAGGGTAAGTCATATTTCGGTAACTTGACTCAGTTCTATTTGAACTGAGCTTGTGGCCGTTGGAGACTTCTCATGCAAATTCAAAGTGAATATTGGAACCCTAACCCTGCATCTGGTACAACATGTATCATGATTCATCTTTACAAGGTGTCCTTTGAGGCTTTGACTCTTTTCAGCCCACATGTCTGGAACATCACGTTGTCACAAACTACGAACCACAGTGTCCACATCCTGATGAGGCGGGAAGCTGGCTGCAGGTGTCACTAGGTAGCGCGCCTGGTATCTTCAGGCACAAATTTCACATCCTTTCCTCACTCCACCTCAGTACATGATAACAAAGGACAGCGTAATGGATATGACCTGGATCAACAAGGGTTAAGAAAATTTTCATGCAATGCATTAGATCAAGATTGTCGAACTCCTCGATTGCACTTTGCATTCTGAATTCATCAACGCGGTATCAAGAACTGAAGCTAGGTGAACAAATTTCGAGGAAAAGACAACACACAAGACAGTAGACAACACCACCCAAACCGAATAAGGAAGCATACTGGTAACAACTGAACCCGAAAAAAGTAGTTACAACATTCCCAGATAAGAGCAAAAACTAAGAAAAGAAATGATACGCAGTAAATATAGCGAAAGCATTAACTTCGTGACCGCCCCGACTCTCTGTTGGTTCTTACACCCAAACGTAATAGCATAAATTGGTTAAAAAGAAACAAAATGAAACCACCTTCTGCCGTATTTTTTTTGTTAACACCCTATCCCAATTCCATTCTTCCTCTCTCCCCACCAGTATTTACTACCTCGATCGATTAAGACAAATGAATCTTATGACCTAGCCGAAAGCTCTCCTAGATCTAAGCAAGGATAGGCTGCTCTGGTCTGTATTCATCCTGTACTTTGGCACTAAATCCATTGGCACCGTTGGCGCCATTGAGACCGTTGTGACCGTTGGCGCCATTAACCTGGCCGTTATGACCGTTGGTAGCCGGTTCATGTACAGGGACAGAAGGGAATTCCTTATCGGCAGTTGAGGTTGTTGATGGTTTAGAGGTAGCAGCGGGAGATGAGCCACGAACGTTTTGGGCATATCCTTGGGCTTTTTGCGAGAGGTCGACAGCAGTAGAGCGAGCGCGGGCAGCAGCTTCTCCGGCGTATTTTACAGTAAGTTCGCGTCCAGTATTGAGCTGTTCGTTAACTAGTTCATTTCCTTGGCGGATCTTCTCGTCGATAAACTCCTGGTTTTGAAGGTAGATCAAAGGAGCAGTGAATGCAGTAATAGTGGCTAGTGCAAAGAAAAATTAGCTTGATTAAACTTAAGAGCTGATGTAGCCAAGCAGTCCTTACCAGTGAGCAATAGGGACCAGAATGGCATGTACTTAATAAGAAAGTATGCTGCGAATGTTGTCACAAATGCCTACAAACCCTTTATCAGCAAACCATATTTTTCCAAAGATGAATAAGGAATGAAAAAAGGTTATACTCACGACAATTGTAGCAAAGATATTCTCTACAAAAATAACCCTTTGGAATTCAACAACGAAAAAGTTCAACAAGTCGTGGGCTTCGTTAAAGAGCTTTTCGACCGATTCCCTAGGGATAGTGTGGTATCGTCTAGGGCGCATTGAAGATACAAGACCCTTTGCGCCAAAAGGCTTGCCGGCTACTTCAAGAAGGGCAGCAGCTGTATATCATCCCAAAGGTTAGTTTGATACTTAACTGAAACACAGAAACCATATCCCTGCAGCGGAATAAGCACAAATGTGGAAGAGACAAATCTTACAGGCAAAGAGCAGATATGCTCCTTTGAAAACCCAGCGGAGCACGTTGATGAACCGGAACGCAGTAATCATAGAGATGACTGAGAAAAAGAAGAAACCAGTGGCACGCGGATATTTCCACTTATTGAAAGTCAGCTACAAATCAACTGTTGGGAGAGAGATAAGAACAGGATAGTGGTACGAACTGTAAAAAGATCAAAAAAGAAACTATGATAATGTGTCAAAGGTTGATCTCCTTCATAATCATTCTCGACTGACGCTGAATTCGCAAGCCCTTGGAAGTCGGCCTTTGTCTTCTGGATAACGGTATTGGTTCCTGTCAAATGTCAATACGAGATGTCAAGAAATGAAAGAATCGGGAACTGTAGATAAAAAAAATATGATCAGTAAAAGTGAAAACCAGCAAGAAATCATTCGAATCAGTGGGGAAACATACCTAACCGTTCAAGACTTGTTGAGGAGCTGTTTCTTCTGATGAAGGCGAGGAGTAAGTTGGTGACTCCATTGTTCAGATGGTTTGAAACTACGGTTTGATTGGATCAGAAAGGTAAAAGAGCAGGTATAACAAAGTTGCAAAGATGAATTGTGATGAAGAGAAGGAGATGGAAGGGAGGAAGGGTAGCTATGGTTTTTTTTGAATCCCGAGGGCTCTCCGTGTCGTGTGCGTCTGCAGGGGAGCCAGATAAAAGTCTCGCATCCTCTATTACGTCGTGGCTGGAGCCTTGTTATCAGCGGCAAAGCTTTCCTCCGCAGAACTGAACCTGTGGCACAGTCACTCAGCCGGACGACCCGGCACCTCCAAGGAACGGAGCAAGCCCATGCACATACGTCAGACTATCGCATGTGAATGTGATGGGCCGAAACGCGTTGCAGCCAGTCACGAACAGATCCAAGGCCAGAATGCTGATCCCCGTCTTCAAAAATGGCACATTTGCATGCTGCGGCATCTCTCCTGCGACAAACTGTTAAATTCCTTGCTCTGTTCATGCGGGAAGGTCATTGGAATTTCAAGGATAGAAGACGAGCTTGTTGCAACATCCCACTAGCCACATTAACCGTCACCGTGAAGTCATTTCACGGATCACGCCACATGGATAACAAACCGCGAAAATCAACTCTTTGTTTCACGACTTGTGGATGCAGTCCGCATCTGTAAAGAAGTCTCATAATTTACACGCCGATTGCTATTCTGGTTGGCTACACGACCGAATGATACTTCTGTTTACAACATTTGAACATGGGTGGATGTCGGGTGAGAAACTCAACTGATAGGCCTCATCGCCGTCGACATTGATTTACATGGAACTTTCTGGAAACAGGCCCTGAACACCCTCAACACCCTGATAAGGATGCAAAAAATAGAACACTATCGTAATTGCATGAACAAGACTCATCATATCAAAACAGAAAGCAAGGAAACCATCAAAAGAAAAACTACGAAATCAACTGCTGGCTAGCCCTAAATGTGTTCAATTCTTCCTCCGTCAACTCTCTCAGCCTGTTCGTGCTTGCAGCATTTCCGGTAATGGTGCCCTTAGCGATCTCAATGCCCCGTGAAATGGCGGTTCCTTTCTGAATCGCATACGTCGCTGTCTTCGCGTGGACCTTGATAACAGCCAAACGAGGGTCATCAGGGCCTCCGTTGTGAACCCCGTCGCCAAGATCTCCAACCCAAGCCTTGAGAGTAGGGGTGTAGTATCTAATAGGAGTTATTATTTAAACTCTAGCATGGTTACCAGTTTTGAACTTACTGCTTCACTTTCTCTCTATGGTTGTCAATATCTGCGATTCCGCTTATGGAAGCCCATTCACCCTAGACAAAATCACCCATTCATCAGCTTTTACTCTCTTTTAAAGAGTGACCAATTTAATTCCGTACTGTTGAACTCTTGATAAACCCTAAGTTTACATGAGGATCAGTTGCCAATTCGTCAGTCTTCCCGCTCTCGGTGTTTGTGTGGAATAGGAAATCGATTCCATCCTCCTGCAGTTAATTGTTTCACAGTTAGAGTCCGTTTTCGCACAATGAAGAAGAGCCCCCAATCACAACTCAATTCGTGATCAGCCGTCAAAGGTAAGGAATGGATCATACCCTCGCAGCCACTGCCATACACCTACTAACCAAAAACCCTGAATCCCTCTGTCGGGTCGTCATCAATCCAAACTTCAATCCCTCTACAAACTCCACCAAATCCTGCACCTTGTCCTTCAGCGGACACTCATTATCCAAGTTCTTTTCCTTATAAGGATCTGCGTGTTTTGTCCCAGTCTGCGTGTACGTTCCGCCAGTGTTGTTCGGGTGTGCGCTCGACATTTTCAATGATGTGTTATAATATCTGGGCCTAAAAAGAAATTCTGGATGTGAAGTTACTATTCTTCTGCTGATATTGCCGTGAATTTTTGTGGTTGCTCGAATAACAATCCGGGGTAAACTTAGAGGCGGAATCGAAGCCATATATACGCCGGTTGGTAACAATTCAATTCAGGATTTCTTTGACGAGGATCAGGTTGGATCAAGGTTGGATCGACGGTGCATGGCATACCCTTATTGCATGCCATAATCAACTAATTTGTGGGGGATCTGCCACCTTACAATTCGTCAACATTCCATCATGGAGTGTGCCCCGTTATCCATAACGACTCTGGACTTTATCCTCAGGGTTAGGTTATGACGTGATTCGGCGCATGTCTAGCTTGGCTATGACGGCAATGATTCAGAGCCTCATATGCCTGTGCACTTGGACCTCAATGATCGGCTACAAAGACCGGTAACCCTGGGGTATGTATTTGTACTGTGATCGCTCGATCAAACCCGGTATATCTGTCGGGGGATCGATGAAACATCAGCGAGTGATATCTTATGATTAGTACAACTGAAACCTGACAGGAAAAAGCACTTGCAATCTCTGGCAATCTTATTAACTAGGGTTCGTGGGCAAGGGCCTCGTGCTCAATGCTCACTACAAGAATTTTAGAGGTCAATATCGTCATTGGCTCCTGATTGTCTCACTTCCACAGCGCTGTTTCTAATGGCTATATTTCCCCAAGGTCAAATACATGAACTCCAAGAACTCTACTTGGGTTGGCATAATTCTTACGAGACTGGTTAAGGTGGCTTTATACATAGAATAGAAGCTGATTTAGCGGTCTGTGTATTTCAAGACCCAATTGGTAGTCACTCCTTTCGCAACGGAACCAGCCAATCAGACCCGTGAGATAGAGTAGGTGCCGCGATCGGTGGTCACAGTGCGTGGTTGAACATAACCCAGTTAGTGTTGAAAGTAATCCATAAGTTGACTTCTATTTATGTAGTGCCTACATATCTCGAGAACTTTCATTACGCTACAGCAGGGGTATTACCAAAGTTTGCAGAGTTGGCGTTCAAAGACATCCTCTGGTTGATCTGATCTGTGTTGATGCGCAACGATCGAACCTCCTCGAGGAAATACCTACAGCTAGCTGGTAACCTTTTGAAAAGATATTTATCACCGCTTATGAGTAATGGTTTTTGTATCTGCGTATACATTTTATTTCTACCTATACTTAATTTATGTATTCTAATATAGCTTTTGAGATTGTCTTTCTGAGCGCGAGGAGACATTTTGATAATTATGTCGTATCGAACGGCTGAAAGCTGAGGTTTATTAGCCTTGTGGAGACACGATCCAATATGGATTTGTGGAATGATACTCTGGAGACCATTTTGCGTGTCATCTGACCTTGGCACTAGTATATGCATGCATGGGCAAGTCTCTCTACAAGTGACATAACCAAATGTTTCGCAACATAGCAAATAATCACCAAGGATTCCCCTACACGTCGAGTAGAGTACATGTACTCTAGCTGGGATCGAATGCTCATCTACACCTAGATGTATTCCGAGGATGTCCAGTCAAAAGGTATTGATCATACCATTAATAGATGTTGAGCTCGTATTTTCTCTCAGGTCACACAGGAAGTTGATAGAGATTGCCAATATTTTGGGCGTTGTTTACGCCACCATCTGCTGGCGAATTAAACAACAGAAGGTACTTACGAGGAAATCTTGATAGGCCGTGAACACCTGAACACTATTTTGGGAACAGACATCAACACCAATCAAGCCACATCTACTCTAATGATGGAAAGCCAGTCAGTCAGGCTCTCATATATATAAAACCCCCATTGATCGGCTCTCCCTTGCAATTTATTCTGCGCGGGGCCGATATATATCAGTATCTCTATTCCTGATTATCATTATCTCTACCTGCAAGGAAATATATAATCAACCATGTTAAGTCCCATCACCTTCGTCACTCACATCCTCCTTCTCGGTCTCTGCACCGCATACACCCCCGAGCTAATCAGCTACGCCGATGCCGTCGCCAGCAATACGGCTATCTTTCCCCCAACTCTACTCCTACTTTCCCATCCATTCGCCGAGATCGCGCCCCCAACCGCCGGCGACGTCAACCTCACCTTCGGCAGGGAGAAAACCCCACCAGCTGCTTCCGCCGCCGAGCTTGCCCGCGGCCGGATATATGATACCGCTGCGGTCCCAGTCATTGAGGGCGAGCTGGAGTGTAAAGGCGGGGGCGAGGATATCACCTTTTACTTGTGGTCGGTGATCAAGATTCTACAAGAGAACGGGGATAAGTGGTGTTGTCAGACCCGTGATGACGGGAAGAGCTTTTCGACATATGCGAGAGCTACGGTTGGCCTGGCGGGGATGCGCGGTATGTGCGCTAGGTGCTATGATGTGGGATTTGCAGCGGACGAGATAATGAAGAGGTGCGGTAAAGTGGAGGGAGGGGAGTTCGAATTTTTGGGAAAGGTGCTTGTTTATCATTCGAGGCTTAGGGATCTAAGCTAGATGTGAACCATCTCCAAGTATGAACTGCTTCTCTGTTATTGAGTACATGTATTTATAACGTCTGATGCATTCCTTTTCTTATGTATTATTTATTATGACAATTTTTAGAGTAGATAGACACATCTTACTCCAATCAAAGGCTATTACTGTCTTTTCATTTACTACCTTAGCTTTATCGTTTTAATTCTAGACTTCCTCAAAGACAATTTGAGACGTCGTTGGTCCAAATAGCGCGCGGAATGCTCACATCCAAATTCTTGACATATCTTCACTACATCCCTCGAATCGCGCTATAAGGATTTTGTCTATTATGATATTCTACTATAATTATATCAGAAAGGTTTATATATGGACAGACCACTGCTAGACACCAAGTGTCTGAGGCTAGAACGGCTTGGCATTAGGTTTTGATGCATTCTGATCATTTCCCTAGCTGCCATTTCGATCCTTAATGCCACTCCTCCCCCAATTTAATTAACACCGCTCCTCATATGGAGAAAATAACTGCTCAACAGTGGTAATTAATGTTACATGAAAATAAAAATAAAAAAGCACCCTACCCGAGAACCAGGTCCGGCTTCTACTCTCACCTGTACCCCTGGTTTCAACCCAGGACCTTTGGTGGCCAGGGATCAAATACTCGGTGCCTAACCTGTAATGACGTCGAGTAGTCTACTATTAGGCCGCTCATCTATATTCTTCGTCGTCCAAAACGGTACCTGAGGAACCCACGCCAAGAAGAACCAGGCATCTGGATAAACAAGCTTTTCATAGCCATCCCTTAAGCTGTTATAAAGCATTTAAATACTACCAACATGCATATAAGAGACGGTAACATCAGACGAACTTTGCGCGCACATAAGCCACATAATGCTTGGCAATTAAAGTGGCAGCTTTAACAGTGTAAGGGACAGGACCGACTCTCCATCTAGCCTAATATATCTCAGGCCTCAGAATCGTTCTTTCCATCATTCTACAGTGGGCAGCTGGCACCAACCAATAGATTATATTTTTACCTAGACCTTTTCAGGAATCTGCACCCCACATTTATGCGTGCGCTAGGATAAAAAATGAACTAATAAAGCATGTCCTAGGCCGATGTGTCAATCATCAGTTATCACTCGTCTTTATTCCAACCACTGAATGAAGGTCCTCCCATGCCATTTGTCGTCACTGTTACTAACTCATTGATTGTATGCCTCCCACGCCACTTACATACTTGAATAGCTCCGACACCAGTCCCTCCCGCGTGGATACCCTACTACTGTTCCCCTTTACGTTCCAATGAAATTATGAAAGAGTATTATGTAGTCACCTAAAATATCTCATTACTACATGTATTGTCTGCGACCTCGCTGGCCCTCGCTAGCCCCGTGTAGAGCTAAACCCTAGTTCCCGATATAGAAGTTTCCAGAACCAGTTTTTAGGAGTACGTTTACCAGGCTCATCCACGCAAACAGAACCGACCCACCATCACCCATAATAAACAACATTGGCCGACCTCACCAAAAGTCAAGTTCAACGACGAACCCACCACTGTAGACGGAAATTTGCTCCTGTAACCTTCAATACACAACAAGGGCGCATCCTGCGCCCCTTCCGCCCTACCCGATATACGCTGAGAGGGAAAGAAAGTCCCAGGTACAGGGAAGACCGCGATATAACGTTAACCCCTGCGTCGTATCAATTTCCTCGGAGCCGGGGTGAAGATGTTCGGGACCGTCTTTCGGACTCTTTTCTTGAATAGGTGCATGTATTCACAACTTACAATTCCACTTGTAATACCGATGCTCACTTGTAATACCGATGCTCACTTCCGGCCCGCCCGCATTGACTCAACCACCAGCCTATCTTCTTTCGCTACAGTGCCTACAACAAAGTTTATGTACCAGCATCACATAACACACTTATAACCAAAAACAAACTTCACATCACAAAAGAATAAGCATAGCCAGCATAGATACGGAATCCAAATCAGACCCCAACCTCGAATTTTTCAATTCCCCTCTCCTCCCGCCGCCACCCTCACCACCAAGTTTCCAACCTGTACCAACCACCCCGCCAAGCAATTCCAATATTTCCAGCATAATTAGCCATGTCAAAAAAAAGAGCTCAATCGCGAATCTCTCGCAAAAAACACACACATACAAATAGAGAGATGAAAAAAAAGTAAGGTACCAAGCTTAAGCTTTACAAATAGAATCGAAGAGTTAAAGTAAAAAGCACATTGTCCACAGGTGAACCGCGTTTTGGAGGGGGGCAAATAGATATAAGGTAAAAAGTAAACTGTCTCGAACTAGGTTTCAAACAATAATGGTCGATCACACAAAATATATAACGCACCAGGAGATATAACGGGAGGTTCAAAAAAAAATGGACATAACAGGGGAATCAATAAAATTCCACCCAAAACAAGAACAGAGAAGGGAGGAATGAAAAGACCACCCTTCGCAACAATCGCATTGCATTCATAAAGAGAGGCACGCCGCTCGAACAAAAAAGAACCCCCACAACTCCATTACGAGATTTACTCTTCACGGCAAGAAATAAAGACAAATTTATCACTTTTACATGGCGTGGAAAGTAGCTTGCTCAGAGCTGGCACGTGGCTGCTCGGAACTGGCACGTGGTTTTTCGGTGCTAGCACGTGGTTGTGCGGTGCTTGCAGGTTCCTCAACAACGTCCACGATACTGGCTCTCTGTTCATTGGCCAAGGGGCTTGATTTGACCGGCGCAAATTTAGGAGAAGGTACTTCTCCAGAGCTCACGGAGCTCACAGGGCTCGCAGGAGGGCTTGCAGAGTTCATAGGGCTCACAGGACTGACGGGGCTCTGTGGCCTAGAGTTGCTAGGGCTGGCCGGGCGATCTTCTGGCGCCGCAGAGATTGTGATTTGGGGTGGAGGGCCAACCCTCAAGATCGCAGGAGGAGCTATAGGCGAAGATGGGGCGGAGATTATCGGTGTACTGGGGGTTGATTCGACTTTAGGTGCAGACTCGCCAGCAGGGCGATACTGGGGTTTCACGTAGCCCATACCTGTAGACTGGGGTCGCTGTACCGGGGATTGGGGTGTCTTCAATGTAGGAGACATGGCGTTAAATCCACGTGCAGCAGGACCAGGGCCTGGCGATTGAGTGCGCAACACAGGGCTACCAGCGGGAGAAAAGGCGCGGATGGGTCCATTTCTAGCGGGACTCTGTGGACGGCCATTAGGACCAGGTGCATAACCCTGTTGAGTGGATATCTGAGGACCCTGAGGACGCGGCTTGACAGGGCGCTGGGAAAGACAAGTACGCGGGCAAACACCCTGCTGGGAACGATCAAGGCGGGTACAGAGCGCCCAGCCATCGTCATACTCGTGCAAAAGACGTACAAGGGCACCGGCGCGAAGTTCAAGTTCATCGGCCATAGAAGGCTTAAACTCCATTTGAACACGGTGAACGGGATTTGGTCCAATTCCGCCATTGGCCGCAACGAATGCAGAAGTAGACACATCTGTGAAGGTAGAGCCCGATGGGGAGACAACCGATGGGGCGATGATGACAGGGGCAGCGGCAGGAGCGCTTTCTGGTTTGACGAGGTTAAGAGCTGCTGGTGGTGCCTTGCGGGAAGCGGCTGAAGTAGCAGAGCCAGCGGAAGAAGTATTGGCCTGCTTGGTAGCGGCGGCAGCGGTGGCAGAAGCAGCACTGGCAGTAGCAGTAGTTGCTATACTTGCTGTTGCTGCAGTAGCTGCAGTCGTGGTACTAGCAGCAGAAGTTGTTGCGGCGGGGGTTGTCATCAAATTTGGAAGGAATTCGGTGACTGGACGAAGGGAAACCCTCGGTGCCTTGTCGTAGCTCGTAGCAGGGGGGGTGTCATTTGATTTTTCGTCATACGAAATCCCATGAGATCCTCCGGCTCCAGCAGCCCCACGTTTCTCATCCTCAGTCTTTCCATAAGCTGCAGCCGCCTTCTTTTGCGACCTCCTGCGGAAAGCAAAAATTGCAAATGCGCCCACCACCAAAAGAATCGCAACAGCGCCAGCAATCAGCCCAGCAGTCGCAGTAGTCCCTAATCCGCCCGATGCTGGTACGGCGCTGCTAGTCGAGGAGGCGGATGTTATAGTACTGGTGGCAGACTCGAGAGCAACCGCAGAAGAGACGCTGCTACTGGAAGCGGCACGAGTACTGAAGGTTGTCTGAACCGAAGTTATAGGGTTCTCTGTAGTGCTTGCGTCTACAATTCTCAGTCCATGGATCATTCAACACCGAAGGAATTAGCGACTCACCATCCTCCACAGTTGAAGACGCCGTGGTCTTTGGCTCTTCAGTAGTTGACGAAGCGGCCTCGGTGGTCTCGGATTCTGTCTCAGATTCAGAAGTTTCCTGGGTTGACGTCGCCTTTGCTGTGGTCTTCGGGGTCGAAGTTGTCCTTGGTGTTGTGGCTGCAGCTGTAGTGGTTGTCTTTGCTTGGGCAGTAGTGGTTGTCTTTGCTTGGGTACTGGTAGCGGTTGTCTTTGGCGTTGCAGGAGTGGTTGTCTTGACCTGGGTTGAGGAAGAGTCGCTATCGTCCAAAGTCTGATACCCAATCACTTTCCCAGTCCCAGTCGGCGTTGCAGTTACATAGACGACCTCTACCATTGTCTCAACCTCCCTCTTTGCGTGATCATGAATATGAGCACGGGCACGGGCATCACGGCCCTGCACGCGCGAACGGCGATTGTGACTATGGCCGTCCATATTTAATAGTAATGAATGTGGTAACTGAGGTTTCCTTTGCCAATTGCACAGAAAGTGAATTCTTGCCAATTGGTTGGGTTAATGAATTGAATTTCTTCCTGAATAGGGAATTGGATAATATCCTAGTACGGAAGCGAAGGAGTGGATTTTCGAGACAATTAGGAACAAAAATGAAAGACTAGGCGGGTTTGCCAAAGAAGGAATGAAACGGCAATTAACGCTTGCTGATAAATGAAGGACAGCAAGGCGTACGTTTCTGGTAGCCGTGATAGTAGAGGGAGGGGGGGGGGGGGGGAGAAAAGAAGAGAAGGAAAGAGAGAGAGTGGAAGAGACGGTGGAGGTAAAGAGGGAAGGAAAGGAACCGAAGAGAGAGAGAAAAAGACAAGGGCCAAATGAAAAAGGGGAGCGAGACAAGACAAGAGGTGAGTGCATGTAACATAAGATGTTGTTGCCAAAGCCTGCAGGCGCCGGGCAACATCCATCAACTGCATTACTGCGGAACAGCAGACATCCAAACAGGCATCATGTCTCCCCAGAGGGAAACCGACCTCTTCCTCTGCCCATGGCCTCTAAATTCACAGTATGGCCGCCTTGTCGAAATCACTAGTATCAGGGGTAACCCATAATTTATTGGCCAATTCCCCACCTCCCCCCTACTCACTCCACCCATGTAAACTTTGGTACCTATATGTACATACAACTCATGAGGTACCCTCCCGCACAGAGAGTTCTCGTCTTGAGCCGTTGCTTCCATCTTCGGCTAATTCATCAGAAATAAGATGAGAATTCGATGTTCTTCGAACCACGAATGTAAACGGCCGCGCCTAAAAGGGCCAATCATTCTCCTTTTTCACTGTAATCCGGAGACTCCGAATTAATGCCATGATCATCAGCGCAGAATGGGGTATATCCTCCAGGTACGGAGGTCCAATTTGTCTTGTATAACACCTTCTTGTTCTTGAAGTTATTAGTCTTTGGTGAGACGGAAGAAACAATGTTGCTTTCCGCCCACCTGTTCATACATATGCGCACACCTGGCTGGCCATGGACCTCAATAGTTCTTTAACTACCGGGAAGTCCCTATATCCGCGTGCAGCTTATATGCTCCAACACAACACAACAAGAGAGAGAGGCGGACAGGGCGGAGGCTTCTGTAAAACCGTGTATCGGAGCACAGACGTTCATGACAGCATATCCGTACCTTGATCCTATGCTAAGGCCCTCGAGCCGACATCATATTCACAGTACCGACCGACTCGAAAGAAAGAAAGCTCGCCCGGTTCTCTCTCTCTTCTCAATAACCTCAACCAAGACCTTCCCCGCAATTTATCAACAGGGGCATCATGTTTTTTTTCCTTCTTCTTTCTCTGCCCCCGATCTAGCAGGAGCAGAAGCACGACGATAAGGCACCATTTCGGCTGCTCAGGTTAGCTAGTGGTCGCAATTTAAATCCTAGCAACGCAGGAACAAGGACCCTTGTCGTTCGAAGTTTTTTCGTCAACAACTCTCCGTCCGCTTTGGGCAGTGGCGCTACAACGCTAACGCAGGTACGCATTCCTAGTTTTACCCGTGTGGAGAGATCTAGGAACGCATGGATGCTATCTATTTTTAGGCACTGGACGTCAGTTATCGCGTATTAAAACACACGGAGAGGTTTGTACTTTATCTCAACATGAGTACCTAGAGTATCTATCGACCGTAAGTACCTTTTCGTTACTGTTTATGTAATAGCCTGACAGTTTAGCAAGTAGGATTGTTTTTGAGTGGAGTAAATGAAGCCTGGAGAAAAATGTTGAACTTCTGCGGTCGCGGTTTATCCTCCCATTTTGGACAGGTATTCCAACTTGATGTTGTGAGAAACCTTATTGCTCCGTTCTGAGCCCTAAACCTTGTGTCATCTCGCATACGTCGTATTAAATCAATGAAGACATCACTCAGTCCAGAACATACCATAAACGCGAAATCCCATCTTCCAGCCCCATCGTTCGCGAGCATACATGTATGTCCGAGACGAGACCTTTACATGCCTAAGTCTTGAGTCTCACCGGCCTAGAGTAGGGACTCTACAGTATTAACCTACACCTATCTCATGTTGCGTTTGTAATCAAACATTTATTTGGTTTGTTGAGCTCCCGCCGCTGAAATACTTGCTGTGGGTGGGTGACTCACTTCAGCCCCGACGGGGTGCAGTAATAAATCGAACCCTGTCTGATTGGGCTAGAAGTTGTGTGGTGCGAAATGGCTAATAAGAGGGAACATGCGATTAGACTAAATATCACTTTGTGGGGCCGGGGAATATATATAATATAACTATCAACGCAAATGTGGAATAATATCAGTGTTCTTGGTTTGAAGTCGTACCCCCGAAATAACCTCCACCGTTCAGGGAACCAATTAAACATATATAGATGCCTCCATTATCTAGCTATCGGAATTCGTATAATTTTTTCATCTGCATTATCGCTTCAAAACCTGGCCTTGAGGTGGTACATACCTCGTGTCTAACGGGGCGGTACCTGGCCGCGCGCGTGGAACTATCATACAGTGCGTCTTCACTTTTAAAAACACTGGGGTGTGAAGAGACGTGCATTTATGTATATGTAATTGAATTGATATACTACATGTATGTATGTACATGAAGCAGGCATAATGCTTACTAGATAGAGGGTGCAGGTACAGACGTATGTCGTAATTCTCAAACTAGAAACTTTTTGTTGTCTCATAGCGACCTCGTGGGAAATGGTAGATCATATGGAACCGTTGTTTACTCACTCTGTGCGCGGGCTCTACGTAGTTTAGTTCATCTTTATCTCAATATCAAAAAAAAAAAAAAAAAAAAAAAAAAAGGGGGGGGGGGGGGGGGGGTTGTGACTTTACTTATGGAGCAAAGTACTAAACTACCCTCCACAGTTGCGCTTGGGTTTACAATACCCTCGAAGGTTTAAGATACTCCCAATGGAATGAGCAACGCAACATACCTGTGAGAAATAAAGGTCACATTTAACACAGGTTCTAAGGAATATCTCGCACCAATCCACAATAAAAAAAACGGCTAGGCCTCAACTTTCCAGGTAGGAAAGAGTTGGTCAAGGACCTCGTGCGGGTACAAATAAATGTTCACGTTATGCATAACCTACAAGCTGTAGACACACCACTTGCACTTGTCCTGCTCTTCCAACATAATTATATAAGACAGACTCGCATTTGTCCTACTCTTCCAATAGGGAGTCGGGCTCGCACTAGGTGTTATGCCCTTCCGACATGAACATAGACTTGTAGCTACATGTACTCACGCATTAATTAAGTCCTGAGAATTCTTGGTAGCAACGACCTCACAAAATTTTCCAGGACTTAATTAACGCGCGAGTAATTTACACATAAATATATCATACCTTTTTTCTCGTAGTTCGTTGTGTTGTTGCCATCGGGGGTCGAGGGAATTGTAAACCCAAGCGTAACCGTGGAGGGTAGTTTAGTACTTTGCTCCATCTTACTTATAACTATATTCTGGGTACCAGGCCGGCAGGTATATTAATACCTCTTCTAAAGTTGATATTAATTGGTTCAAGTGATCGTCCAGTATTTCTTCGTATGCGTATATATAAGTCACTGAAGGAGTCAACAATACAACTAGGTAACCCAAATACTTGTAACCATGGCTCCGTTACTGTGCTAATAGAATGAGTGATATCTGGTGATTCAACATAACTACATGTATGCCCTAACAGATATAGTAACCTTAAATCGATATCTTATAGCGCCGGGTACTTACTTCATTATAACCACAAAAATTACCCTAGAATTAGGTGCGAGATCGTTTGTTTGCTTGTTTTCCTTTCCCGTTGCTGCATTCCTACCAGTGCCGTGAGTGTAAGTTTCGGCTATATAACCAAGACCACCACGATATCTGGTCGTTACTTATGTACACCCGCAGGAAAAAAGTGAGGAAACAACGAGTGCAACCAATCAGAACCCTAATGAAAAAGTGAAAATGGAAATGAATAGAAGTAATATGACTACACAATGAGATACAGAATAGATACTACGGCCTCTGAACTATATTTACCACTTTTTATGATTTCCCTTGTTCTTTACTACTGCAATTCTATTTGGTATGCTGTCAATGATTTTATATACATTTTTCCAATCTAGCCTTTCCCACTCTTCCCTAGCTTGGGCTTCAATAACTTTTATGTTTTCATTAAGAGTAGCCTCTCTTCACTTTCCGGACTTGTCAAAAGGCATGGCTAGGGAATACTCGTGAGGCTGTATTGGGGGTGTGGGGATGTCAAGTTAGATGCACTTGCTGTCACGCTACTCATTGTTTCCTCACTTTTTTCCTGCGGGTGTACATATATACATAGTTATAATACTGAAGCGAGTCCAGAAACTCAGTACAACATAAAACTAAATCCCTACAACAGCAAACACCTTACCCCTTAAAACTCTACAAACAATAAAAAAAAACACTTGGCATCCTCGATCTTCATGGATGCATCCGGATAACGCGCTATCGCCACTCCCCACCACCTAACCCCCTCGAGCGCGTCCTCCCTGTGCACTACCTGCGCATACACTACCACCATGTCCCCACCATCATCATCATCGTCCAGCAACTACGGGAGCGATATCAACCTCCCAGACCTCGACGGCCACGATTCCTCAACGTCGACTGCAGTTGCCAGTGGTAGTGACTACGGCAGCGACATCGATCTTACTGACATCGACCTCCTCAACCTTCTTGATGATCCAGCACATCTATACCCGCCGCTCCCACATCATGATTTCCCGGCGCGGTCTCTCAACCAGGCATCTCTGGTGGTGCAGTACGAAACCGAGCCTCCGCAGACCAGTAATATGCCCGCAAAGATTGCTACAGACCGAGGCTGACGTCGCGCGCGCAGGCCCAACACCAACACTCCCAACGATCAGTCCCGCGCAGCCCGAGATGGAGGCCGCTGATACTTCCCCGCCACTCCCGGGGAGATCTCCGTACGAGCGTTTTCGGTCGAGGCGTGGCCGGTTGAGCGTCACAGATCTGGTCAGTGGCGTGTGGTGTGAACAGCAGTTTATGTATACGTTAGAAACGGGGTTTAAGCGTAAAACGCCGGCGATGCGAAAGGGAACGAGGCTACATAAGGTGCTAGAAGAGGAGGTACATACGACGGTGCCTGTGACGGTCAGAACGAAAGAAGACCAGTGGGGACTTAAGTTGTTCAATATATGCCAGGGACTTCAGTCACTAGAGGAGTATGGAATGACGAGAGAGCTAGAAGTATTTGGGTGGTTGAATGGGATATTTATTAGTGGAATTATTGACGAGATAACTTATGACCACCCTCGGCCAGATAAAACGGAGGTGGAGGCGGAGGTGGAGGCAGGGATGGAGGCGATAGAGACTCCGTCGGATGATGAGAGTTACACGACCTGCCCTGACGATGTCCCAAAGGTTGTTTATATCACAGATACCAAGACCCGCATGACGCCCACAGTACCTAGGCAGTCACAGCAACTTTCCGCATCGCTGCAGTTAACATTTTACCACACGTTGCTCGCCTCGTTGCCCTCTGTTCCATTTAACGAGGTCCTTGCGCACCATAACCTCTCCCCGACAGCCCGATTCTCGGACGCCTTCATTGCACAAATTGCATCATTGCAGTCCGCCATCTCACTGCAAGATCTCCTAGACAATAACTCACTCCCGGGGATGTGGTCGTTGGTGCTGTCCCAGTATGCTAAAGCCATCGACAGCATTGGTGACACAGTCGGTGTGACATACCGCTTCCAGGGTAATGGTGAAGTGATCGCGGAGCGGTCATGGCGGGTAGAGGAGGACGTGCGGGAGCGACATCTAGATGATGTAATGCAATGGTGGAAGGGCGAGAGGACAACTAGAGGCGTGGTGATCGAGGAAGCATGGAAATGCGGCATGTGCGAATTCCAGGAGGGATGTACATGGAGACTCGTGAAGCTTGAGGAGACTCGGAAGAAGGCAAGGGATAGTTTTGCAGCAAATAAGAAGGTGGAACCGAGGGATAAGGTTGAGATCGATGAGGACGCGTTGAAGACGGTAGAGAGGGTGAGGAGGAGGAGAAAGGCGGCAGGAGAGACGATGGCCAGCGACTCTGATACCAACAAAGAGGAGAAACCGAGATGCCATAGATCGAAGAAGAATGAAGATATCGCTACCACCACCACTTCTGACGAAGCAGTACAGGTGGTAAAGAGAGGCAGAGGTAGACCGAGGAAGGACGAAAATGCCGCTGTCAACGTTACTGCATCTACTACCACTATCACAGGCGAAGAAGCACAGGTAGTAAAGAGGGGTAGAGGTAGACCGAGAAAAGATGGTAATATAGATCTTTCTTGAACTTATCTTCTATGGCTTTTAGTCATGATATACATGTAGTGTACTATACTATCGTACTGGGATGGGGGTATACATATGGCGTTTATCAATTCTGGGGTGGATTGTCTAAATAGGTTTATAAACAATGAAAATCGTTCTTTTGATCATAAAATCGATCAAAGCCATGGCCATGCATGTAAATCAACCACAATATTTGTTGATGTTCAAAGTCTTAGGCTGTACTAGCGTGACTTGATTGAAGCCGCCACGGTTGATAGGAATTTCCTAGGCTGAATACAATAATTAGTTATCATTCATCAATAGGAATTTCCTAAGCTCATAACCACGAGTGAGATGTCATGAATATAGTAGACAAAGTTGGTCAGGCGTACTTGAAAACTTTTGGTAACCCTCAGGCTTGTCTTCAACCAAAGTAGACACTATAGTTCATAAACCGTAAAGACCACGTCCCGAAACTGAAACATTAGCCCAAGGTTTATCATCTTAGATCGAAGTGGTTAGTTTATTCTATGATGTATTGATAATATGGTTTACGTTGGTAGGTGTAGTAGTAAAGTAGGGTCGTTGTGCTAGGTTATGTGGCGGAGAGGTAAGATGCCATATAACCGATAAGCCCAGATAATTATATAATTGGGACATGCATCATCACTGGGTGCAAGTTGAGGTAGAGAGGGAGGTCGTAGGGGTGGGGGCGGGTAAGTTTGATACGTGCATGTACATACATGTAGGTACATGTAAGTGTACATGTACATGTAGTTGACTTTTATGTGGATCATTGCAATTGCATAAGATCTTATATATATACATGTAGCTACATGTACATGTATTTACCCACGGCTCCGTTCCACTGCCAGTAAATGATTACGGAAAGCAACGAGCTGCCCGTAGGAGATAGGCATGAGACTACATGTATGTAGACTCGTCTACATCAATTATATTCCTACCTGTATGTGTCAGGACAAGAACCAGATGTAAATATATAAACCATCTACGTCACCAGAGCCTAGCCTACTTCAATCTTTGCTATATACATGTAGCCACCGTTCCCCGCGCCCCAGGTCTGGCACAAGATCCATATTGGTACTCTCGGGACTGGGGCAACGAAATAAGTAAGACGATTAGTCGAACTTCTCTTTCAATACGTGTGTCTTTATATCATAGATTCTCACTCGCTAGTAGTTTAGGTTGGTTTTGATCTTTCTTATGTCCCCGTTTTATCGAACACAATTCTAGCTATATAGATCTTGATATGTAGTCTTATGAATGAACATGCATTGTCAATAAACCTGACTAACCCGAAACCCCTCTAAAGATCTCATGGGCCACGACTTCCTTTGCATTCAACCTCTTGACGCCCTCATAAACTAATAATCTCCCCACCAAATCTCTCACCTCTACACTGGCGCCTGGTAGCAACTCCTCCCAGCTCTTTGTCGGGAAAACATGGAACAGAATCTTCCCGAAATCAGGAAATCGCTTCGCCTCTGGCCACGTCTCTGTTGTTGGCGTTCCCAATTTTCCAAAGATGCTTCCGACAAGCCGCAATTCACTCCCTAGATCCCCTGCATTGAAGAACGTCTCGACGTCTTCTTCCTGCGGCGCCATAAAGCACTCCGCAACCACACACCCAAAGGCCCACATATCCAGTTCCGGCCCATAGGACCTCCACCCAAACAGGATCTCGGGTGGCCGGTATGCAGTCGTGCCCACATCCGTGATCTTCTCGTCCGCGGGCTCACTTGCAGAATCAGATGCATGCCATGCAATTCCAAAGTCGGCGAGAACAACAGAAGTGCCGGGCTCGGAGACGAGGATATTGCTCGGCTTGACATCACGGTGGATCACGCCGTGCTCGTGGCACCATACCAGGGCCTCGGCAGTCTGGCGGAGGATTGAAAGCCGCGCCTGGAGGGTAAGGTCCTTCCCGCCGGGGTTGTCATGAAGCAGGATGTTGAGGTCGTAGTTGTAGAACGGGAATACGAGCACGAAGCTAGATGGGGGTAGGGTGAAGGATTCTAGCAGTGGGATGATGTTGGGGTGGCCTGTGAGCTGCGTAAGGATCCTGGCCTCCCTTTTGGAATCATGCGGAGCAATCATGGTTGCGGGGTTAGTAAGCTTTAGGGCCACAAGTTGGTGGGTGGTATGATGCGAAGTCGCCCGGTAGATGGTGGAGAAAAGGCCCGAGGTATGGTGATGGCAGGAGGTATATTTTCCTAATGTGGTGCCGCCGACAGCATCACTGAAAGTGAACCCATTTGGTGTGGGTGGAGAGAATGGAGGGGAGGGTGTGGGTAGAGGAATTTGTTTGGTTTCCTGGGAGATTTTTGATTTCCAGGCGTAGGTATAATCTTCCTGTGAGTGATACACAATGTTCAGCGAGTGATAATTGGTGAGTGGAAATTTCAAATTATGATGTGTCACGTGACACAGGTGCAACAGACAAATGGCTGTAAACTCGAGTTCGGTTCAAAAACACCAAGAAAATCACGACTAAAGGAGGAACTCGCAGTACCTCTGTATCAGCCTCATTGAAACATTGTGTCTCAATCTCCTGGGCGGTTTTGAGCGTCTGGGAATGCTGTAATGTAGGGTCTAGTCTTAAGGATGAGGCTCTGCGGAAGAAAACAACGGGGAAACGTCAACACATGAACGTGGGGGAGTCCGTAATATATCGTGAACAAACTAGTAAAAAAGGGGAATATCAAACGGGACCAACATTTGATCAATGACAGTAAATCTATCCGTGAAGCTAAGTAGTGATTTCCACGACTGCTGCGTGTTCGAAGACATTGCTAATGCGTGGTTGCGGTGCGGAGAGGGGCGGAATATCGTGCGAGTTGCGAGGGTGCGTGGGTGCGGGGATAAAAGCAGAAGTTGAGGATGAGGGGGAATTTGCTTTCTTTTGCTTTATGGATGAATTTGTTTAGATAGGTCTTTTAAGCGAAGTTATTCCTCACAATCACGGCACACACACACATCACACGCACATACGCCAGTTAGAGTACCGGTAGTGGAAGAAGTGATTAGAAGAGCGTAGAGCTTCTGGAATCGAAGTGGTGTTACTTGACCGAGGTTTCTTTCAATCGTGCTTTTGAGAGCGCTTTTTTTCTCTTTCCTTTTTTCTGCGGACAACGGTTCCACCCGGAGAATAACCTAGAGTGCCTGCCTACCTCAACACCGTGTCTACGATTTTCCCGGGGAGCATGTAGGCTGGTAGGGGTTGTGGAGAGTGGCTCAGTGACTATGCCACAGCGGGAGGCATTTTACAGGGTAAAGCTCTGGCCATGGTTCTGTAGGTACAACAAGCATGATGGGATGATTTACCCTTGGTGAATTACATGTATGTACTCAATCTACTCAAGAGTAGGTATTGTTGGCACTCGCACAGCAAGCCACATCATCTCGGCTGACTAGGACACAGGCCAGTGCTCGAAGAATGAGGAGAGAGTAATTGTTGCACTTGCAGGTAATTATGCTGGATTATATATACTCTATGCTGCGGAGTATCTATTGGCCATCTGGAAGTAGAGTAGAGTTTGTTTATCCCGAGTATTTTCAAGGTATGTACCAACGATACATGGTTACACATACCAATAACTCCTAATTAGCTACCAATCCCTCCTGTCTTTACTTAGACATTCTGCCCACATTCCCTATGTGAGACAACCACACGGACTTGACTGATTGAGTGAGACCCGACTGACTGATTGACACCTAACCCACTCGTCTTTCCTCTCTCAGAACTTTCCCCCCGTCCCCTTCCTGCATCTCATCCGTCCGCCTCGCACTCGTCAACATACATATACCCATCTACTACCAGCTACTACATGTAATACTAGAGTCTACGTACATGCTCTAGCCTAACTAACTGTCGCCTGTATTCACCACGCATACCCATCAGTATATCGACAACACCCCTCTCCACACCCCTTATCAGCATCGTCATCGATCGCTACTGTTATTTTCACTTCCTCATACCTCTTCTGCGCTTCCCTGATACTCGCTGGTGGGTTCTGAAAGTGTGCGAAAGAAAGTCGAAAAACAAGCAGGAAGAAAAAAAACTACACCATGGAACTGTCACGTTCCGAGTACCCGGGCATTGTGGTTTGTGTTTTCCCTCACTTATTTCCCACTCACAACAGGTGCCATTGCCATTGCCTCCCCTCATTCCCAGGGCTATGTTTTCCTGTTTATTGGAGGAATGATTGATCGCTGACCTCTCTGGGATTGTCTTCGTCCCATTCCGTCCCATGTAGAGCTCCGTACATCCAACACCTGCAGTCAAGATTCTCCGGGATCGGTTACAGAGAGTGCAGACTCTAAACCTTGAGATCGCCGATTGGCTTCAGGTACCATACCACTCCACGCACCTGGCTGGCTAGCTAGCTAGCTAGCGAGAGCGATCTTCTCCCCACTAAACCGTATCGCTAGGAACGCCGACGAGTCGAGGAAGCTTACGCACAAGGGCTGAACAAACTCGCAAAGCGAACGATACAAGGGGACGGTTCGGATTTAGGGTAAGTCGCCCACAGTTTTGCCTTTACTGCTTTGCAGGTTCTTGTCAATTGCATCCTTCCTCACACATTTTTTCTTCCTCATTTTCAGGGTGTTTCAAGGTCCATGGACTCGCATAGCCAGCTCGACTACGGCCCTGGCAATCTCGCACCAGGAGTTTGCGCAGCGCATTGACACAGAAGTGGAGCGCCCGCTTAGGGACTTCACGAACAGAAATGCCGAATGGTCGGGAATGAAGAGCATGGAGATGACATTAGCGGCCGCGGCAAAGGCCGTCGACCAGGCGGAGGAAAAGTCTGAAAAGATCAAGCGACGGGGCCAAAAGGCGAAACACGCGCAGGTAGCCGAGGCAGCGAAGGGAGTTGAGAGCGCAAATAGCGAGTGGGAGAGCCAGGCGCCATTCGCATTTGAAAAGTTCCAGGCAGCGGATGAGAGCCGGTGTAATCATCTACGGGATGTCCTGACGACATGGCAAACATTGGAGCTGGACCAGGCGCAGAGGAATATGCAGGCTGCTGAGACGACGCTGAATGCAATTTTGGATATCAATACCAACGATGAGATCAAGGGATTTGCGAACAAGGTTACAGTTGGGAAGGCGAAGATTGAGAGGCTAAGAAGCCGAACGGGTAGCAGTGGTGGCCCGCCAGTGCCAGGTATGCCGTCAACACCATCCATTGTTACAGATGATGCTGTCAGTGTTCACACCTCCGGCTCCGGAGGAGGTTCAGGAGGAGGTATGTTTGCACAAATCAAGCTCCGTATCTTAATGAACTGACAGGATTTAAAGGCTCTTCTTTAGGTCTCAAGCGGCTAGGCACTGTTCTCAGAGGCCGAAATCGAAATAGCTCGATACCCTATTTCAGGTCAGCATCACCAGATAAGCGGCCGGACTCAAATGGCAAGGGGGGTCCTGGCCGAGGTCTTCTTGGGCTTATGCCGCCGTCACCGGCGTCGCCTTCGAACAATGGCCTTTCTCCAGAACACCAGTCCGCGGGGATCTCTGGTAGTGCAACACCCCCGAGGCCTTCAACTGGAAATGGTCCGCCGCCTACACCCACTACGAACGGGGAGAGTCGTCCTGAGACTGCAACGACTTTGTCCGAGAGCAACCAGATACCAGGCGCCGTTACTCCTTCTGTGACTGTCACAGCTTCTGAGGTTAGCACGATTCTTCGTTTTTTGTATAAGGGAAATATACTGATCAGATTAGCCTCAAACGGATGCTGAAGGATACACAATTCCGCCGCCAATTCATGATATTGGGCAAGGTTCAATACCAGATGAGGCTACTGAGTGAGATCCCTAAGACACACTCAATATAGCAATGAGTTTGGGCTAACAAACTCAAAAGCGAACAAAGCCAACCTCAATTCAAGGTCGAGATTAAAAACGACGTAATTCACGAAGAGGAGGAAGAAGCAGATGCTGCACTATCAAAAGTCACATCTACACTAAGAGCAGTAAGTATTATCACGTGATCATGACTAGCAAACAAGCTGACATTAGAGCTTACAGCAACAACAAAATACGGTTTCTCGAAGAACGAGGGGACGGAGGGATGCTAGTCAAGTGCGAAATACTATGTTTATTCCGAATCCACAAGACTTTGAAACGCCTTCGTCGCCCCCACTTACTCCAATTAAATACACCCCTAAATCGTCCAATGCCGCTTCCGAGTGTGCCTCGGATACCCTATCAATAAGGTCTTCAAGATCCATAACAAGCCTTACGAACTCCCAGATGAGGCATCCAGATTTAAATGAACTGGGGCTTTCTGCTTCTTTAATAGAAGCCATAAGCATGTCCTTTGAAAACGGCGCCCCACTAAGAACCCAAGTCACTGGCGAAATCGCGGTTGCATACAATCCCCACGACACCCCCTCACACCCCACCACTGAGATCCTCCGAATCGATAACTTCAGCCTGTTGGAGAAGGTAGCACCAAACCCAGCATTCATAACTGCTGTTCCCGACCATGTTGCAGAGTATACCCTCTCCCTTGCCAACATCCATAGAACCTCCGTCGCATTCAAGTATCAGATCCATGTTGACGAGAACAATACGAATGTCTTCGCCCCAATCATTGTCAACCCTGTATGGCGGATCGAGCCCCACCAGAGCTCCGTCATTGTGCACTGGAAGCCTAACCCGCTATTCCGGCGCTTGAACGGTGTTACTGGCGCATTCACTATGAAAAATGTTATTTTCTCCACCGGTGTTGAAGGC
Organism: Morchella sextelata; assembly: GCF_020137385.1. Lineage (NCBI taxonomy): Eukaryota > Fungi > Ascomycota > Pezizomycetes > Pezizales > Morchellaceae > Morchella > Morchella sextelata. Next base: position 870,389 of record NW_025408632.1, read on the forward strand.
GCCGCAACCTCATCATGTCAGTCCAAGCCTGTCGGCGCTTTCTCACGAGAAAGGGGCCGTCTGGTATGGAAGCTGGGTGATGTTTCTATCAGCCCTGAAGATGTAGAAAATGGTGCCAAGAAACTTGTCGCGCGGTTTGCTACCGACGGCCAGGCGCGGAATCAGCCTGTCGACGTTAGATGGGAGATCTCCGGAGAGGATTCAAGCAATGTTGGGAGCGGGATCGCGCTTTCTGTAAAGGATAAGGTTGAAGCTGCACCTACAGAAGAGAAGGAGCCTGAAGACCCTTTCGCAGATGCGGAGGTGAAGAGTATGGTTAGCACTGATGTTGTCATTGCTGGTGGGGAAGAGTGGAAGGGCGTTGTGACGGTGAGGAAGGTGGTCAGTGGGAAGTATGTGGCTAACCAGCAGAAAGACAACTGATAAGTCAGTGGTAGTTGGGGTTAATAGTCTATTTTTCTTTTTCCTTTCTTGTTTTATACTACGGTTTTTACCCCCAGAAATATATGGCTGGGGTATAATTGATAGGCTCCGTTCATTATAGCGCAACATCGTCACCACATTCCTTTTGTTTCCTCGTGTGTATGGGTTCTTTTTTGTCCGGTCTGGACGTGTCTTGAAAAAATCTTTTCCTTTGTCTTATTCATATCTCTCCATTAATCGAAAGCTGGTATTTATTGATATAATTACTTCCGCTCTGACTAACACAAAACAGCACCACTACCGGGCTACTAGCTCTATATATCCTCTAGTTCTTACGTCCTCTTCTTATTTCCGTACTCTTTATTTTGTATTTAATAGTTTTTGCGACGAAGAAAAAGAAACACGGAGTTTGTGTTTTGTTCTTTTGATCTCCCAGATTATTTCGTTTGTTGTTCCCTTTGTTTGGTTTGGTTATATCAAGTATAGTATCGTGTTGGAATTAAAGTGAAAAAGTAGAATGCAATAGAGCGTATTTGCCAACCGTCAATTTCAACTATTGACACTTCAAACTTGACAGTTTCGGGAGGCAAAATTTACAGTTCCCCGCAGTGGCCAAAATCGATCTGGTTAACGGTATGACAGAATAAACCCCGAAAACCAGACAACCCATCACGCTACCTGTGAAGTACGCTGTTGGAACTGAAAATTCATACCCATGATACTAGCTTCGGTAGTAACAAAACTGGGTACTTGTGATCCTCCTGGTATATCTCACAGCATGCCGCCCCACCGAAATTCAAAATTAACAGCCCCGGTTGCCATTTCGGAGCCCCACAATTTGTAAATTCTTGAAATTGACGGTTGGCAAATACGCTCTAATATAATGCCAGTTCCCTTCCATCTCGGGAGTAGTTCTTTGTCTAATGATATGCAACTAATATTAGAAATAGTACGCAACCAATATAAAATGTTCCTGGTGACGATGAGGAAGACTATATAGTTTAGATACACGTATCTGTTTGGTCACACTGTATAATGCTGCAATCAAACACTAGCTACAATCATGTATTCTCGCTCGCCCTTACGGCCGGGTAATGTATCCCTTAAGCCGTCATCAAACCCAATGCGGAAGTCGTGATATAATAAACATCGCAGAGAAGTGATCATGAGGTGATCTATCACCACCCCGCGCCGGGTTTGAGTAACAGGATTGAAATCGGTCCTGACGGCTTAAGGGATAGGTACACTAGAACTTATATTAGTCAGCTGCATATGATTTCGAATACATTCTGGTGGAAACGTGGTGTTCGATCTTTCGAGTGACTTCGTAGGACGGGATACATACATTTAAGTGCCTACATGTACATGTAGTTAGCGAGATTAAGTATCCCTTCTGTCGTACGGTATCAATGTATTGAACCCATACTCATGTATCCCGGGAAATGCGTAGTTTACAGTACGCTACTCAGGCTGTGCCGAGAAATAAGATGTCATCTGCCAAGACCTACTATTCCTAAAGTACAATACCTTGACGCTAATACTATTTCAGTTTTCTTCTGGTCGGCGACAACTAAGATCGACTTCAGAGACTCAACACCATCCAGCAACACAGGACCGTCGCAAGCGTTCAGGTACAAAAACCACCTACTTCCCCCAGAAATCCGAGTCAAAGTCACTTTCGTCACTCCTTTACCGGTGCTTACTATCACACTACTCTTCCATAATCGCCCCCTGCTTTCCACCCCCGATAACGAGACCAGCTCGCGATGGGTGTCCCAGCGCTTTTTAGATGGCTCACCAACAAGTACCCGAAGATTGTCTCTTCGGTTATTGAAGATCAACCACAAGAAGTAGATGGTCAGATCATTCCGGTCGACACTACTAAACCAAATCCTAATGGCGAAGTAAGCCCTCTTTAGAGCTGAGTGGCGCACGTGTTAATCCGTGTGCAATTCTTTGAAAATCGCGTTACTAACTGGTCGTTCTACAACCAGGAGTTTGATAATCTCTACCTCGACATGAACGGGATTGTGCATCCGTGTTCCCACCCCGAAGACGGGGCTCCTCCGGAGACGGAGGAGGAAATGATGTTGGAAGTGTTCAAGTACACTGAGAGAGTTGTGAACATGGTGAGGCCTCGCAAGCTTCTCATGATCGCTGTTGGTATGTTTAACGTTCGCGCGAGCCAGGCCGTTAAGGGCACTTGCCAAAACCAATCAATACTTACTTCGGGAGATCAAGGAGTTTCTCCGAAGAAACTCTTTTATTTTTCATTGTTTTGTCCATGATTGTTGTCCGATTTTGAGCTAACCTCGGATTTCTAGACGGTGTCGCGCCACGTGCAAAGATGAATCAACAACGTTCAAGAAGATTTAGGTCCGCAAAAGAGGCGAAGGAGAAGGAGGCCGATACCGCAGAGTTTATCAGGATGCTCGAGGAGAAGAGAGGCAGTAAGGTCGACGACTCGCTTAAGGATAAGAAAGTCTGGGATAGTAATGCTATAACTCCCGGAACTCCTTTTATGGATATTCTTGCGGCATCAATTAAGTATTGGATTGCGTATAAGCTCAATACCGACCCTGCCTGGGCTAAAGTAAAGCAAACACTCTATTTTCCCGTCATAATATCCAACTAACCAATGATATTATTAGATGAAAGTGATCATTTCCGACTCCACTGTTCCTGGAGAAGGTGAACACAAGATCATGGAATTTGTTCGTTCCCAGCGTGCCTCGCCTGACCATGATCCTAATACTCGTCATGTGATCTACGGGCTCGATGCCGATCTCATCATGTTGGGTCTTGGCACCCATGAGCCTCACTTCCGCGTTCTCCGTGAAGATGTCTTCGCACAGGAGGCTCGCGCCAAGACTTGCAAGATCTGCAGTCAAAAGGGCCACCGTGCAGAAGAATGTACCGGAAAGGCGAAGGAAAAACAGGGCGAGTTCGACGAGAAGTCACATGCTCCGTCCGTAAAGCCATTTGTATGGCTGCATGTTGGTATCCTCCGGGAGTATCTGGAGGTAGAACTTCAGGTGCCCGGGCAGGGATTTAAATTTGATCTTGAACGCGCTATTGATGATTGGGTGTTTATGTGCTTCTTTGTCGGTAACGATTTCTTGCCACATCTTCCGAGTTTGGAGATTAGAGAGAATGGAATCGATACTCTGATGGCTGTCTGGAGAGATAACCTTCCTGTGATGGGTGGGTATGTAACGAAAGACGGTAGCGTTGAGTTAAAGAATGTTCAGTTCATTCTTGACGGCCTTGCGAAGCAGGAGGATGCTATTTTTAGGAACAGAAGGAAGGTTGATGAACGTCGCGAGGAAGGTGCAAAGAGGAGGAGATTGAACGAGGCTGGCGGTGGTAGAGGGGGCCGAGGTGGAAGAGGTGGTTTTGGAGGAAACGACTCCCCATCAGATTCGCCACAAGGCGCTGGTAGAGGTAGAGGAAGGGGTCGCGGGCAGCCCGACTCGGCCCCGCCGCCTATGATCCCGTTATTCAAGCCAGGCGATATCACGAAGGACACGAGAAAGATGAATTACGACATGGTCATGAACAGGGAGAACATTAGAAAGGCAAACCTGGAGAATAAGAGCGCCGCACAGGCGCTTAAAGCCCAACTCATGGGTGGAGGATCCGCCGAAGCCCCAGTAGAAACTCCTGTTAATGCTGCTGAGGTTGAGGAGGAGATGCCCGTTGAATCCTCAACAGAAGTGGCTTCCCCAGTCGCTCATAAGCGGAAGGCCGACGAAGTTGCGCCCGCTACTCCCCCAACTCCCGCTGATGGTGAGATGCCGCCTGACACTGTGCGTCTGTGGGAAAATGGATACCAAGATAGATATTATGAGCAAAAATTCGGTGTTTCCCCCGACGATTATGCGTTTCGCAAAAAGGTCGCAGATGCTTACGTTGAGGGTCTCTGCTGGGTTCTCCTATACTACTTTCAAGGCTGTCCATCGTGGAACTGGTACTACCCATATCACTATGCCCCGTTTGCCCAAGACTTTAAGGACCTCAGTAGTCTCGACATAAAATTTGAGCGTGGGACTCCGTTCAAACCCTTTGAGCAGCTCATGGGAGTTCTCCCAGCTGCCAGTAAAGTAAATCTTCCTGAGCCGTTCCAGAAGCTCATGACCGACGAGGACTCCGAGATTATCGACTTCTACCCGGAAAGCTTCCCAATCGATCTTAATGGAAAGAAGTTCGCTTGGCAGGGTGTTGCACTGCTGCCGTTCATCGATGAGAAGAGATTGCTAGATGCGGCGCAGAAGATTTACCCTTTGCTGAGCAAGGAGGATGCGGGAAGGAACGCCATGGGTCACGATGTATTGTTTGTTGCGGACACTAATGAACTCTACGACGATGTCGCGGCAAAGTTCTATAGTAAGAGGCAGGATGTTACCGTATGTGTTCTCTCACAGCACCACTTTTAAATCACCATTCACTAACCAAGGACAGAAATACACCATTAACCCACATAAATCCCAAGGTCTCTCCGGCACCGTCAGCAAAGACCCCGCCTATATCCCCCGTTCCACACTCCCCTACCCCCTGAGAACTGGAGAAATGCCTGAAATCACCGACGATCGCAGCATGTCGCTTTTCTTCGAATTCTCCAAGTCCAAGCATGTCCACAAATCTCAGATTCTCCGCGGTGTAAAGTTCAATGAACCTGTCCTCACCCGTGCAGAACAAGAGGAGGTGAAACGCCGCTCCACTAACGGCGGTCGTAGCTATGGCGGCGCACAGCTTTACCGCAATAACTCTGGGCGTGGCCGCGGCCGCGGCGGAGGCGGTGGAGGCGGTGGAGGCGACTATGGCAATAACCATCAGGGAAGCTTCAGAAGTGACAGAGGAGGTGGAGGGGGTCCACCTAGCTATGGTGCCGGGACATGGTCGGCACCTCCACCACCGCCGCCGCCAGGAACATGGGGTGGTAATAATAGTTGGGCTCCACCTGGAGCTCCCCCAATGGCAGGCGGGCCACCGCCCATGAGCTGGCGTAATAACCCGCTTGGTGGGCCTGGGGGATATGCGCCTCCCCCGCCGCCCCCAGGGACTGGGTTTAGTTATGGTCGGGGCGGAGGATACTCAGGCGGTAACAATGGTGGTGGCGGATACGGCCATCAATCAAGGGGTGACGACAGGTATAGGCCTGGCGGAAACGATAGAAGGGGTGGCGGCGGTGGAAGCCACGGCGATAGAGACGGCGGCAACGCTGGTATTTGGAGGGGAAGCGGTGGGAATAGAGGCGGGTATCAGGGTGGTGGTAGTGGTAGAGGCTACCAGCAGGGGTACCAGAGATGAGACGAAATGATGGCATGTACTAAATAGTTAGATTGGGGACATACTCTAATTTTCTTGAAAATTTTCATTTTCTTTCTTGAATTTTGTAGGTTTAGGATGGACGTTTAGTTTTATGAGATAGGCCCTAACGAATAACTCATTTCACCTGGATTGGTCACAGTACTGAATTAAATCTTTCGAAGGTATGAACATGACATTAATTGGTTGCCTGAAAGAGTATTACGTAAGTAGTTGTAACACATGGATATGGCTTAGGTAGGACACATATCATCAATCTGGGTATGTAGAATCGTGGAAACTGTCCTGATTACAGCAGGTTTCATAATACTAGGCTCGACTAACTTTCACACACATACAGTGTAATTCTTCAAACCTTAAAATAATAGCCTGCTTAGGAAATCAGAGTTTAAGATTTTCAAGTGATTGCCTGAAAAGGTAATTTCAATTGCCCGGATAGGCCATCTTTTGAGAATCATACTGAGAGCGAGAAAATCGCCTAGGCCTACATGTAGTATTATGAAACCTGCTGTAATTGAGAGAATTATGAACCATAATCATTTTTGCATGGTGACTATATGACCATTTACCCATCTATCAACCCCCGCTCATAGCACTTGGCGGTAAATACCTTGTTATTTTGATCATTGACTACTGGTTCAAACCAGCTCATAGACGGCCACTAGACGACCTGTAGTTCTAACCTCAATTTGGAGAAAATACAATACCAAAAAGGGTATGGATTCGCTAGTTATTCCCGTTAATGCGCTAGTAATTCAGCAAGAATACGGTATTACTACAGTATCCTTTTTGTAATGCCTGTTTAATTCCGTATTATTCACTAAATCCCGTAGTCATACAGTACTAATTTCACCCCGTTTTTTCGTACTATACCTACGTAGAAACCCCTTCAAGGACCTCCATGAATGCCTCCAAGACAAATCATTAAAAAAATGAAAATCTCTAATATCCCGAATATTTAACCTTCTCAGAAACCATAACTCATTATATTCTAATCAATGGTGAGTAGTAGCTTCGTGGTTAGCTATAGTCGGCTCGGACTGGGTGAGCTCGAAATTTAGGCCCGAAGCTTGAGCCAGGTTAAATGATGGGCTACACCCTAAACCTCTTAAATATTCAGCTGAAAATCCTATCAAGTGAGTCTACAGCTATACGCGAACTTAGACGTGTACTGGAGTAAAGGTTTAATTTAATCACCATTGGTAAGGATTGACAGTTTACTAGGCACGACGCCCCTGGGCTTCGACCCTATCCTACGGAGGCAGTCGTATGTATGCCCTGAACAAAAGCCTGAATTTGTTTCTAGACGAGTTCCTCCTAGCTCGTAAGAATAGGCAGCTACGTAGCCTCATATTAATCTGATTATTTAGAATATTGATATGTTAGTATAGGTTAGGGTTGTTGATCCAGATCGAGTAGCCAATCAGAGAGCGATAAGCTCTTACCCCATAACCCTTCACTTCGTTCAGGATTAGAGCAAAGGTTTAGTTATCAGTTGATATTTTGTGGATAGATCTAATCAGGTAGGTACATATAGGTTGAAATAATCCTTATTAGTCATATATCATAGTTTGTGGTAGGCTCGTGTTTTTCGATTAACCCTCTAAACAAGAGATATTCAAATAGATGGTCTTACTTTCCAAGTTTGGCCGGTTCGAATGGATTGTTAGTATCGATTACTTCTTGACTGAATATGACAGTGTCTGAGGGTTATAACGTAAAAGTAGAAGCTCGACGATTTTCAGATGTCCACACTCTGCGACTACCTGTAATGCTGCATTCTGGCCTCATACTGATATCCGCCCCTAGCTTGAGAGCGGTACAATCGAAAGGCACCGATGTGTCCCTAGTACAGACTACTCCGCAGTTTCTTAAGCCCTCTGGCCGAACTATGACCCCTGTTCGTTAGGGCATAGTTAAGCCGCATGCAGCAGTTAAAATTGTGCTTAATGCCATTCAATAAAGATGTGCCAAGCTGGCAGCCAGCGTTTTATAACAGCGTGTAGTGACCTCGTAAGAGGGGAAGACATCATTGAGTGCTTTTCTCCACTCATCGAGAATCGCCATCACATATAATCACTCGTTTTTAGTATTCAGGCCGCAAATTCCACACAACCTGCTTCTAAAATAGAGTTCAGCCAAACGTTTTGAGCCCGCGAATTTTAGTGACACAGTTTCCCCCTTTCAGCTGGGACTTATATCCCTAGAAATGCACAGTATTGCAATGAACCGTGAAAGCGTCCCACGAATTCAGAACCACCATACGTACATGTATGTAACCACTATAAATGTTTATCATGAACATTCTGTGCATGTGTACTGAAACTCATCATTTCGGGATTTCTGTCGACAACCACCTGCCGGATCTATTTTGATTCTGTTGATGTGTATGTAGCTCTGTGGCAACAATGATAACCCTAAATTAGGTGTCAGGGAGGTACCTATGTTAGCTAGTGTTTCCCCTAGACATTCAATGTTTACCTCATTTCGTTTTCAACCAGCCCTGCCGGATCCAGCTCATGAAAGGAAAGGCCTCATGTAAAGCTCGCAAAGGTCTTACTGCTTGTTATGCAAACCTCAAATGGCGATGCATGTCTATCCCAAGCATTAGCGACATACAGCAGAATGACGCCTTCAAGGTCCGCTCACAGCGCCAAGGATGTCTAGATGTATGTCCGTCACGTGATAGGCGCGCGCATCAAGGTTAATGACAGTGCGTACTCGGTGATGGTGCTGTGTTTCAGTCAAGTGTTTTGCTTAAGGGGAGATTAATTTCCTTGCTATATCGCAAACGTCACTTGTCCTTGACGATCAGGAGGAGAGGAGAAGAGGAAGAGGAGGCAGAGGAGATGAGACTAGTCCAGCGATACAGATCGATCCTACTCTTCACACACAGCAAGTTACTGCTTCTAGGCGAACACACATAAGAGTGAAAAGGGCGGATCTAGAAATGCAGCGCACAGTCGTTCAATTCACCAAAGCGGTGCTCTACACCCCGCCACACCTCGGCATACCCCCCCTCCCTCTCGCTCTCCCTCCCATCCCAGGTCCAGGCTCACCCCAACCGAGTGGCCGAAAAGCCCTGCTTGCCTACTCTATCGCTCCGATCCAATTTCCTTCTTTCTTTTCAGGTCCGCCCGCCCGCCTACAGAGAAAAAAAAGAGTGTGGGGTTAGGGTTGGATGTGCGCAATAGCTAGGTGTCTGTAGTTAAACCCCCGTTCGTTATTACAATCAGCTCACCGGCTTTGCATGTAATTATTGCAATTCAAGTAAAAACCTCCTCCCCTCCTCTCCAGGTACTTAGTAGTTAGGTAGAAGATCGCTCGTTCCTTCCCTCTCTAACCTTACTCTACCTCCCAGCCAACCCATCCCGGCCCCCCGACCAGAAAACCCGCATTCTGTCCCATCACCTACCTAACTGCTCTACTACCTACTACTAACTACTCTTCCTACTACCTACATTACCTTCCATATCACTCACCCATTCACCGAGTATCTCCCACAACCTCCTTCCCACCTTTGCAGGAAGTTACCGGGGAAAGAACCGTCCGTAGCTCCCCCCAGGACGAACGTGTCTTGTAATATTATCATTGTTTTTTCCTGCGACAATCTCCCAACCAAACCTGCCGCCCACCACCCGTACCCCCCGCGATTCCATTCTCACCGCCCCCCACGATATAACACTCTCTTCCCCTTCCATGGATGGGGACAGGAAGCTGGTGCAGACTCTCCTGGAGCGGCTTTCGTCGAGGGTGAGCCATAGCGCCCGTTTATATTTTCCCCACGCCTTATCTCCTTCCGTTCTTCTTAATCAGGGCTGATGATTGATGGGGAACTCTGTAGCTCCCGAATCGGACTGGCGATGATCTGAATGATGTTAGACGCGATGATCTGGTCGCGCTGACGAGGGGGACGTTGATTGAGCTGGCGCGCAGCCAGATTGATATACTCGTCGATTGCATCTCGAAGCAGTTGGAGATTGTGTCAAGGGTATGTCCCTTCTCCATTCATTCATGTCCATTTCTTATTTCCCCGGAATTTCCATTTCGTCGGGACCCCATCTCATCTCCTCATCTACCCCCACCTCCCCGCATGTCCCATATATTACTCCTAATCTGCTGCACATATTCCCCCCACCCAATGCCACAAGTAACTCATCGCTGCTACCTAGGGCTACGAAAACTTCTCGCCCCGCTCCCGCCCGCAACTGGTTCTCCTTACACAGACATACCTCGTTGAAATACTCGCCGACTGCACCTCCGCCCATTGGGACACACTCGATCCCACACACCCGCGGAAATCACGCCGCCGTGACCGCGAACCACCGCCTCTCGACGATTCACTAGCTAAATATGTTTTGGACTCACTAATGCGACTCACAGCGTCACCGGCTGCGGACACCGACGCTCATAGCATGGTGATGACTATCAACACCATGACATCTACAGACACTAGACGGGAAAGGGGTTCAAATATGTCCGGATCCACGCACCGTGATTCGAGAGCTACCAATCGGGAAAACAGGGACCGAGATCGAGATAACAGGGACCGAGAATCGGAAGTGGAGGCACCGCTGGACGGCCTACCAAAGAAGCCAACAGAGCTAGAACGAGCAACCTACAAGGTCATTGAATACTTATCTGCGAGCAACTGGAATCTAGTATATCACACCTTTTCAATAAAATTGAAAACTCTACGGACAACAGCTGCAGACGATAGTGATGCGACTAGTCTATCATTCATATCGCATCTACACCTAAACTCTAAAAAGCTCTCTCTTCTACTCCAGGAGATTGGTGGATCTTTTCTCCCACTTAGGAAAGCACCTCAGAACACCCTTGCTTCATTGCTGCCAGAAACAATACAGCGATGGATCGACGCTCGACCGGGTGAATTTGTCGATCTTCATGTCGCAAACCGCCGTCTCGAAGGAGGTGCCGAGATCCTATTTGACCTTGCCACCGGCCTCGTGGACGGCACAAAGCGGCGGGGTATCCTATGGCCTCTGCAGACAAGTCTGGTTCTGCTGCTGCCTGATGTATTTTGGGTTCTTGAGATGCGGGGGGAGCAGCGGGGAGGTAGTTTTGCGAAGAAGGTTGCGTTCCTTAGTAATTTAAGGCAGTCTTTAAGATTGCCAAGGAGCTCAGATATTGCTGCGTCTTGTCTCATCACCATTTGCCGGGCTGGTGCACTGTTTCCGGCGGAGAGCGAGAGTGCATTGCTGAGTTTTGCACTGGATGTGCAGAACGATATAACGGACGAAATATTCAAGAGACAGGGGTGGGGAGGAGCTGCAATGAGTGTCCTCAACGGAACTAATGGCAAGGATGGAGGCAAGGATGAAGCAGGCGGAAGAGAGAAGGATGGAGACGCAGTAGATCGGGATATCATGATCAAGGCGTTTGTTAGTAGCGCAAGATTAAACGTGGAGAGCGTAGTGGAAGGACTTCTACCGAGATGTTTAGATAGGAGTAGTCCCGTGGGGTTCAAAGTCACAGTTTTTGCAGGAGTTGCGGTGTTGGCTACGCAGGTTGGTCTCCAATTCCTTTCTCATATCTTAGATACCCTCGTCCCCCACGTGGGGTTGAGTGATGACCTGTGATCGAGGGCGAGTGCTAATTCATGTCTGAAACCTAGAGCAACGCCGAAGATTACAATCTTATTTATCGTGCTATTGCCCCTGAAGTTCGCGAATACTTCATCACTATTGCCGCCATGCGGAAAGCTCCCAATGGCTCACCCGACAATAGCGCAACCCGCCATAATAACTCATCTTCCGACTCTATCGGTTCCGTCGAGCTCCTCTACCAGCTTCTCGAGTTGCTGAAAATCCGCCCTCTACTAATGTATGAGAACCTTCCGTGCCAAACCTCAGAGAGCGAGCCTCGGGATACGGACCAAGAATGGGAGAAACTAGGGGACCGCATTATTAACGCTATTCTACGACTGATCTGCGATGATGATGAGTTTGTGAGGAACTCGGCAGTCATATTTGCGAAACGGTTGTTGAGTACCGAGGCATTCCAGGTTACAATGCGGCAAAACGGTAATCTTTCTTTATTGGCGTTCTTTTGGAAGGCGACGAGTACAGTAGTAGCGAGCCTGAGTAAGAAGTTATTGGACTTTCATGCGCAGGATCCCGGGTTGAAGAGTATGTTGGAGTTGGTGCATGGGTATCTTGAGACAAGGGTTAGTATCATCAGTAGTAGGAAGGAGTTCACAGAAGCATTTACAGACATCCCTGAGAGAACAATTGCAAATGTCTCGCTCGAGGTATCTTTTCTTGTCTTGCTTTGCAGCAGCGATCTTGATATCTGCTCAATTACTACTCACGCTATCGCTCTCCTCTGCGAGGAAGGTCGTCTTACCGAAAACCCTGATGATCTCGCCCGCTCAAATCTCACAGTAATGCGTAATTTCCCCGTCTATTCCGAGCTCTCGCTCCAAACATTCCGAATCACCGGCCCTGTCGCATTCCAGAAACGGTTGCGCAGACTTCTTACTAGAATGTCGATGCCCGGGCCCGGAATCCTAATGGCGTGGGAGCAGGTCTTTCTTAGATGGCGGAGCTTGTGTAAGCATATTCTTTCAAACACTGGCTCCTTTGACGACCGTATGCACATGGAGTGGCGCAACTACAGTGGTTTCCTAGCGAGTGTCGCGGGATGCTGTATTGCAGATTTCCCACATCATGGGCGTGCAGATGATGCATCTTTGTCTGGGCTACGATGGATTGATAGACTCGCGAGCGACGGGGATGGGATGAGCTTGTTGGAGAGATTCATGAAACAGTGTTTGCAGTTGCTACTCTGTAAACTCGTTTCTGTCAGAGAAAACATCCGAGAAGTGCTAGGCACAGAACTCAACCCGAGATTGTATCTGCAACTCTTTAGGTCTTTGGAGGTAGAGTTTAACTATATCTTCGACCCAACAACGAAGGATACACAGACCGAGAACAGAACATTATTTGCGGAGCAAGCATGTAGTCTGTTGAAGACGATTGTGGAGAGGATGGAGGATTCACAGGATATGTTCCTTACTGTTGACCTCGGAGCACTAACGTTGAGTCTGGCGAGGTATCTGGGGAGTTTAAAGGAGGATAATACTGCACTCAGGGTGAAGATCCGGATGTGCCAGCTTGTGGAGCTGGTTGCAAGGAAAAAAGAGATTGTAAACTTGAGGCAGGATATCAGAGTGAGGAACAATCTGCTGCAAATATTAGTAGGGTGGATGAGTGCTATGCAGAAAGTAAGTTCCCTCCCACTAGTGGCGATTTTGTGGCGTGGTGGTATGACGCGGAGGGCGGTGACTGATGGGGTGACCAGGGTGAGGTATACCAGGGCTCGGGGATCCGCAAAGACGAGTTTTTCAGACTGCAGAGGGACCTCGATAGGGCTTGTCTCAAAGCGCTAGTAAACCTGCTACATCGACTACCCTTACAACCCTCGGAAACGGCGAACGATACCGATGTCGTTGATGCAAGGAGTCAGATGTTTTGCTCGTATTTCACAAACTTTTTGGCGCTCCTTGATTCTACGAATCTAGGAGACGATAAAAGACGTGACATGCAGACTGTCTCCCTTGCGAAAGACGATGCAAGCAGTTTCCAGGAACTTGCGATACTGGCGTTGTCGAATCTTTTGAGCGCAAACGTGGACGTTGGTCTCAAGTTCTCTCTAGAAATTGGCTACCATGATGATGTGGAAATGAGAACAGCTTTCATGCATGTGCTCACAAATATCCTCACACAAGGTACTGAATTTGGCACGCTGGGTGATAGTGCAATTGGAGAAAAGTATGAGCGGTTGATCGATTTGTTGGTGAACGATCTACAATTTGCATTGGCACTTTGTGATTCGTGCCCCAGCAGCGAGGTGGACGAAATCAGTGTTGCGCTGCTCAATATATTTGATTCCCGGGGACTGGGACTGACATTATTGAAGGAGCTGATTGAGCAAGAAGTTGCCAATACTGAGAGTGAAAGCGAGCTGCTGAGGAGGAATTGCGTTGCAACGAAAATGCTCAGTGTATTTGCTAAATGGAAGGGAAGTGATTACCTCCGGAAAGTGTTGCAAAAGGTCTTGCAGAGGATGATCATAGCGAGCGATGATCTGGAACTTGAGCTGGACCCCGGACGAACTAGCAACACGGAGGAGATACAGAAGAATGAGATGCAGCTGAAGTACCTCACTAAGGTCTTCCTTAATGAGATCTGTAAGAGTACCAAAGAAATTCCGAACAGTTTCCGGTGGATATGCCATACAATCTCTTCCTGCGTCTTTGACCGGTTCCCGGAAGCAAAGTTTACTGCTGTTGGCGCCTTTATATTCCTTCGATTCTTTTGCCCGGCTATCGTAGCACCGGATAGCGAGGGCCTCATCAATAAATCTCCGAACAAAGAGATGAGGAGAGGCTTACTGCTTATCGCCAAGATTGTACAGAACCTTGCGAACAATGTGCTTTTCGGGGCAAAGGAACCGTACATGATCCCATTGAACGAGTTCCTAACCCAACACATCTGGATTGTTACGAGCTTTCTAAGGGAGATCTCAAGCCCACCACAAACAGTTGAGGCCGTTGTTGCACAAGAGAGTTTTGACTTTGGGAGTAGTGTTGCGTTGCACAGGTTTTTGTACGATCACTGGGAGGTTGTGAGGCAGAAGTTGATTTTCCAGGAGAAACATAAAGCGAGGATAAAGGGGGATAAGAGCTTTGATGGGCCGACAGGATTGCAACTAAGTATAACGAAGTTCTCAAGCTTAATCAGCACCCTTGGCGCACCACCGCTGGATGTTAGTTGGGGACGACCAGCAGTCTCTGGGAGTATCCAACCAGCTTATTCAAGATATCAACACTTTATGCTGAGGAACAGTGGGAGAAGTGTGGAGAGTATTTTGAGCGCTAGGATTGTGTATGATGGCGGGGAGACGAAAGATAATGTTCCAGTCATCTGCCTCGTGCTCAGGAATATCAATGCCGGTACCATGGATCCAGATCTCCTCATCTACTGCTTCCTCAAGATCGCCTCAAGGGTCTGGCACAAGAATTTTGCAGTATTGATCGATGCAACCTGTTACTCTCTGAGCAACGAACTCCCGGATCAGGTCTATAAGAAAATCAACTCATTGATGCCTCCAGACATGATCAAGAATTATAGCCGCGCTTACATCTACAATATGAATAGTGCTTACCGCAAGTTTTTCCGACGGCAACTCCGATATGCAGTCCGAGACGATACTCATGCTTGGCATCCAAGCAATATCGACTTTATCATGCTAGGTTCCGTCTCAGAACTGCAGCAACATTTTAATTTGGGGAGTTTACACCTGCCGAAAGAGACTATGAGCTTTTTGAGCGATTCTAGATATGTTTTCCATCACATCACGAAGCTCAGCAAGACTAGAGGGAAAATAGATGTTGTCTTCAAGGTCGGTAGCCAATATATTCAGATCACGCCGACAGCGAAACAGGAGATTGTTGCCGCACTTCATATGTTTGCAACTGTAAACGACATATTTAGACTCACCGATGTTGAAGAAGCAAACCCTAGCTTCTACACTGACGACGAGAACGCTTTTGGGATTAAAACGGACAACGGGAAGGTTCCGATGTATTTCACAAGCCCGAGGAAAAACGATATTCTTCAGACGCTCAAGACCAGCAAGGCTAAATATAGTAAAGATAATAAGCCCAGTAAGACGAACGAACGCACAATTCGTCCAGAGGATGTGCCGGGGACATTATTGAATATTAGCTTAATGAACATTGCGAGCTCTGATCAGTCGCTGAGGTTGGCGGCGTACAATTTGTTGTGTGCGTTATGCCAGACGTTTGGATTTAATCTGGATAGGCCATTTGTGAGCGCGAAAGGTAAAGATATAGGCTCTTGATTTGATTGATATTTTGATCACTGACCGCGCTAGGCCTGAGTATCCCAATGGACCCGGTAGCCCTGATTGTTGGAGTGAGTGAAAAACTGGCTGCGAGCGAGCCACAATTGACATACGACTTTATGTCAGAATTTTTTGTTGGCTGGGAAAAGACACCTCCACAACAGCGGCCCCTCAATATTCTGTATATGGTTCCGTGGCTGTCAAACCTATATTCTCAGGTTCTCATGAGTGGTGATGACAGCGAGCGCGGAAGGGAGAGACTTGCTACTATCGCTCGGAAAATGATTGATATCACCGTTCGAGAGCCAAGGCTGTATACGACATTCCAGCAGAATGCTTGGTCGGTGATTAGCAAAGACGAAGGATTACTGGACGTCTTCTTAGATGAAATGGTTAAAACTGCCTTGAATTTCGGCTTTGGCACTGACGGGGCTGAAACAATCGGGTCTATCGCGTCAAGCTTTGGCACGCTAACGATCAGGGGAAAGATAATCATGAGGATCCGAAAAGCAATTACCAAGTCCTCGCTAAGACCAACCCGCCACCTGGTTGATAACGTTGTATGGAGCGAGATCTGTGTTCTCTTGCGTGTATGCCTTGCGATATCATTCGACAGCAGGGTTCAGGCACAGATGTATCTACCTGAACTGTTCCATATTATCACGATGGTGGTCAACTGCGGGTCAATCCTAGTCCGTTCAACGGTTCACAGCTTGCTCGTTAACACTATCCATTCGATATGCGTTTCGTTTCCCCTAGAGGAAGTAAAGTTGACGGAGCTGAAGGCTATTCTTACGAACTTGTCGGGCCCAAAATTATGTTTGCTGTTTAGTTTAAATCGACCAACATCAAGGGATCAGGTGACGATTCAAGATCAAAGGACAGCGGAGCCGACGACTGCTACGAGTATGGAGCAGATTACGAACTTGTTGCTGGAAATAGTGTCGATCGCGGCACCGTCGATTGGTGAGTTGACTCTTAGCATATGATATAGCAATGATTCTAACGGATGGTAGATATGGCAAATATCTGGAGAGCACGATGGATGAGTCTCGTTGCGAGTACCGCCTTCCAGACAAATCCGGCTATTCAGTCAAGAGCATTCTCAGTGATGGGCTGTTTGGCGAGGGAGGATGTCGATGACGATCTTCTCTACCAGGTTCTTGTTGCGTTGAAAAACTCACTGGCAAGGTTCCTCCAAGAAAGCAATGATAACGAGATGTTGACCAGCATCGTAACGAGTCTCACAAAAATGATGGAGAACCTCTCGCCATCATCCCGTTACCTCCTGCAACTTTTCTGGCTAGCAATATCGTTGGTCCGTGTTGGATCTGGACTGATCTTTAACTGTTCTGCTGCGCTTCTAGAGGCAACTCTGCGTACAATTGCTGCATCGGGCGAATTCAAAAATAACCGCATGGTCTCCGTTCTCCTCCTAGGTAAGCCCACCGTTGAAGAAGCCACCAACGCCATCGACGAATTATACGGTCTTCAATTCAACCAAGACTCTTTTCATATTGCCGTTGCTGCAACACTCGCCAAAGGACTCCAAGATCCATCGACAAAACCAGCTGCTCTCCGTACGCTGACAACGTTTATGGAAGTTGTTGCTACCAACACGCCAGAGAATGTTAGGTGGGGTATTGACATACCTGTTCCGCCGTATTTGGCGATGGTCTGCACTCGTGCCACCAGTATTGTAGAGTTGAAAGAGATTCTTTGGGTTGTTGGCATTGCTCTTGATGGAGATGAAACTATCGAGGCGGAATGCTACAATAAGTTGGGACCCCTCCTCGACGGAATGAGTGAGCAAAACCTACTCCTCACTGGGGTCTTGGGCGTCATCGATTTCAGGTCCTGTGAGGAGAGCATCCAGCGGCAAACTTTATCCATCTTTACCATGCTGGCTAGACGTAGGCCCGAGGTTCTTCTACTGCTATATGATCATCTATTAGATCACCTCGATGACGTACTCAGTACTTCGCACAGCCCAATGCTCCTCAAGGAAGCGAACACACTCATGTGTGTGACCTCTGCCGACCCGAGATTTGCAAACAGAAGAGATTCAAAGGAGGCACTTGCCACGTACCTAGATAGATGGGGGCTGGGTGGAATATGGTTCTCGACGAGCTTTAAAACAACAAAGGATCTCGAGAAGAGATGTGCGGGGCTTACTATCAAATTGATTGAGGTGAGTATCATTCTACCGGGATTCTTAAGCTAGGACTGAGACTGACTAAATGGATTTAGTCGATTATATTATGATCGGCTGAAAGTTGATGGCTTGATGATTCTAATGATACCAAAAGAAATGAACTAAGAGGGGATGAAGTAAGCAGTGGAGGTGGTAGTGGCGGCCTTGGCGGAGGAATGGCAAAATTGATCTTTATATCTAGGCTTTCTTGGAGTTATTTTTATCCTTTTTGTTATTTTTGATTTTTTGATTTGTATTTGTACGTACCTTCTTTTGCCCACCAATTTTCATCGTACGTTTTCTTTTTCTTTCTCTTCTGCCTTTCTTTCCTTTTCATAGCATGGGGCGTTCTTTGCGAAAGCGAATCGGGTATGGAATGGGGATGGGAAGGAGGCGATGGCGGGGGGTTAATGAGTTTAATGATATTACAAAGCTGGAAAGTAAGCCGAGGTGTGTACATAAATGTAAGTAATTTTTGGTTGGCTAAGACGTACTCCGGGTGCCACGAGAATGTAAATACCTAGGTCCCAGATAGTGATGCACATCCAATTAACTCTCAACCCAAAATCAATACCCCTCGCGAGGAAGCATGTCAGGACACCGCTACGTAAACCTATATACTTAGTGAAAGTTTATACTTAGTGTCTGCTCTGTTTAGGGAGGGTGTTGTGGTAGAATACGTATCCAAATGCACAGCATCTTCCAATTCCATGGGCTCGTTTATATAAAACTACATACATATATAGGTAGGTCATAGCGTCCTAGAGATACAGGTACATACATAGGTTATAATAACCTCGTCCCCGGACACGATTGAATCCGCCAAGGTTCCCAACACCACCCGTAGTACATACACCTAACCCCGTGCCGTGTGACGACCAACCACGAAGAGTCCACAATAAAGTAAATAATAATAAAAATACTAAAGGCTTAAAATACATCAGCACTTGGCATTGGGGTTCGTTGGTGGTGGAGTTGGGGTGGGTGTCGCGGCTTTGACCCTTGGAAACTCTGTAGATTTGTCTAGTTGTCAAACGGGCCCTAAGTAATCCGGAGGTAGAGCTAAGTGCATGTAAGTCTGTCATCCTAGTCGTTAGGAATGATGTCCTAGCGTCATTTTCATAGCTAGAGATTGGACCCTGAGAAAGCTACATGCCATTACATAATATATGTAGTCAATCCGGTTAGTTGAAGAGTGATACTCTATGACGCAACCAACAGCCCTGTTTATTTTCTTACAGACAGGATGTTTTGTCCGTCGCGGGTAGGGAAGGAACCAGATCTAGATATTCTTATGGAATAATCCATTATCATTACAATCCTGCTGCTCCTAATTCTATTCTCCCGTTTCCATTGGACATGTATTTAGCTGGTGTCTTGCACGCCCTAGGGTATGGGCGATTTCCTGGCTTGGGTTGTTGTACTGACAGGCTCTTGTAGTCCCGAAATGGATATTTGGATTCTTTCTTTACTTTTACTTTGACAGATGCATATATATAGTTCTTTAATAGTAAACGAAAGTACCTGACAGTAATATTATCAATCTCTCGAACTAATCATTTCTCTTCTTTTTTAAACTATATATGGTGCGCACACTCTTAAAGGTGACACGGCGGTATCTGGAAGTGGAACAATCGTGGCTGCAAGGTGAACTCCAAGGCCAATGAGAGGGCTTATTCTTAGCCACTTTGCTGTATTCCTGCCGCAATTCACTTTTGAGGGGGTATAAATGGGTATAATACTGTTCCACTTTGCTCTGATAACTTTACAACCCAGACAGATGTCAAGAATCTGCAATGATAGAACTAAACTTCGTCACTAGTACTAGAGTTCTATCATTACGCTTTTTTTTTTTACCATTTTTCATTGCAAAGTTATCAGCCATTGACATTTCGTCGCGATCCGTTACCTTTAAGAGTGGGCGCACCATACTTTCTACCGTTTGTTTTTGTGCCGTAGTTAATAGATACAGCACCTACCGCATTATATGGTCAAATCCACCATAGTGCTAGCAACTAAATACCCGCAAACTCAACCTTCCGGGTCTTTTTTCGGAGGGTTAGGGTTTCTTCGTTGCTAGCTCGGTAGTGGATTTGGCTAGTTAATGCGGTATTCACTCGGGGTCCCTGCAAATATAAACACGCAGAGAAAAGCTGATTGGGCCTAGATCACGAGCACTATTACATACTATATAGCTATTGACTATCGTCTAGGGTGGTTTTATTTCCAAGTGAAATAAAACCTAGCGTACTCTAGTACAATATCAAAAACAAGCATTCCAAACTTTTATACAGGCGAATGATTGGTTAAATTTTCAGGACGTTATGTAGGGACCCCCTTTCCTTACCATACGTAAAGAATAAGATAGGCAAGGAAAAAAAAGTTGAATGGGAACAAAAAATAATAAAGCAAAGAAAGCAAGAAAAGGAAAGAAAGAACCGCATAATTTTAACAGAATGATACCCCCCCCCTTTTTTTTGCCCTAACGCCTACACAGAAACTCTCTCTCCGCCACCCCAGAATATTCATGCCTTGTATAATATCATATACTTTGCTACAATCATAAAGAGGAGTAATGAAGTGCCCATACTCATGATGGAAATTTTTACATTTATGCAGGTAGGTCTAGAAATAGTATTGTTAGATTTTGAGGGCCTTAAAATAATAGGTTATGGAGCAGCCTCACCATCCAAGAAGAAGTAATTTCCACTGAGTTTCTGGATCTGATCTTGCTGGGAATCAAGTTTGTTGATTCTAGGTCTGAAATTCTCCTTGTCACGTCTGAAGGTAACATTCAGGGACTTAAGGAACTGGTTGCATCCAGTCAACAGACTTTGAGGTTTGGTAGCAACCGCCTTAACGGATGGAGTACCCTCAAACACAATCACACGATCTGCAAGATAAGTAGCCATGATGAAATCGTGCTCGACGACAAATGCGGTCTTCTTTGAGTGCATGATGAAACGCTTGATGACACGGGCAGCAATAATACGTTGCTCGGAGTCAAGGTATGCAGAAGGCTCATCAATGAGGTAGATATCCGCTGGGAGACCAAGTGCAAGAACAATGGCCACACGTTGCAATTCTCCTCCAGAAAGATGCTTAACTTCTTGATCGATGAAATCGTCGATGCGGAGGGGCTTGAATACATCTGTCTGGAACTGCTGGTTAAGGTAAGATGCACGGATACGCTTAAAGATGAGTTCTCGGACGGTTCCAGGAAACTTGGGATTGATCTTTTGAGGCTTCATAGAAATCGACATTTTTGGGATCTTTTTGCCATCATCTGGAGGTTCGACACCGGCGAGCATACGACAGAAGGTGGTCTTTCCGGTCCCGTTCTCCCCCATCATGACTATAATTTCTGAATCCGTGAACTCTCCCTTATCAATCTGCAGTTTGAAGTCTCCGAATGTTTTGTTCATAGCTGGATAATTGAAGGCGCGTGATTTGTCGACAAGGAATTCATCACCGGCTTCAGCGATACGGAACTGAAGCGATTCCTCGCGGAAACGCAAGTTTTCGGTGGGAATGTGACCGTCGAGGAATATATTGATACCTTCGCGGACTGACGCGGGGAGGGTAACGACACCATAGGCGGCAGGTTTACCGTAAAGGACACAAATAAAGTCAGAAAGGTAATCAAGAACAGACAAATCGTGCTCGACCACGATAACATAATCATCCGGCCTCAAGAGACCACGAATGGTTCCAGCAGCCTTCAAACGTTGCTTCACATCCAAGTAGGAGGACGGCTCGTCGAACATGTAGCTAGAATACTGTTAAAAGAAGATAAATAGTTTTTTTTTTTTTGGGGGGGGGTGGCTTACACATCTGCCATCTGAACACATGCCACAGCGATAGCAAAACGTTGAAGCTCTCCACCAGACAAATTCTCGACGTCACGGTCCAAAACCGGGCGAAGGTCTATAAAGTTACTAACTTTACGATCCACGGGAGGAAACAAAACCCCTACCAAGAATATCAACCATTTCATCGAAGTTGTCCCTTTGACATTGTCCCTCCAAAAGTGCTTTGACAGATCTCACTTTCCCAAGAATAGCCTGTGGCAACTTATCGACATATTGCGGTTTTACAACAGCCTTAATGTTATCTTCAACGACCTTGGTAAGATAGTTTTGAAGCTCTGATCCACGGAAATATGCCAACGTCTCGTTCCAATCCGGTGGGTTGTCGTATCTTCCCAAGTTGGGCTTTTGTTTACCCGAGAGAATCTTCAACGCCGTCGACTTACCAATACCGTTGGTTCCCACAAGCCCTAAAACTTGACCAGGGCGTGGAGTAGGAAGTCTGTGTAGCTTAAACGAGTTTGCGGAGTAACGATGCGTCACCTGAGTTTCGAGATTTGTCGGCAAGTTGATGATGTGAATCGCTATCGAGTGAGAAGATCAGACTCTTGTATCGGCCATCAATCTTGGAATGTGGGATCCATACCGCCAAAAGGACATTTCTTGGGACAGATACCACATCCAATACATAATCTTTCTGAGATAAAAGCGATCTTGGACTCCGGGGTCACTTCAATACAGAGCTTTCCTGTTCTTACAACAGGACACGATTTTTTGCATTCTTGTCGACATTTCTATAATTTGCAGAAATTTTACTTTAGAATGTGCACACAACCGGAGTTCGCCGCTAGAATATTCATACCTTCGGTTTGCACTGTAGTCGGGCAGCTGCCAGTTAGCAAAATCGACGACAACACTATAAGAGAAAAGGCAAAAGAAAGGGATACGAAGAAGTTTTCTTACCTTATCCGTGCTCACGATGGCGATACTTTTTCACCGAACTAACGTTAGCTACGTTGCCTTCTAATAACCCCAAAAAACGAATTGGAAGGCCATACCGAGTGAGTTTATCAGACATTATGCTACCTGACCCAGCGATGAATCAAGAGGTGGACGTTTATAGGTATTGCTCTGAAATCGCGAAACAAAATGAGGGGTTACCGTCTAACAGAAAGGTCTTGTTAGGTGGGGTTCAAAAGTTAGATGAAGTCTTGGTATGCGACTAGCGGCTGAATCCTGTGGCTTGCGTGGCGGGTGCTGATTCAGCTCCTCTCAAACAACAACGATTGGCGGGTAACTAAAGGCTTCAGGGCTCAGGGCTTTTACTGTGATAAGTAGAGATGTAAAGATGTAAGTAATTCCCGGAGCCCCCCATGGCAACGACATTAGAGCGTATTTGCCAACCGTCAATTTCAAGAATTTACAAATTGTGGGGCTCCGAAATGGCAACCGGGGCTGTTAATTTTGAATTTCGGTGGGGCGGCATGCTGTGAGATATACCAGGAGGATCACAAGTACCCAGTTTTGTTACTACCGAAGCTAGTATCATGGGTATGAATTTTCAGTTCCAACAGCGTACTTCACAGGTAGCATGATGGGTTGTCTGGTTTTCGGGGTTTATTCTGTCATACCGTTAACCAGATCGATTTTGGCCACTGCGGGGAACTGTAAATTTTGCCTCCCGAAACTGTCAAGTTTGAAGTGTCAATAGTTGAAATTGACGGTTGGCAAATACGCTCTATTGAATGAACATGTAAACTCCCAGGTTTCTGCGATAATGTTTACATGGTCATTTTCTCCGTTTCCTTCCTGTTCTATACTGATATCTTAGTGCCGATAGTCGCATTTTCGGGGTTGTTGAGTCTGTTCATGTACGTAGCCAACACTCAAATGAAGTGGTCCTGGACAATAACTATTTTTCTTGAACGGAAAAAGCCATGAGAATACCGAGTTGCATGAAATTCCAGGTCAAACCTCGTTTGGTTTATTTCACCCAAGGAGGAAAATTGAACGAGTGATACCGTGTGATTGAATTTTGTTTTTCTCTATGTTCTCCTCCTATATTATACATGCACCTAGGCGAGATTAGCGATTCGTGGATGTGTCATGGCGGTGTTAATCGATGGTAGTAATAATGATGACTCGAGGGTTGATGATGTACCTGCATGTTGATAGCGTGACTACGAAGATAATGGACGTATATACTTCATATTGACTCATCCCACTGGTAACGTGTTTGAAAACACTTTTATAGAGATTGAAGAGGGATCTCAACTAGACTTGCTAACAAAATTCCCGGAGATGCCCCTCTAACTCTTAAGATTTTGGGAGTTTATATTATGCGAAAAAACGGGTTTAAATAAGTATAGTACTAGTTCTCAATCTAAGTACATATGTACATGTATGTACTTTGAAAGGTTACTTATACACACCACCTCCTTGTGAGAGTACTTTTGGGGTATTTCAAGACATATCAGGGATGGCCTCTGGGTTGTAAAACCCAGCCATATCAGTTTCCTTTTAGAATTAATCCAGTCGTCTTTGTTTGACAGCAGCTGTGAAATAATTATATACATCTGCCGCAGATGATTCCACGAAGAAGATGCTTTAATGTACACCTTGGTTTATGTTGCGAACTACATGTACTCTAATATCATCCCAGAATACTCTGTTAACCTCGTATATATAATGTAGTTTAGAGCGGTTGTACTAGAGTTGAGACCCGTAGACCGACCGAACTACAGGAATTCAATGATTCAGACAATCAATTTAGTACGTAAGTATATTGTTGTAGTAGTAGCTTACCATATGGTATAGATATATGGCAGGTTTATATTTATGACATGTTCGGAATGTGCAGGGAAGCTCACATGTAGCTGGTGTATCCTATTGCATGTGGCACAGTCCCATGGATAGAGCAGTAAATGTATATATCAGACGAGGCTACACATTGTTCGCCGTATGATGAGGGATGCACAAACCCGACCTCTCAATTACATGGCTTGGAGATTGTTCTCTCATCCCATGAACAAGCTTTGGCAACGACGAACAAGGGTGTCCGCGAATACCATCGTGTACCACCAGAAAGTACTAATGCAGACACTCCTAAATCGTAAGATATCAAAAGCAAATATGATGGATCATGTTATATCACTCGATAAGAATTTTGAACGCGCAAGTACTACGTATTTAAGAAACAGTGTTCCTTTGAATTTCGTAGAACAGAACTGGAAAACATATACCTCCAGGTTAAAACCGCATCTGATAGGGATTTCGAAATTCTAGAAATAGTTAGCCTAGGTCCTGTACTAACTTGACCAAAATTGAACTTGGCCGCTTCATTCCTTTTGCTTATCGCTTAAGCCGTCAGGCCGGATCCAATCGTGTTACTCAAACCCAATACGGAAGTCGTGATATAAAAAACCGCAACTCCCCACGACTTTACACTAGCTCTTATCGTCAAAACCGTGATAGACCTCCTCATGATGGACACTCCTCTGCGATGTTTATATAATTATATCACGACTTCCGTATTGGGTTTGAGTAACACGATTGGGATCCGGCCTGACGGCTTAAGGGATAATAAAAAAACATACAAGATACCTCTGCAAGTCTGGGGGTTGCTGAAATAATTGTAACCAGGATTTGATATGTATCAGAACGACATCGGCAGGATTTGAACCTACGCTCGCGAACGAAACAGATTTCTAATCTGTCGCCTTAACCACTCGGCCACGATGTCCTCTCTAGTGATCGTCAAGATAGTTATTAAATCTGAATATCAATGAGAATATGTTATTTGAGTATAAATCGAAATTTGAATGTCCTCACTGCCCCGGCCTCACCAGAAGCTGACAGAACGCAATTCAAACCACGAGCGTGTACCAAGTATGTATTTGGCCTTTAGAGGGGCACTGACTTACATATAATGTAGTTCAAACACCCACACAAATTTTAGCCGTCCCCTCCAAAATAGATGTTTTACCGGCGCAATCGGGTGTTTGCCGGAGTTATATCATTAAGGGTTACTCGGAAGGCCTACGTGAGCGCAATTTCCAGCCAGGCCCTTTACTGGGTAAATGTATTAAATATGTACTTAGATAAGTCTAAGGAGTGGTTGTGACTCAACGTGCTGAAGTACTACATATAGGTAAGTACTTATTTAGGTGAATAAATTTAAGCTCATTAATTTGTAGTTAACCGTTACTACAAGCATATTTCAAAGCTACTAAACATCGAATAGTAATAAAATCTACACAAAGAAACAAAATCATATCATAGCAATTCATACGAAAAGAAAAAAAAGAAAGCACTAATAAAGAAAAAGGAAAACCCTAGTAGCCCCAAGCTCCATAATACAAGCCCTTGTGAAACCCATGGTATCAATGATAATAATAACAATAGAAATGTTAACTGCAGCCTCTACAACCATAGATAAGAAAAAGGAAAGAAAAGTAGAAAGCAAATGAACAAAATACCCTTAGCTAAGGCCCTGCACTATCATCACTAGGCGTCCTATGCCTGTTGAGATCTCTCCTATCAATCCCTTCACCCGAGAAATCGAGACCCAGAGCCGGATAGTTCTTCTTTCGCTTAGAGCTCTCGTTACCCTTATTATTCTCTTCATCCGCAAACCTCCTAACACTCCCGCTACTGCTCCTTCTTCCTTCATCGAATCCATTTTCTACCTCCGCTTCCTCCTCCTCCTCTTCCATCAATCCATCCCTCAGAATATCCACATGATCGCTCTCGTCCCCATTAATATCATCAATCTCCTCCTCTTTCACCGGCAACTCCCTTTCATTTTCTTTTTCATTCCCAGATGTCGTTCTACCGTTCTTCAGGTTCCAACTGCTCTTGCGGGTACCACGAACACTCCTGGTAGATTGACTCCTTGATAGAAGTCCAAGACTGGCAGAATACTCATGCTGCCCCAAGCCTAAAATGGTGCCGCTGATGCCTCTAGTAGGCTTTGTGGGGTTTGTGGTGCTTGGGATATCGCCGGGAATTTCATTCAAAGAAAGATGACGTCTTCCAGGCGCAGCGGAAGCTCGAGGAATAGGGCTATGCTGGGCCTTCATCCTAATGGCCTCAACACCGGCTTTTGATAGGCGAGAGTTATTCGAACGTGGTTTGGAGAGTAGTGCTCGGGATTGTTCGATGACGCCCTCAATAACTCGCCGCTCTAGACCTTCGGCTCTGGCTTCAAGCAACAATAACTCATCTCTCCTCAAATCAAGCGCAGTCTCGAGACCAGCAACCTCCGCAGTAAGTTTAAGTCTCCGAGCGTTGAGCAACTCTGTTTCATCCTT
This sequence comes from Morchella sextelata, assembly GCF_020137385.1. NCBI lineage: Eukaryota > Fungi > Ascomycota > Pezizomycetes > Pezizales > Morchellaceae > Morchella > Morchella sextelata. The sequence continues at coordinate 897,349 of NW_025408632.1, forward strand.
CAAAACCTCAATGGAATCTTGAAGATTTGCGTGTTCATCTCGAAGTGCGGCTGTCGCTGCCTCAACAATTTTCTTTTCTGCGTTGGCTTTCTCCAAGTCGTTTTCAGCTTGCCGGGCGGCGTCAATTTTAGCAGTCGCATCCTCAAGGAGAACTTCCTTTTGCATATTTAAAAATTCCGCGATATCTACCGAAGTGGTAGAGACTTGCCGCTGAATAGTGGTCAGAAGATCTAGTTGTGGCAGGTGTTTTGCAGTCCTGGTCTCGGCCGCTAACAATATATTTAGCTTCTCTTGCGTTTGGGAGTCGTCGTAGGCAGGTGGTGGAGGGATTGAATCTGGTTTTTTGGCGATCGAGTCTTGCGCGTCCCGAAGAAGATGCTTCAACTCTAAGAGCGCACTGAACAAGTTTGGCTGTGACCCTTTCCATTCTGTTTGCAATACATCCACGAGACCCATGACTTCCTGGACTTGCTTCTGAGTCTTGTGATGTTCCTGAACGGTGGTTGTATGAGATTCCTCAACAGCATTCTTCACAGCGAACACATCTTCCTTGACTTCTATGCTGTATCCTTCAACTGCAGCATTCACACTGTCGATGTTCTCTTGAACCATGCTTCGAGATTCTTCAATAGCGACCTTGAGTCCAGCTTCTGATGCCCCGATCTTCGCTTCAATACCGATTACTGCCTCCTTGGTCTCTAGCTGCGAACCTTCAACTGCGTTCTTAACCGCTTCAATCTCTTCCTTGACCATTGTCTTCGTGTCCTCAACAACACCCTTTACGCCACTGATTCCTTCTTTAGTCTCGGTCTGAATCCCAGAAATCGCTTTGTTGATATCATTGATGCTTCCAGTCGTTTCCAGCTGAATTTCGGACGCAATGTGCTTAACACCGGCAATATCTTCCTTCACCTCGGATTTGAGATCCGTGATAGAAGTGTTGATATTAACAATGCTTTCTTTGGTCTCTGTTTGGAACCCAGAAATACTGTCGCTAATCCCAGAAAGTCCTTCCTTAGTCTCAGACTGGAATTCGGAGACCGCACTGGAAACGCCAAGAATGCCTTCAGTGGTGACTGTTTGAAGTATTTCGACACCATCCTTGACTTCGGCCACCAATTCCTTCATCTCAACATTGGATTCACTGACAGCTTTTGCGACAACTGAAACACCCTCCTTGACTTCGGTGTTCTTTTCCTCGACTAAAGTTCTCACCACAGCTACCTCGACCCGACATTCACCAACGGCAGAGCTGATATCAGAAATTGCCTCATTCTCTTCCGCCTGCCCTTTTGATATCAAACCCAGGGACTTCTTTACTTCGAAGGTCGCCTGCTTAACCTCGAATGCTGCATTCCTCATGTCCTCAAATGCCTGTTCAGATTCAGGAGCCGATACTGACGTGCTAACAATTCCAGAAAACTTCTCCATCATCTCCAAGAACTCTCTCCTAAGGACATCAACTGCAACCTTAAGCTTGTCCGCCTTGTCACCAGGTTTGTCGGTAACCCTGTATTCCACTTTATCAAACACAGGAGGTTGATCGCTGCCGGCGTCACTGCCAAACTTGATCGGTCTTTCCATAAGTTCCCGGACAGCTTTTGTCAATTCCCGAACAGCTTCGAAGTCTTTGGAGGCTCCAAACCCTTTTTCGACAGATTGTAATAATTCTTTCCGGAGGGTATCGATCATTTCTTTCATTGCCGGGACATTCTCCGATCTGGGGGTGACGAGAGCAGATATAGATCTGTCCAATGATTGTTCGATATCTTGCTTCATCGAGTCGATAGCTTCTTTAATCTCTTCGTCCTTTGACTTCTCAGACAGCTCCTGGATTTGGGCCTTGAGGGTATCCACGGTGTCTTTTATTCCCAGCCCTTTGACCTCACTCGCCAGAGTTTCGATAGCCGCTTTTACTTCGAAATCACTGGGACTTTGAAGCACTTGGAGCTGCTTCGGTTCCTTCGCCTTCAACTCCTCTACCGCATCTTTCATCTCTTTTGCTGTCGAACCAAATTTTTCTGCCAGCCCCTCAACCTCTTTCCTCAACGCATTGACTCCCTCGTTTGCCGCCCCGCCAGCAACACTCCCAGAAAACCCTTCAACCTGAATCTTCAATGCCTCCAAAGCACCCCTTATTTCCTCATCTTTAGATCTCTCCATCATCCCAGTCACCTGAGCCCTCAGTTCTGTAATTGCTTCCATCAATCCGCTAGAATCCTTTGTTGTAGAACTAGCTCCGAGCTCATCCTTGAAACTTTCCAAAGCCATTTTGACTAGGCCGACGGTGTCTTCTTTTGCTGGACCGATTGGTACGATGGACATTTGAAGGATATCACGTACATCCTTCTTTAGCTCCTCGATTACCTCCTTCACGCTCTCTTCTGAGTCAAAGGTAGAATTTGCAATAGCAGCGGCCAGACTTCGTTCTACCATTTCGCTGATGTCTGTCTTAAGCTCAGAGATAGTGCTCTCGATTCTTTCGACGGCACTCGGGTCGACGGTAGCTTCGGCATCGGGGCCACTAGCCGGAGTAGGGGCCGCTGAAATGGATTTTTCAAGAATGTCTAAAACGTCTTTGCGGAGCTCGTCCACGGCTTTCTTTACAGCATCGATACTAGACTTGGGTGGTGGTGTCTTCTTGAGCATGTCGGCTATATATTTCCTGATATCTGCAAGTAGTTTCTTGGTCCTCTTCTCCGATACTGATGGGGCGAGCATAGATGTCGTTTTCTCTGTCATCTCAACAACTTCTTTTCGTAGACCTTCGACAATGTTCTTAACAGTTGCAGACCCGGATCCCACTGAAGCTAATGATTTGTCCATGGCGTTTGAAATTTGCTCCTTGAGGCGCTCGAGGGCTTCATGCGCCTTGTTGATGAGATCAGGCTCAGGAACAGCAGCAACAGCTAAGGAGATGCTGTTTTCCACTGCCTCATTGACTTCCTTCTTGAGTTTTTCGATAGCTGCAGCCATCTTGTCATTCATCCCAACAGAAGCGGTCGATTTTTCAATTTTCTCAAGAACTTCATCTCTCATCAGTTCGAATGTGTTCTTGACTGATTCCTCAACGCTGGAGGCAGAACTGATAGTCACGGCTGCTGCCATTGACTTACCCAATTCGCCAATATCACTTCGGAGTTCTTCGATTATTGTCTTGATTGTGAGGTTAGATTCAGCTGAAGATTCATTGGCGAGAGCCACCGTTCGCTCCACGGCATCGCATAGATCTTTGCCCAGTGAAATAATGCGAGCTTTGATCTCCTCTGCTTCGGGATGGATCGTTGAAGGAGCAAGGGCGGTTGTGTACTTATCCATAAGATCGATGATCTCCGACTTGAGAATTTCAATCGACTCCTGAATTTTCTCCGAGCTGTCTGGTTTATCCGCAATGGTAGCTGCTTTAAACATCATATCACTAATCTCAATCTTCAATTTCGAGATCGCAGCACTGGTTTTTTTATCAGCATGAGAGGAAGTGAGTGACATTGCTGAATTAAGTGACTTCTCAAGCATTGCCTCCACCTCTGCGTTGACTGTCTGGATGGCAAGCTTCACTTCCACAGACTCACTCAAGTTTGATGCAGTCGATTTTGCAACAAGCTCCCTTAGCTCTTGCTTCATACTATTAAGAAGTTCTGTTACCTCTTCTGCATCGGCCTTTGAATCAATAGATGTTAAAGACTTCTCTAATAGATCCTTAACCTCGGCTCTAAAGTATTCAATGGGCTCAGAGCTGCCATGTTTGATGGCTTCTACAGTCTTTTGGGCCGATTCGGCAACTTCAATCCTAAGCTTTTTGAGGGATTCGTTTGGATCAGCGTCCCTTAAAGCTTGAAGACTTCTCTCGGCCATAGCGGCAAGTGCTGTTTTCAACTCTTCGATGAGGGGGGTTGGGTTCGAGTTCTTGATGGCCTCGATGGTCTTCTCGGCGGATTCGTTGAGCGACTCTGTATTCCGGTCCATCATATCCTCGACTTCGCCTCGAAGCTCCTCGACAGACGCTTTGACTCCTACATCCTGCTTCCAGATATATTCGTCCTCGTTGCCGAGAAGTATTCGTTGCATGTGCTTCTGTATGTCAAGAAGCTCTTCGACCTTTTGCGAGAATGAACCGTCAAATTTGGCGATTTGATCGTTGGTGTTGCCTACCCCTGTCCGAATAACCTCAATAATTTTACGCATCTCCCCAGCTTGGGAGTTCGTACCAGCCATTGACACTTGCAGGTCGTCCAAAAACCTGGAGACGGACAAAAGACTCTCAGCACTGTGCGTATTTGCATGATTGACGTCTTTCTGAAATACTTTGATGAGAGCATTGATGGAAGAGAGGGTGATATCTGTGCGTGTGGTTGTGGACGCAATATTTGCAAGGGCGGTGATAGCGGCTTCATTATCAAGATCTGGCGGGAGTGGGGGATTGAAAGTGAGAGCACTTGATGGGAGGCCCGAAGAGTTATTCAACCTAGCAATAGCGTGACGTTGCTCGGTTACCAAAACCTCAATTTCCTTCATCAAATCTTTTAGGATCTGCTGGGCTTCCCTTTGATCTTGTCCACCCTTCCTTTCCACCAAATCCTCTAATAAACTCTTGACCTCTTCCATTATATCCCCTCCATTAACAACACCTTCCTTCACGCTATTCAAAACCTCAAGAACATGATCGCTGCTAGCAATCGAATCGGTCGACCTGAACTCAGACTCGGGAGAGGATTCCGACTTTGGTTGGCTTTGTATCGCACTAACACACTTTTCTAGGTCCGTGGTCATGCTGTCGATTCTGACCTTTATTTCCTCTAAGAAAGAGAGAACTTTGGCATCATCCCCTTGCTCTTTAAGCTCTTGAAGCAAGGAGAGAACTGTTTCGATTCGCTCGTCCCCCTCTCTTTCTTTCAAGTCTTCCAGAACAGAAAATATCCGCTCTTCATCCTCTACGTCCTTTTGCTTGATCTCCTCGAGCATGAACAAAACTCGTCTATCGACTTCCTTCGGTTCCCGCTGGTGAAGATCATCTCGGAGATCGTGAAGCATAGCCATGATCTTCTCTTCTGCTTGTTCAGGTAGTTTCCCAGGGATAGCTAACTCCTTACCCCTGGCATACTCCCGGTCCTTGAACTCTTCCAGTAACGATAAAACCTTTTTCTCGCTTTCAACTTTGTTGGCCTGAGACTTCAAGGTATCTTGAACATCGTGTAAAAGGACTCTCAATCTCTCCTGTTCTTCTTTTGTGGGCATATCTTTTAAGATCTTGTCGAGTGCTTGCATCTCGATATTCGGCTTGTCGATACTAGAAGCTTTAGAGCTTGCTGTTGAAATCTTCGAAGAAGCAAGGTCACTGGCAAAACTTGAGGCACGACTACTGCTCGATCCAGCGGTAATCATAGGAACAGATGAATTGTGACTTTCGCTTAACCTCTCGTTCTCCATGTTCCGGAGGCTATGAACAAGATCACGAAGACTAGTCCGAATATCCTCGTCTCTGCTTTTGGTAGCTTCTTTCAGAGATATAAGATCGGTAGCGTTATCCTTTGAACGGCGAGATAGATTCGCCATTTCTCTTTGCAAGCTATTAGCGATTGATGTGAGTCCAGAAAGCTGAGATGTGAGAGTCTCGAGGTCATGAACTGTAAATTTAGGAACTTCATCTCGCTCCCAATCCCTGCGTCGGTCCTCCATTTCTCTTTCCTGTTCCCTTGATTCTTTTGGGGAGGTTGAGAAAGTTGATGCCGCAAGAGCATTACCAGGGCCCGGGGGTGAGCCCTCCTGGGATTTGAATCCACGCATTGGGGGAAGTAATGATGGAACTTTATCAAGGTCCAATGAGCTCCGGTAACCAGGTGTTTGCATTGAGTCTCTCATTGCAGGGAAACTACCAGATTCTCTTAGCGCAGGGAAACTCGGTGGATGGTTGGCGGGGAAATTAGGCTGACTCCCAGACTCTCTCAAGGTTGGAAAACTGTTTTGAGTCCCAAACAATTCTTTCGGGGTGGGGGTACTATTCCTATTGCTTGCGTGTCCAGGCACTGGGGGGGGAGCACCACCATTCGCATGTATGCCTCCAAGTTCACGAATATTAGATGTAGCTTGGGCGGAATTCAGTCGCCTGTGCGAAGAGATGACACCCCCGCCATTTGGTGGCGAGCTCTCCCGAGGACGTCGTATGGGGGATATCTCCCGCGATTGAGCTTGATTTGAGGAGGCCAGAAACGGGCTCTCAATCCGTCCGACCGTACGAGGACTACCAGGAACAAACGGGTTAGGATTCAATGGTAAAGGAGGTGGGTGGCGAGTAGGATCCGCTGAGTCCCACCTATCACGGCTTGCCGTTAGATTGCTAGTGTTGCGAACGGCATTGTTTTGAAAGCTATGGTCATGAGAAACTGAAAACAATGCGCAAAAGGCAAGAACACAAACATTGGTGGGATATGTACGATATCCCGTGAAGCCTTCGGAGTAGTGGAAGGATTGCCTGGTGTAGGCGGCATTCTCGATCGATTATGTTCACTAGCAACGAGCGAGTGAGATTCTGATGATTGAGAGAAAGGAACGAAGTAAGGGATAGGTTATAATCGGTGAGAATGAGATGTATAAAGAGGGGCCACTCACGATATTCTAATTCTCTCTCTGTGGATTTCGTAGGGCCACGGCGATGAGTAAAAAAAACAAAAAAACAGTGCGATGTGTTTATCAGAAACAAATATTGAAGGCGATGAGGGAAAGTAGTCCGTGTGTATGTGCTTCTTGTATGCGATGCGAGTGATGTGCGCCTTCCTATGCTCAGCTGGCCTGTCCACTCCTGCAGGTCTGGTATGTAAACATCAACACCCGCCAGCTTGATTGAGTGGCTGCATGCAAAAACATGGTAAACGAGGGCCCGTTGCTGCAGCAACTGTCAGGTCTTGGCAGATGATGTGGCACCTACTTAGAGCATTTATTTCTTATCCGGTTAGATAACCGTCCACCTGAAATGAAAGAAGCTCATCGGTTGGTGCCGAGCTTCATAACCGAGACAACAACGTTGATCTCCACAAACGAGCTCATCTTAAAAGTCTTTCGGCGCTTCCTCTAGTCAACACCATACCCTAAAGGGTCACTTTCAAAATCTTATTACACGCATCATGCGTAAGGAGAAACAACAATTAAAGAAGAGTATGTATACCTATTAGAGTACATAGGCTGGATCTCAGCCTTCCACTTCGATGGCCCCCCAGACACTGGGAATTGCCATCAAAACTACCAGCTACGCATAGCCAGCAATAGTACCTACACAAACCAATAAGTAGTTACAAAGATTTCATAACCACTACTTGTATTTATACCCGCTCTGGTTTAATGACGATATATGCAGAGAGCTCGTAGGGCTAGGCGCGAGACTACCATACTAAACGCCGATTTCTCTGTTCTCAAATTTAATATTGTATCTATCGCCAGATCAGCGTATGTTGTCCCGATTAGACCCACGGGAAACACTTGAATTCTTCTAAATCATAGTAAATACAAGTAGTAGGGAGTAACTTCTATCCGAGTAGATCCAAGAGGAATAAATCCATGGTAGCGGGCCTTGTCATTTCTATTAATTTATCCACAAATTGAACCGGAACCTGCAGAACGATTTTTCATATAGAGAAAAGTACATGTACATACCTACATGTTTGTGAAAAACAATAGTAATAATTGGTTGCTACAAGCATCAGGGCAAAACCCCAATCTAATCCGATTTATGCCAAGCCATCGATCCCACCGTGACTGCCCGCCCACACATTTCGTGCAGTGCATTCCTGGCTGTTTGAATTTCCTCTACACGGCCAAATTCCACCAAATTACGACGACACCCAACGACAATCCAACAATCCACCCAACGACAACCCCTCCAGCAGAAAGATGAAGTGTACGTGTTGCAATTTTCTCCTCCTTTTGTTTACCGGAAAATTCAGGGATTTGGACTGTGGCAGGATGGGAACGGTTCGGTGGGGGAATGTGTCTGGATGGGTTTAGGAGGCCTCGGCAGAGAGAAGGGAAGCTCTGGTGGAATCGGACTGGGGGAAAGAGGTGGAAGGATACTATGGGAGTGGGACGGAATGGTTCTGGAAGAATGAGAACTAACGTTTCTGTCGGTGTAGTCCTCAAGACTGGTAGAGTCGCGATTATCACCCGGGGCCGCTTCGCCGGAAAGAAGGTGAGCTTATAATCATGTAATAACTATTAAATTCAATTGCTGATAAAGTTCCCTAGGTCGTCATCGTCAAGGGTTAGTCCGAATCCCTTCCTCCGTCCCTCCCTTCAAGATCGAATCAGCACATCAGCTTCCCCCACTTCCGAATCACGCAATCTCAAAGTCTAACAAATTTGTAAATAGTGATGGACGACGGTTCTAAGTCCCACCCCTTCGGTCACGCTTTGGTTGCCGGTATCGAACGCTACCCATCCAGAGTCACCCGCCGCATGTCGAAAAAGAAGGCTGCTGGTCGCTCCAAGGTCAAGCCGTTCGTAAAGGTCATCAACTACAACCACCTGATGCCCACCCGTTACACTCTCGAGCTCGAGACTCTGAAGGGAGTCATTTCGCAGGACACCTTCAAGGAGCCTTCACAGAGGGAGGATGCCAAGAAGACCATCAAGAAGGCCTTCGAGGAGAGGTATCTGACCGGAAAGAACAAGTGGTTCTTCACTCGTAAGTGTCACTTTTAGAGAAATTGATAGTCAAGGTTTTGCTAACGAATTTTCTGTTGCAGCTCTGCGGTTCTAGATGCACTTCTCTTTGTATTTCTCTTCGTGGCGGGGGGTTCTTGTGGGTAAACAAATAAAATACAAGCAACTGGGTGAACAAAAGTTGGGCTTTTTTTGTGCGTGGAGAAACGAAGCAAGCTCTCATGATACATAAACAAAAGCATTCCAGGAGGATGGGTTTCACATAAGGCGCATTTACTTTGTATACCACGAAGAACATTTCTCTATAGTATTATATTCTTTTCTTGTGAATTGCTCTTCTGTCTTTATACGACAAGAACACGGCTTACAACGAGTAAAGAAACAGTTGGTGTAGTTGGTATGGCACATATCTGTTACAGATTAATCCTCAATTCAAGCCGAGATAGCGCTTTTACATGGTCATAGCAAAATATCTATTTGGGTTCTCTTATTCCCCGGTGTGGTGCAAATCCCGATCTCTACCCAAGCAACTAATTTGAATTTCTTAAGCTTTTACTAATTAGGGAAAATCGAAATCATTATTACATGTAGTATAAAACTCTCTATATATGTGCCGACTTCGGACACTTACTCGCACAGCCATAAATAGGACAACCGCTGATATTTATTAGTTTACAATAATCCAATCACGATCAGAAGGCTTACGCAGCAATTAAAGGAATCATGCAAGTACATAACTCATTACTCCAACAGATCACAAATCACTAAGTGATATTCTGTGATCCAAAGTTTATATAACCTTCTCTTAGGGTTCCGCGACCTAGTTCTTGGACCTTAGTACTCATGATCAACTTCCTTCGTATCAAGATGAGCCCGTAGTGTTTTTTTCGATAATCCGGCCCTTTAAATTGATCTCAAAACTAAAGTCAAATGTTTAAAAACTTTATGGTACATGTCGTAGCCCCGCTAATTCAGGTTTATTTCATGGCTTTTCTAGCTAGCTTCACATTCCACGCATCAGGTAACTTAGAGGACAAGGGAAAATCACACATACTTATGTACTACATGTAAGTATTTAGATACTTACCTATACACGTAGTATTCTTCTAACTCCACTATACAGCACCAGCTGCAGTACATTGTACCTACTACGTAAGTTCACGGGGTTCATCTAGGTTAGGTTTATCCATTTGCTAGTTAAGGTAATTCCCTGTTTGGAAAGACTCGGAACACATCTGGCAACGTTTGTGGTTTCTTAAGCGCCGGGGGCTTTCCTTTGTGCAGGGACCCCACCCACAGCGCTAAATATTTCTCACACTCGCCAAGTAGTGATTTTATATACGCCAATATCTTTTTAAGCCAAAAATGTGCTTATTTAGGTAGTATTGCTGTTCTGGTGTGATATTCGCTCGCGATCGATACTACTACAACAAATTTCAAAATTAAACAAAAAAATCGAGATATCAATTCAAGAGGTCTTTGCTGGTTGTAGAGAAAAGATACATATGTAGCAGAGAACGGGGAACGTGGGGTGTGGTGGTTGAAATATTAGCGGTTGGAGACCAGATCCACCTCCGTGTCAAGTTGTCCCAACCATACATGTAGCCAACCCCCATCACACCACACCATATCACATCTCGACGTCCCAATCATTGATCCCACTGTCGAATGCCTCCTTTCCCGCTCCCCTCATTCCTTTCCACTCCGTTTGCTTTGTTCTCTCCTTACTTCACGTTCTACTATCCATCGGTTGACCCGGCTTCAATCTCATATCCTCAACTCATTAATCGTCACCTTGACCTTTCGTTCTTGTACTCGAAACGCATCACAGCTGTGATACTAGTTCACACCTGGAAAATATCACGAATCCACAGTTAATAATAGTTCTCATAACTTAAACCAGCGCAAGCGTAATGTCTGGACCACCATCTATAAGCTCTTTCCAGAGCGATAAACCTCTATTAGAGCACCTCACGAGTATTTCGACCTCTCCCTGACATGAACTAGATGCCATTTTACTAATTTAGTTATAGTCGATCTTCTCATTACGATATTCAGCCATACCTTCATGAACCCTGGTTTTGCAATCCTTCTACCACTCGCCTACCGTGCTCAGACATACCACTATAACTCCCCCCCCTTCATCTATTCAAGCATATACGCCGGTATAGTCATCGTTCTCTTCGTATGGAAGTTCATCAATAAACGACTTGCGTTTGGCAAGAAGCGCGAATTTGATTGGACCGAGGAAGTCGTTGTGATTACTGGTGGTAGTAGTGGCCTCGGCCTTCTCATTGCTGAAACCTACGGCATGCGCGGGGTCTCTGTTGCTGTACTGGATGTCCGTGAACCTGAAGGCGGTGAGGCTAGGAATGTCGCGTACTATAAATGCGACGTTGGGGACCGAAAGCAGGTAGAAGCTGCAGCAAAGGAGATTGAGAGAGACCTAGGGACACCTACCGTACTGATCAACAACGCCTCCATTGTACATGGAAAGAGCGTCTTGGACCTGACTTATGATGAAATCGATAAGTAGGTTTCCACTATTACTATAACTTGACACCTTGCTAACAGCGCCTCATAGAACCTTCCAATCCAACACCCTCTCCGCATTCTACACAACCAAACAGTTCCTCCCTGGCATGAAACGCCTGAACAAAGGCTCACTTATCACCATTTCCTCTGTCCTTTCTTCTGTAGCGCCTGCGAACACATCTGCCTATTCAGCTTCCAAAGCCGCCCTCAAGGCGTTTCATTCTTGTGTGACCGCAGAGCTTGCAGGAACCCATCCAGGAATTAAAACCCTCCTTGTTTGCCCTGGTCAACTGCAAACTCCAATGTTTGAAGGAGTTGATACACCTAGTAACTTCTTTGCACCTGTGCTGGAGCCCGTGGAGGTCGCGAAAGAAATCATTGCCGCCATAGACGAGGGCGCTGGCGGTATCATTGCAATGCCAGCGTATGCGAGATGGATTGGGATTATGGATATTCTCCCTGTTAGTTTCCAACGTGGGCTGAGGTGGCTGAGCGGGTGTGACACAGCCATGACCGGATTTAAGGGAAGAGGAGAGATCAAAGAGGAAGAAGGAGATGATGAGTAGGTAATAGGTTATATTAAATTCATAGCTTGGGTTATACGTGTTGCAGGATCGGCACGATAGTGTGAGATTGGGAATTTATAGTCTTTATTTGTATGGCTCAGTGGCGCATTTTATTTGGTTTCAACAACTATTGGGGAAGTAATTCAGATTATTATTTATCAGATTTTGAAGATGGTGGATGGCGAGATTGTTAGGTGAAAAAGCGAAGTTGCTAGTAAATACAGTGAATTTCTTTTTTACCCCCCGAAATTGCCCGGATCAACAATCTATTCACTTTCTAGGCACAACAAACATGCTAAAATCTTAATCTAGCATGGAGGCTTGGTTGGTATAAAGCACTTCAACCACATCAGACAACTTCTTGATCGTCTCCAACGCCGCGTCATAACTCTTATCACGACCGACCTCATCAAATACAATTAAACATCCACTCCCTTGGTCCAGCACTCCAGAAAATACCTTATCAAGGATCATCTGACTTAGCTTTCCCTCAACCTGTTGAGTTCCTAGCCCCACCAGTTTTGCGACATGCTCGATTTCGACACGAGAAAAGGGTTCGATAACTCGAACAAGATTCTGTTCTAGTAGGGTATCATAGAGTGCCGTGAAGTGAGAGCGGATGAATGGATCTGATCCTAGCTCGGCCTTGAAATCTGCAAGGGCTTGCTCAAATTCGGCCAATGATCGGTTCGAGTGCGCTCGGGCAACGGCTTTCATGGCTTCGATGTCACGACCAGCATATTTGATTGCGAGCTTTCCGGTCATGATCTGGTGAACATCGTCGGTAAGGTTCAGCATGATCTTTGACAGAAGCATATATTTAAGCGCAGCAATAGCCTTCTTTGAATCATCCTGAGTAGAGTATCCGTCCAAGGCCTCAATAAAGTACGAGAACGCAGTGTTGTAGTCCTTATCTTCCGCATGGAGTATACCACTCTGCATATCGAGACCTGCTTGCATAAGCGGAGGGCAGTAGACAGCATTGGCGGATGTACGGGCTGATGTAAGTGATGCGCGGGATTTGGGAATGTTTCGAAGGGCATGGTAGGCGCGAGATTCCAGAAGCTGGACCTCTACAAGTACCATCTTGTCATCGAGTCTTTTCAGCTCTTTAAGGAGTGAGTTGATGAGAGTTATGGCTTCTGTGTAGGAGTGCTTCTGGAGGTAGAGTCCGATGAGACGGGTTTCAAGATTCTGGCGAAGGAAAGAACGTCTTTCGGAGATAGCCCATTCGATGCAAGATTTAGTGACTGAAATTTGGATATCCAAGGTATCGGGGATCGTGGTGAAGAGATCAATCAGTTGACGGACTAGTGGACGATCAGCATCTCATCTCTATTCTTATGCACTTGGATACAGGTAACCATTAACATACCGATTTTAGCAGTCTTGGCCTTTGCAAATGCAGATAGCACGGACCGACTCGTCTTGATCAACTCTGCAAGCTCAGGTGTTCGTCTATCCATCCCACAGAGTTATTCCTAGACCCAATACCAAGATTTAAATGCATCCCCAGATTCGAACAAACCTTTTATCCCTATACAATCCACCCAGCTCCATTAGAGCTAACTCATAGTCTCTCAGCGCAGCATCGTTCATCCCAGGGGGCGTTGAGAGTATCTCTTTGTAGATGGCCTCGGCCTTTGGCAGGTCTGTCTTTGCGAGCTCTTGAGCATCTTCTAACCGACCCATCTTGATTGTCTATTGGCGGGTAAATATGGATTATTGGTGATGGTGATGGTGATGATAAAGGGATGAAATGAAGGGATTAATGCTGTCGTTGATGCTGATGGATGGCGGGTCGATGTCAAAGTGGGATTCTCTCATGCTGCCCGCGTTGAAGCTCATGGAGTCGTCCCGCCATGATGCCAAGGCGGATTAGTCATCTAACGAAATCATTTGGAGCTGGCATCCGCTACTCTACACTACAGTAATAATTCTAGTTGGAAGTATTAGCCCACCCAGGTGGGCTTCCAAAAGAAGGTCTATTCAAGCACTTCAACGACACAAACTCACTACATACGCTTGTTTATAGGCGCTCAAGCTCATTGAGATGTACATTATACCTTAACATGACTCCCACTTATAATTGAAATTTGGACAAAAGAAATTCAAACTATGAATGAATGTCGTGTCCCCCAATTGCAAGCTGATAATTTGGCACAAGCATATATAGATATCCTCAACCCTCAGCGTTTTCGCCTATCTCTTCTAGGATATCTCGTACCTTGTCTCTCTTCTCCTTTTCTGCCTTGGTCACACAGAAGGCAGTCTGAACGATCAGCACTTCCTCCAATCCAGTCTCAGGCTCACCGCCGTAAAAGTTCAATTCCCCGAATCTACCGTTCTTTCCCAGGTAGCATTTTTTAAACGAAGCGATGAGTTTATGATCATCCATCCGTACCAGCTAAGCATATCAGTACATGGTCGGGAATAGGAACACTATATTATGCGGGGTACACCTACCTTAACATGAAAGGCGAACCCTTTCAAGCCCAGCTTGTTGATGAAGCTCCCAGCATGCATCTTCGTCCCCGACCATCTGTATGTCCTTCCATCCACTACAAATTCATATCTCCTATGCCCCGTATGTTCCAACTCCAACATCTTTGTAGCCTCCGTAACAACACCCTTTTCTTCATCTGAGATCGCAGCTTCTTCTTCTTCCGACCACACAAGATCCTTGGGGCTCATGCAGAACCATTTTCTGAATCTATTCGCCCCCTTAAGTTTCTTCTCTTTAATCGCCTTTTCATCTTTCTTAACATCCTTCTGCACAGATCCGCCATATTCAATAAAATATTTCCTCCAAAACATCGATCTCTTGCATCTTCCAACTAGTGGTGACTCAGCCAGTGAATGGTATTTTGGATTGTCACCCGCGTGGACAATAGCAGACCAACCGTGGGCATGGCGTTTGTTATTATATTTGGGAGGCGCTAGAATATAATAGCAGACGTTGGTGCCGTTGGATGGGGTAAAGACGTACTTTGTGTCGCAGACGCGTCCAGTTATCACAAGGCTCTGGGTGGGCTGTGGTATTTCTCGAGGGTAGGCAGACATCCTGAAAGATGTAGAGTAATCTACTATTCAGAGCTCAAACCAGTGTCAGGAATCCTGGGGCGCTATATATGCGCCCACAAGGTCATAAAACTCTTAGGAATTGTGAGTTGCGGTCGATCTTTGTTGTCAGCCTTGCAGGAGCTATGTGCCAAATGGGCTTTCAATAATTACACCATCTCGATCAAGCACGCTTGGGCATTTGTGACTATAACCAGAATCTTAAAGCTCGGCATATAAATCCTTAAATTTCGTAGTTTCGTCCAACCGCGAGTATGTAAGAATCTCAAATTGGCCTGGCCTTGACGATCGATTTTCTTAATACGAGGTGCGGGACATGCCCCGTTACGTTTTCGTGCGACTGCAGCTGCTTTATTATTGTACATTGTGTCACCTGAGCAGGGAAGATCAATCATCCCATAATAGCGAAGTACTCGATTGAGTGAGTAGTTGTGTCTACTATATACCGCCAAAACTCGAAAAATTGGCTATCTTCGTCCAGGGATTACCACTTGAGTGATTGGTTGAATGGCATCGATCTGCACCATAAGTTTCCCGTACAAGTAATTTTGATCTAGCCAATTTTTCGAGTTATGGCGGTACTCCAGTTGACGATGATAAGTTATATTGTAGTTGTATGCGATTCCCAATTTAAAGAAGCAGGCGCAAGGTACCTATCTACACATAGCTTAATTCATGGGTTTGAGGGGCCACGTCATGGGGAGGTTTTGTGCAATTGCGAATAGACTATGGCTTGAGACGCCTTGGGGGCGGATGTATCAACTGAAAATCAATTCTCAGAAATTAGCGGATCTATTTCGCCTCCCATAAAAAGAAAATCCGTTTTCCGAAGTTGATATACCTACTCCCTCAGGTGTCTCGAGCCATAGGTAGTAGTTGATGATCATGAGCTGTTCAATTGACAGTGAAGTATTGACAATCGTGAAGGTATTGGCAATCGTGAAGGTATATCATTTCCCAAAGAGCAAAAATGCTATCAACACCCCGATTTAGAACTTAGAGCTAAATCTAGTAGTAGGTATACCTAGAGTACATAGACATCGCGATCGGTAGTGTAGTGGTAATATACAATATGTGGCTTGAGGCCAAGGCCGTAGCGCGTAAAGCATAAATCGTATAGCATATAACTACAACTACATGTAGCTTGGTAGAGTGCTGTAATGAAGTGGACGAGTTGGAATATGTACCGCTCCGAGCCCGGCATGGGATGAACTTATGCGCTCCGTTTCTTTGTCGAACGAGCTCCCTGTGTACCTTCTTCTTGGCTGTCGATTTAACAACCAGTACTATGTAGTTTTGTGTGGTACGGTGGGGGACCCCTAACGCCTGGTGAATCAGAGCTCACTTGATACCAGGGAATGTTAGTTTTGTGACCTATAAGTTAAACTGCGGTAACCGAGATGTTCAACCATCATCCATCCATCCTCCACACACCTGCGCTGAGCAAGAGTAAGCGCCTGAGAGACAGGGCCGGACCCATGGCCCAAGAGAGACGAATCGGAACACTAACAGCCTGAAAGCGTATCTACGAACCCACGAAAACGCCTTTTCTGTGGCTTGAAATTGATTTAGTGGCTGCCTTCAAAGCTTTTCAGAAAAGCTTATCTCAATCACACACATGAGTACTAGTACATTCGTAAAAACCCTGGTCCTTGATAATCAAGTTCTGGTGGATATGGGAATCGTTTGGTTGACCAAATTGTTATCACAATAGCATCATAGGTATCACACGCACCATATTGCCTCTCTATCTGCAGAGAGTTGATGTTGTTGTAATTCATTTGTTATATGCAAAATCTGCAGAGAGCATCCAGTGGTCAGCTTTGTTCTACAAATTTGAAAACAAGGGGCCTATTTGATCGCCCTGGGATAGCGGGGTGATACTAATTTATCCCGTATGGTACATAGTATGGCCTCGAGGATACGCAGAAGAAACCGTCTAATTGAAGTAGAGCCCTTCGGGGCCGGAGTACTATGAGACTTGAACGCGAGAGAGCAACCGTTCTCCGGTATGTACGTCATTCACGACTTCTGGCGAGACGGTCCCTTGTGATTTGAATTCCCCACAAAAACCGACCTCACACGAGAATCCTTCAACACCGTTATAATTAAGATCGACCTGCTCAATTAACTATAAAAATACCTATCAGAACACGACTCGACATAAAGTTTCTGTAAGATCATCCATCAATACAAGAATAATTGAGGTCCATGGTCAAATCTAACGCTATGACAGTCCAAAAAATAAACCAAAGCTATCATGAAGTTGAGATCGTTCTCAAGGTCGTTCTCAGATTCAATCGATATGGCAAAGAAATGGGAACTCAGAAACATTTTTGCGGGAATTGACTTTTTTTCGGGATTTGATATTTTCGGGATTGGGTATATTGCACTCCACTCAGGTATAGGACTATAGTAACAGCTAGCAGCTCCAGGAAATCCAAGAGCGTTTACATGGACGCCGCCCCCGAAAGGGTTCTGGAAGGCACCGAGCACGCCCTCTCGAATCTCAGGTCCCTCGAAAAAGCCATCGAGGCCCAGTGTAAAAGTCTCAGGAAGTTAGTCAAGAAAGCCGACATCGCGCGCAAAGAGGCACCACAGTTCTGTTTAGACGACCCAAAGACTTTCCAAAATTTTGTCCTAATCAATGGAGGTCCAGTATGCGCCTTACAAACGAAGCCGACTTTGGAACGATTAAACAGTTCTCTCTCTACTGGGGGATCATCTCTTCTCGACAACTGTGGTTCAACGTATAAACATGATCGCCAACACATCACGGATCACCACCGTGACCTCCTCCGGTGTCTAAAACTGGACCTCGCGGTTATCAAGAAATGTTACCGAAAGCTCAAGTATGGTTTCAGCTGCGGTAGGAAAAAGGAATTTCTAGTTGCTTTCTTTACCGATTTCAAGGCAGTAACCAACAGATTTGAATGGATCTGGAGATCGGAGTGGGAGGTCGAAAATTGGTCCGATATGAAGGCTTCCTGCAAACTCATATCGAAGCGGCGGGATGTGCGTATCGACCAATTCAACGAAATGATTCTTTATCGGTCACCTATGAACGGAGATGGGTCTTTTCCAGTATAAATTAGAGCTTTTTACTGCATTAACTAGGTTAGTAGAGATACACCACACTATTCGCACCTCTTAGCTAATTCATACCCAGCTCGGATTAGTAACTGCACATACCATCCACTCTTACCCTCAAGTCGTACATGCTCTTTCTTTGATTCTAAAGTTTTCTTTCCTCTTACCCGATTTTCATATCGTCCCATTCAATCCTATTTTTGACACGAGCTGCTTAGTTTTAAATAGATAGAACATACTGTAGGTGAGTACGAGAGTACATGTAATCATAATCGTAATGCATGTTTAGTTAACGGAGGAGGTGAGATCTGGAGAACTCTTTGTTAGAATGGGGACCTTAGTATATGTATACGTAGTAACGTCGTCAGAGGACTGAACCTTTAGGACAAAGACTCCGAGTGCGTTATCATGATTTCATGGATTGCATGGGTATCCCTGTTCTGCATATCTTAGAGGATATTGTTTCAGGAAGATACATCATATACAGCGAAAGCTTGCTATAACGGTACGCTCGGGACCGGAATTTGGTACCGTTATAGAGAGATTACCCTTATATAAGAGGTGATTGTGCTGAAATCCGGGAAAAAAGGACCGTGAAGTGCTACCGTTATAGAGAGATTACCCTTATAGAAGGTACCGTTATAGCAAGCTTTCGCTGTACTCAGCATTTCATGCAGTACTCATAGGGAAGCTCCCTGGTTAGGGCCGCATGCCATATTTTGTGAAGAGTGTTTCTGTGCCTCATTTAAATGCAGTACTATTCAGGGGCGCATATCACGGAAGGGGTCTTTTCATGCATGTGTCCATCCACTCGAAATAGGCGCTTCCCCCGAATATACAAGGAGATTCATGAGATTTCATTGAATTATCATAACATACGAACTGAATAATCATCCGAGAAGATACACAGAAGCCTCCCATCAACTGGATAGCAGCCCTTTAACGCTCCATCCCGAAATTATAGGAAAATCGATACAAAGGAAAAAGTAATTAGTGGCCGAATTAATAGAAACCTCCTCCCAAACCAATCCCAATTATCATAATACTCATACCAGAACTACAAAAGAAATTCGATTGAAAAAGTCCACCGCAAAACTCCTCATCATAGAGAACAAATCGAGATTGTTTTGCCTTGCTTAAATCATGGATAACCAAGAGCTTTACAACTCTGAGACTATATGGGTATTGATGGCCCTCTGCATATCAGGGTCAAAATCATCGCCAAAGTTCTCGAGAGTCGGGCTAGAGGCAGAGCTCTCGCCCAATCGTGTGCGAAGTTGGTGTTGAAGTCCAGGGTTGGAAGTTGGCATAAAGATGACCTTAGAGTTTGCAGATTTGGCCATAGCCTGCATTGCCTCGAGCTGTCTGATCTGCATGGCCGGAGCGCTGGAAAGGATATCAGCGGCTTGACGCATCAGCTTTGCAGACTCGACTTCAGCGCGGGCTGCAATAATCTTAGATTCTCCGATACGCTTGCTCTGGGCGGCCATAGAGAGGGAGTCCTGAAGCTCGCGGGAGAAAATGATATCCTTAATAAGCATGCTCTCAACCTGAACACCCCATCCCGTAGCAACATCCTCGATTATTTCTGCGATGCTTTGTGCAATCTCCTCACGACGCTCTATTACATCCTGAAGCACACGAGCGCCAACAACATGGCGGAGAGTTGTCTGGGTGCGCTCAATGAGGGCTTGGCGAACGTTTGTGATTCCAAAAGTGGCCTTGTGTGGTGAGTTGATATGGTAGTAGATCACAGAAGTAAGATGAACTGTAACGTTGTCCTTAGTCATGCAGACTTGCTGGGGAACTTCACAGATCTGAATCTTGACATCGACAGACACGAGGGTCTCAGATAGAGGGTTGATCTTGACGAGACCAGGGTCGACTGCGCGATGGAAACGGCCGTAACGGGTAACGAGACCAACGTGACCCTGCTGGACGGGCTTATACGGATTGGGGCAGATAATACAACAAGGGATTGCGCCCAGAAATCCAATAGTAGAACCAAGAGTGCTGACTAAATATTCGATTAGAATATGATCACTGATAATCCCTAGGAAGAAACATACTCATAGATCCATACCATCCAGTAGTGGAAGCGTCATTGTCATCGGGAAGCAACTGGGCATATGATGGCTGTAGATCGCTGCGTTTTGCTGGTTGCACGCTGATGAGAGGTGCACCAGTGTCAGACGACCTCTTTAGAGGGTTTGTGTTCGAAGAAGTGGCACCATAGCCGCCGCTGCTTGAGGCGTTTTCTGTAGTCTTGATGGGTTCAATGGCACTCATATTGAGGTGTGGTGGAGATAAAGGATTAGTTGAATAAAGCTTTGGATTGACTTCTGGCTGTTGTACCGTGATATGGTGCGGTCTGAAAGAGCGAACAGAAGAGGGCAGATAATGGTTGTTATATGCTTCTCTGATCAGGCCAGACACAAACCATAGAAAGATGCGGGCGGTGCTATGCGAGACATGTAACTAATCGAACGAAACACAGCAGGGACTACCTACTTTACTCGCCTGTTTGCAGGCAACGTCTATCCACACTAACCCCGCAGTCATATCTCGTATTACTTGAGGCACAGGATCACATCCTAGAACATGTTCTTCCACTTTAAAGTGAAAGTGGCTACAACAATGTGACCGGGATTGCACGGACTACTTTGGACCTATTGCGAGCCTTGTTAATACTCGCAGGACCTCAAATGATTGCCATCTTTTTGCAAGGCAGAATTAGAGACTTCAACAACCACAAACGAAGCTCATACTATTGATCCGTGCGCCCCCACGGCTCCAACAGATGTCCGTATGTATGTACTACATGACACGCCGACCTATCCGTTGTTTCGAGGATTCAACCCCCGTTAAAGAAATTCCCTAGGAAATTATTCTCCGTGAAACGAAATCCGTACCGTTTGAACATATGTGTCAACTAATACCGCAATCATTAGAGCCTCAAAAGAATGTCTAAATAAGCAGTGACGCCCGAATTGATGAGGGAATGAATCTGTGCCAGCTGCGGAACGAGGCTCCCCGTTAAAGGTCACCAGATCACTGCTTACTTGGGAAAGGTAAACTCTACGGGGATTGGCATTCTTTCTTTTGAGACACCTTCAGTCCCAAATCAGCAGGCATGGTGAGGTCATAAATCTCCGGTAGGAAAGACTCCAGAAAGCTCGCTAACGGATTGTCACGCAAAAGGTTCTGAAGAACAGTGGCTTAGCCGCGCCGCCCCACCCCCCTTATAAACCCTGAATCTCACAACATCCAAGACCTGGGCAAATTTATTCTCTTTCTTAAGCAGTGATTCTAGCTATTTTACATACCAGAGCTCGAGCAGGCCACGGACCGAGCCCCCGCCATTCTGGCACTGTCAGAAGGCTTAGACTTTGGCGGTGTGATTCCGTTCACAACAAGATTCCAATTCCAGCGGCAAAAGTCCGTTTTAGCCGCTCGAGATCTCCCAATGCAGTTGAATGGTGGGTGGTCAAAAGTCACTTCTTAATGCTATGAGATCAACGGCGACAAACAAAGAAATAGACTTCTTTATTAGATCGATCTACCATGCGCTTGGCTGATATTTAGGGATATCAAAAGCGTTGTGACTCACTCACTCACTGTGCCTTCTCAGAACGATATATACAATCGGTATCCTATACCGGAACAGATAGAACCCTTGTGCGCTTTACCCTCGATCCACCCACTTTGTTCGCGCCTTGGCAACCTTATTTTCATGCGGGTTAACGGATATTGCAAGGCGTATTTCTGGTTCTTGGACCTGTCATCAGTGGAACCACAGCAAAGAAACTTTCATTTGCCAAGTATGTACCTGCCTATTATGAGGCTCGACCTCATACGAGGTATTCCTATATAGACTGTTAGGCAACCACTCGGTGGCCGTCCCTTTCAGATACGGCACCTGGTGATTTGTTGTAAGCTGCATACATTGAAAGTATTGCTTATGATACCGCTGAGGCTACTGAACTCTCAGGTTCTTGTTTAATATCACATAGAAAGGCCGGGAAATTGGGTGAGGTAAAGAACGCCTTGTGCGTGATAGATTTATTGATACTGAGCCTAGCGGCGCTGGTTGTAGATACAGCCTACATACTACACTCAAACTTTCGGTCTTGCCGATTGCTATACTGGCGCCTGCAATAATAGCAGCTTTTAATATACACATGGAGAAAAGTTAGGACGCCTGGTGGTCCATATCGTGGCTTTGGGAAGGTGGTCTTTGTCGCCTATTGGCTCGGTGGAACCTCCGTCATCCATAGCTACCCCAAGCCTAATTTCAGAGAACTGAGATGAATGGGTCTCAATCTTCAGTGAGTCACTGATTGCAAAACACCAAGGCCCATTTGACCATCCCTCGATGGGTTTCTGCGCATAGCCTCTCAATATTTCATTAGGCTTTTTATCGTATTGATATGCAACACGAATTTACTTTGCTCGAATATTATCTATCTCCTCGTGGGTACTTAGTTCTTAGGAATACTCAGATATTGACGGTGACCCTCAATCAACTCCTCACTTGTACAGCTGGTCACAATATATCGACATTAATCTATCTACATACCAAGACCTTAGCTTTTGGCAGCAGCAGCATCGCCACACAACATTGGCAGCCAAGAATGCCAAATCCTACAGGCATATCATACATAATGCCGATCAATCATGAGCCCTCACTCGACAGCATATGCTGTCCCAATTTCATGAGCTGTTACCAGCACATACATATGTGACCGTCCTAGCTTTGGTGCGGGGGCGAGCCACGAGCATAAGATTCTCCAAGGTGGAAAATATTTCTTTCACTTGACTGCCATCACACGAATACCCATTGTCACACAAGAAATAAAAAGTTGCCGAACTCCCGCGGCCGATGGTGCCACACGTATATAACTCTCGGTGTCACCACACCGCGCCGATGTATCACATGATGTAGGGTAGGTACATAGCTTGGGTAGATAGAGGAGTACTGGCTCGATTACCGCCGCGCGGTGCATGGTATGCTCCTCCACTGATTTGGGGGTTTGTGTTCTTTCTTTTCAGAAGGCGGAATAGCTATAGAGCGGTTTGGACGGCGGGCGTACGAGGCTTCCCAAAGGGAATATAATTGCTTCCTGTGATCCCATTAGAAGCACCGGTCTCTCTTGTGACTATACGGCGAGTTCCATGGCGTAAGCCATAGCTAGTGGAGGTCTATAGCTATCAAGAGGTGCTGTTTCCCTTTCTTTTCGTGGAGCTTGACGGTGTTGAGGCACTTGAGTGAATGATATATCCTCTGATAGCTAGCAAATAGTTAATCATATCGATATGATCTACTGCCAAGATATCACACCCTTGCAGTGCCGCCCCACCCCTAGTCACGTGACCGCTCCGCCAAGATTCGTGATGCTTGGTCATGGTGTATCACTCGCGTGGGTTTTGTGAGTCAGCTTACGAGACGGTAATCTGGTCGTTATTTGTTGAGGATGACGCGTTTGTTTGCTGGGAGAGATAGAGGGTGCGATGTGGCTGATGTGTTATCAGATGGACACACAGTGATGGACAGCGCCGTCTAGTAGAAGTTGTGCTGGAGATGCTGAGATGATATGAGCATCAGCTGGCTGGTTTTGTGGGAGGTCCGATACGCGTACGAGAGAGTCAACTGATAGTAATTCTCGATATCTGAGTTGTCCCTTACGTGGAAGGTTGCGAAAGAGGTGGTGTCTTTTGTTGTTGTTATTCGGAGACGTACATGTATGTCGAGTTGGTTGTCAAAGAATGGAATCACATGGAATCACTCGAGCGGAAAGGCCCAAGGGTGTTGTTTAGTTACTCGCAGCCTGCTAATGAAATCTATACTTTACACAGACATCATCTTGTATCGAGGCCTTTTACGGGCATGTTAATATTCTCACCCACTACATGTATGTCCATAGTCCACATTGTGGTGCGTGTTACGCGCACAGGTGTTAATGTGACAGATGCAGCGGTTACGTGGCTGGACTCGGTTAGGCATATCTGTTCGTTTCTCAGACTCTATAAAACTACATGTAGGCATGCGGCACCGGCTTAGTCCAAGCATCATCACTCCTTCATACCGATGTCCGAGCAAAACCTCCGATAGCGAGATCCCGATCACGAGCAGTATGTTTGCATTATAGTTAGTATACTGACACATATCTGCATGTTTGTCCTACATATCATTTCTAATCTCAATTAGATGAAGATTTATCTTATAGAGCCTGTTCTATCAGCAGCAGAGCACCTCAAGAGCAGCTCAGGTATCGAGTGATACACAGTGACGGGGGCACCGCCTGCATACGCGCCTTTCCCAAAGCGCGTGTGTTACATAATCACACCCTGCGGAACACCGCCAGCCAGGAACACGAAAACCCGCACAGCAAGAAAGACACCGCGGGCCAGCGACTCCCCAACTGACGACGCGACACAACCCACAGCACATCACCGCACCGCACGTCATCCCACCGTCAACCCACACTCGCCCCCTCCCACCACACGCCCCCCACTCAAATAGCCCCCCCCCCCGCCCTCGCAATGGACCGCTCCCACCACACGCCCCTCCCACGCACCAGCGGCTACCCCCAGCCCCAACAACCCCCGCCCACAGCGCGCCGCGGCCCGGGCCCCATGCTTGCTTCGTCTGGAGGAAACCCACATCAGAACTTAACGCAAGCCCAGATTAACCAGCAGCACCAGCAGGCCATGCAGGAGCGCGAGCTGGCGAAGCGCCGTGCGCGCAAGCCGACGGATAAGACCATCCCCGAGGGCGTCGAGGAGATTGTGCCGGCGGTGGCCCTGTATCGCCAGCTGAGGGATATGGAGAAGAGGTATGATGCGACGATATTGAGGAAGCGCCTGGATGTGCAGGATGCGGTGAATCGCAATGTCAAGGTGAGTGACCGTCTGTGTTTGTCTGTTTGTGTTTTGGGCGGTGTGTGTGCGGGTTTCTAATGGGCGCGGCGCGCCGGGGAGGAATAGAACTACAAAACCCTGCGCCTCTACATCTCCAACACTGCCAAAGACCAGCCATGGCAGAACTCGGACCGCCCCCTCGACGAGAACGCGTTCGACTTCGACACGGGCCAGATCCCGACGTTCCGCGTGCGCATCGAGGGCCGCCTCCTGCCCGACGCAGACGACGACGCCTCCGAGCTCGACCCGGACTCGGACCTCGGCCTCGGCGACCCCAATAACCCGCTCCCGCCGCCGCCGCGTCGGAAGTTCTCGACGTTCTTCAAGAGCATCAGTGTCGAGCTCGACCGAAACAAGGATATCCACCCCGAGGGCAACGCCATTGAGTGGCGCAAGCCTGCGCCGAATGCCCCGCAGGGGCCGGCAAGTAATGGGCCGGCGGAGTTTGATGGGTTTGAGTTTGAGCGCAAGGGCGATGAGAATGTGAATTGTACGATTAAGCTCGTGAGGGATGAGGTGCCGGATCGGTTTCGGCTGTCGCCGCAGTTGGCGGAGTTGCTGGATACGAAGGAGGATACAAGGGCGGGGATTGTAATGGGGATTTGGGAGTATGTGAGGATTAATGGGTTGCAGGACCCGGATGAGCGGCGGACTATCAATTGTGATGCTGCACTTAGAAACGTACTTAACCCCCCCCCCCCCCCCCCCCCCCATATCTCCCTCCTTCCCTAGGTGTAAGGCTAGCTAACAAGCAGATAGATATTCCAAGTCGACCGCCTCTACTTCCCCCAAATCCCCGAACTAACCCTCTCGCACATCCTCCCCCTCGAGCCCATAACCCTCACGTACACCATCCGCACCGACAGCGCCACGCACTTCTCGCCCACAGTCTACGACATCACCGTCTCCATCGACGATCCCATCCGCGCTAAAATGGCGGCCCTGCTCAGTTCCCCATCGTACTCGGCATCGCTGCGCGAGATTGCGCAAATTGACGAACAGATTGCGGTCCTGGTACAGGCGGTCAATCATTCTAAGGCGAAGCGCGACTTTTGGAATGCACTCGCGATGGACCCCGCGGGCTTTGTGAAGAGGTGGGTGGGCAGCCAGAAGAGGGATTTGGATACGTTGAGTGGGGAAACCGGGGGAGGCGTTGAGGAGGAGGAGAGTAGGAGGAAGGAGTTTTATGATAGGGTGGGCGAGAATGTGTATTTGTTGTTGGCGAGGGGGAAGATGTAGTTGGCTAGTGGATTTTGCGGGGTAATGATAGTAGTGGGGGTTTTCCATTTTATGTCTTTTTTTCCCTTTCTCTTTGTGATTTGTGCTTTGTGTGCTTTTTTTTGAAGGGGGGGGGGGGGGGGAGGTGTGGCTGTAGACAGACTGGGGGAGATGGCGGGGTTCATGGGCTGTCACTTGTACTCGGGGGTTGGGTTTCGTGGTGTGATACCGTCCATTTCCATTTGAGGAAAGAAAAAAATAGCAGAATTAGTAGCGCAACATAACATCCCCTTCTCCTTCCGAGAGGGGAGAGGAATAAAAATTCAATTAATATATCTATCTAGTCAGGAAGAGAGCAAAAATCCAAAAATCCCCTATTAATATTGGCCTTCCTCAATACGTGGGGTGGGGTCCCGGTACTGCACTGGTTTCTTTGTAGTGCCTATCATGTGAGGTGTGGCTGAGGGCGTGTTGGGGCTTCTGGGGGGTACTTATATGGGAGATCTACATGTGTATACTCCTTACTCTGCGGGGTCTGGCGCCGGGCGTTAAGAATCAACCGGATCCAGTGAGTTATATGTGTTTTCACAAATAAGGTCGACAAGCCAAGCAGAAAAAAAGATAGACAATGTAAGTGTATAGGGCTTCGGTTTTTTATGCTGCGCTATACTACATAAGTAAATGTTCAATCATTAATGCCAAAACTTATGAAAATTTCCCACCGGTGGACAATTTTCATATATATTGGCATTATATGACCCCTTTTGGCCAAAAGGTCTACCGGTGGTAAAATAATTTACTACCGTTGGTAAAATTACTTTTGACACATTTACCGCCCCATACTATATGCGGTATCCGTGTATGAGTGCCTGGAAGTATAGACGAAGTGATAAGGCTTGGCAGGCTAGCTAGTAACAATGGGCTATAAGGCTTAGGTGGAGCTTAGCGAGAGAGCCAGTCTGTAGTTTAGCTAGTAAGGTGGCAAGAAGACAGAGATGTGGCAACGACTGCGGTAGTTAAATAAGGCGAAGGCTCTCCTTCCCTTTTTAGAAAGACATCACGAATAGGAGTAATCATCAGTTATAAGATACTTCAGCCTACATCTTCATGGTGAGTTTGGATTTGCTCCTGCCCGCAGATATATATGTTCTGGTTTTATTCGTGGGGCATTTCGACCCCGCGAGTGAGAATTGGTGTTGCGCATTCACGTATGCATGTTGGGGACTACAGATCCACTATAAAGGGGGAAATAAATGTAGATGCTTTTAATAGTGTACGTGTATGGTGCTCACGGGGGGAGTGTGGTGTAATTAATAATTAAGGGCCTGATTAGTAACTGGCCTCAGTAGAGAACA
The DNA here is from genome assembly GCF_020137385.1 of Morchella sextelata. Lineage (NCBI taxonomy): Eukaryota > Fungi > Ascomycota > Pezizomycetes > Pezizales > Morchellaceae > Morchella > Morchella sextelata. The sequence continues at coordinate 924,764 of NW_025408632.1, forward strand.
AAGTGGGTGTAATAAGGAGAAATCTACATCTCCAAACTCCGTTTCAGACGGATCCCAAATGGGCTCTGAATGTGAAGGATGAGAGCATAATGTATGATCATGAGGCGTATCAGTAAATAAAGACGTATAGATAAGATTCGCTGTATCTAAATAAAGACTTCTACTGTCTTTGTTTTCTTATACTGTCATTTCCATTGAGGTTGGGACGTCAGCTATCGGTAAGATTCGATTTGTGCCACAATTTAAGGAGATTGCCAGGTCCGCTATCCGGTTGTCCCAGGTGTCAGCAGCAGCAGGGTCTGTCCCAACCTCAATAGGAATGATAGTATATATACGTCCGTCGATTCGTTCTCGCAATTGTAATCGATGGCAACGCCACAACACCGTGTGCAACATTCCACACGAAGGCGTCTATATGTTGGGTATGTTTTCGTAGGAATGGAGAAAGGCTTCCGGTCCGCCATCTGATGACGGGTTGTTGCGGTCATATTTGCGTAGATTTGGCGTCATGGGATGTCACTCGGGTAGGTCTATTGATTGATTACTTCATTAATTATAATTGTACTCGCGCGTTAATTAAGTCCTGAGAAATATTGTGAGGTCCGCGTTGCTACCAAGAACTCTCAGTACTTAATTAATGCGTGACTATGCAACTCGGGTATGTATAGATCTATATAAATGATTTTTTCTTCTGCAATGGGGCTTTAAGTGATATCTAGACTCCCAGATTATGAGAGTTTGTCGTTTCTAGAATTCTGTGGTGTATTCATATTTCTGCATATCATTGTCTGGTTGACGCTGGAAAACGTAGACTGTCTAGATCTACCATACGTAACTATGAACGAAAAAAGGCCACTTTTACAAACCTGCTTCTCAAGCCTTTCATAAATTGTCATTACGTCCCAGACTTCCTCAGGCCCGTCCGCATCATCCCTTATACCAAACGGCTCTAGCTCTCACCACCACCACCATCTAAACGACCAAATACACATACATACACATATACAATGGTGAACAACCACCCCGCCCCGGCTCGCGCTCCCCCTAGTCATCAGGTATTCCCACCGGAAACCTTCCCAGTACCGCAGGGTACGGTGGACATGGAGTGGTTTGAGAAGAACGCACCTGTGGGTACTGTCAATAGAGAGTGGATGATGAGGCATGCGCCGCACGGAACGGACATAGAGTGGATAAAGAAGAAGTCGAAGCAATTTTCGGTCCATGGGCAGGAGTCTATACTGGATTACTATAGGAGGAAGTATGGGGACCCGATACCGAGTCGGAAAGAGATGGAGAAGGAGAAGGAGCAGGTGGAAATTAAGGGAGAGGAGAAACAGCATCAGGGGGTGGTGGAGGATAAGGATACGGGGGAGGGACCAGAGTCGAATGCAGGACGAGAGCGAGTGAGGTCGAGATCGGGGTCAGGGTCAGGGATAATGGTGGAGGTGATACCGGGGGCAGGAGGGATAAGGGGAAAGCTAGGGTCGAGGTTGGAGCTGCCAGAGACCGAACCAGTACGAGTACGAGAACTAGACCCTTTTTACACTGGTACCACTGCAGATGCCTTAAACAAAACTGTCACGCGTCCAGCAACGAAGTTCGAAGAACTTTTTATGGTCTATCCTGTTCTTCAGACTATTTTCAAGAACTTCTCGACTCGCGAGGTCTTGAAGTTATGCCTCACATCGGTGCATCTCTTCCATATAATAAAAGGATCTTTCCATGCTTTCTCGAACCATAAAACCCCTTACACGGGTATCATATTGAATGGTACAGAGTTCACCGATCAAAACATAATGTACGACTTCTTTTATCAACAGGGCGAATTGGATCGTTTCCTTTTTTCAGATGTCGTTGAATGGTCAACAATCAAACACTTGGTCCTTGATATGACACCTCTCAATCTCGAGATACTGGCAGCTATTGCCGAATGGTCAAGTTTGATAACGCTTAGTGTAAAGTATTGCACGAATCTTACTCTGGACGATATCCAAGTTCTTCTTGATCCAGACAATTCTCGTCGCTATGATGCGCTTTACTATACACACCTCCCAAATTACAATCAATCTTCCCAGCAGCTGGGCCCACGCAAAGGGCTTCTCCCTGACCTGGAGCGTTTATGCGTACGTACTTGTCGGTTTATCTACCCACAGTTCATGATTTACTAATTTGATTCCGTCATCAAGATATGGGGCCTCCCAAAAACAAGTTGGCAATATATTCCTGACTCAAAATATCTCACTCTCGATACCAGAATCGATGCTCGCGCCACAAGAGCCTACAGATTCATTGTAAGATATTGTGAAGAGAAAGGGATCAACCTTGATTCAGTCCCTTGTGGAAAATTAAACCACCATCGCTCGAAATGCTTTGGTAAAAAAACGAGACTGAGATTGTGGAAATCGAATCCCGAGGATGAGTTCTTTGGTGAGCAGCCATTCTCCGAGTCGTCGATATGGATGTGTGAAAAGTGGAAGGCACGGTGTTACGTTTGTGGGGAGGTCGAGGAAATTGCGCAATGCGCCTATTGCGATTCTCTGCGCCAGAGGATGTACCAACGTGGATTCTGTAGACAATGTGATCGGCATGTTCTCCAGTCCTTCGTGCTGCCATGTTTCTCTGCTAACAGTTCAGTTATGTCTGTTCTAAGTCGGAATGCGAAGGGGTGCAGAATATGTGTACGGAGTGTGGTAAGAGTTGCTTAAAGTACGTGCTCATAACGTTAACCCTCGTTGGATCAAGACACACTAAACGTTCCTTAGGTGTCGTATGGCTGTCCATCCACATAATACCTGTACGATGTGTAAAGAGTGGAAGTGCAGACTCCATGCCTCCAATAGTTTACAGGAGGCTTGCGAAAGTTGCAATTACAGTCGCTTTTGCGACAATTGTAGAACCGAATATACAAAAGATACAGCGATGTCATTTTGCTGCGTCTGTAGGCGTGATGTTTGTGATGTAAGTCGTGCCAACACTTATAATCGGGGTGCATAAAATTCTTTTTATTAACTACATATTACAGAGCTGTTTTACCACCTCCCCATTCTGCGATAAATGTATCCATGGCATATGCAAAAACTGCCGCGAGTGGAAGGATACTTATGGGCCTACAAATTGGGACAAACCAAACGCTAAAAGACTTTTCAGAAAGTTTTCCCTTAAGCACTTACCTCTGGTCAGGCGCTATAAGAAATGGTGCTGCGGTTTCTGCTTGGATACACTTCGGGAAAAACTTGATATATTTAAAAGGTTTGGAAGGTATCCGGAGGGGGAGCATGACGATTTTCTTTCGGATCCGGAGAGTGCAACGGAACAGGAACAGGAAGGGGAGGAAGAAGAGGAAGAAGAGGAAGAAGAGGAAGAGACTGATGAAACAGACGATGACGACTACGGCGGGATGGATCCAGAAGAGATTAGCATCTTGATAGATAAGGAACCGATCAGAAAAAGCGATTTTCATCCTCATGCCCCATGGAACCAAGAGATCACGGACGCTGAGGTTGAGGAATCTATGGCCCATGGTACGGATGAGTATGGGGATTATGAGGATGATGAGGATTATGAGTACGAGTGGGACGATGATGAGTATGACGGCGACGAGGAAAACGAGGGCTACGAGAGCGGGAAGGGCGACGCGAACGGTGAGGGCGACGTGAGCGCTGATCAGGGCGATACGGCTAGCCAGGATAGCTTTGATGATCCTTCCGCGCCGTGGAACAAGTAATGAAAAGACGGCGAGGTGATCACGAGTGATCGAGACTTTTGGGGAGCTAATGTTGCGCGGTCTGGAGCTGGAGGTCAAGTTCTTTGATTGAGGATCAGATCGTGTATTGTTTATTTTTACTGCCGTTTCATCCTATTTTGTTAAAGAATTCGGGCTTTGTGTATCAATGATAAAGTGCGTTTGACTGTATCTTTTGATTGAGCTGGCCCCGGGGGGGTTGGCTGGAAAGCGTACCGCTGAGCTCATGGTGCGTTACCGGAAGATGAATATAGAGTAATGCGTGCCACCATGAGGTTTTTGGTGAAGCATTCATTCCGCGCTCGTTTAAGTTCAGAAATAGAGGGTAGAGGCGTGAGGCTTGGAGTCTTCTAGTGCTTTTCTGTGAGGAAATCCCTCGCTATATGTTTGCGGTTTATCTGAGCCCATACCTGTCAGATATAACCCATCGCTTCTTTTTGACCCTTTGAATTGCCCAGAGCCTAATGGGAGTAGAAAGAAACATTCTCCCCTTACTCCCTCGGGGGAGGGGTGATATGAGTAAAGTTGATGATGCCAGTGGTGAAGGGAAGGGGAGAAGGAGGAAAGAGGGAAGAAAGATACATCTACTATACTATAAAAGAATATGGTTTGAGAAAGGTTTCGCTAAACCGGCCCAATCCTACATCCGACCCTGAGAGGGAGACCAAATTATGAGCGAGAAGCTAACTAAGATCATCAAGCTGGCAATAAATTTTGAAAAATAAGATTTTACAAAAAGTGATGCTGTGGCCATATACCCTTCGCGGGGCTATGGGCTCAATTCGCGGACTGGACTTTTGGAATCAACAGTCCGGTTTATTGTGCTCCTCATTTCCCGGTATATAATATACACCCCACAGCATCACTCCCACCCCCGGAATTGAACCCATGACCCACTGATGGTCATGTGGACTCAAAACACTCGGTGTAGCAGGACGAGCTGCCTACCACTAGACCACGCTCGCCCACACAACTGTCAGCGGCCCGGAAGTAACACTTAACGGGGCGGGACAAGGCGAGGGTAAGAGGAGCTAAGGAAACCTAACCCTGCCATGAACGACGAAGTACAGCATGATCCACAGCTGGCAACCCTCTTGCGTAGATATAACCAGATAAAAACAGCTACCCAGCCCTTGGTGGGTTCCCGCAACCAGAAAGCTGAGCATCGCTTTGTGCGATCATAGGATATCACTCGAGCGCCAAGAAAGCACCCTTCTCACCCCTGTTCGTACTTGACTGTGGCAACGGGTAAAAAAATAAGCCTCCAATTACGATTTGCTGGCGGAGGAGGCTTATATAAGCGTTTTGCACCCAAAAAGGGTCACTTTAGCATTACCTTGGTGTAAGCCTCCAAATCGGGTAATGCTCTGTCCCACATAAGGCATATATACGCCTTTACCTGCCCAAAAGCCTGATTTTAAGGCAAATCTTAGGTTACGTAATCATAATTAGTGGCAAAATAGGCATTATTTCGTGATATGTCTTAAACAGCGCTTATTTGAGCTCAACGCTGATTGGCTAGGAAGTATTATAGGTAGGTAATCCTGATATAGGGCTTATCTAAGCCGGGAAACTGTGGATGACTAAGCCTGTAGCTGAGCCGGGTAACTCCCTAATCTATGTAGAGGCATCCGAATCATAACTCATCTTTCCCTCCTAACCTCGTACAACCTTCCGCGCGTGATTTTGGTACGTTTCCTTCTACCTAGTACGTAATACATGTAGATACTAATCTTCGTTTTAGCCCTTTAGCCCACGATACCCTTGTTTTACTTTTACCCTTAATTAACCCTGTCGCGTCGCACGGGGCTTGACGCTTTGCACTCAGCAGTGCAACTAGCCAGCGGTGGGGTCCTACCCCCCACCAATGGGGGCGGGCATCGTGGGGCGCTTCATGGGTTCCTGTCGTTCACGGTCCTTTGGGCCCTGAACGTTCCCGACGCGTCAGGTTTGTGGTGTCAGCTTCGAGTCGACAGATAAGCGTCGTGAGCCTCTTACATGGGGACCGGGGTACTGGCTGCTTTCCTGGCGTTAGGGGATCCCTCCTGTATATCATTCTCCCAATTTTGGTGTTTACTAACCCCCGATACTGTGCCGCTTCACCCCTTTTAGATCGTTGCCTAGTCATCGGACCTGCCTTCGTACGCTTCGTACGAACGTGGCGGCATCGTCGAGAGATTAAATTTGTGGATGGAGCGGGCATCGCTTTCAGGCCAAACATGTGGAAGTTTGGTGCCTGCTCCGCGATCTAGATTAGGATCCGCGCACATAGCTGTAGTACGTCTTTTTGGGATATAGGGCTGTATTGCGCGATAATTAGGCATGTAATCTACGTACAATTAGACTCCAGGCACCGATTAGGAGGTGCATATGTATCTAGATACCCAAGCGCTCAGGTAAAAGTCGTGTTTTGGCTGTACTGCGCATCAAAACGGTGATATTACGTGAAATCGTATCGCGCGTATCGCCAAGAAACGATATTTTTGAACCCTAACCCTACTTTAGTAGTAGGGTTAGGGTTCAAAAATATCGTTAGTAGTAGGGTTAGGGTTCAAAAATATCGTTTCTTGGCGATAGGGCTCAAAAAATCGAAAAAACGACATTTCGGCTTATAATTGGGCCCGTACACTAGATTAGGGGGTATCACGACAGAATATTGCTTTTTAATCACATTTTATTGCTTTTTCCTAGACTAGGGTCGTAACGTCATGAATCGTAACAAAATCAACGCCTTTTGAGACATCAGGGGCATCAGGGGCACCAGGGGTAATTATATCGTGCATCTTGGTGGGTATTAGGGTGTGGATTCCGAGCTCAAACAGCACCACGTGGGGCTTTTTTGCCTCGAGCTCTAGTATTCCTTCCAGGCGCAGGGGCAGGTGCAAGGGTTGCGGCTTGAGCAACACCAGGCGAAATCGTCGTGGTGGTGGTGGTGGTGGTGGTGGTGGTGGTAGGCGTGGTAGGCGCAATACTAGGCGCAACCGCCCTAGGAGGTGTAATTGGTACAGCAGGCGGAATTGGTGCAGCAGGCGTAGCTGGTGCAGCAGGCACATCTTGTGCAGGGGTAGGCGCACGAGGAGTCTGCGCAATACCGGGAGTTGGCGCAATATTAGAAGTACGGGGAGCCTGCGCACGTGCAGGGGTTTCTTCGTGCGCCACTTCTGACCGCACCTCCTCTCCCCAATCGTCGTCGTTGCCCGCCAAATCTACCAAAACTTGGCCTGTATCCTCGGGTTGAGGTGCACCTCCGGAATCGTCATCGGGAAGCATAAAGAAGCGCGTGTCGTCATCAATATCGTCAAAGTCCTCGTCCCTGCCGTGCCTGACCTTTTTGCGCTTGGTTTTGGGTGGTTTGACGTGATAATGCGACAAATCAATGCCCTCCCACGCCGCCGATGCACCCAATCGGTCCCAGAATCGATTCAACGCCGTCCTATTGTAATCTGCAGAATAGGGTTTGTGGATATGCATCTTGGTAAACGTGCACATGTTGACGTAGATTACTGCACGGATTAGCGATTGACTGATCGCCCAAAGGGGGGGGTATTACCCTTCATCATGAATTGCACTCTTTTGGATGACTTTGCGATATCGACAAGGGGCTCCACCCAGTAGAATATCGACATCAGATTCTCGATATTGTAGGCTTTGGCGTAGTAGTCTCTGATTGCGTCGAGATTACGTGCAGATCGGAATAATACACCCTCCTGGGTAAGAGTCTGCTGCACGTGCTCAAAAAAACGTTCAATCGTCTGATGCTTAATCTGGTGGATACCGTTTTGGGTACGATTGCGTACTAGATTGAATATGGCGGTGTCCTTGACGAAATCGGCACCAAAAGCCGTTGAGATTAGAGAATCGATGTCATCGATCACGAATTGCCTCAGATACGTACGCCTTGCAAGGCTCTTCAGCACCCCAAAGAGGTAATCATTCGCAGGGCTGAGCTCTTCCTGATTGGCGCCTCGCTTGAATTTGGAAGAGCTCAACAAGGCCTTCTTTACCTCCGACAGAAGCCCGGTGCATTGGCTAGGGCGCTCACCGGCCAGCAAGCCGCTGAAGAAGCAGTACGCCATCTGCACATCCTCCACCTCCCAACGGCATCGATTTTTATATGTCTGGTGGCGTCACGTCAGTCAGTCAGTCAGTATCAGCGCACCTACCACCCCCTGCACCGTACTCACGTTGATCTCGAAGATACGCACTTCCTTCTCAGCGCTGGCGTCCGAATCTGCCATATCTGGCATACTGACGAAGATTGGCGATGGTCTGGTAGGTTAGCGATGGTCTGGTAGAGTAGCGATGGTTTAGTAGACTGGCGAGGTGTGGTGTGATATCTTCGTGGAGGTTGATGCTGGTATGTTGACGTCACCACACCCTACTTCCGCCTCATTGAGCCTCATATGGCCCGTGCACCTGCCTAATACGGCTAGCGCGGTCTTAAGATAGTCCTCAACCATCGTCAACCTCCACGAAGATATCACACCACACCTCGCCAGTCTACTAAACCATCGCTACTCTACCAGACCATCGCTAACCTACCAGACCATCGCCAATCTTCGTCAGTATGCCAGATAGGGGCCTTGATCTCGATCGATTCCTAGCATTACCTGGTAGGGCTATACACGCGTTAGGCAAGCGCAAACGTGACGGGGAGCGCCTTTGCACCCCAGATGCCGATAAGGACGACGAAGACGAGCCTCCTGCTGAGCACGAGCATCAATCTGAGCATCAATCTAAGGCAGATTTAGAGCCCGATTCTGAGCCTGATAATGACGAATATCCGGTGGTATCTGATGACGAAGGACGCCCTGATATCTTGGAAGGAAACACCGTTTGGACCGAGCAATTGGCAGAGCAAAACGCCGATATAGAGGAGGCAGAAGCACCCGTTTTGCAGGAGGCGGAGGAGGCGGAGGCACCCGGAGATGCAGAAACGGTGCCTGAACCGACGATTGCTTGGAAACCTCCTACTTCAAAGCACCCAATGAGCCCGTTTCTTTTTGCTTTTGCTGTTTGGTGTGATAGGGTTAATATTAGTCGCCCAGATTACGCTGCTTTGCTCGAGGTAATACACCTAGCACGTGACAACCCGGATGTTTGGAAACACCTCCCAAATACGCTCGACACCCTCCAAAACCATTACCAGGCACAGATACCCGCACCGCCAATCTACGAGTGCAAGATCGATCTCAGATTAGATAAGATGCCAACGGGTCAATCAGGGGCTGGTAAAGCCTATTTTTTTGACCCAATCGAGCTGACACAGACGATATTACGCTCTAAGATGAGGCAGCACATGCATTTTGGTATGGCGCAATTGGTGGAGGAGGCGTCAGAATTGTGGCACGGAGAGGCTTGGGCGGAGTCTATTCGCACGTGCAGTGGTGTATTTGCTCGATATCCTGACGGTCTTACACCCTCCTAAATTGCACCCAATTCTAAGCAAATCAAGACTGACTAATCAACAGGCTCTCCCATATTTCCTTCTGATTTTGTCACGTATCGAGAGTCCAATATGCTGCATGCTGGGCGTGTACGATGCATTTACCAAGACATGCGTACCGCACCTACCGCCGGTGCACCTACCGCCGGTGCACCTACCACCGGTGCGCCTACCACACCCAATATCGTCGTATATTTAGAGCCCGTCATGGGATACGTCGATTTGGCTGACGATATCAAGCCTTTGGTGACGCACCCACCACCCCACCCTGGAGAGTGCTTCCTAATCGAGGACATCAGGTTGATATCAGCCAATCAGATATTCGCTAGATTAGGTGAAAACGTCACATTTGATCGCGATTTCCGTGACGACAGAGACCTCGCTGAAGAGGCTGAATTGCTCGGCAGTCAAGAGGCTGCTAGAGAGGGTGCTAGGTTAGCACGTCAGGCAGCACGTCAAAACGCTGGTATGCGGGTGAATCAAGCCCAGGCACCAAATCTGTAACGGAGCCATTTCAACTGTCTGGTGTATGAGTGCACACAGGGCCCGGTTACATGCTGAGAGTTATTGTTAGAAGCCAGTTGCACGGTGATATGCAAGTACCGGCAGTGTGGTTAGCTACCAGCTGTTAGAGTAACTACATTCCGGGCGCTAGGAAGGGGATCTATTCATGGGAGCAATGACTGACGAGTCTATGCCTCGCCAGTGTCTAGAAGATCGGCCAGAGTGAAGCTCTGATTGTCCGGTGATCCACTGTATCCTCGGAGCATTGTAAGTCCGCCGAAGGGCAGGGACTATGCTAGGGAAGTCTACAATAAGCGGAAACTCTACAGCAATGATTAAGCTTACACCTGAGCGGCAGCTCATCCATGCAGGTCCTCGGTTGTGTGGCAACCAAGGCTGCAGGTGTCATAAAGGCTTTGACTAAGGGTGGTTGCCTTGGGTATCGGAAACACCTGCTGACGCTTAGAGAAAAGCGGGGTAGCGGTGGTATTGTTTTCCGGTACTGAGGGAAGGCCCACCGGAACTTAGTAAAGGAGTTAGGAGCAGAGGACAGAGGCCTTTGAAGTATAAGTACTCAGGCTCATTCTCGCCCTTCAGTCCTGTTCTCTCCAGTCTTAATTAAAAAAGGAAAAAACCAAGTTCTTATCGGTAGCAGAGCCCTCAAAGATTATTGAGTTCTAGCGATAGTATCTTTGAATAATCTGCAACCTGATTGTCTATCTTGCACGGCCGTCTCTATTCTATACAAATCTATTTCTCTTAGAAAGGACCCCCGTTACAGATAATCTTTGAGGCTCAAGTCACCTTCAGATTATTCTTCCTCTATACCAAATGTCCGCCCTCTCGGCTCCAGATGCACCCCTTCAGATTGAATGGCAGCCGGTGCCCCTCCAGCTTGATGCCACCGGGCAGACACAGCTTGTCAAGAAGCCCAGGACCGCTCTACAGACCTACATTCCCGGCTGTGAGCCTGTCTGGCAGGATACCGATGAGGTTTCCTTACAACAGTTCTTCACAGAGCTTCAGACCTACCTCCAGCACAGCCTGCAGAGTCAGTTGAACCGAGGCAGTCAGGCACTGCTCATTGTACAAGAGCGCCAGGCAGCACAGAATGCTCTGATGGCAGAAGCTCTAGAGTACATGAGGTCGGAAGTCAACTCTGTTCAGGAAGAGCTTCGGAGGTATGCAGAAAGAGATGAACTGAATGCCGATGTTGATGCTATGGAGATTGAGTGGACCAATCCGGCCACTCCACCAGACTTTGTTGCCGAGATACAGAAAGCTCTTGATGAGGGAAGGTTGGTGGTGGGTAGACCAGCAACTCCGGCACCACTTTCAGTCTCCAGGTCCTCTTCCAGAGCAGCTACCAGGACAATGCAGCGGAAGACCAGCCCCTTTGCAGCATTTCCGGTCCGATCCACTAGGAGAGTTATCCCTATTGTGCAGCCAGCGGTGGGGGCTTCACCCTTACCACCTAGCCGCTTCGGTGGAACACATCCACTCCTTGGAGGAGCCGACCGATCCTTTGACTATGAAGGAGAGTTCTTCTCAGGTGCAGGCCGAGGACCTCCTAGTCCGCTAGCCAGGAACCCAGGAAGGTTTACCATGTCTGGGGCTGCTCAACCAGCAGCAACCTCACCACTGGCCAGCAACCCGGCACCAGTAGCACCTGTGGCCCCTTCTGCTGCGGCCACCGCTCCCCCTCCAGCTCAGGCACAGGGAGGAAGTGGCGGAGATCAGAATCCTCCAGCTCAGGCACAGGGAGGAAGTGGCGGAAATCAGAACCCTCCACCTCCAGCAGCCCGCGCTCCCGCTCCAGGAGATTCGGATAACTCTGACAGCTCAGACTCGGAACCAGAAGGTGGTAACAGAAGAAATTGGCGGAGATACCTTAAGAAGAAGTTGGAGAAGCAACAGAGGAATCTGTTGGCAATGATGTCCCAGCAGTATCAACCTCCGACCACCTCCCACCCTTCTACTTCCACCAGGGCTCGAGAACCAAAGGATCTCTGATCTTAGTAGTGCCCGAAGTTATTAGCTATGTTGAAAAGACAAAGAGAAACAAGTTCAGAACCCGCTGTTAAGCAAAGAAGGTTGGAACAGAGGCTTCCCTCCTTACCAGTACATGGAAAAAGACCTATACTGAAGGCAAGACTGTCATGGACGGTCAAAGGAAAGGATGAAGGCGCCCAAGGGTCTTTCCTGTTTGACACCGGTTGTACAGGAGCTATCCTCAATCAGAGTTTTGTCAGGAAACATGGAATTCCCTTAGTGCGGCGGGATCAACCTCTGACGATGTTTGATGCTCAAGGAGATGTCATGATGGGAGGAGGCGAGTATTACACTCACCCGGTCCGCATGACTATGGGAGATCATAGGGAGACACTCCGATGGGAAGTGGCTACTTTGGAGGAAGGAATGACCGGTTACCTGCCAATTAGTTGGGCTAGGAAGCATAACCCGGACATTAACTGGGAACTCAATACCATGAGCTGGAGGAGTGACTACTGCAAGCAGAATTGTCTCCCAGCGGCCACCAAGATTGAACTAATCTCTCCATACCAAATGATGGAAGAAGAAGAGACGGTCTATCAATTGGTTGGTTCAGTATGGCATGACGAGGACGGAGGTGATATTGCTGAGAAAATACACCATCTATACCGGGATTGGGCTGATGTGTTCAGTCAAGAGAAGATTGAGGAAATGCCGTCGCATTCCCATAATGATTTGAAGATCAAACTCTTGCCTGGTACCGCTCCCCCATTTGGCCCGCTGTACCCATGTTCCGCTCCAGAGTTGAAGGCCCTCCGAGAGTACCTGGACAAAGAATTGTTTTCAGGAAAGATCTCTAGATCTAACAGCCCTGCTGCGGCGCCCATACTGTTCATTCCTAAGAAGGATGGGACATTGCGGATTTGTGTGGACTATAGAGGATTGAACAAGGTCACTGTCAAGGACAAGTACCCACTGCCTATCATGAGTGAGCTCAGAGACAGGTTGTTCAAGGCCAAGATCTTCACAAAGATAGACCTGAAGAACGGCTTCAATTTGATCAGGATAGCAGAAGGTGATGAGTGGAAAACCGCTTTCAGAACCCGCTATGGACTGTATCAGTATAATGTGATGCCATTTGGTCTATGCAATGCTCCCTCCGCTTTCCAGGCAATGATCAATGATGTGCTAAAGGAACTACTGGATGAAGGAGTAGTTGTCTACATTGATGACATCCTCATCTACTCGGAGACTGAGAAAGAGCATGAACTATTGGTCAAGAAGGTACTACAGAAGCTTAGGAAGGCTAAGCTCTGTGCCTCGATCAGTAAGACCTCCTTCCATGTCCGAGAAGTAGAATATCTAGGCTATCACATCTCGGAAGAAGGAGTATCAATGTCAGAAGACAAGGTAGAGGCAGTTAAGGAATGGCCGGTCCCTGAAAATATCAAGGCAGTACAGGCATTCCTCGGATTTGCAAACTTCTATCGCCGCTTTATTGAAGGCTTCAGTAAAGTTTGCAAACCATTAACTGACCTCCTGCAAAAAGACAAGAAATGGTATTGGACGGCAGCACATGAGCAGGCCTTTGAAGAACTCAAGAGGCTGTTCACAAGCGCTCCAATCCTTCTTCATTTTGACCCTAGTAGGAGAACGGTGGTCGAGACAGATGCCAGTGATTTTGCCAAGGGGGCGGTGCTCTCTCAGTATGGGGATGATGGGAAGCTACATCCGGTGGCATTCTATTCTAAGAAGTTCTCCCCTGCTGAGATCAACTATGACATTCATGATAAGGAAATGGGTGCTATTGTAGCCTCTTTCCGGGAATGGGAACACATGCTCAAATCTTGTGAGCAAGAGATCACGGTTTTTACAGACCACAAGAACTTGGAGTACTTTAATTCTACCAAGGTTCTCACTAGGCGGCAAGCTAGATGGTCTGAAGACCTCGCAGGCTACAATTTTAAAGTTGTCTACAGACCGGGAGAAAAGAATGGCAAGACTGATGTGCTATCTAGGCGCTGGGATCACCGCCTTGGAGAGGGAGGTGAAACTCTGCAGCCAGAGCCACAGACCTTTTTTAGGCCAGGTCAATTGGTTTTGGATCCTGCAAAGCTAGCGGCTGTCAGGGTGAATCAGTTGCAGAATACATTCTTAGAGCGCCTATACACGGCTGCTAAGAAGGATAGTTTCTGGCAGGAATTGCACCGCTCCCTGGTTGAAAGGAAACCAAATTTGGACCAGAACTTGTCGGTCAAGAACGGTCTCATCTTCTACAAAAATAGATGGTATATACCCAAAGACAAGAATCTTCAGATGGAAATACTGTCCGATACCCATGACTCTAAGGTGGCTGGTCATTTTGGTCAATTTAAGACACTAGAGAGGGTGAAAAACAACTTCTTTTGGCCCAACATGGATAAGGATGTTGAGGAATATGTCCGGAGCTGTGATAGCTGCCAGAGGAATAAGACCTCAAGACATAAGAAGTTTGGTATGCTCCAACCGTTGGAGATACCCTATCGGCCATGGACTTCCATCTCTATGGACTTCATTGTGGGACTACCGGAATCTAGTGGGTTTACAAAGATCTGGGTAATAGTGGACCGTTTTTCAAAGATGGCACACTACATCCCTCTTCCTACCCTCAATAAGACGGAAGATTTGGCTAAGTTGTTCTTGAAGGAAGTTTGGAGACTCCATGGTTTACCTGATGACATAGTCTCGGACAGAGATAGCAGGTTCATCTCTCACTTTTGGCAATCTCTCATGAGTCTCCTCAATGTGAAGCTGAAGATGTCCACATCTTTCCACCCCCAAACGGACGGTCAAACAGAAAGAGTTAACCAGACCCTGGAACATTACTTGCGGAGTTATTGTTCATATCAACAGGATGACTGGGCAGAACTCTTGCCTTTGGCAGAGTATGCATATAACTCGGCGGTCTCTGAGTCTACCAAAGTATCGGCTTTTTATGCCAACTATGGATATGAACCCAGGACCAACTGGCCGGCCCCAAAGGAAGGAGTAGAATGGAATAATCCAGCGAGCGAGGTCATGATATCTCAATGGGAATCTATCTGGCAGGCTATGAACGCCAGCTTGGGTAAAGCTAGATTAAGGATGGCCCGGTGGTATGATGCTCATGCCCTGGCACCGCCTGAAATCAAGCCCGGAGATGAAGTAATGTTGGACCGGCGCAATGTGCAAACAAAGCGGCCTTTGGGAAAATTGGATCAGAAGAAGATGGGACCTTTTAAGGTCTTAGAAGCTATTGGTACCCGTGCCTACAAGCTCTCTCTTCCCCCTCAAATGGGAATCCACCCGGTCTTTCATGTCTCTCTTCTGGAACCTTACCGAGCACCGGTAGATCCTGAGAGAAGAGTTCCACCACCGGAACCCGAGGAGATTGAAGGAGAACAGAACTGGGTTGTCCGAGAGGTAGCTGATAGCCGGGTCAATAAGAAAAGGAGACGAGTGGAATACCTAGTGCTGTGGGAAGGTTATGAAAACGAGGATGCTACATGGGAACCTTGGGAGCATCTCAAGAAGAGTGCTGAAGAAGCCCTTCGGGATTTCCATATGAGGTATCCTAAGAAACCCAAGGACAAGCGGATTGTTGGGGTGTAGATTATTCCCTCTTGGGTTTTCATTTCCTTGCATATCATGGAGTTTCTTGTCATATAGAATGAATGGTAATAGAATGGTTATAGATCTCGGAGACCAAGATCCTGGAAGAGGGGAGTGGTGTAACGGAGCCATTTCAACTGTCTGGTGTATGAGTGCACACAGGGCCCGGTTACATGCTGAGAGTTATTGTTAGAAGCCAGTTGCACGGTGATATGCAAGTACCGGCAGTGTGGTTAGCTACCAGCTGTTAGAGTAACTACATTCCGGGCGCTAGGAAGGGGATCTATTCATGGGAGCAATGACTGACGAGTCTATGCCTCGCCAGTGTCTAGAAGATCGGCCAGAGTGAAGCTCTGATTGTCCGGTGATCCACTGTATCCTCGGAGCATTGTAAGTCCGCCGAAGGGCAGGGACTATGCTAGGGAAGTCTACAATAAGCGGAAACTCTACAGCAATGATTAAGCTTACACCTGAGCGGCAGCTCATCCATGCAGGTCCTCGGTTGTGTGGCAACCAAGGCTGCAGGTGTCATAAAGGCTTTGACTAAGGGTGGTTGCCTTGGGTATCGGAAACACCTGCTGACGCTTAGAGAAAAGCGGGGTAGCGGTGGTATTGTTTTCCGGTACTGAGGGAAGGCCCACCGGAACTTAGTAAAGGAGTTAGGAGCAGAGGACAGAGGCCTTTGAAGTATAAGTACTCAGGCTCATTCTCGCCCTTCAGTCCTGTTCTCTCCAGTCTTAATTAAAAAAGGAAAA
The DNA here is from genome assembly GCF_020137385.1 of Morchella sextelata. NCBI lineage: Eukaryota > Fungi > Ascomycota > Pezizomycetes > Pezizales > Morchellaceae > Morchella > Morchella sextelata. The sequence continues at coordinate 940,833 of NW_025408632.1, forward strand.
AACCAAGTTCTTATCGGTAGCAGAGCCCTCAAAGATTATTGAGTTCTAGCGATAGTATCTTTGAATAATCTGCAACCTGATTGTCTATCTTGCACGGCCGTCTCTATTCTATACAAATCTATTTCTCTTAGAAAGGACCCCCGTTACAAAATCAACGCCAGGCACCAAATCACGGTATGCCCCCACCTCCGCCTCCAAACCAAGCCTTCAACCCTACCGCATTAATCAATATACGCAGGGTAATCAACCTATCAAAACGCTCGATTAGGGCAGTACGTCTTACCCACCCAGTCAGGGCAGAGCTCGAAATCAAGGCGTACGGTAGGCAGGTGCTTGAACGTGATTTTGTATCACGTGCAGGGCAACGGCCAATCAGATGCATGCCCCAGATGACGTTTATCGACGGTTTTGGCTTATATCGCAATATGTACAGATCGCTGACAGGTGGGTGTATGGCGTATACCCCCCCCTTTGTGATTTACCGTACTGACTGATGCGCATCAGGGGTATATATGATACCGTCTAACCTACCAATCAGAGAGCGTACCAGGCTCGTTAATGTCTTTCCCCTGACGCTTGGACCACACGGTAGCGATTTGCGCGACGTTTTAGGGTGCCTGGAAACGCCCTCCAAAAAGCTCGAATCCGGGGTAATAATGCAGATTCCGTATGGCGAATCGGAGGCGCTAGTGGAGGCGTTTGTGTCGTCATTTGCGCTAGGGTATCTAGGTGATATGCCTCAGCAAAACGAATGCGCTGGCTTCCTGCGCCAAAACTCTGCTTTCGGGTGCAGAAGCTGCCTAATACCATCAAAAGAATACGGCAATTTGGACTACGATATCACCAAAAGAGGCAGATATCACCACGTGACGCTAGATATTAGGACTAAAGCGTCAGATATGCCGCCTACTAGGCGCAAAGCGCATCTCCGAGCGCTGGGTATCAACGAGCTGCCCTCCCCTGTTTTGACGTCATTAGCTCCCGCAATTGACGTGTGTAGGAGCTTTCCGCCTGACCCCCCCCATGCCGAGATGTCCGGAATAGGGCGTTTACTTCAGGATCTTTTGATCGACAATCTCCTGTTGCCCAATCAACGTGAGGCATACGCCTCCGTCTTCCGGAAGCAAGCCCTACCACCAGGCTGGTGCAGGGTGCAAAACCCCCTACGTCATCGCAATTCCTGGGATTTGAGCGAGCAAAGCAGGGCTTGTGTCATAACGGCGATGGTTTTGCGTACCTGGCTGACAAATCAACGCCTCCAACCTGCCCTATTACGTGCTATCAGAGCAGAGTATGATGCAGAATTGAGTCCTGATTTGCGCCTAAAAGAGTGCGATATCGTGACTAGGGTCTATAGCCAGTTAGCATCGAGCTACACCCTGATTACCAAGCACTGCTTGAGCGCTGATAACGTGCAGAATATGAGCTCTTCAACGCTAATTTGCCGATCTCTGTCTCTTAGGCTGATCAATTGCGCGATTAGCGCAGGTACGCGGGGCAGAGGTGGTGTGGCATCACGTGCCTCCTCCTCAGGTGCCTCTCCAGCACCCATCAACGAAGACGACGATATCTCTGAGCCTGGGAGCCAATTAGGGGGTGCTCAGCCACCAAAGGCGTCAGCTAACGTGCTCGGGGGGTGGCTGAATCGACCAAATATCCACGTTGCAGTGCATTATCACGATTACTGCAGGCAATACGCCACTATCTGGAATACCAACGTCCTAATCGGAGAGCAATATCACCGTCTTTTCAAACGTCAGGTGACACACACCAACCACAAAGACGTTGAATTGCATCTTCTCCGCCACGACGGTAGGAAAAAGACCGTTAGATTTGTCCTAGAAGGCGCTTTCGAGGAGTCAAATCCGGAGATATCACGTGCCTTTGCTGATCTCAAGAAGGTGTGCCCTACCCTAATCGAATATCTGCTACCAGCGTCTTCACACCAATATCTAGAGAAAGCAGAAACAGGGGTAGAATCAGCACCAAATCACGTCAATCCCAGGGTTTTGGGTCGAGTTCCCGCCAATTACGTCAGAAACACCGCCCTTTTACCTACCAAATCACGTGCTTCTGGCGTCTTTGACGATATTCTCCGATTAGCGTACAAAAGGGACTATTTGCGCCCAAATATCGTCGATTTGGGTGCTAAACCGTATGCTTACTACCAGCGATTCACCTTTGTCGATCCTACAGAGCAGAAACGTATAGGGTTTACCAAAGGCACATATATTACCCTAAGAGCACCAAATCAGGGCGATACACCTCCACTGGTAGGCCAAATCGAGTATATCTTCACCCACAAATTGCACCAAATCGAGCGCCTATTCGTACACGTGCAGATATATGACGACACCGGAAAATTAGACCCAATATCATCGATTCCGGTGCTCAAATCAACCAATCGGAGAGCAGTATACGGGCTACCCGCTGTATCGTCAAAACGCCTCTATATTCTGCCTTTTGACCCGTCAGAATCGTCTTTAGATAGGCGCTTTTGGTGGTGCAATTGGGACGTTAGGTTCTGCTGATTTATGCTAAAAGGGGTGCACTAAGGAGGGTGTGGTGCGCAATAGGGGTGCACTAAGGAGGGGTGTGGTGCGCAATAGGGGTGCACTAAGGAGGGGTGTGGTGCGCAATCAATAGGGGGTTGGGGTGCACTAAAAAAAGCACTGTACTGTACGATTAGTAATTGCTTAGTAATAATATAAATACGTGCTCTAATATAATACATATCCACCAATAATCATGCCGAGGTATTGATCGTTATTTAATAGAGAGGTATATATGAAATTAAATCTTAAATAACGCTTATTTTTGTAAAATCTTATTTACCCGTAAGGCTAAGATAACGTATATTAATGTAAAGAATACTTCACGATTAAAGATTATATAGTCATTATTTTCAAAGATACCTTATATTGAAATAAGCGATCATACACCGCGTAAGCCTTTTGTGAACTAATGCTTAATCGCTGGAGTTCGTCGTTAGAGACTTGAAATTAGAATAAGCAATATACTACCCAAAACGGTGATATTTGCCTTATTTGAGCCTACCCTAATGATTATTTTTTTACTGCTTCCCGCAGTCAAGTACTTCTACTCTTGACCGTTTATGGTTCTTAGTTTGAATCACCCCCCATTTTCCCCTACAAAATCATTTTTGCGGGGGGCCAGTCCATATACCGAGGGTTAGGGTTATGCGATAGAGGGAGAAATATACCCCGAGATGGGAAAATACAAAAATCTTCTCTGTTCTTCTTCTTATCACACGTGACTTGAATAACCCTGCAATTGCAAGTGAAAGTGGTCAATACAAGCCATATATATTAATAACATGTAGCCACGAGAATGGAGGCAAATTATCCCTTCGTTTGCCGGAAAACGCTGCCCACCCTGGCCCTGAAGTTGGTGCACGCCTTTGCCCACGAATCTCGTTCAAGATCTTTCTTATTAATCTAATCGATAGTGTGATCTAGTGGGCAACTTATCTTAGGACCCACTCCAGCGCATAGCCTATCAACAGTAGTTCCGGTAGCATAGTAGTTAAATAATGCGTCTGCCTGGGTATCAGTAGGACGTTTGCCAAGGAGATGGGGCTAGAATCCTCTCGGGGCTCTTTTTTTCAGCGGCGGGGATATGTAAATCATAAATCGGACCTGCTACCCGTAAAAAAATATATTCCTCGGCCAGAAGCACTTTTATTCTTTATCTGTTCTCCTATCCCTTGGACGCATGAGACACTTGGAGAATCTCTCTCATGCATTAGTGCGAGTTGGCAGTCATGTGACCTAGAATTTTGCTGAGAAAACGTCCGGGTAAGCAGTTTACTGCATTTATCGGTCTTTGGAATACTCAGAGATGCCAAAAACTTCGCAAGTTGCTGCTTTATTACAGTAAATCGTTTCTCAGATAGGCCACACTAATGCATGAGAGAGAGATTCTCCAAGTGTCTCACGCGTCCAAGGGATAGCTAAGCCCTCCTTGTGGGTTAGGTGTAATGTCAATCTCTCTGGGTCCATAATGGTAGCTTGCACTATATTAGCTTCTCGCTTGATAGTTGCTTATTACTTGTATACGTATTTAGGCAGTTTTACCCTTACCCCCAATGAGCTTATCTTTAAACTCCGTCCAATCAATGATCAGGCCGGGCGTACTGTAGTGTCAGGTTTTATCGAAACACTTTTGGCGGCCCATGAAGCTCTAGACAGTCAAATCTGCATGTTAGTATATAGCAGTTACAGCGATGTGTCCAACAGAGGTTAAGGGTATCGTGGCGAAGGCATGACGCCAAGTGCCAGCTGGCCGGTATTTCTCATAGAGTATTTCACGAGGCTCCCTGATCTCAACTTCTTAATAGAACGTCCAGATCAGCCTACATACATGTACCGCCAAAACTCGAAAGATTGGCTATCTCCGGCCAGGGATTATTGGTCGAGTGTTTGGTTGAATGGCATCGATCTGCATCAGAAGTTTCTCATATAATTAATTTTGATCTCTGGAGGCTAGCCAATTTGTCGAGTTATGGCGGTATAGTACTACATGTACTTCTATCTATGGAAGCACGTATGGCGCCATAGCCCTTGCACATTGTCTAAAGAACGCCAAGTTCAACACCCCGCCTGACGAATGGCATACATTCACCAGTTATACCGCCCTAGGCCTTCTATCCCCACCATCCTTCGACTCCACTATCGAGTCAGTCAGCTAACTTTCCAACAACCCTCTCACAGTCAGCAAGGATCCAACCACAATAGCCATTCGAGTGAGCAAGTTGTGATATGAGACTGCATGGCTCCAGCCCTCGGCCCCGCCTACCAAAAGTGGGGTGAATCCGAAATATGACCGAGAAATATGGGACATGGAGGGAAAAATGCAGTGGAGCATGCTGGCCTTAGATTGTCGGTTGGGGTATATTATTCCACATCCGTGAGGGGTGAGACCCTACATTAACTAGTAGCTTAGATCGGGTTCGACTCGTCATAAGCATACGAGCAATGAAGTAATCAATCAACCAATCAATCAATCAATCAATCGAATATGACCGAGCTAGAGCACGTCGACCCGATCGAGTGATGGCCTGTGCGCCAAGCCATACACATAAGATAAGGTATACATGCATGCAATAAGTAATATATAACACCATATCACCCATTGCCGATACCAACAGCCCGAGACTTGGAAAGACCGTTGATTGCAGCTTCACGGCGGGGCGACGGCCGGAGAATTCTTCCCGTGGTGCAATCAAGGCGGACAGGTATGTAGATCACTCAACGTGTACTCTACATACTCGTATTTCATAGCGTTTTTAAACACAGCGGGGTGTGCATACCCGCCAAATCCTGCATGTTGAGGCCCCAAACTTTGGTGGTATGCAGACCCAGCTGTGTCTAAAAACGCTATAGATGAAGTTATGAGTATGTACATCCACAGCTCATGCCCGATATAACGTGTTTTACATGATCTAGGCCACCATATTAATTATATTGGAGCTCTATATTATATTAATATACATCGACAATCTATCGACAATCTATCGACAATCTACTCTATGTACATAACATATGTACACCGGTACCAACATCCGGAGAATTGTTTTACGCCCCGCGGGACTCTTTTTTCTTTTTTCCTTTCTGCAGGTTTTCCAACCAAATAAGCTTCAGATCGAAAAGAAAGAAAGAAAGCAAACGCCAAAAAACCCCGGATTCCCTCATTCGAGCCACCCCATGCCCAGGAAAATCCAATCCGCGGCCCGATACGCGCCATCCACTGCATCCGGAAACCCGGGGTATGTGGTGCACTTAGAGTATTGTAAATACAACAGCAGCATCACTCACTCATGCACTTTGAGCCAAATGCGTCCTCACGGGTCTGATCTGCACTTTGCGTTGCTCCCTCCGGAGGCAACGTGCTGTTGGGCCCTCGGGAGGATCATCACGAGGATACACGTGTGTGCACTGTGGTTGTAGGGGAGGGGCTATTTGTGGAGTCCAAGGGTCGGTTGGGTCCGGAGAGAGGCGAGTTATAATACTCGACGTTGCACTATTAGGGCTGCGTAGCTTTCGGGTGTATGTGTGTATGTATGTATGTATGTATGTATGTATGTATAGCTGGGGGTTCTATTGGTGTGGGTGGCCGCGGCATCATCAATGATTCCAGACACGGGTATTTCGGAGGCTCACGTGCCTATGGAGATGGTTATCTACTGTTGTTTCGGTGCATAGAGGGGGTCGGTATAACTCCCCATGCCCGCAGTGTGTCTCTGCAAGTTCTAGGCCCATTGACGCAGAAACACCCCGAGTGATAATCCGTGTCGGCGGGCATCACCAGCCAGCAGGGATACGCGCACAGACCACCACCACCACTGCACCCTCAATCGCCCAACGCCCTCTCTCCACACCGCACACCGCACACCGCACACCGCACACCCCCAGTTGCAATTGCAATTGCCCCGCACACCGCACACCGCCGGCCATGGCCACCGCCTCGAGCAACACCTACCGCGTCCCGCCGCGCACCTCCTCCCTCAACCCCCCCCTCTCGCCGGGCATCACCCCCGCGCGCCAAGCCCAGCTCAGCAGCTCGTCCTACTCGCACCACACCGAGGACCCCTTGATCTTTGAGATTGGCAGCCGTCTGCTGCGCGCGGGCTTTGCGGGCGAGAGCGCGCCCCGGTGCGTGCTCGAGTGGAGCAACGAGGTGTTTTGGTGCCGCGAGGGCATCGTGTGGACGGGCGGCGCGAGCAACAGGGACGAGGACGGGCGTGGGGAGCTGTGGAGAGGGGATCTGAGGAGTGTGGAGCTGGGCGTTGTGGAGGATGTGGTGGAGAGGGGGGTGAGGATGGCGTATAACAAGTGCGTATAACGCTCCCACCCATATATCTAGATATCTCCACATATCGAGATATCTCCACATATCGAGATATCTCCACATCTCTAGACACATCCACATCGGCATCACACGAATGAGAAGAGGAATTGAAAACCGATACTGACACTGACCGCCGCCCACCAGATACCTCCTCCTCGACTCCAAGCTCAAACGCGTCATGATCGTGACGCCCCCGCTCCTCTCCACGCCGGTGCTCACCGCCCTCCTCAAGTCCCTCTTCGTGCACTTCCAGATGCCGGGCATCATGCTCCTCTCGGCGCCCACCATGGCCACCCTCTCCGCCGGCACCCGCAGCGCCCTCGTCCTCGACCTCGGCTGGGAAGAGTCCACGGCAACCGCCATCTACGAGCTCCGCCCCGTCGGCCAGCCCCGCCGTACCCGCCGCGCCGGCCGCCTCCTCCGTGACTTCTGGCGCGACCTCCTCACCACCTCCACCACCTCCACCCCCAAAACGCCAAAACTCCCAAACACCACGATCGACGACATCATCTCCCGCCTCGCCTGGTGCCGCAAACACAACCACCCCCCCATCCCCACCGCCGACGACACCACCCCCATCGCCCTCCCCCTCCCCCTCCCCCTCCCCCTCCCCACCGGCACCACACACCTCCCCTTCAGCGCCCTCGCAGACCCGACCGAGAAATGCTTCTTCGCACCCACCACCGTCCCCAGCAGCAGCCCCGACCACCCCGACGACGACGACCTCCCGCTGCCCCGCCTCGTCTACGAAGCGCTGCGCGCCGCCCCCGTCGACGTGCGCGCAGCATGCATGCAGCGCATCGTGATCGTCGGCGGCGCCAGCCAGGTCCTCGGCCTAAAGCGGCGCGTGGTCGACGAAGTGCGGCTGCTCGTCGAGCGCGAGGGGTGGTGCCGCGTCGGCGGTCGCCAGTCCGGGGTGCCGCCGCCAGTGCCGCCGAAGGCGGAGGAGGAGGAGCAGGTGCAGGAGAGGGAGAAGGAGGTGAGTTATGAGTGGCGGGTTGAGGACCGCGGGGGCGCGCTCTCGCCTGGGAGTCCGAGGGGAGGCTTGGAGAAGGGGCTGCAGCAGCAGCCGGCGGGGACGCCGAGGGTGCGCGGGTTGGAGAGTATGGGGGCGTGGGTGGGGGCTAGTTTGGTGGCGGGGATGAAGGGGAGGGGGACGGTGGAGTTGGAGAGGGAGAAGTTTTTGCAGGCTGTTGCGGGTGGAGGGACGGGGTTGCCGGTGGGGTATTAGTTGGGGAAGGGACTGGGCGGATGGATGGATGGTTAGTTATTGTGTGTAGATTGTTTTAATGAGGTTGGGGGGTTTGTCGTTCTTGTTGAGCTTTGGCTTTAGTTTCTTTGATTTCTTGGTTCTTGGTTTTAGATATTGGAGTTTGGAGCATTTGGGATAGCATAGCAATTGGGGACGGATAGCTAGCAGGTAGTTGGGGGGGCTAATGATATCAATGCCACTTTCACAACTACTTTCACAGCTACTTTCACAGCTACTTTCACAGCTACTTTCACAGCTACTTTCACAGCTACTTTCACAGCTACTTTCACAGCTACTTTCACAATTATTACCCGCCAAGACCAACACCAACACTTAACACCACAACACAGTAAAGTAACTCGTTCGATTCAGTCCGTTCAATATAATATTATGTGGCAGCAGATAAGAATGATAAATTGATCGTTAAGCGTCATAACCTCGTAAAGAAGGAAAGAAAAGAAAGAAAACGACAGTTTATAACAACAAACCCAAAAAAAAAACCCAATCCGAACCATAATGACATCCCAAGAACGAAAGAAAAAAAAACACCGTTTGAAAAAACAGTTTCCCAAAAAGACAAAAAAAAACGCACAAACCAAGAAACGACAGACTCCCTTTCCCTTTCCCTTCCCCTTCCCCTCTAGCCTACCCTACCCTACCCTACCCTACCCTACCCTACCCGACAATCCATCCATGCAGCTATGCCTCTTTTTTCCCGTTTATCATCGATGAAAATGAATAATGAATAAAAAAAGGAATAATAAAAAGGGGAATAATAATAAAAAAAGAGAAAACACCCAGGATCCCAAAAAATAGCTTTTTTTGACGACGCCGTTTTTTCGCCTGCTGCCCTGCCTCTTGTCCTACCTGCCCTGCATACGTACCATGCGTTGATGGCATGCATGCATGCATGCAAGATAAGAGACTCGGGGAGATAGAAGAAGAAGGGTAAAAAAGTTATACACACAACAAAAAAAAAAAAGAACCCGAAAATGCCGAAAAACCCAACAAAACAAAAGCCCCCCCGGCCGAGCGAGAAGAGTGACAAAGGAAATCTAATCATGACATATAAAAACAGCAACGCTTTAAAAAGCCGCACAAAAAGCCGAGCTAGTAAATATAGTATTCACATATTTGTTGAGAGAGATAGGTAAGGTAAGGGTAGCGAAATTAATATCCGGGTCCGAGGCCGCCATAGAAATTACCGAGGTAGACTTTATTGCTGTCGTTTAGGATTGAGTGTGACAAGTGCTGACCGTACGGCGAGGCCGTGGACGAATGTGTTCTCAGGAGGTCTTCAATCAGGCGCGCAAACGAGGGCTCCTTTGTGGCAAAACTCTCTTCTGCAGGTGCAGGCGAAGGCTTGGGGGCTGGTAAAAAAATGAGGCGTTAGTATTTATCATCGTGATACAAAAAGATAGCGTGGTGGAGGCGTTATGGCAACCATTAATATAAAAGGGAAAAAAAAGTACTTACCGGCTGAAACTGTCTGCCCCGCACCACCGCCATTGCTTCCACCACAACCACCCAGACTCTTGGGCCTCTTTGCATTGGGCGTTGACGAGGACTTGGCCAGCGATGGTCGCTTGCTGTGGAGGATACGGCGGGGGCCAGGGTACACGAGACCCCGGATTGCGTAGGCCTGTCTTCTGTAGACTTCGGTCTCGGCCTCTGCCTCTGCCTCTGCTTCGGCCACGGACTGGGGAGGCGTGTGCGAGATTATGGGTGAGAGGGGGAGGGTGGCATCGCTCATGAGGAATATTGTTGTTGTAGTAGCCATTGCTGTGGTGGTTTTGGTTATATTATCCGTTCTTTGATTGAGTATTATTATGTGGATGGAGTGGATTGTAGTGGTGAGAGTGGTAGTGCACTGATTATGGTTGTGTGATGTGGTATGAGTAGTGGGTGCAAATGGGTGGGAGAGCTCGTGGTTTTGTACTGTGGGGAGGTAGGGAGGGGAGGCGAGGAGGCGTTGGTGGAGAGAGAGTCTCAGGATAAAGGACAAACGCCTTCGTGAGGAGTGAGTGGGTATATGTAAGGTTATCGGACCCTTTGCTCGGTAGAATTAATCTGGCTAGTCTAGCCGGGGGACAGCAAGCACACTTGCAGGTTCAGATCAGGTAGATCAAGGGTCTGCCTAGTCTGCGCGGGGAAAAGCTTGTCTGAATTGGATCCTTGCGTGAGGTTTCTTGCTGGAGTTGAGAAGTAGTAGGCTCAGCTGGGAGTAAGGTGTGTAAGTAGTTGAAGTACTCTAACTGGGGATAAGCAGGCTTTGTAGATAGGTGTGTATGAAGTCAGGTGTAAGTGCCTGGCGGGTATGGATGGATGTAGGTGGTCAGGTTGATAGTACGGCCCGGATGTGGTAGTAGTGGTACTGGTAGTGCAGTTTTATGGGAGACCAGGTCAATCAACCACTCGAGAAAGGAATAAAATAAGGTGGGTAACAGATCGATTCATGTGTGTGTCCCCCCCCGGGTAGGTTTTATATATACCCTCTCAAGGAAAAAGTAACAACAAATTAGTACCTAATAAACTATGCCACCCGGCTCGTACGGCCCTTCAACTCTCACTCACTCTCTCACTCCTCCCTCTCAATTCGTCCTGCATGTATGTACCTACCTTTCTCTCACACTATCTCGGCTCCCCTCACCGCCTTTCGCCCCCCCCTCCACTCCCCTCCCATCTATCCCCTGGTGTGCATCATGAATTTACGCAATAACCTACATGCCATTATGTCTGTCTGTTTGGTCAGTCGCCCCACGTACATACTAAACCTAGCGGTACATTCCGGTTTGATCTGCGTTCCCCAGTAAGTGCAGCACCATTCATGTGTTCTGTAACCTATTAAGGACAGGCCACGAGTGGATAGCTGCAACTACCTACATACATACGTTTGCTTTACTGCTGCAGGACCGCAACGTTAAACCAACCCCCCAATCGAAACGAACTGGTGGGGAAGGCAAAAGAAGAGAGACCGAGAGGGCCATGAACCCACTCATGCAGAACGAATGCGGGCAAGAGGCAGGACTGATCAGATCGCTCCAATACCACGCTCACCGGTCGATAGAAAGAGGCCCGAGACAGAGAGAGAGAGCCGATGGAAAACCTACATACATAGAGAATTCATAGAGCACCAAGCATCCGCGGAGAACACGGTGAGCGGGGAGGACTGTGATTACGAAAAATAAAAAGAAAAAAAAAAGGCGTCCAGGTTGAAATCAGCCCGCAGAAAAAAAAAGGCGGAAAAGAACAATAATTGTGAAACGGCGGCCACCACCGTGAGCACCGTTGTTTCGTCAAAGCTTTTGATTCACAAAGCATCACTCGTCACTGGCTCACGGTTGCAGGCCCACTCTAGCGCATCTCCTCCTAACAACATATGACGACACCTGCAAACCTCATCTTAACTATCATGGCTGGTTAGACTCCCCGGCCCCCCCCCCCGTCCACCTCCGAGTAACAACTCATCGCCCCGGCGGCCTGTTTTCAATCGTGGTTCCTGCGTCAACATCTACGCCTATCTACCTTAGCGGGCCAGCAATGAATTCAAAGACACGTCCCTGCGCAGCTGCGAAAGGGAGAACAGAACAAAAGATTACGATTTTGTCGATCAATCTGGATCGCAAATATCAACTCTTTAAAGTTGGCCAGGGTTGATGGCGAGATTTTTGATGAAAACAAGGTCATGGTTCAATTTACCGATCCTGAGTGTTCTTCCCGAGGTCTCCTTGAAAAGTGGAAGGGCCTTGAAGCTAGAAGGAAATGATTGACGCCTTCTCGAATTCCCGTTGGCCACCACTCCACGATCAGTATTCCTGCCACTCAGTAAAACGGAATTCTTGGTACTGCCCTTGAACCATTCCGATTCGACAGGTCTCACAAGTTAGCGTGGGGAAACAAATCCATCTACAGTCGATCTTGCCCTGTGAAGTTACCTGAATTTTCGGATGAAGTATTTCGTTTTTCTCAGTCTGATACAGAATTTTAACAATTCTACAGGGATCCCGTTGTCTGAATTGATGTTCCCTGATGCCAACATCGTCTTTTTTTCCCTCTAACCTCGTATCTGACGATGATGTTGCACATAGCCAGCCACGATAATGATACCTGGGGTTGATGTGTAGGTACATACATTGTACATAAACGGTTTTCAGCCTCTATTCCAAAAATCTCCGAGCGTTTCGCCCGTGTTGAGACTACTCCTTCAAGGACCATCGACGTCATATTATATTACCGCCGTACGGTAATGGAGGGGGATGGTCGGAGCTTTAACTGCTTTCAACATCACGGGAGTCTCAGTGCCGGTACTTTACAGATACTGCGCATGTCTTGGGGTTCCTCTTTTACTCTATCGATACTCTCGGCTGGACACCTCGGATTTGTGTGCGGTCAAGAGAGGAATGATGGGCAAAACAGAATAGGCGACTACTGGTTGATACTAATCATGGGGGGGGGGGTCAGTTAATATTTGCTGATCATATTATTGTTAATATCGGCTCTGTACGCTCCAAAGGGAACGACTGGATGGGATAGGAGCTCTTCATCTTGGATAAACTGGCTAGAGCAGAAATAGTAATCCTTTATGGAAGACTTCTTGCGGAGATGAGTTGCAAGCTGAGAGCATGACACCTTCCTACCCTTCACCCGATCTGCTTACCTTGCCGAATTGAACGGCTGGGTGTAGAGTACTCTATGTATCAAGTACACGTACCGGGTTTTATCTGATCCGTGATACTCCCGCGAGACCTGTTTCTGCGCGCTGCCTGGTTGGAGGCGGGAGGCGGGAGGTGGGGAGGGGGGAAGAATCGTCGATACGTATGCTGTGTATGTGTGTTACACTCCAAGGTGCAAAAGGCTGGATCGTCATTGTGCAGATATATGCCATCCATGGTGGGAATAGAGTTTTGTGTTAGATGTAGCGGAGTAAAGTACGGTATGTAAGATGCATGTGGGGCCCTTTTCCTTTCTCCTTCCAGTGTCTACGCCCCCTTCGAACTCTTTTCTGCTACTGGCAACAACGTTGTTCCTGGCAGGTTTCAACACTAGTCGTAACTTGTAGTAGCAGCTGCAAAGGAAGCCGGGAAATGTTGGTTCTAGAAGGAAAAGCTGGTTCCAGAAGGCAAAAAAAAACCGAGAAACATGGTTACATGCCGTCATACAGATGGTCGGGTAAGCTATCCGCTTTCAATCCTAGCGCGGAGGCTTTGGGGCGGCGGGCTTGGAAAAGTCTTGGAACAGGGTTTTGGTGTCTCACCTGTTTGGGCCTGGGCGACATGATGGATCACTCGGTAACGAATAGTTAGTGGGAAAATCATATTATATTGGTTTTACCCGAATGTCGTTTCTTTTTCTTGAGACAATCGTTCATCCATCATCATTATCATCCTCCACTGTTTTTTTATTTTTTATTTCCCATTCCCTGCTATGTACTTGGTTCAGTACTTTTGAGAAAACGAGGGTTGAAACAGCTGGGCGATGCCTTGGGGGTTGATATGATCCAAGTCGTTCCTATTTTGGGTAAAGCGTGGTGTCTTGCTAGCTAAGACATCAGCTTTCAACCTCCTCCATCGACCTCTAGATCTCGTTTCCCCTTCATCCCATTAACTCCCCCATTCTCCTGTCCTCCACTAGAGTGCGTAAGTATACTCTCTTTTTTATCCCCCTCGTGATCCACATTAACTCTCCGAATCGAATTAACACTATTGAGTAAAAGCTGCTCCCGCCCTATTGATTGCTAGACCTTATCAGCATCACATATCTCTCACCCAGCTAGCTAGCTACGATAAGAAGGAGCAAAGCCCGGCGAACCAACCTCGATACCAACCCCCCCCCCCCCCCCCCCCCCAAAAGCCCGGTTAAATCGCCAACTAACTATCCTATCCACCCAGCGCCTATAGCTAGCAGTAGTTCCACATTTTCCAGTGTTAGGAGGAATCAGAAACACAAACCGCAACCAGCGGTCTCTCTCTTTTTTTTTTTTTTTTTTTTTTTGTACCTCCTCAATCGCAGAAAGTCACAACCACGACTGGCACCGGCGAGGTGCTAGCGAAGACCTCGCAGCTCTTGCACAGCGTCTTGGGAGGGACGCTGAAGCGCACGCGGCACAGCGGACACGTGTGGTTGTTGGCCGCCGTGTTCGAGCTCGTGAAGGAGGAGGAGACTCGCACGATGGGGGTCGTCGTGGGGCTTTGTGCGCCGGAGGGAGGGGAGGGAAGACAGAGGTGCAGTAGCGAGCGGAGGCTGAACATGGTTAGCTGGTCGTTGGGGGGAGTGGATGAAGGAGCGTGGGTGATGCGATGTGTGCGCGTGGTGGTTAATCAGAGTGATCTTGTGAGAAGGTAGAGTTACCGTAGAGTAGTATGTAGGTCAGCGAGGTAAGCTAAACTAAGCTATAGGTAAGTTACTCTACCAGATGGACAAGGCGGCCGGCCCAGCCGTAGAGTATGCGGATAGGCATTGGCTAGTATGTCTCCGGCTTGGAAGCGAGGAAGCGAGGATTCTGCATTTTGATGTTGCATTCAAGAATGCCGTATATGCTACGATGGTTTTTCGAAAGTATGTAGAGAAAAAAAAAAAGGTGAGAAAAAAGAGACAAGGCAAGGCAAGGTACCACAATTGAGACATAACGAAACAAAACACCCCTGTGGCTGTGCACACTCCTCCCTACATCTACTGGCTCTATGTATACACATGTGGCTAACCTACGACCTTCGAACCAATGATCACTTACGCATTCACCGGGAGAGGTATGTACCTACTATCGTACGATATTAGAGTAGGCAAAGGGAAAAAAAAAAAAGAATGCTAGATAGCTACGTGGGTAGCTACATGTACGTACGAACCCTCACGTACATGATGGGGGGCATGTGGGTGCACGTGGCAGCTTGTAACCCGCTGGTCTGAAGATGCTTTGAGACCAATTGGTTTCTAGGGGCACATCGGGCGTGGGATTGGCGTGGAGGGTGAGGATTCTTTCCCGTTTGTGAGGTTTTGAAGGCGCGGGGGGGGGATTGGAATGCTCGTATGCCTAAGGCTTGGGTTTTGGTTTGAGTCATGGGATCTCACTCGCGGGGTATGGCGGCCTGATCTGAGTATATGGTGCCCCCAGTCTTAAAAGGTAACATGAGAAAAATACTAAGTCCCTTATAACCTTTCTACCACGATAGATATGAAAAATCTATCAGGTCATTCTATTGTTTGTTACTATTTCTAGAACTTGTTCTGACAGATTTTTAATATCTATCGTGGTTGAAAAGTTGTAAGGGACTTGGCGTTTTTCTCATGTTACCTTTAAGACTGGGGGCACCATATAACTAGTAAAAGCCATGCCATGACTTCTTCCTGCACGGTCGTCGAAGATTGCTCAGTGGTAAAAAGGGCTCGACCACAGAGAGTTGGGTGGCCTCGAGACTGTGATACCTGTGCTGGATGTATAATCTCTATCTCCTAATATATAAAAGGTCAGGACGAAAAGAAATTTCGCAAATGGCGGGTGATGATTGGCCCCTGCACCCAGGCTCCCTACATAGAACGAATATAAGGGTGTACTGGAATATAATATGCCGGAACAGGCCTTCAATAAAATGATTGTTCTGTTTACTCCGCCCGGGAAAGTACTTCCAAAGGCAAAAAGGTTCCAGGCCAGAGTAGCAGGGAAAAGAGAAACGTAAGGCGTTATTTCATTCACCAACCTGGTTTGAATCGATAGTATAAATTGAGATTGGGCATCTTGAAATGATTCCGGTTGGTAACAAACGGGAAAACCTCTAGTATGTATATAAAGGAATAGGTCGGGGCTAAATTATAAAGACGTTCCAGGACTAATTTAGTAAACCCAAGAATTTGTTATTACCTGCCACTCTTCCAATATAGCCACTTAGCTAACCATTATACATAATTGTAATTGTAATTGTGTCTCTGCTCCATGGTGAAAGATTACCATCTCCTCCGCCCCAACCTCAACTCTCTTAGGCCAGGTCGTCTCCGATGCCCTCAACCCCTGCTCTAACCCACTCCCCCTGCCGGTCTTGTATTCAGCGTTGGTGTCCGAACACTAGGTGCATCCTAGTGTGTCTAGTCATGAATTATCACTCGTTCAGAGTCGCTGGATGTTAATTCATTGATTATATGCTCGCTGGATATTAAGATACAGCAGCCTAGATCCTAGATGACAGTAGATTGGATTATCTAGATCAATCATGCTCGCACTTCATATCCAGAGATACTCTTACGGGAACAATATGTTCCACGGAACCCAATATAGTATTCTGCGCCCAGATGAGTATACCTAAACCACCCCCCCCCCCCCCCCCCGGGGGGGGGGGGGGGGGTTCAATGATCATGTCGAAAAAGCACCAAAAAATATCTTCGTCAGTTATAAATCATCCTGTCGGATCTAAATGAGCTGTGGACAAAACATGGATCGCATTATATACCCATGCTGTTTTTTTTATTTCCACTTCTTCTCGCTCCGGCGGTTTCACCGCCGAGATAGGTATCACTATCAATATGCACACAAAGGAACAAAAAGAAAAGTAAAAGGGAAAAAAAACCACCCTTCTAACCAACCGCACAAAACTCCTTATTTTCCAAACAAAAAGCCCCTCAAACATCAATCCCATACATCCTCGCCGCATTCCCCCTCGTCACATCCAGCATCTCCACCAGCCCCATCTCCGCCTCCCCCCTCGCCCTCCTCCCAGCATTGATAGGCGCCAGGGCATGCTCCGCCGTGAACGGTATCATCCCCGCATGGCTCACAATGAACTTCCTCTTCTTCAACTCGGGCGTCTGCGCCGCCATCCACGCGTACGCCCATCTCGGCGCCATATACGGGCTATCCGTCTCGAGCAGCAGCCTCCCCACGGGTATCTCGCCGCTCTCGAGCAAGCCCGTGACATGGTCCATGTCCCGATACCCCACGACGCCCGTCACGCCGATGTACGCGTTCGGCCACTCGGCCATCAGCGCGCGCGCCAGCACTGGCCCCGCCGTGAAGCAGTGCACGTGCATGCGGTGGTCCCTGGGCACGTGCTCGCGCAGGATGCGCAGCGTGTCGTCGTCCGCCGCGCGCGTGTGGATGATGATTGGCTTTCCGGCCGCCACGGCGGCCGTGAGCTGCCGCGCAAAGACGGCGCGCTGGATCGGGTGCGTGGAGACGTCGTTCTTGAAGTAGTCGAGGCCGCACTCGCCCCAGGCGACGCATGAGGGGTGCGACATGGCCTCGATGAGGGATGCGTGGACGTCGTCGCTGTAGTCGGTGGCGCAGTGCGGGTGCACGCCCTTGGAGAAGTAGTATTTGAAGTGTGGGGGCCACGGGAGGGAGGCGCCGTGCTCGTGCAGGTTGGTCAGTGGCAGGTCGCAGTGGATGTCGACGACGGCGGTGACCTGCGCGGGGAATATGGCCTTCACGAGGCTGTCGATGCCGTCCTCGGGGAGCGTGGTGTCGCCGCTGCCCTGTGCGAGTGTCAGTATATCCACCCGTCAATCGATCATTGACTCTCGGAAAGGGACAGGGGAAGAGAAGGGGGCCAATGATTGGGTACTCACTTGCTTCAGCATCTTCAGTGTCGTAAACAGATGACAATGCGTGTCCACCCACGTCGTCTCAATCTCCGGCCTATCCAGCCTATGCTGCTCCACCGTCAACTTCGTCGGTTTCAGCGGTTTCATATTCGGCCTCCTAAACGCCGCACCCTCCTCCGCCGACGCCTCGTTCCCCAACGTCGAGTGTCCCGGCGCAGTCATATCCGGCTTCTTCCTCCCAATGACAATTCTGTTTGGATTCTTCCCTTCCTCCTCCGCTGGTGCCTCTGCCGGCGCAAAGTAGTTGAACTCGCGACGGATCGTGGGCGAGGCGCCGCTCCAGTGCGCGCCTGTCTTGCGGATCAGTGGGCCGTCGCCGGCCTCCCACTCCACGGGCCGCCCCGTGCCAAAGGCGAAGCTGGGGAGGCTTTCGTAGCGCCGGACGAGCGGCTTGGAGCCCTCGGGGGGACTGAACTCGACTTTGCGGATCAAGGGCTTGGGGCTGGGGGGAATGAAGACTGTGCGGATCGGGTGCCTGGGGTTGGTCCCGGTTCCGGTTTCGGTTTCGGCTGAGGGGGTGGGCGCGCTGGGGGAGGGTTGGGTGGAGAGGGAGCGGAGGGGGAGAGGGAGGAGGAGGGAGCGACGCTTTATAGGCGGGAGGGAGCGGAGGAGGGTGGTTGGCAGTGGCATTGTGGTGGTGGTGGTGGTGAGGGCGGTGGTGTGTGTGAGAGAGTGGGACTGACTCTGGGTGAGTCGCGGATGTGGGGTGGAAGGTGAGTGAGTGAGGTGGGGGGTTGTTGTTGTTGGATGCGGTGGTGTTGAGGCCGCGGTGCAGGTAAATGGTTGGATGTCTTGGTTCAAGGTGGGGCGGCAACTAAGCCATGGTTGGTAATGATCGTGGGGGCCGCAGCTCAATGCAATGACTGCAATGACTGCACTGCACTGCACTGCACTGCACTGGCTACCGATGGGTGGAGGAAGCGTCAATTGATATCATGACTCGACTCTTGAGTCTTGAGGAGTCAGATATGCTGCTTTCCCGATCGAGTGCATTGGAATTCCATCATGGGGAAGTTTACATGTAGGCGTTGGCCAGCCGGTGCCACCACCGCGACGAGTGATCAATTGACGACCTAGAGATAACGCTTTCAACTAGGCACCGTGTTAGACTGGGGAATGGGTCATTGGCATACACATTTGGCTGTGAACAAGTTTTAATTGTGATTATTGCCGAGCTCGAGCCTTCAAAGCTCATGTGTAGGTTTTGTTACTGGTATAGAAAAAGATTTGATTGTATATAGATTAATTTGTAGATCGTAGCTTACGCTCCTTCCCGTCATTTATAGTTGTCAAGGAATTCGGCCCTGGCCGATGGAATGTATTATGGTCCAGCTTGATCCATGGATCAAGCTGGACCATCATGAATAATATTGAAGTTGTTGCACCTAGGAAACAAAGCGGCCAATACGAGAAAGGGCATCTAGCTGAAAAAGAAATCAAGAGTGCGGATGAATGACCAGCTTCCAAAACCTCACATTGCCAATTATCATTTTTTTAGTTAGCTAGAATTTGTTTGATTCTTGGCTATAACTGCATGTAGAAAGAGTTTGGGCACGGTATATAAGGTTAACGATGCTCTACCGTTTAAGGAGATTGAAATACCAAGTACCATTAAAGACGGTGTTTTTAGATGTTTTTGGCTTCTTTACAAACTACGGGGCCGGGGCTGCCGGTCTGTCTATTAGAAGTTATCGTTAATGGGCCATAGGCTTTGGAGTGCTGTAAAGTAGTGCTGTAGTGTGTAGTTGCTTCAAGTCTTTCCCGGGCTTCAATTGAAGTGATAGTTGGGTCTGGCTAGCTAGAAAAAAAGGATTCTCTCAAACCAAAATTTTCTCTCTACGAGGAATATGTACGCAGTGTGTAGAACAAACAACTAGATGTGCCTGGCCTACACCGGCCTTCCGATCAACAAAGCCTGAAAAAAATTTACAACATACCCGCCGGCGCCCATGATTTCATCATTGCTAAAATTTATCTTACAAAATCTTTTTTGGCCAAAAAAAAAAACAAAGAAAAAGAGAAAAAAACACACATTGACTTTTTTGGGGTTAGAATTTTTGTGGTTGGCGAAAAATTATATAGGCTAAGCTACAATTACTCCCCCATCAAAAAAAAAAAAAAAAACTTGGAGAGAGAGAAAGGGAAAAAAAAAACGAAAAAAGATTACGCCTTTGACTTTTTGGCTGACTTTTTGGCTGGCTTCTTGACCTTCTCAACCTTCTCTGCGGCCTTCTCCACAGCCTTCTCCGCAGCCTTCTCAGCCTTCTCCGCAGCCTTCTCCGCAGCCTTCTCCGCCTCCTCGGAAGCAGCCTTCTCCGCAGCGGCCTTCTTCTCGGCGCCTCTCTTACTCTTCCTCTCGGGAGCGGCTACCTCTTCGACAACAGCCGCCTCCTCGGGAGCAGCGGCCTCCTTGGTAGCCTTCTTCTTGGGGGCGGCCTTCTTCTCGGCGGTCTTCTTCTCGGCTGTCTTCTTCTCGGGAGCAGCGGCCTTGGCTTTCTTTCCCTTCTTGACGACCACATCGACCTCCATCTCCTCAATCCCGTCTCCTGCCTCTGCCAAGGCCTCAACGAATTCAACAGCCCTCTCTACAGCTGCCTCAACAACCGCGGCGGTCTTAACAACTGCGGCAGTCTCAGTAGCGGATTTCTCCGCAGCATCCTTCTGCGCAGCGGCATCCCTCTCGGCAGCGGCTTTCTTGGAGACTCTCCTCCTCTTCTTCTTCTCGGGGGTATCGCCAGTTTTCTCGGGGGCAGCCTTCTTCTCGGCAGTCTTCTTCTCGGTGGTCTTCTTCTCGGCGGTCTTCTTCTCGGCGGTCTTTTTCTCGGGAGCAGCCTTCTTCTCGGCAACAGCGTCTTGGGTAGCCTCAGCAGCCGGCTTAGCCGCTTCAATGGCCTTCGCGGGTTCTGCAGCCTCAATGGCCTTCACGAATTCCGGAGTGACAATTGGGGCTTCGAACTCGTAGTCGATTCCGAGGTTCTTCAAGCCCTTGGTGATACTCCTTCTCTTTTTCCTCTCCCTCTCTTCCCTCTCCTTCCACCCTTCGATTGTGTGTTTCCTCTCGTGTCTTGCCTTGTGCGCCTTCATGCCTGAATGGGGCTTGAACTTCTTGTTTGCGCCCTTGAACAGCAGCTCGATGAAGTCCTTGTCGTCCATAGGGACGCGCTTGCACTTGAGGATGTGGCCAAAGAGGAGGTAGTTGTTCATGGTCTCCTCGACGACTTTAGCGGTCTCGGCGTCCGCGAACTCGATGAAGGCGTAGTGCTTGCTGTGGCCGGTCTTCCTGTTGCGGGAGAGGCGCAGGCGGGTGACTTTGCCGAATTGAGAGAAGTAGGAGCGCATTTCGTTTTCGTAGAAACCGTGGGGAATGCGGCCGAGGTAAACAACACCTGGAACGGACTAGAGTAGTTGATCTGTTAGAATTGGTAATATGATATGAAACGGTGGTATGAATATAAGTGAAAGATGTTTGCAAGATCAGTTCTAATTATTATTGGTTTTAAACTTTTTAACCACGGAATGTCTGACTGAGCTACGAGATAAAAGCATCATATCAAGCCAGGAAATGTAACATGCATTATCCTGTGGGGGAGTTAAAAATAAAGGAATTCTGAAACATACCTTTTCATTGGCCTGGAGCGCGGCCATCTTCTTCTGCATTTTCTTCCCACCCGGAATCTTCGCATCCGCGAACTTTGACTTATCAGCCTCACTCACTTCCTTCTGTGCGTCATCCCCGTCTTCCATCTCCTCATCGGAGCTCTCGAACCCTTGCAAGAGTTTCGCAGTCTGGTCGTCAATCTCCTCCTCTGCGCTGTCATCCGCGCTGTCATATCCCTCTGCTGGCCCAGAGTCTGGATAGTCAACGTCAAGGGAGATAATTTCCTCCTCATTTGACTTCTCCTCCTCATCCTTCTTCTTCTTGTCCTTCTTTGCCTTTGGCTCCTCCACCTTCTTCTCCTCTACAGGGGGTGGGACGGCGGCCTCATCCTTCTTCTTTCCCTTCTTCTCTTTCTTCTCTTTCTTCTCTTTCACGGTAGCAGGAGCGGCCGCCTTGGTGCTCTTCTTGTCCTTCTTGCCTTTCTTGTCCTCGAGCGCATCCCAGCCGCCATCTTCAGACTCTTCGCCATCGGACATGAAGTCGGCAGCCTTGTTGCGCTTGGAGACTCTTATTGCCGGTTTGGGGGCCGCGGCGACAACGGGGACGGTAGAGGATGAGGGTTTCGCCTTTTTGGCAGTGGGCGAGGGCGCGCTGGCCGCGGCTACATGTTAAGGTTAGCAGTTGTTTCAATTGGTAAGTAGGGGTAGGTTGATGGATTGTTTACCCTTGCGCTTCTTTTGTTTATTCTCGAATGGCATGGCTGTTGGGTATTTGTGGTGGTAATTGGGAGGTTGCGTTGTGTCGTGAGAGGGAAAAAAATTCTTATCGAGTTGGTGGATGCAGGGTAGAGTCTTGGCGCTAGCCCTAACCAGCGCTGCCAAGAGATTTCTACAAAAGTATTGAGTGAGGATTTGAAGTGATAGAAGAGATAAAAGAAGACGCTGTAAGATGCTAAAGTATTCCAAGTGAGAAGTATTGTGGGAGTGAGCGATTAGTGTGCGAGTGATTATCGGTGATTTGGTTTTTGTTGCAATCAACCGTACCAAGAAAACGGATGAAATTGCTACAGAAGCTTGCAGAAGGAGATATGTGGAGTCATTTATTACGACAAGGCTTGGAGGAATCACTCCGTGGGGAATGTAGATTTTATTGGACATTCTCCCACAATGCCGGTCAAATTACACCCCTAGTGTTTGAAGGGAATTGAGATCATCAAGTGCTCATGTAAGCATGAGAGGAGGAGCCGTCGACACGACAACTCAAATATTTGTACTTTTCCAGAACCAGAGTGACTGCACTGTATATGTTTCGATTTGAAACTTTGACAGAATGGACGTGTTTCGTAGTTAAATGAATTAAACTAGACCGGTCCATTCTATCTTTGTAATATTGTCAGGACTCTAGGAAAGATAGGGATTAGAGCCCGAACTAGTGTATATATGTAGAGAAGATCAAGGAATGGCGTTCCCTCCCCTAATTTTAATTTTTTCTCTTTCTTAACAGGCTGAAAGATCCCGAGGTGACTGCGCAAAAGTAAAATTCAATCGATGCGATACTATAGATGGAAATCAGTTCAATAGATTGAATAAAGTAATACTTGGTTTTCTGATAACCATGCGTGGAGTACAATAACCTCGTAGCATGTCATTTTCGAGGACGAGCATTGCATCCGTAGCGACCTTAGTTTAAACCTATAATATAATCGTTAATCGTATTTTCCCCAGAAATAACTAAGTTCACTCCGTACCTGCCTGTAGTCTTACTTGAAAGAGCTTTCCGTCCGATGCGTTGATCTGTGCAATTTGACATCGTTAGGATGGCTGGTCCTCCTGGAGAAGAGATGACTCCAGGCCCATTCTAAATGCCAATCGATAAGACGCACCAAAGTCTAGTATGTATGCAGTTCATAGATGGCGTGAATGTCGAAATGGAACTCCAGCTTGGAGGTTTGTTTATCCCGTACCATGTGATCATCTGTAAGTTAAGTATGTTGCGTGCAGAGGCGTGTCTTTTGAGGAGGGAGCATTCACTCTGTGACGTGTCTCATACTTAGCTGGTATCAACTCACTTAACTTTTATCGACCAACGCTCATATGATCATGGAATGGTTCCTATGGCCGGCTAGAATTAAAATACTCTGATCTGTACGGCGATGGTTCTTTCTGAAATCCTGGCGTGACTTGTAGGATAGTTTTCCAGCAGTAAACAAAGCAGTTTCTGCAGAGTTTAATTAAAGTTCAGGGCAAGGAGACGAGCCTTGTGATAATGGAAGTAAGGGATCCAAAAGGCGGGGTACACCTGGCCACTCGATGCTATCATTGTGTCTTTGTTTGCCTTGATATTCTTCGGAGTTCCGCCTCTAAACGAGGGCTCTCTATGCGATCTCCCAAAACAATTTCACGCGTCGTCATGTCATGTCCATCATATCTGACGTTTCACAGTGCGGGAGGGGGGGAAATAGCCCGCTCTGGAGGAAACCACCAGTCAATCATTGGCTTCCCCAATCAGTACTAGACCCCAGCCTCCCCGCCAAGACATCGCGATGGACCCACCCAGTTTTTTCCCTTCTGTCGCTTGGACAACAACAACCCTTCCCAACGTTCGCCAGAGCCCATCATAAATCCACAACCACTAACTGTCCTGTCCCTACATAAAACACCTAAACATAATCTTAAAGAAACAAATCTCTCATTTACACTCACAACCCCATAGCCGCGATGGCCCTTAACCGCCCGACGACGTCGTCGATGCTCAGCCGTAGCCTTGGACACAGCAACGGGCGCCCGTCGTCACTGCCCGTCAAAGCCAAATCCAGTACCCGTGCCACCACTTCCACCATGCCCGCGAAAAGACTAGGGTTTGGTCTCTTCAGTGATGACGAGGAGGATGAGGTTATGGGCGACGAGAGCAAGAAGCTGTCGGTGTCTTTCAGTGGGAATAAGAGTGGGTTTGAGAAGATTGAGAAGGTCAAGGGGAAGGGGAGAATGAGCTTGGATGGTACAGGTAGGCTTTATCTTTCATTTTCGCGTTCTTGCACTATTTGCTTTGTTATTTGTCTCTTTTTCTTCTTTGTTTTGTGGCGAAGCTACAACTGTTGCACATCACTTCTGCCTCCCTGCTGTCATACATACAACCACCGAAATGAGGCTAACAAAGCTTTCAGACTCCAACTCGTCGCAGTCTCTAAGTGCTTCGTTCCCTGTGTACACCCCGCAGAATGCCTCTGGCTCCCGGAACTCTCGCAACTCTTCCCTCATAACTCCTAAACGCTCTGGCCGCGCTCCTCGAAGCACCCCCTATTCGACTACTACGTCACGGGCCCTCCAGCGCGCCAAAGCCGCCTCCCAGAGTAACGGAAGCGTTGATAACCACGAGGCTCAGCTCATCTCAGATACCAGCTATGAAGAACCATCAGACAAACGATCGCCATATACAATGCACGGCGCCAAGGAGTATGACGATGAAGATGAGGTGCCGACTGACGAGGATCCAGTAGATGCAGGCTTGGAGAGACCAGCCAATGAGTACTCATTCAAAATTACCCCAAGTAGAAATCTTTTCACGAAGACACCAAGCCCTGTGAAGAAGACCCCCACGAGATCGCCAAAGGGAGCACCGTCTACCCCAGCAACGGGAAAGAAGACGTGGGGACAGTGGCTTGGTTCGATCTTACCGGAGAGCGTCAAGAAACCCGTAAAGGCTATTCTTGGCGCTCCCGATGATGATCCGTATGACATGGAGGCGAAGGTTATCACGCCAACTAAGGAGCTTGTCATTGGTACTCCCCGGAAGGATGGTGCAGATGATGAGAACGACGATGTTTACTCCCTTCCGGGATCCTTTGGTAAACCGGAGCCCAAGAGACCATCACCATCATCTATGACAACGTCTCTCCAGCTGGACTACCGGAGTAACAGCAAAACCAATGATCACTACGACAGCAGGGAGGTTTCTCAAAGCTTCGGTGGTACTCCTACCAGGGTAAATGACTCTGGCTTATTCATTTATGATAAGCCCAAGGTTACGACGAGTACTGCACCTTCTCGACGTGAACGTAGGTCAACAATGAGCACTCCTCTCAAGCACAGCAAACCCACCATTGAAGTGTCTAGTCTGCGTAAGCCAAACAACTTCATCGAGCGGATGCGTTCTGCCAAAAAGACACCACGTTACGATCCCTACGCGAGGAAAAGCACGGGCGCGGCACCCCCGAAGGAGAAGGTCCAGCTTACTCAAGAGGAAGAGACAGAGCTCACACCAGAAGAGAAGTTGAAGCTCCTCAAGCAGAGACAAAAGGAACGCAAGATCGCCGAGTTAGAGGATAAGTATGAGATGCGTGAAGCCCTCAAGGCATTAGGCCAGCCCATCCCAGACGACGACGAGATCATGCCCGATTCAGACTCAGAGGCTCCCAAAGACAAAGGCAAAGGCAAAGAGAAAGAAAACAGGCGCACCTCTCTCAATCCCACCGTTGAAGAGACCGCCGAGGAAGCATCAACAACTCTCCCCTCTCCGGGCTCCCCTCCTAAAACATCCCCCGTCAAGAGAACCCGCGAGTCCCCCACTACCGCCCCATCACGGAATCTCTTTACCCCTTCAAAGCCCGCGCCCAGCTTCCTCCTCAACCCCGAGGTCAAAGCCGGCGATATTCCCTTCAAGATCAATACGGCACCCCCGCCCACCGATGCCCCCACTATCAATTTCAACGCTGCACCGGCCTGGTCTTTTGCTTCAGACACCTCCGACAAGGAGAACATTTCCGATGGCCCGCCACCACCACCGACCATGTCCCACGCTACTCTTCCCGCACCGCTCACAGCTTCCGCTTCACCCCCTGTTCTCTCCGGAGGCCTCTTTGGATCACAGCCAGCGGGTGGCTTCGGCCTTGGCATGTCACCATCCAAGGAGACGCCTCTTACTCCGTTCCAGCGCCAGAAGAACGCTGCTGAAAGGTTCAAGCCTACCGCGCCATCGTCGCTCCGTGAGAGCCGGTGCGCGGACGAGGACGAGAAGGAGAATGTACCCGATAAGGAGAATGCCGGCGAAGGCAGTAGCAGCGGCAAGGGCGAGAAGAAGGGGCTCTCACAACAGCAAGGACAAAGCTCTGGAAGCGGTGTCTTTGCCAAGGCGGCCTTGAAGGAGAACGCGGGTGTGCTGAACATGGGAAAGAGTGAGGTGAAGATTGATGTTAGGGCTCAGGTTGAAGGAGTAAGTTTTAGCCCTCTCATGCTGAACATCGAGTCGTATACTGATTTTTGCTCGCAGATTCCGATTAAGCAATTATCGTCAGTGATGGTCTGGCCTGTCGATTCATCATTTGGCTCACAGGCCATGAAGGATGCGGTCGCGAATATGTGGACAGGAAAATTGTCCGAGTACCCGGCCGGGTTTGGGGAGCTATTTGCGCAGTCAGTCAAGTACTAGAATGGGACACATGAGTTTTACGGCGGTGGCGGCGGTGGGGTAGTCCAAAATACCTGTTTATCTTCTTGTTATCTTCTTCTTCCTGTGCGGTTCCTTAACTCGGTATTCGATCGATTGATCGATAATTTTAACCTTTTTTTCTCTCTGTTATATTCCTTCTACTAGTGTGTGTACTTGTCTGTTTTTTTATCATCCGGTTTCTGTTTTGCGTTGTTGTTTTTTTGAGGGGCGTTCCGTTTTTTTCATGTTCATTATTTTCCTTTTCTACAATTTTTTTTCCTCTCCCTGTGCCATGGTGGTTATAGTTAGGCCCCCGTATGTTTATGTGTATGTGTTTGTCGTGTGTCGTGTAGGAATTCTTTTTTCTCCCTTTTTTTTACATTTTTTTCTCTTTTTTCCTTTCTATCAATTGCTGGATGGGTGATGGCGAGACTTTAAAAAAAGGGGGGAAATCGAAGAAAGAAAGAGAAGAAAGAGAAAGAAATACAATGTTTTCAGTAACGAGCCCTTAGCTTTTAGTTTTAGTTATATTGGGAATGCATGGGGTGGATGAATAGAGTATGATTAGGGAAAGAAAGGCAGGATTACCTATGCGTACTTAGGATGAATGGTACGATGCGAGATTTCCGAGTGTATGTTCCGAATTCATTTGAGTGGTGGGTAGGTTTCTTATTATCGTTTAGCAAATGAACACATCATGATTATCACTCTCTATATTCTGCACGGTACTGCGAACTTTGGCCTAAATCTCCACTAACGCATGCGGATGTATGAAGTTGTAAATGAAGATGCGGGAACATCGCCGAGTGATATCTGGTGTCCCAGTGATTTATTATTTTTTCCCCCCCCCCCTCTAACTCATCCTAACCATTATATTTTTCAGTAATCTATGAGGCATCGTTTTAGTTATAGAGTACCTCAAAATGCGCCGTCTTTACGTCATGGCGAAGGAAAAAAAGGTTACAAAAAGAAAGCCTGACAGCAACATAAAATCTAAAAATTCGGATCAGTTCTTGCATGAACTGTGCCAAGACCAAAATCACACCCATACTGAGCAATCTAACTACTTTTATAACTATTGCCTGGGCGCGAAATGTATAAATTAAGGTACTTATAAGTATGTCTATCTGTCCGTGCAATACCAGGAATTTATCAGTGTTATTGCGTTGTGGGCAAATGCCATGTTTTGGCGAATTTTGGTGTGTTTTTGTTGTCGGACGATGACTTTTGAACTGGAGCACCATAGGGTGATCATGATAGGAATGCACAACTATAAGACGAAGAAAAACGATAAGACTGGTAGACTAGGTGAGATTGTCCAGTCAACACAAGCATCACTCTCATCACCAATCAACTAGCTTAGGCTGATCAACGGCGCTTTAGCTCACATGTCTTTATCTATGGATGAATGCGTCCATCGATTCCCACACGGAGCAATCGAGTTCACACAACACACAGATAGTAGCAGCAGCAAAGGCATTCTCATCACCTCTACTTACCACCAGGCCCGACCCCCATCAATCCCAGACAGCATCACCAGTCCCCTCTACCATCGCCAGCATCAACCAGCACACTACAGTATCCCTACCTACTGTACTATACACGATCCCCCGATGAGCATCCTCCCACCTTGTTCACCCTGTCCATCCTGCCCTTCTCCACTAGCCTCCCCATC
The DNA here is from genome assembly GCF_020137385.1 of Morchella sextelata. Taxonomy (NCBI): domain Eukaryota; kingdom Fungi; phylum Ascomycota; class Pezizomycetes; order Pezizales; family Morchellaceae; genus Morchella; species Morchella sextelata. Next base: position 969,237 of record NW_025408632.1, read on the forward strand.
TCGTTTACTGCCAGCAACAGGCCGTCTCGAGGAGCCTCCGGTCTTGCGGAAACGGGACCGCAGGTTTGAAAGCCCGGTCCCGGGAGAAGACGACGCTGGCTCGTCCGAGAGGACGTAACTGTAGGTGAAGGATGAAGATGGGGGGGCGGTAGTGACAGTGGAGGTGGAGGTGCTGGAGCTTCCGGGGTCGGAGGTGGTTGACATTGTGCTGAGAGGTGTTGGCGGTGCTTCAGAGCTGATTGGAGGGATGAGGGACGTGGGGGGTTAGTTGGAGGCGATTGGGCTTTAAGTAGAGGGTGGTGGACACGTTTTAGAACAGGTAAACTCCTCTTGCGAGCTGTTATTGACGGGTGTTGACTTCATCGTACAGGTGTTATGCAGGTACCGGCCCTATCCACTGGTGCTAGGCCAGCTACCTATCTAGCGGGCTTTTCAACAGAGTGGTATGTGGCTGAGAGAGCCCATTATCGATAAAACACTTCTGAACGCTGTTGAAGCCTTATCAGAGACTTTGGGGATGTCAAACAGACTAAGTAACGGTCCCTCAGGGTGCAACGTCTATTTACGCACATCTACCAAGCACTACGCGCCATCCGCTGATCGTGTACACGTTTTATCCAGCAGCCTTGTGCTAGCCTATTGCAACGGTTCCAGCAAAAAACAAGATTTTCGATATCTTGAAATACATGGATCTGCGATTGGAGCCACCCATTCACGCGCATATGTCATTCCGAGATAAAAATAAGCTCCGGCTTTCTACCCATGGCCATTTAGAATACGATATAATTAATGGGGGAATATTCCTCGATCTCCATTTTCACGATAGCCGAAACCTGCAAAACATCCCCGTTTTAAACGTTGTAAGGAGCACCAGGCGATGAGATGATATTCCGGCAGTGTCATAGACATGTCATTCCCAAACGCCCACTCCTGGACGTGGACCGTCGTGTGACGTGTTGCCCAGCGAGTGATAGCACATGACGGGACGCAGCAGGGGTTTGCCCAGCAACACGAGTGATATTCCGTGCACAAGCGAAGCGCCCAGAAGGACAGATCTTATCAACCCCGGTCCGCCCTGCGTGGTGCCAGGTCCCTGCCCAAATGTTCCAGAAAGATGTCTCAGAAGCGGAGGGTTAGGGCTTTTCACGTGCCAAAACGGCATTTTTTTTTTCTTTCCTGGTTGTCACATGTTGCACACTAGCAGCCCAGTGAGAGTTTCTTGAGTCTTCGCCCCCCCACAGCCCCTGACTAATGCCAATACAAGCCATAACTAAGGCCAAACAGGCAGCGTAAATGACGCACACAGCTGGAAGCAGTGAGCGCTCTAGGGCCTATCCTGGGCTGCGAGGTAAATTCTCTGCCGGCGGGTCAGTAAGGTTCCGTTGCCGTTGGGGGGGGGGGGGGGGGGGTTGTGGGTGGTTGGTGCAAGTCAAGGAAGGAGGTTGTGTTGTGGGGAAGAGCATGTAGCTAGCTGGCCCGAATGGCAATAAGGGATCTCGATTCATTCAGGTGTTTGGTTTGCAGTGCGTGAGAGCGTCCTGGAAACGGGGATTTGGAGATCTGGTCTGTTCTGTTGACTTCTATTTATTGTATTGCATCTGTCTGGTATTTGTATTTGTTTGTAGCAGCTGTGTCTGTAGCAGCTGTGTTTGTTGCTGTTGCTGTGAATCTGCTGCTCTGTTCCTCTCTTTCCATTCTATGCGCCACGGCATCATTATTACACCCCGCTGATCCTTGCCTTTTGTCCAAGACCTGTTCTTGTGCTGGTTTGCTGCGGTGAGCGAGAGAGAGCTCAAGTAGTCGTCGTCGTCTTCATTTTTGCAATCTGAGAGGTTACGAGTCAGTAAAGTAAGTCAGCCGTGTTTTCTACTTTCTCTCTCTCTCTCTCTCTCACTTTTTTTTCTTTTCTTTGCTTCTGCTGCCCCGACTCGAACTGTCTTAGGTCTCCACTTTGCGCGCAAGACCGAAAAAAAAAAAAAAAAGAGGAAAAAGCAAAGAAAGAGAAGAAAACGACGAAAAGCTTCAACTGCACTTCAGGGTGTTGTCAGTCACACTACCAACTGCCCTTTCTTTCCCCAGCCCTCCCGAGTTGCTCAGTTGTTGTTCTCTCCTCCCTTCTCCGCTCCTCCTGCTCACCTTCCACAGTCATCAACCCGCACCGCACACACTCCCACCTTAGAAGGACACTGTTCCAGAAACATCACCCCTTGCATCGATCGCATCTCACCATCTCACCATCACAACCCACAACTACACATCCTAATACATTCTCCACAAACAACTAGAATAAATAAAAAAAAAACCACATTCAACCAATAGAATCGAAATACCCCACCACTTTCGAAAATGTCCTCGTCCCTCCAGTCCTCCCCCGCATCATCCTCCACCTCGCTCAACAACGTCGCAAAACTCGACTCCCACAGCACAAGCGACGGTGGCTACAACTCGGACACCTCCGCGACCTCCTCCGACAGCATATCGCGCGCGCGCTCCCGCTCCCCGCTCCAGAAGCGAAAAGCGCCTCCCGCGCCGCTAGAGACCGTCCCAAGCAACGGCTACCTCTCCCCGCCAACGCCAGCCAGCGTATGGCGTAACTTCTCAAGGAGCCCGAGTCCCCTCGGCCTGATCCCTATCCACCGAAAGTTTTCATCTCTGGTAAGAAACAAATCCCATCTCATAGCGCTAGCTAGAACAGCTTGTATGCTAACAGGCAGATCTAGATTCACCGCCATGAAGTGCCCCGCAAGCTCCTCCATGTCTCGATCGGCTTCATCGTGCTGCACATGTACCGCACCGGCTACCAGCCCACGACCATCACCCCGCCGCTCATCACGGCGCTGATCCCCATCGCGAGCGCAGACCTGCTGCGCTTCTACTCGCCCGAGTTCAACAACCTGTACATCCGCTGCCTGGGCGCGCTCATGCGCGAGTCCGAAGTGGCGGGCTGGAACGGCGTCGTGTGGTACCTCGTGGGCACCATCACGGTGCTGACCGTCTTCCCCAAGGACATCGCCGTGCTGTCGATCCTGCTGCTGTCGTGGTGCGACACGGCCGCGTCGACGGTGGGCCGCGCCTGGGGGCGCTACACCCCGCGCATCAGGCGCGGAAAGAGCTTGGCCGGCAGTCTGGCGTCGTTTGTGGTGGGCGCGGTGACGGCGGCGATGTTTTTCGGCGTGGTGGTCCCCGGCACGCAGAGGTGGAGTGATGATCCGGTGAATGCGGTGACGTGGGCGGGGAGGTTGGGGGTGGAGGGGATGCAGGTGGAGGGCGGGTGGGCGCTTGGCTTGATGAGCCTGGTGACGGGCTTGATTGCGAGCGCGAGTGAGGCGGTGGATGCGTTTGGGCTTGATGATAATGTGACGATTCCTGTGCTGAGTGCAGTGGGTGTGTGGGGGGTTATGAAGTTGTTTGGGTAGAGTGGTGGCTGTTTCTTCTTTTTCTTTTATCGCCTTCCTGTAGTCCTTTTAGTGGCTTTTCTTATATATTCTTTTTTTTCGATGTGTTTTATTCATGATCAGACTTTTTAGTTTTCTTTTCTTGTTTATTGTTGTAAGGGCTGGAGGAGTTGGGCGTGGGTTTTTTTCTGTTATCTAGGATAGTCTGTTGTGTCTGAGTGTGTTGTGTCTCTGTGTGTTAGTGTTCTGCACCGCTTGCCTGCCTGCTTGCCTGTATGGCTTGTAGACTGCTATTGGATCGACTCCCTTACCTTCTTCTTCTTCTTATTCTTCTTCTTTCTTATTACAATTTTTGCCGCCTATCTACTCTACTCTACTCTACTCTAGTTTAGTCACTACCTATCTACTATACTACCTACCTACCTACCTAGTTCTTTACCTATCCCAGCATCTTTTTACTTGAGCTTGGATTTATGGATTATAATTCTTTTTTTTTTACCCCCTCGCTTTGTTCTTATTGTTCCCTTGATGTTGTCATGCGCTGAGATAAAGCTTGTATGTGTGTAGAATTTTGACTGTGTGGCTTTTGATTTGTGGTGGGTGGGGGGGGGGGGAATATATACAGACTACATTTTTTGTGTACGTCTTTACTATGTACGTTTTATTGTATGCTTTTACTACATGTACTTCCTCGCTCTCTATATAGCTGTTGTTGGTACTGTTAGCTAGTGGTAGTGGTAGTGGTAGTGTTAGTATCTGTACTGTGTTTGTGGTGTTCTGAAGACGGAGATGGGATTAAAAACGGATAGTATTAGATTAGATTCTGGTTATAATACTGCAGTGGTTCTTGTTTTCAGGCCAGTGGTGATCGCGACGTCGTGAAGCGTTCTGCACGGCGATCATTACCACCACCGGCGTTGCGCACGCACGCATACTCTACAAGTATTGTACCCTACTCTACATGTACCGTTAATTCTCGAAAAAAAAAAAAAATCCACTATCCCCGTATTTGTATGTGACAAGTCCGGACCTATCAGACTTCACGGATTCGTACGGATACACACTTCCCCCCCCCCCCCCCCCCCCCCAAACCCGGAATTAAGATTTAACGAAGCGGAGATAATCTACTTCAGCACCAACCGGCCCAACCTGCAGGTGCCTCCAGTGAGCCAAACTGCGTCATATGCTCTCACTCGACGAACCGCGCCCATGAAGAACACGTAGCCGGATGTCCCCGGCCCCGGGACCGGAGCGGTTCATCTTCGTTCCGCACACTGGCCGGCTGGTACTTCTACTTGTACATGTAGCGGGCGCGGGGTGCTCTCGGGTGGGGAGGGAGGGAGGGAGGGAGGGAGGGAGGGAGGGAGGGAGGGAGGGGGAGGGGGGGGAATGTGGATACAACGTGGACGGACGGCTTGACTTAAGTTGCAAAGGTGAGGACCGCCCGGTCTGGAGGTGCGAGTGATAACTTGTGAAGAGGATTGGTTTACGGCTGTTATGTTACCGCAATTGTTGTTTGTTAGATGGAGTGAAAGTACATATAGCCAGGATGTCATGAATTGTTCTTGTATTTCTCTATAACTACATGTAATCTGCCCAAACCCATCCAGCCATCAAGGCGTATCGTATCCAATTACCCAAAAATCATTAAACGCAAAGTCATACATCAAATCATCTCCACCCAAAACACCAAACAGCTACACAACAAACTTCTTCTTCAACGCCTCCAACCCCCTACTCATCGGATCACCACCACCCCCACCCCCACCCCCACCCCCGCCCAGCGAACCGACCGACGATATCGACAACTTCCGATGCACCCTCGACGCCGACGCCACCGACGCCGACCTCTCATGCATATGCGCCGGCGAGAACCTCGACGCCACACTCTCCGCCCGCGCATGACTCGGCCTTGCAGACGAAGTCCGCGTCTCCAGGCTCTCCATAGTGACCGACCGGTTTATACTCCTATCCCGCGAACTCGCTCTACTGCTGACACTTTCCGCGGGTATTAACGGCCTTGCCATCCTGCGCGCTCCACCACCACCACCACCACCACCATCGTGACTGCCGCCGTGGCTCGAGCCACCATAGACACTCATCGCATGCTGCACCGCCGCCGGATCGATATCGAGCGGGATGCGGCTGAGTCTCCGCAGCGCCCTCACGTTCTCGCTCATGAAGCTCGTCATCCTGCTCGCAGCCTTGCGGTCCAGATGCTCCGTGTAGCTCGACTTCGGATTGTCTGACCGTGCCTGTGCGCGGGTGGTGTGCATGTCTGCCAGTCTCCGGGGGACCGGCGGCGGCTGGTCGTGGTGGTGGTTGTTGTGGTGGAGGAGCGGCGGCTTCGACTGCAGGAAGCTCTCGATGCTGCGCCCGTGGTTGAGCCGGTTGACCATGTCGTGCGCGTTCGAGACGATCTGGTTGAAGGAGACGCTTTGGCGCATGCGCGCCTGGCGGAGCGGCTGGAAGGGCGACAGGGGCTCACTGATCTCGTCGACGGGCTGGCCTTCGAGCGTGACTTCTTGCGCGAAGAGGAAGAAGCTGCCGTCGCTGATGCGCCGCTTGATGAGGCGCCAGCGGGCGCGGGCGGGGTTTTCTTCGATGCTGGGGTGGTAGACGGATTGTTGGGCGATCTCGGCGTAGAAGGTTTCGAGGCGCTCGGCGACTCTTTCGAGGAGGGAGATCAGGAAGGCGGAGACTTTGAATAACCGCTAGTGAAACTAAATGTTAGCATACCTAGTTACAGAATATCGGAGGTGGTTCGGGGCGTACCTGTTTCTCTTTGGTCGTGGTCTTCATGGATGCCACTAGATCGAACCCATCCATACCTGTGCAAAGCTCTTCCCGAATCTGCTCCAGGAACCTCACATCCAACTCCGTGACAGACTGGGCATATCTGATCAGGCCCCGCTCAAGAGACTGCGCTGCCCCACTATTACAGACCATATCTCCGATCTGGGCAATCTCCTTCTGCGCCTTAGTAGCCGACTGGGACGACTGCGCACGGGATATAATCCCCATGACATCCGGAAAGCGCGACCCACTGTTCTGAAGGGCCATCAGGTTGAACGTCAGCTTTAGGTACAACTCCTGCATTTTTGTGCCAAACAGGTCGCTAAATGCGTTTTGCATCAGGCGCGATTGAAACTGTGGAAATGATTGCTTTAGCATGTTTTTCTTTCAAAAGGCGGGGTTGGGGTTACAGACCTGGTAGAATTTGCGCACTCCTCCCATGTTCAGCATGCCGCCGGAGAACCAGATATGGTCGTCCTTCATGAGGGATTTGACCTCAAATGAGAGGGTTGTCAAGCTCTCCACACAGGTGCGGAGGTACTCCTGCCACCCGTCATACAACGACGATAGTTCCGCAGACTGTAATTGCGGCTTCGGCGCCATATACCCGATGAAATACTTCGAAAGCAGACTTGTAACCTCTGGGTTAGACGTATGGGCCAGATCATCGAAGGTCTTTGTCGCGTCCAAACCGGCGCTGGCAGCAACGATGAGCGACCCTCCAGGATGGATAGGCAGGAAATCGGTAACATCATACACAGCACCATGGACGCCAATCCAGGTCTTTGAGCCTTCTCGGTGCCCCGTGTTCCGCGAGAGCTCCGAGATGGAGATCACAGGGTCCTTGAACGACATGTCTTTCGGCGTCATGAATATATCCAGCATGAATCTGCGCTCCGCAAACGCAGTGGCCAGAAGGTCGTCTGCGGATTTCGCGGTCACTGCGCGGTTGCTGTAGAGCGCTTTCCGGATGCCAGAGATGACGGTCTCGTAGACGGAAACGGACCCGCATATGTAGAGGTATCCGCCCAGCCCACCGAGCTTTGTCGACATTACAACGTCGCAGACAGTGTTGCCGTTCTCGACAATTGCTAGATCAAGATACCGAGGCTCCATGTCTTTGTCCACCAAGTCGCGGAGGTAGGGGTCATACACGAGGCCCTTGCGGTCCCGTGAAAACGCTGTGTGCAGCTCGAGGTTGTTGTACCGGACGTGGTCACGAAGCTCTTCCTCGTAAACCAACTTCTTCCGAGATTGGACTCCGAGGAATAGGATATTTCGTCCAACCGCCCCAGATAAGATACGTTTCGCCCAGAAGCTCCTGAAAGGCGCGATTCCGGATCCACCAGCGAACATGGCCACTGGGGCTGCGGGAGAAATGGGAAGCTGGAAGTTGAGCGGGCGAGAGACGCCGACGAGCACTGTATCTTCGAGATTTGCAAATCCGGGAATCTCGTTGATGATTCTCTCTTCCTCGGGGTGGGGATTTAGGAACCCGCTGCTTACGCCCCAGTAGGATCCATCTCTACCAGTACTAGAGGCAAGGGTGGGTGAGATATCATGCTCCACGCGTGATACTGTCAGATCCAACGAGGATGGGAGGAGCTCATTAGAGAAGCTGGAGATTGAATAGGTTCTGGGAACCTCGATGGGGATAAGTTTTACTAGCCATGATAGGTCTTCTGGGTTGAATGCTTTGTCCCACACTTCTTGGGTGACTTCGGAATATGCAGCAGATAAAAGGTCACCTAGTGACCCTCTGACTGGCCAGGTCTCGGATGCAAGCACTTTAAGGACAGTCGATGATGATGTTCGAAGAAGAACGTGAACCTGTTTAGATTTTACCATGAGTATGAAATGTCCTGGGAACTGAAGGATTATGAAAACCCACCTGCATGACCGTTTCCTTCGTAAGAGGGGAGAGATGGCCCTTTCTCAGAATATCCTTTATCCTCAATACCGCTGCAGATTTATCACGCGAAATCGCTGCCTCGTGGTGCGCATATCTCTTCCATTCGGAAGACCTCTCCAACGCAACGACCTCTTCCAACCTCTCTATCAAGCTCAACACATCCGCCAACTTCACAACCTCCTTCCACCCATTCAGCGGCATCACCGCGAGACGGTCCCCAGGGCCAAAGGTAATCCCAGACTGCATGAGATCGACTGTAACCTTGGCTGTACTTCTGTCAGGATCACTATCGATAAATGAGCGGCGCGCGATCTTGGCTTTGAAACGGCATTCCTCGAAACACCCGCGCATTTCGTGGGGCTTGCGCGATATGTTCTCCCGGAACGGCTGCAGACGCTCAATCATCGAGTCGGAAAGGGTCTTGTGGACTTCCTCCCAGGGACGGCCTTGGTTGTCTGCGGCGCCGGCTCCACCGTTGGTTTCGGTACGCCCGGTTTTTGCAACTACTTCCAGGAACCCGTATACCTTGTCTATTGCACGTTAGTATAAAAACGAATTGTGAACGTGATATAAAACTTACATCTATGTGTTCCCATAAAGCCTCGTTCTCCAGCATAAGACTCGACGATCCCCTCCATCACACCCATCAATCGTGAATCACCACTAGATTTAACATATTCAGGGACTGAATAATACTGTTCCACGGCTGTGATAAACGCCCGAATGTTCAACGGCAGCCAAGCCCTCAAATGCAATGCTTCCAGCCCAAGGAAAGAGTCATATTTTTTGCGGCCCAGGAAGGCATCCATGAGTTGGAAAAGTGGCAATGCTAGCCCTGATAAAGCTGGCACCCGTTTTGACAGTGGCGCTGAGAATTTGGCATATCTTTGGCCCCACTCGACCTAAGGACTCGTTAAAATGATATTTGCAGATATTTGAATCTTTGGGTCTTACTGGATTGGAAAAGTTCTCCCCGGAGCCGGGGTTTACGCTGATTTGATGGAAGACGTATCCTAGCTGATCGACCACTTCTTTCAAGGCTACAAGTTCCTTTAATAGCCCTTCGTTATCCCTAAACGACTCGAGTAATTAGTTGAAGCTTTTTTAATTAACGAAATTTCTAAAGGGTAATACCTATCCATTACCATCTCTTGACACCTCGCTATTAACTCCACTCCCGGAGTAAAGCATCCATGACTAGCAGCCATACAAATCAGGAATCCGCGCTCCGCTAAATCCTGAAATACCGGCCACCTCAAATCCATATTCTCAAATCGCTCCACATATGGATAGACGCTTGTCGGATCTCTAAGCTTGTAATTATATATCGATACATCGTACTGTGTTAGATGCGGCAGCGGCCTTCCCATTCTCGTACATACAGTTCGCAGTGGAATCGCTACATTCCGCGGTATTCCTTTCGTCTCTTCCTCCTCATCTTCTGCATCTCCTGTGGCATTTAGAAAGGCCGATGCATGTGCGCCAGCTACAATCCCCTCGTGTCCATCGTTCCTCTCTTCATAACGATAAACACTTGCCAATATCCCCAGACATACCGTGGCCGCCCACAGCGCCTGATCCGGGATAACCTCAGGCCCGCCACTTATAAGTGGAAGCTCAAGGATAGCTTCTCTAATTTTCCCACGGCCCACAAGCCCTGGCATCCGAGCGCACAAGTCGCTCCAGACACGCCCCGGACTGGAGGCCAATGCAATTGGAGAGGCCGAAGGGTCAGGAGGGCAGAATCCATGTGAGCTGGTCAAATACCCATCTCTCCAGCCTGTCCGAGGACCCATGGATTCCGCACGCTGTAGGACACGCCGTGCGGGTGCGCCGAGGGCAGCGGCGAGGACATCTTCGTTGGACGGGGTGAGGATGTCGGCGTTTTTTAGGCCGCGGGTTTGGTCTTTGGAGGGTGCGCTGGGGAGGAGAACGTCGACCATTGTGCGCCTTTCGTGCTCGTATATTATGGCTGATGCGTTTGGGCCTTGGGGGGCCTGTTAAGGCAGTGTTAGCAATTGGGTCTATCAATCATGGCTAATTGCTAATGGTTTTGGTAGTATAATACTTACACCATAGAGAACTTGTTGTGCATTTTGAGAGAAGCCTGAAAAGGCACAACCTCTAGGTCCCATCCTGGAGGAGCTTCTTGAGCCAGGACAGGAACCAGAGGCGTCGGAATTACCGCTAACGGGGCATCTTGAATCGTGGATTGCCATTGTTTATTTGGCTTTAAGTAGGAGTATCCGTAGGAGGAGGTAATATTAATTAAGGGTTCTCAAAATCCAGCTTTGGGAAGAATAAATAATAAAAGTTATGATGGAAACTAGAATTTTTAATATGAGTATCTTTAGGTTGTGAGTATCGTGAATATTGTGTTGAGGACCGGCCGAGCACTGGAATACCTAACTGCCTAGACCACCAGTACCAACAAAAGGCGGAGGCTCGTGATCCTTTATGTGTTGAATCGCAGCTGGGCTGCCGCCGCCAAGTTTGTCTCTCCTGTCTCATTGAGGCGGGCGAGATACCTGTGAAAAGGTGGTTATGGGCGTTACATTTTGATGTTCTGTGTTTCACTCGTCAGGCCTCAGAACCGCATCTGCATGCCCTTTGACTTTGCCACTGCGCAATGGACCCACCACCAACAGTATGTTAGGTCTTCACGGGTCCCACGCGACGGGTTTGACTCGTGGAACCGCCGTTCGAACCCGCGCGCGTTTCAATGTGGCACCTCTCCACCAACCAACTCCGTATGTAGCCAGGGTCGAGGTTCTAAGACATCTGTAGGTGCCTCTAGATTCCCCAGACTTTACATATACTCACTGGCCCATAGAATAATCAGTATTAAGCTTGATTTTCACAAGAATAGTGAAAAAAATGAAGTGCCACTAAACCAATAGAGATGTCTTGCGATTGCTACGCGCGACCTGTGTCTGAGATACGAGAGTAATATGATAGTAAGCTCTTAGACGGATGTCTTAGTTTTAAGCCTTTGTCGGTAAGGGGTTTCTCGTTTGCCAAGACTTCCACAATGCAACTGCAGCTCCTCATTACTCCTACCTAGCCGAATCAAACGATCCATTGGTTACCATTTGCTAATAACTGTTTTGCTTCGTCCTCATCACATTATCGACGATCTCAACTTCAAGCAGCGGCTAAAATGTTTTGTAATACGACAGTTATGGCTGCTGATTCGAGACAATACATAGGTTTTCATATGTTGAGAAAGCTCCTTTGCGACATGGATCTGGGCAGGTCTGAGAACTGTACCTTTCCCCACTTTCAAAACTTTATTCAGGAGTTTATCTCAATTGCAGCAGTATTACGATATATCTGAAACAACCTCAGTTATATACTACTAGCAGTGGTCACATATGGCTGTGGGGTTGTGCCCGGGCCAACTATTTTCCCAGACGCCAAGCAAGGCTTGAGGGCTGCCAAGGTGTTTGACATAAGATGGTCATCCCGGGACCGCGTCACCCCATCAAACATCGATGTGCTCAAGTCAAGGGATTTGAAAGACCGTGTATTAGACTCACCGCTGAATCTTGGTACCCTACTTTGGCGAACTTGAAGCTTAAGACAAACAGGGTTAACCCAAGTTTCGTGTAAATCAAGCAGCGTGTCTACCAACTACCAGGAATTGACAGTGGTTTAGGCTTCAGATGGTACATATTTGGTACAAAACTTCTTCCTCAAAGTTAATAAATCTAGGAAAGTAGTCTTGATGGCCATCATAGGGCCGGAATCCAGGAAGAATCCGCATTTACTGCATACGGTCCGACCTATGCACAGTATTGTCTGGTGTAGATATTTACACTCGATACAAAATCGGAGATTTCTCCGTGATCTTCGAATTCCAGCCTGAAGGGAAAATCTCTTTGTGGTCTCCCCTGATTCTTTCTCAAAATCAACGATTTTCACTGGTATATACAGACTTGAAACGGGATTATGCACTTTTTGGAGGCGAATATTCACCCAAATTTGGGATATGAATTTAACAATGATTATATCCGCCGTCTTAGACCAACCTACTGGCAAAGCAATTGGATTGGGGCTTCAAATTCACTCATTTAGTCGTTCATACAGCATGGATTTCCCTCTAAAAAGCTACCTACAATGTACGGTAATTACTGCTGCCGTTATGAGGATTCCTCCTCTCTCATGATCATATAACATGACTCTTATGAGAGGGGTATATGGATTTACAGGGCTATAACGGAACTTTCCGTGCCCTACGTCTTATGAGAGTTTCTGCCTTATTTATAAGGCTAGTAAAGTATCAAGTTTTGAGCCCGGTTATCAGATCAGATTCATGCTTGTGGTAGTTACATCTCAATTTGGAGACGAGGATGCCAAAACCCCTTGGCTCCACATGCACGCTTAATTGAGTACTTAAATACTCAATCACATGTACGATCAATCAACCGAATGTCTGGTATCAAGAACATTCTGTTGAGCCGTTGGAAGGAATTCTATTCTTCAATTGCGCCGTCTAGATTGCTTCACCATATTTAGCTCTATATTCTTTCAATCACGGGGGCATTCTTCCCCCTAAGTTGAGTACTTGCATACTGATCAAGACGGAGCGACAGTTAAGTATGTGAGATAAGACACATGAAGCTTTTTCATCTAGTATCATGTAGAAATGCGTTTTGTGATGTTGAAGCATTTCAAGAGGTCACTATTGATACAGACCGCCCCTTGAGGGAAGCTTTCGGCGTGTATCCGAATGATATTACACCAGTTCCAGGTGAATCTCTACAGCGCCTGATTTGAATAGAATATTCTAAAGTATCTACATCAGTTATAGTGCGGAGTCCATGGAGTTGGAGCTCGGTTTCTGCATTTCGGCGAGGTTCCGAAGGTTACATAGAGAGAACTATATAAACCCGTTCTTGGTGGCTTTTGCTTTATAATTATTAACGCTGTTATTACTTGGTGATTCTTGCTACATGCCTGAGTTATGTTCTGATTCGTCCACCTACATAGACATGGATAATTCGAAACCTCACTTGTTGTTGACGTCTGTTTCCTCGAGAAAACATTCCAAACTAAAGCATTTGCCAACTCTTAGCCTTGGATCGAGTGATATTCCGTGCTTGTTGGTTCTATGCAACAATGCTCTCTCAAAAGTTGAAATTGAAGGAATGCCCTTAAAATTTCTCTTGACAGTTCTTTGGCAAATATTGGAAGCTTTGAGCTCCTTGGCGCCAGGATTTACGAAATAGGTTCGGGCCGATATCTACGCTAGTGGACTGTCTTCTGTGCTGAGTTCGTCGCCCCACTCCTACTTTACATCGCCCATGATTAATTACATGACATTGTATCCACAATAAAAGTGGCATCAACCCGTGCTATCCCTTATGGACAGCTTGCTGTTTGATCATTGTATGCTAGATGCTGGGATTGAGCATGATTACAAGTCAATACCTTGAGGTGAGTACCCCCCCTCGAGCTCGGAATTATCATCGAAACCTCAACATCTTCAAATGTTTAAGGCCTTAATTCGCTCTTAACAAATCAACGGAACGCATTGCATTGACGCAATTAACCGAGTGTAGATTCATTAGACAACTAACTATGTAGATATAACTCCAATTGTACAAGGATGCAAAAGAAGGAAAAACCCAGCATGAAAAGGGATCTCAAGCCCGTCATTAAACAGAAGCGAATTTAGTTCGTAGAGGCATCACAACACCATAAAGCAAAGGGATAAAGAAAGAAAAAGAGAAAATAGGGAGGAAGCAGGCAATTAAACCACATCATCTCCTCTCCTCCTCCCGCTCATCCTGGCGCCCCTCCCAGATCCTCCAACAAGATCTCCCATATCCACAGCCGCCGACGTTGCATCAAATGGAGCACCCGTCAAACCACCACCTAATGTTCCCCATCCTGCTTTCCTAGTCGCAATCGCATCATGGAAACTCCTCATCTCATCCGAATCGGTGTATGAGAATCCCATTGTTCCACTGCCACGAGGCAGCGGGATGTGGTTGAATCTGAAGTCCCATACTGACGCGTATACCATCCTAAAGGATGAGAATGCGAACATGGTACCAATAATTGCACCCGCAATAACATCATAGTAGTGGTGATACTCATCGATCGTCAACGATCCTGCAATAAGCACCGCACCAAGAACAGGCGCGTACAGCAGTGTCTGCTTCCACATGGCGCCATGGTAGTTGGAGAAGACCTTCAGCTTCGCGTTGAAGTACAAATACAGGAAGATAAACCCAGCGAATGCGGCGGTGCTGTGCCCCGATGGGAACGACTCTAGCGAGTCGTTGATTTCTTTCTCGTCACCGGTACAAATGCTGCGGTCGTACATGATCTGGCGAAGACCATTGCCGGTATTCATCCCGACGTCTGGGAGGTTTGGTTTACAAACCGCGAGGAAGTGTGGGCGAAGACCGCCAATGAGCCATTTGAGAAAGACCTGGAAGACGGCGGCGTTGATGAGGGAATAGAGGAGTCCAACGACTGCGGCGTTGAAGTCCCAGAAGCTGCGAACGCGGATCTGGAATAGGGCGAAGAATACCAAAGGTATAAAGAAGGCGAGGAACGCAGCGAGCCAGATGGGGATAATGTTTTTGCGAAGGGGGTACGCAAACTGAGGATATACGATTTCACCATCCTGGAAATAGACGGGAAAGGATCGTGAGGGCGCTGGAGGCGCCATGTAAACACCGAGACCGACGGCTCCCAAGCACGCCATGGTTAAAATGTCGAGCCAGATAGTGCGGAGCCATTCGCCAAATGTGGGCCGCTCGTTCATGTGTCTCCCGAAAACCCGTCTGTGCTTCTCGGGGTGGCCATTGGAGGCGCTGGAGCGGCGGTGATGATGATGCCTGCTGGAGGTACCATCTCCAGCAGGTGCGGCGGCCTCAGTGTTGCGTGAGAATAGCCCCATTGTGAGGGAATAGAGAGCTCGAGGTTATTGTGGAGATGTAGAATTGCTTGCTGATGATCTAGGAAAAATACATCGTGGTGGCTTGAACGTATTTATATTCATCTAAATTGATGTTCACGTCACAGCTAAGGGTTTCATTCCTTGGTTCAAATTCTTGTTTGGGTGGCATGACGAAATGGCATGTACGAAGGGTTGATCGTCCTGTCTTGTCTTGTCTCTGGGAAGTTGGAACGCGAGGAAACAAGCTTTGTCCAAGCCTTGGGGGCCGCATGTGGCAGAAAGCTTGGAATGACGGAAGAACGCGTGGCGCACATAGCGCTAAGCGTTCCGGGTTACCTAGCGGTATGAATTCTACCCCTGCAACTTGCAGGAGGTGTAAATGTGGTACCAATAGAATGGGTGCCGTATACCCGCCAAAGTCGAAACTGGCTTATGCTGAGTTGATATCAGTAGGTAAATATTTGTGGGTACCATGACCACACGCCAGATCCAAAGACATAGAAGCTTTCAATAATAATGTCGAACCAAGGCAGCGTATTAAGCAGGTATTCGTTGTTTTCCGACAATTGCCAAGGCAAGTCGAACTCGGCTAAACCCGAGCCCTAAATCGAGCGGTGGAGGATGACGGGTCCAAAATCAAGACCGCCAGAATAGATATCCTGAACCACAAAGATTCCTTCTTATTTGAGAAACTCTCCAATTAAAGTACAGTACAGCCGTCCGTACCTTTGAGGAAGGTCCCGGGGAATTAATTTGAGTGAGTGAGGGTTTGCATGCACGTTAAATCTTGGTCCAGTAATATAGCCAGGAACAGATTTCGTCATTGGCACCTCGACAAAAACCTTTTCTCTGAGCACAGGGGTACCCCCAAAGGTGCATCATTGTAACGTGGCTCAATTGTCCTAAAGGTTTCCACCACCGAGCTTAGTTCCTGATCGGGTCATTAAAAAACTAGAATCAATTAACAGCAGTACTACACTTCTCCTGATTCCATATACACAACCCAGTACAGCACAACTCAGCAGAGTTGCGTTGTCTTAGGCACCTTCTATAAAGAGGCCTACATATGCCAATTCTCCCGGGTTTAAAAAAAAATTAAATTGTAGCTATGTATTGGGATTCCTAGGAGGGTAGGTGGTTTTGTTATTTGCCGGTGTGACAATGACGTCCTTGGATATAACTACCGGTCGAATTAAGCTCTAGAGGCTCTTAGATCCGGGGAAAGGGGTAATAATCCTGTATGACCCAGGTCCAACATAAATAACAAGCTATGGTGGAAGGTTAAAAGTAGTCGACGGGGTAACGTTGTAAGCATTGAAACTTTTTTTGACTTGTGTAATAAGGTTCGATGGAAAGCTGGCTAGAACTAGAGAAGGGATTTTTTATTACTAGACCTGCTGGCAAAGGGGGAATATTGGTGGAACGCATGAAAGAACTGTGAGTTTCTGATGGGAGGGTAGATGCAGATACAAGTTTGGGGATATATAGTGGATGATTTATGTAGACATGCGCCAACCGACCAAAAAGAGCCGATAAATACGTGCGCATATAACAAGAGTCACGACACCTAACTCTACAAGCGGATGCTGAGGAGTTAATAAGCTACACAAATTAGGGAAACTCAATACTTTGGATTTCGGTTCTCTTTATGTGTCTTTCAAGTTGCACACGAAATAATATTTTACGAAGTCAATGATTCCTAAAACTACAATTTACAACGAGTTGCGGCCACAACTCCCTTCCCAGCCTATAAATCACTGTCCAATTACTTTTCGTCCTTCTCAGGTTTGCGTCCATAAACGACATGGCTAGAAGTGTAGGTGTAAATGTTTAGTTTCTGTAACCAATGTGGGTTCAATGATTGGAAGTTGACTTACTAGTTTTGATACACGTGCGTCTTTCTATCTATGAGTTGCTCTCTGCACTTTACGCAGAAGGCCAGCACCTCTTCACTTGACCATCTAGAATTTAAAGAAGCAATGTTAGCGTATATCCTCAGTATAAGTTGCTGATTGGTAGCTATGGGTTGGAAGCTAGCCAGCCTAACGCCAAGAATTACTTGTAAGAAGCAAGCAAGCAGCCTACTACCGAAAGTATAAAGTCTGTCCGCTTTGGTACGTAGATAGGACACCAAACTTTCTTGTCCACACATGTACCAAAGCGGACAGACTTTATATTCTCGCTAGTACTAGGTACTGTAGCTAGCCAAACCAACCAACCAACCAACCACCAACCACCCACCACCACCACTAATCCAGGAACCAGGACATACCCCAAAACCCGCGTAAACAGCGCCATCGTGAATCCCTCAAACCCCGTCAACGCGCTCAGCAGCGCATACTTCCCAATCTCCTTTATATTCGGATCCTTCGCCCACGGGCCCAGCGGGGTCTTAATAACCTTCTCATGAACGTCCTCGAAGCCTGCCTCGACCATCCAGGCCTTTGTGCGGTGCGCGATATGAGCCGGCTTCCCAAACTTATCTGCCGCTTCCGCCATCTTGTCGACCCAGATATCAATTGGTGAGCCGCGCGGGAGCGTGCCGTCGTCGGAGAAGATCTGGAGCGTGGGTTCTTGCGATTCAAAGTATCCGCCGGGCTTGGTTGCGCTGTTTTCGTGGTTATGTTAGGACGGGCCGCCCCAGCGGGGGATGAGAAAGGAAGGGGAGGACTTACGTGTATGCTTTTCGGAAGAGCGTGGGCCAGTCGCTGACACAGGCGACCATGTAGCGCATGTGGATGAAGTCGAACACGTCCGGAGGAACCGCCCATTCGCTCTCTAGGTCGTCGACTTCGAACTGTAGGTTCGGAGGTACCCATGACGGCTGGATTGGTGAGAGGTCGTTACCGATGACCTGTGAAGAGAGTTAATATTATTGGCCTTTTTCTTTCTTCTTTTTTTCTTTTCATGGCATGATTGTTTACTAACCTGGGCGGAAGGATATATATCCGCGCAATCAATGGCCCAGATTCCCGTTCCCGTGCCGATGTCCAGGATCTTCTGCGGGTTGTCACCAATGGGCGCGAGATGGAGCTTCCCACCCATGGCGAGGGTGCAGTAGTGGTGGAAGATGTCTAATTGCTCGTTCTGGGCCTCGTCGTTGGGACCATAGTAGGAACCTTCTTTGTATGCGTGGTATCTTCTTCCATGTTCATATCTGGAGGCAAAGTATCAGTAGGTGGCTTGGTTGGCCATGGATATATATTCCCAGAGGCTGACAGTCAGGCGACACTTACTTGTATTTTAGGACACTCGATTTTAGGGATGTTGTGGCGCTCTCTCTGGAAAATTGTTTGCGTCAATAATGATCGTATAGCTACTATCAATGATTTGAACTTACAGTCCGCTGGAGTAGACGGAATAGTCGTCAGTTGTGTTCCCGGAATCCACATCAAGATCAGGCAGCGCGGCGCTCGCAGCATTAGCATTAGCTGATTCGGCCATCTCGTATATATATCTTGAGTCGTTTATATATCTCAACGAAAATAAGTGCGTAGGATCAGGGATTCTTCTTTTTTGAGAGATTTGGGAGACAAGAAGAATCAAAAATTGAACGACCGGCCTCGCACACTTAAGTAAATTGACTCTCTCCTACCGTTACATTCCGAAGAGGAAGGAAGCGGGGTATAATTCCCCTAAAAAAAAGTCACAGTAAGTATGTCTACCGTGACGGTGTGAACATGGGGTGTAGAAAGGTACTACCGTTCCACATATCCGGTACAAAAGGAGCAGGCAATATGGCGAATCGGAATGTCGAAAAACATATGACCCGACCATGTAGGTCAATATTATATTATACGAGCACTAACATCTTAGCCGACGTCCATTATGGAAACCGTTTTCTCTTCTCCACGTGTGCAGGAAGGAGCTGTGCCCTTCTAGAGCACCTAACTCTGTCTAGAGTAGACTAGCATAGAGCATCTTTTTTGGGATACATGCAGTTCCTTACAACGCTTCGTCAACTGGAGTCCGCGTGGGCCGTCCGGCCGGCCACAACACATCAAAACATATGTTCTCCTTTAACTCACTGCGCAATCTCATGTCATATGGAGAGCCTAAAAATATAGATATACCGCCTCCAGGTAAACATCGCTTAGGTCTGCTTTTTGTTCCAGTAATTATCTCCGGTTACTGCGGTTCTGCTGGTACTAGTAGGAGAAGTCCTGCTATGGCCGTAGGGCATATATCGTACGAGAATCGACATGAGACTTGAAACCAACTCTGCGCTGAGATGCAAGCAGAGTGCTTTACATGGTGCACTCTACATGTATGGAGGCACATCGCTCTATGGCACACAAATGTCTTGTGCGGATTTTTCTGTGGAAAGCCAGGCTACATATATTAGCCAACCGTCATTTGGATGTTGGTAATAATGCAGGAAAATTAAGCCGAAAGCTACACATAAAAGAAGCAAAGGAAATGAATGTTAGTTCCCGTTCCCGTTCCCGAGATCTCCGAGAGCTCTTCTCCACACAAGAGGCGCACTTACTTTACGTGTGTTCGGACTTTGAACAATGCTCAGGGTACATTAGTTCATGCCAGACATCGGAACAAGGGTCAAATGGATCATCGATGTATTGGGTAAAGTCCACATAAAGTGCCACGCAAATTATGCGTATGCGTGTGTAGAAGCTCAAAATCTCACCCGAAGTATTTCTACTAATTGGCTGCGCGGCTAATCGAGACGTCTACCAGATTTTAAATCTCGCTATTTGGCGTCAAAACTTCAGGGATTGAGCCGTTTATTTGCAGGCTCTCGCGGATGTTTCGATACAATCACGAGCGTGTAATCATTGAATGTCTGTGATACCTACCTCAAGTAGGTATCAATTCTGCAGATTATTAATCCCCTTGTATGTATGTATCAAAAAAAAGCGTGAAAAGTGTGGGGGCAATCATAGACACCCTCTAGGATGGTGTGAGAAGTTACACGCTGAATGCATGAGCTTTTTACCGCTCGTTAAAACTCCGAATATCCCAGACAGGAAAGAGCCGCGTTAAAGGAATTGTTTGTCATTCTTAGGCCCAGACCCCTATCTCTTCACTGTGGTGGAGATATAATTATTTATCTCGTAGCATTTATGGATAATTGCAGAGATTTGCATAAGTTTAAGCGCAGCATAAACTTGGGTAGTATCACCTCACTCAAGCACTCGACTATCAAGTCCTTTCTATTCCTACAGGAAGAGAACAACCATCAGCTAATGATCTGTCGACTTGCTTTATGAATTTTGATAGGTTTAGGTGTGAGAGAAACAGGCGAAGGAGGGAGGTACTACACATGCGGATGATCAAAGACTCAGGCAGAAACTCCGCCATACACGGCAAACAGGATCGAAAGCGCTAGATACAGTCTATGGGTGTGTAAATTGTCTCGTCGAATCATTCAAATTCATGTCCAAATTGTAGACCAGCAGTTGACACTACTTGCTGTTGATATCGATATTAGGCGAGGTACCTAGTACCTATGCTCACCCTCCTCTGCTACGCTTATCACTACCGCATAGACTCGACTGGCTATAACGAAAGTTAGAAATACGTGCCTAAGGGGGGGCGGTCAGCTTAAAGGCCGCCATAATTCTACTCGACCAAGAGGGGAGAAACTACTCTCATACGTCCCGGAGGATTTCCTAGACAAGCAGGAAGCTATATGTATCAGCACCCTAATTACTGCAGATGCAGGAATCATGTTGTATTCGGAGTAGAACCGAATGCTCGAGGATAACTCATGGAATAGGTATCCTTACCCTGCATGACTTCTGAGAACCCTGGTTCGGCAGTGTACCGAACTACTAGCTCTGAATGTAATGCAACTGTCCCTATGCAGAGTCCTCTACAGTGAGAGGTAGAATTATTGTAGAAACAGGGGTCTAAAAACAGGGTTTAGGTGGCTGACTCGGCCAATAGAACTCTTCCCATGCTTCTACAATAATTTTACCTCACGCTGTAGAGTAGCTAGAGTAAAGTACACACATGTATTTACCCATCTCAGCTCCCGAATACATGTACCTATGCATAGAAGGCACGGTTTCTTTCGTTGGTGGGTCTCTTGTGGATTCCTCTGAAGCCATCTGATGGTCACCATTCAGGAACCGAGATCCTCGGTCTCTCAGGGTTGCTCCAGACTTGGCTGAGACAATCAAAGTGATGGATGAACTTATAAGCTACAGCTGTTATTCTTTGATTACTTGTGCCAGTGCAACGAGAAAACTCAATAGCAAACTGAGGAGAACACGTTGCGGAACAGAACTATATGAGACAATCAGGAGAGTTGTCCAAAGTGAATCATTCTATACCTTTCTCCAGAGCGCGAGATGAAGTAAAACTATGACTTCCCGTTTAGCTGGAATCAGTGCAGACGCAGCCATTACTGATACATACATGGGCAAACCCTAAGATCTTACATACGGATGTTGAGATCCGAAGGCGAGACATTCTGCATGAATGATAGTGATGTGGTGCCCCAATGCCTCCAACATACAAGAAGGAAGACGGGGTGCTCCCTGCTTTGCGGGAAGGGGCCAAAGATTTCCACACATTACATGTATATACATGTACCTTTGGAAGCAGGATGGTGTAAGACCGGCGGTCCAGCCCAGCATTTGAGAGACATCTGCAGCTAGACAACCTTACCAACAACTGCAACAACCATGAATGAAGGTTCGCTAATAGAGGCTATTATTGCCCCAGCTTTCTTCTTCTCGGACTATCTGTGGCAAGGGTAATTGTGTTCTTGCCTTCTACCAAAATACGACGCGCTTCGCAAATTCATTAGACAGTGAGTACTCTTCTCCATCGTATGGACTTATACCGCCTACCTACTTTTGTTTCCTGAGTGACCTTTTTATTTACGCCGTGCCTAGACTACCTTCTAAAGTTTCTCTTAATGTTAAGGACTCACTCCAAAGTACTAGGACTTGCATCTGGAAATACATCGGAAAAGCATTTTGCCTATGACTGGGAAGACAAGCCTGGGAAGATCTTCATAAGACAAAGTGGGTACATATCTTGACCTCAAGTAATCTTTATTTTAGGTACAACCCCCATCCTCTACCCTTCCACCCTGCTCTATCTCACCAGATATATTAAATATCACAGCATTTTCTTGGTGCGGATGATGTGGGGTAGAGAGGAAATCACATATGTGAGACCTAGGCCTGGTGACTGAGAACCACTGCGCCTCTCCGCTCCCGCTCCGCTAGCTCCTCCTAAGCCACAGGTCCACTCCAACCGCGAGCACCAAGGAAATCCTCGTCTACCCAGATCTATCCAAGCCGGGCCATGGGTAGGCTTCCTGAAACATAAGCCCCCATCATGAATTCGAAGGGTACGCTACTACTAGTGTTCCTACGCGATCTTTGATATTTCATTCAGTCGGCGTCGCTAGTAAACTCAAAATATCTCGATTCTTATCATTTTTACGTTCTTTGAGCGCGAGTTGGGGCGATAAATATGGGTGGTTCAGTCCCCACAGAGCCGCTCTGTGTCCGAGTGACTATTCATGACCGTCTACGTCATACAGAATCACTCGATACAAACACCACCACGCCAATATTACACGTTATAAGTGGTACAAAAGGCTAGGTATGTTAGCTACATGTATGCATCACATGATAGATTTAGATGCGATGTGGATCATCACTGAAATCCAACTACATGGTATGAACACCCCCCATGGACCTGATATCATATCTCCATTCATCCCCAAGTGCCCACACAACTTGGCCGCACCTCAAAGTCCATCAAATCCCTTCCCTAAAGGATCTGTTATAAACCCCCTTACCCCCACACATAGTCCAAAATAACTACAAACATAAAAATAGAAAAACTTTTCCACATCACATCATCAGAAATCACAATTACAGCCCACACGCATCCCAATCTACCCACCGATCCAATCCAATCCAATTGTAAGGTTCATCATTAAATACCCGCCCCGCCCCGCCCCGCCCCTCCCTTCTCCCAAGTCTAGTTGTCACAACCGCTTACAAAAAAAATAAATAAAAAGGTACAATAAAGACAAAAAAAGTCCCAACATCACTTTCCCTCCACCAGCCTGCCCCACAGCTCCCACGGCCCTGCCCGCTTCGTCGGCAACATGCTGTATTGCATGCTATACAGGTTTCGGCGGTGGATTGGGGGCACGGACTGGCCGGTCATGAGGCAGAGTATGACGTGCGGGGAGACGTAGTGACCCCGTATTCGCTGGCCGAGCTGGAAGTATTGGTGGAACATTGCGCGGAAGGGGAGAGGGGTGGACTATTTTTTATTTTGGTTAGTGGAAGAAGGGATATATGGAGGGGGAGGGGGGGGCGTACTTTGAGGTGGATATAGGATATAGACGGGGTGGTGTCGGTATTATCGAATGCGGCGACGATGGCGCGCGTGTTCTTGAGCTCAAAGCGGATGCCGCCGGGGAGGCGCTTGGAGTCTTTGACGCGTAACATGAGTGCGAAGAGCGGGAAGTGGTTTAGGCATGCCAGGAGTGTCTCTAGCGTTGCTTTGAGCATGATGATGGCCATTCGCGCACTTGCAAACGTGAGATAGAAGACTAGCACCGTTGGCAACAGGAATATCAGCAGTGTGAAGAGTATCGTCCCGATCAGCAGCTGGTCGAGGTCGTAGTCACAGCTATCAATTCGGTTCCGCAGCACGTTCCTTTTTTTGCCCCGGAAGAGGTGGAATAGTGATATGATGATGGACAGCTGCCAGTTGTAGATACGCGCTGATGCGATGTAGAAGGAGTATATATGCAGTGTTAATATAGAGAGTAGATCTGAGAATAGGGCTATGGGCATAGAAGCACCGGCAAATGATGAGAAGCCGATGGCGTATATGACGCGCGGGAGGTGCGGGCGGATACTGGTCATGGTATCGGCCCAGTAGTCGATTACCCAGAGGAACAGATCGCCAAGGAAGGAGCCGAGCTCTTGATTGAGTTTGAGACCGCCGGGGAGGTTCATGAGCCAGGAGATCATGCCCTTCATGCCTTCAACGGTGTAAGCCTGTACATAAAGTGTTAACAGGGGGCGAGTGATGGGTGATGATTGAGGTCACGTACATGAAGATAGGAATCAATCTGGTGGGCTACAATGTGGGCGTTCTCTATAATGTAGGACCCTAAAGCAATCCCGATGATTACATCATTGGCGACTAGCCAAAGACTATTATAAAACCGGATATAATCCGGGTGCGAACTGGTGACGCTCTCCCAGTCTTTTTTTCGCCGTCGGAGCGTCACGTACTGTATGGGCCAATAGCAGAACTGCTGCAAACGTATATCAAATTGCTGCGCTATAGCACTCCCATCATCACCGCTTAGCAGCTATCCCCTCAACCAAAAACGAAGAGGCAAGAAAAAAACTCACCAGTCGCCGAGATATCCTTGAGCGCCGCCAGCTCCGGCCTCAGTCTCCACTCTAACACCTTCAATATGGTCTCTGCGACCAACCTCCATACCACAATCAACACAACGAAACAATTCGTCACCAGCGGCCACATGACCCAGACCGCCCTCATCAGCGCATCCAAAAAGCCCTTCCACAGGCCTGTCGCCCCCTCCACCACCCTCTCGCTCACGCTCAGCGCCCTCCTATTCCTTCTACCAACCAAGAGACTTATATTCTCCTTCAACAGTACCCGCATCTCATGCGAGCAATTGACCTGGTCCACAATCATCTCCAAACTCCGCTCCTTTTCTGTCGGTTGCGGTCTTTTCACTGAGTGCAGGCGCAATTTCTGCACCAGTTCCTCGCGGCGCAGCCGCTCTCCCGTTTCGTCGGCCTCTCCCTCCATGTCCTCGGCGCGGTCTTCGAGCGCCAGTGATATAGGCCGTAGAGAGAGGTACTGCATACGGTGCGGGTGAGGGCGCTCGAACAAGATCACTTGAATTGCGATACCGCTGGACGGCGGGCAGTGAATGCGCGGGTAGCGGCTAGACTTTTGCGTGTAGGCGTAAATATGCGATGGGTCGAATGTCTGCGCTGATGCTGCAGGCTCGTTGACATTTCCGAGGACATGAAGGGCGCTCTGACCGCAGAGCTCAAAGAGGCGGGTGGCGGAGTGAGGGGACTTGCGGTAGAGATTCGTTGAGGCGAGGTCGCGGCCGATTCGTCTGCTCTGTTTCCTCAATTCTATCAGCACCCACAGCCACCACTCCTACTACTGCGCCGGCGGCTAGAAACACAGGAAGACCCACATCGACGCCATTCAGCACGTCCACGACAAACACATCATGTTCCGAGTTGCGCCATCCCACCAGCACCCCCGGCTCGCTGCTGCGCGGGAAGTCGAGCGGCCAGAATATCCGCATCAGCCCGTTCTCATTGCCGCTGGCCATAGTAACCGCGCAGTAGTTAGTAGAAGCTCCCGCGCCGACGGAGCTGCTCGCGCGCCGAGATTGCGCTGCCGCTGCGTGTTTGCTGTGTGCATTTTGGTTAGCAGCAACCAAACCGGGGGAGAGAAGACGGTGCAGAATCGACTACTAACTAGGCTTGTTTCCCGCGATGCGATGCGCTCGATGGGGATGAAGAAGAGAAAGAAGAAGAGCGATAGTATGAGGAATCCTTTTGTTGCTCGTCCCTGTACCGCACACACACAGACACCCCAGTTAGCCAAGTGGGTAGAGGTGAGGATAAGCTTCCAGCCAAGCCACGGGGGTTGGGAGTTGTCTCGATGAGAACGGGGGAGAAGGAGAAGGGAGTATTTACGACAACACCGTTGTCCCAAGCAAAGTATGCCAATTCAATCGCCTGGGTGATTAGAGAGAAGCGCGCAGTAATGTATCCGGCAATGAAAACCAAGATCGCCAATAGCCTTTTTGGTTGTTAGTTTCAATCTGGGTTGTGTGTTGGGCGCGAGCAAGTGGAATAGGAGGTAGGAATAGATAGGTACTACTGACAGAGGCCGCATGAACAGCAGCTATTCATGGAACTGTGACCGAGTCGGGGGTGTAGAGAGCGCTCGCTGCTGCTGTCGTTTTTCTTGGGAGAAAAAAAAAAGTAATTGTGCTGCTAGAGCTCTTGTGGAAACATCTATATCGTGGAGTGCAGATGGGGGAAAAGCTGTTGGCGTGGATGGGTTGGCTGGCTGGCAGACAGATTCGATATGTATTGTGAGTATGATGTATGGCAGGTAGATGACGCGCTGTGGGGGTTGCGAGGCGTTGAGGCTCTTAGGGGGGGTGGGACAAGTTTTCTGTTGGTGGGAGAGTCTGGCGGGCTGGCTGGTCGAGGTGCGTGGTTGGGAGTATCCGTCGTAAGTGCAATAGATACTTCTTGGATATGTGAATTGGGTACCTACACTCTATCTGAAGACTTGTGATAACAAGGAGGAGATGTCGAATCCAAGATCAAGGAGGGGGGGTAGGATGTAGGTAGGTAGAGAAGATAGATCTAGAGACGACGTAGGTAGAGCAGAGCACACAGGCACATGTAGGTAAATAAAGTAGATACGTATGTAGGCATGCGTGTAGGGAAAGATTTAATTTCGCGTCAGCATCCAATCCAGCCCTATGGATCCTAGCACATTCTGAATATTATCTCCCATACCCTTCTCAGTTCTGCTTACCAGGGCTTACTCTGCAATTACTACAACCTATGTTCAATACCACCCAACAACTACTACTACTGCTGCTGCTTCTGCCCATATACCAAAACAATAATATATCCTAATCCATCGTCTGCTACCTCTCTCTCCCCTTTCTCACATGAGAGAATTCTTCCAAGGACACGTTGCAATGCCCGTTCCCCGTCCATCCATGGAGTTTCCTTCAAGCTCGGGCACCTGTGGCTGATGCTGTGGAGACCTCTATGTGGCAGTACGCGGGAAGTCCCGCTGTAGTAAAAGTTCGGATGGAAACAAAAAAAAAAAAAAAAACTCTCCAAACAGTCATTTCTCGTATCTACCTTGACCCACAGTCAAAGAAAAATATTGTCTCATCCACCACTACATAACAACAATACCAAAAAACTTCAGTAGGTTCGGGTGCTTCGTGTGTCAATTCTCCAGTCAAATCCGCAATAGGAAATACATCTGAAAGCAGGTCGTTATATACCTACCCAGGTACTGGAGGGGTAATGACAACTCTGCGGCTCAACAGCTCACAAACTGTCTTGCGACTCATCCGTCTTCAGCGCACCACTCGCACCACCCTCATACTCCCCCACATACACTGCCGCAACTTCAACGTCACTGCGCTCGAAGCTAAACGTCTAGCCATGGAGAAGCAGCGGGAACAGCTCTACTCAAAGTGGTCGCACTCTGAACTCATCACTCGCATCCTCGAACTGGAAAAGTCACAGGAAACGTAAGTAAGTCCCTCCCTCATCAGACCTTGCTGGCATCGAGAACCCTCTGGTGCTCTTGGAATTAACCCATCCCTCAGAGTAAAGCAGGTCCAGCCTCGAAAAGCCAAAAAGACGTTCGACTCTTCGGCCTATTCAACACGTCACATCGCACTCAAGATCGCCTATCTTGGTGCAAACTACGGAGGTTTCGAGTACCATGCTAACAACCCGTTCAGCACTCCTACGGTTGAAGAGCAGATCTTTAAGGCGCTGCTCAAAGGACGATTAGTCCCACACAACGGGCTCCCTGGAGAGGAGGAAACAGTACTAGGCTGGCCTGGAGATGAGGCGGTGGAGTACTCTAAATGCGGGCGCACTGACAAGGGAGTTTCAGCATTTGGCCAGGTGATTGGTGTGCGTGTGCGCAGTAACAGACCACTCCCCGCAGCTCCCCGCTCTCCGCCCGCTGAAACCACCGAGGACCCCGCCGCAGTCACCCTAGACGATAGTTTCGGTGCCGACCTAACCGCCGAGGCTGACGAGCCCAGCACCCCTGAATTTTCTGATGCCGACGAGCTCCTCTACCCACAAATTCTCAACCGGCTTCTTCCGCCCGATATCCGGGTCCTTGCTTGGTGCCCCAATCCCCCGGAAGGCTTCAGCGCCCGCTTCAATTGTGAGGAGCGCCGCTACCGCTACTTCTTCACCAACCCCCCAATCCCTCCAGGGACTGCTGGAACAACCCAAGAAAGCATCCACCTCGATATTGACAAGATGCGAGAGGCCGCGGCACTGTATGTTGGTGATCACGACTTTAGAAATTTCTGTAAGATCGACGCTAGCAAGCAGATTAGCCGGTTTGATCGCATTATCCGTCACGCTTCCATAAATGAGGTCGTCCCGCAAGCGCCAACGTTTGGCGCTGCTTCCGGCTCTGCTACTGAGGTGGCGGAAACAGGGCGCCCAAAAACCTTCTACTTCGAGCTGCATGGGTCCGCGTTCTTATGGCATCAGGTTCGCCACATGGTAGCAATGCTATTTCTTGTGGGGCAGGGACTGGAGGAGCCATCAATTATCACCGAACTTCTAGATACAAAAACTAACCCTTGCAAGCCCCACTATGAGATGGCAAACGATCGCTGCCTTGTGTTATGGGATTGTATGTTTCCTGAGGGAATGTTAAGGTGGGAATACGAGAGCAAAGCGGAGCTCACCGGAGATGTGTGGAAAATCTGGCACAAGGCTGCTGTGGACGAAGTGTTGGCAGGAGGTCTGCTGGACGTTATCGCTGCTGGTGGCGGGGTCGGGGTTACTAGTAGGGAGCTGAAGGGCTCGAAAAAGAGCCAAGTGATTGTGGATGGTGGGCATGCTGCCCTGCTGAGGGGCAAGTATATGCCTGTGATGAAGAGAAAAAGAATGGAAGAGGTGGAAGTGATTAATAAAAGATACGTGGATAAGAAAGGGGATTGGATGGAAAACAGAAATAGGAGGGTTGAGGCGAGAAGCTTGAGGGCGAAAACAAAAGAAAGAGAGGAGGAAAACGAGCTCGTGGAAGAGGTGGTCAAAGAGTAGGTGTCGGTGCAGCTGAGCACCGGCTAGATTAGAGGCCAGTTAATACCAACGTTCAGCGCGCCGCGATGATCTATGCAAGTGCGTCACGAGTGATTGTGCGATAATGAAATCACCGAATATCACTCGCATTTTAGCCTTGTCCGCCCCCACTACAGCGTACCCCTCATACCAGAACCCGCACCAATAACTTTTTTGCGCATATCTATCTCGTATCGGAAACACACGTTCTATCATCCCATCACGCCATCAACCCCTCTCTGCGCACGCTACTGGTGTTTCTTTGTATCTGAGACAATCTCATCTTCTAGAGCACTATCTCAGTATTCTCCGGCGTCCACCAATAGATACAACTTTATGATGATCATCGAGACCTCGGAGCGTTTGGTTGGGCTTACACCAAGGCATTCAGGTAGTCTATCTCCGAAGGAGATTTCCAAGGAAATATTGATTTATCGATACATGATTCGCTGTTTTCTGTAGTCGCCAGCATCCGAGAAAGATTTTTTCTTTTCAAAACTCGTGTCCGCCTTGTGCAGCCTTGGCCAATTCGTTCGAATACAACAGCACATCATATGTATATACATACCAAGCCGGAGTGCCCAGCCTCTCCACGAAGTAGATATGATAGTGCATTATTTGTTGCTAAGTAATTAAGTGATCGATGTTTTTAACTTGTCCGTTAGTTATATGCATGTGGTAGGTGAGCCATGGCGTGCGACTGCGGCCGTCCCTATGACTGGATCGTAAGGACCAATCGAGAGCCACCGAGATGTACTGATGGGGAGAATTATATACTTCAGGGGCTTCGAACAAGACATATTGGCGTCCTAGTAGTTTGATCATACTAAGTGCAGATCTGCACCACGACTGCCCTGTATTCATACTGCATACAAAACATAATGGGAGGGAGGGGGTGGAGGGACTTGTCTTCAGGCTTGAAAAAAACTTTAAATCCACTCCGCTACGGAGACGACTGCGCCCATCTACGTTGGCGACATCTAGGGGTTAAGAGTATCAACTGCGATGACCTATGGCAACTTTCAAATATTACTAGCACAGCCGATAACTGTGTGAATGTCAATCCGGCCAGCGGATAGCATAGAGATGAGCTGGGCTACCAAAGATAGTTAACTACTCAAAAGAGCATAATTTCAATCCAGACTTTTTTTTGCCCTTTTACTCACTTTTGGAAGGCTGGGATTTCTGACACAGATCACCCTACATGCAGATTCAGTGCATCATGAAAATATCGCCGTTTCATGAGTACCTACATTTCATACACTCACTCATGTATGTAGGTAGAGTTCTGCAAGGAGTCCTACATGTAGCTAGAGCACGTGGCGATGATTAATATTGGTTTTAAGCTTTAGCTCCCCATACCTAAGAGTACATGTATGGGTGAGTGTTTTAGCCTTTAAACCTGCATTATGTAGTTTATGCCATGCGCCAGCCCATGCCATGGGATTGGAATCGAGGAATTGTTCTAAGACGACGTACGATTAATTGAGTACGATCCTGCGCATAGGAAGATTGAACCGGAGAGAAAGAAAGGGAAAACACAATTCATCCCCCCCCTCTCCATGAGATGTTGCAGCGCAGTTCGTGCGTTGGCATTAATTGGCCGCCGGGACATGGCAGCAGAAAAAAAAACCTGCCCAGTTTTTTTCCCAAAAGGCCTCCTCAGTGCCATCGACAATTTCTGAATTTTTTACCCCGTATTAACATATCGAGTACTATCGCCACTAGACCCATCTATAGATGAGGGGGAAATATCCGCTCTCTCACACCATCAAGCATTATTGTGTCGTCGATTGAACTACTGTCTGTCAGTGGCCTGCAGTGTACCTTCTTTTTGCTTTTTCCATTGGGCGGTTGCGCATGCGCCAACCCCCAGTCAGGAACGACCTGGTTGGTTAAAGTCAGCACTGAGTGCAGCTTCCACTGTAATCATGTGCTCTGCCTTCTTCTGTCTGTCACTCAGTTTAATTTAGAGAGGCAGTTGGCTCGCTTGGTACAGTTGGTGAAGATCTACAGTGCAGTGCAGTAGGAATACTTGATGATGGACTGTGCTTTGTGGGCAGCGCAGTGATGCTTCCATCTAATCCCGCGAGGTATGGGAGGTATTGAGGTAATGCTTCGGTCAAGATCACGATCAGTCAACAGAGAAGTTTCAAGCTAGACAGTAAGCAAGCAATGCCCCCGGACAATGCATCAAGATTGGAAATCGCAATCGCACTGAGGTGAGCTTGAAATATAAAGGATAAAGGATGAGGGGAATCCACCCCACCTGCATAACTCAAGCCCTACAGATACAGAAACAGACAGAGACAAAAAGAGACCGAGAGACAAAAACAGAAACATTAAAAACCAACATTATTAGCAACAATCCCAGGCATCATCCCACTCCCGAGAATCAGAATAAGCAAGCAGATCAGGACATCGGCGCCAACGCACCGCGGAACGAAGAGTACTTAAGTAGAGTGATAGTGCTCCCAGCTGTCAGTCAACTCCATCTGTCGCAGCCATTGGATCTCTTCAAGCTCTTTTCTCGTCTCCCTAGTTAGTCCACCTCCTTGCATGATAAATCAGTAGAGGAAGCCCTTTTTCGAATTCCTATTTTGCCCGTTTACCAAGCACATCGATAAGCAAGGGGTATTTCTCAGCCCTAACATCCAGCTAACGTTGAAGGATAAGATCTCAACCGACGTTCCCGCTACATTACCGAGCCTACCCTTAGCTACCCTACCCACCGGGCACTACCAACTCGAGAAACTATTTTAGACGACAACGCACTCCCGACTATCCAACTACAGCCAATTGATTAGCAATCCAAATAAACAACAACTTACTACCACCGTCTCCAACAACTATCACCATGGGCAAGCCAAGAGTGAGATTCTCTACTCAAGTACCTGTTTAATTGATTAGTAGCTAACCAGGGCCCCTCTCGGTGGCAACAGCTCATCATCCTCGTCCGCCATGCCCAGAGCGAAGGAAACAGTATGTCTTCCCCCGCCAAAATCTCATCGTCAGCTACTAATTCCCTCTCCAGAGAACCGCGCAATTCACCAAACTGTTCCCGACCACCGTGTGAAGCTTACCAAAGAAGGTAACCGTCAGGTACGTACCTCCAATGCCCCCACCCCCACTTCAACCCTACTAATCCCCTCCAGGCCCTCGAAGCTGGTGACCGCCTCCTTAAGCTCCTCCGCCCCGAAGACACCGTCCAGATCATCACCTCGCCCTACACACGAACCCGTGAGACCACCGCTGGTATCATCCAGTCTCTGACACCCCACCCCAACAGCAGCACCATCAAAGTCTACGAAGAGCCTCGCATCCGTGAACAAGACTTCGGCAACTTCCAACCATGCAGCGAGGAGATGGAACGGATGTGGCACGAGCGTGCAGCCTACGGACACTTCTTCTACCGGATTCCGAATGGTGAGAGCGCCGCGGATGCATACGATCGGGTCTCGGGGTTCAATGAGAGTCTTTGGCGACAGTTTGCGGAGGATGACTTTCCGAGTGTGCTTGTGCTTGTCACTCACGGGCTTATGACCAGGATCTTCCTGATGAAATGGTTTGTTCGCGCCTCTCTTTTAGTGCTGTGTTAGTGCTAATTAAGTGAAAAGGTACCATTACTCTGTCGAGCACTTTGAGGACCTTCGCAATGTCAACCACTGCGAGTTCGTACTAATGGAGAAGGACCCCCAAACCGACAAATACATCTTGCAGAACACGTTACGCACATGGTCCGCCTACCGCAAAGAGCAGGAAGAAAAGCGCGCCAAGGATGTACCTCAAGAGATCAAGAAGCTCGAGGCCGCCATGGCCGCCCGTCTGACATATGGCGGCTGCGTCAACGGGTGCAACCACCCCAAGAATGGATTCTCGTCCAAGGAAGTCACCGCCCAGGCGCTGCGAGACAAGCTCAAAGTCATTGAGGCGGGGCGCGACTTTGGGGGCAGCCGCAGTGGCGCTGGGAGTAGGGTATGCAGTGATGATGAGGCGAGTGGCGGCGAAGAGGAGCGCCCACTGATTGAGGGTATCGGCGGCGGGTATAAAGGTCGGGGTGGCGGGCACAGTGGTGAGCCCAGCGACGTGATGGAGGATATGGTGATGCAGGACCAAGTGGTGGTGAGCAACGGTAGTGGAGTCAAGTTGTAATGTCTGTATGTGTACGTCTGTACGTCTCTGTGTTAGCGGCTTTGTGTGGGTTTATGTTTAACGGAGGGTGAATGATTGGCGTTTTCCTCGTTTTTGTTTCCTATTAATTCTCTTTTGTTTTTTTCTTTTCTTAGGTTTATACATGCCAAGATTTCTGGATGCCTCGCGGCTGTTTTTACTTTCTTTTTTGGTCCTTACACTATTGGATCTTTTCTTTTTTTGTTTCTTTTCTTTTGTCGGGTTGGATGGTTTCCTGTTGTATTATAATGGGGAGAACAAAAAAAAGTACTGAAATTGATTTTTGCCTCATGAAATGTCACTCGCATTATATACTGATATTAACGGACTAGGCTACACTAATCCACTATTTACACATAAGAATCCGGGAAGACTACTCCCGTCAAAACCAAAATCGGGGATGCCATCGCCCCACACATGTGGACTGCTACTGCTCGAGTACTGTTATTCAGAGAGTTGCATATCGCTCCTGAGAGTAGAGATGTAACTTGTTGCATGCATGAGCGGAACTAGTCGCACGGCGGATCTTTCGTCTAAAGCCCTAAGCCCCTTTCTCTTAGCGGGTGGGTGCTAGTGAAAGCAGTGCAGGTGCATCTTTGTGGGGATATTATACAGATACGCACCCTACCAGAGTTGGTCTACTCTGGTTTTCGTAAATCGAATGGCCCTCAAGTCTCCACTTCTGGAATGTGCTTCATAGAATATCACTCGTGATTTATAGGTGTATCACGGAGAACAACCCCCAATTGGTACATACATGTGCATATACTTCATCTGTTTGGTGTGCTGTTCATTGCAGTTATCAAACACAGAATGCTCACGGCGTCTTGTACACGTATGCATCAGCCCATGAATGAAATGTGATGAGTGCCATGAGGTCCTTAGGCAGCCACCACAAAGGTTGGAAAGAGTGACACGGCAATAGAATCCGTTCCTACCTCCGATCGAGAGCCTTACGCTAATAGCGTAGCTTCGAAATAATGTCCAGTGGATTGGGCTAGGGGGTGGTGCCGTGGTTGAATGGCTCAGTTAGCGGTATAACAGCTGTCGTACATGTAGTTTCAGACGATCAACCACGAGGCATAAGAGATATACCGAAGGGCCAAGGCACTGAGTACCGATCGGGAACTTCTGCTGTTTTGATGAGAAAATTTGTATAAGGGCGAAAATTCTGTGATTGATTTACGGAGGCCTCTCTCCCTCGCCCTCACAACTCTAAAAACTACTAGTAATGACTGAAGAAGACAGGAATAAGGAAGCCAAGGATCTCATCTGCTCCTCGCTTCAACAGCAGTACAACCTATCCCCGATTGCAAGAGCGCCTGTCTGGATGTCCTACAGCCCTGCTCTTAATATACTGGAGTAAGCCTGCAATGGGGCGGGGGAGTTCAAAATTACGAGTCTCTTTTTTTGGCGCTATAACGTTACATAGTTACGCTCATTGCGTGTTAACAAGCGAGTCTGCATACTGCACCACGTCATTGGTGTTGTTGTGGAAATTCATCATTGTTAGTTGGCTGGCTTGTATAGTTTGGACGTTGTTCTAACAGCTTATGTAGCCATATGCGTACGTATGTTGTTTTAAAGAACACTTAGCCACTCTTAGTTTTGTTTCTATAAGGGAATCTCTCTCCTTCTTTCTTTATTCTTCAGTTCGACTAGCATTGCAATCAGATTCTTCGGTTATCTCCTATCTAGAGACTAATCAGTCTTACAGACCCCCACTAGCTACAGTACGTGGGGTCGGCATATTTCAGGGCTAGGGTTCCTGTGGGATATATCGTGCATCTTCAGCTCACACATCTAGATCCACCACGCCCATCAGAAGCAATGATGTTACGTACTAGCTCCTATTAGCAAATCTGGGGGGACCACGCGTGGCACGAGCTTTTAGGGCTACGCCTGACTCCGAAAGATTCCAACGATAGAAAGGTGAGATATTCAGTCACATGGGCACTTTGGAGTAGTGTGGTAAGACAGAGGGTGCACCATTAATATGATGATCAATGCGAGCTTACCTGTCAGCTGAAGTATGTAACCGAAGGGGCTTGAATATCTCGAGCCCTCCTCTTCTTCCTCACGGGCTGATAAAGATCAGCCTTGTTGTGTCGTGGCGGTCCGTGATGGTATGAGAGGAGCCCAGGGAGTATCTAAATCGGGCGGATCGAAAGCCTGCTCCCTGGAGAGTGTCGCCGACCTTGAACTCAGTGCAGTTATGCATCTTTAGGCCTTGCAAGAGGCTTTACTTTCTACTCTACATAGGGCACTCGATTAAGTTCGGTTCCACCAGGGCTTTGTTATCCTCGAAGATTTGAAAAAGAAAAGGCCTTTTCTGATGTTTAAATTTAGACAGTCAATTCCGTACTCACGGAAGCTTTCCGTCAATGGATAGACCTCCACAATCTCGAGACCTACCGAAAGACTTGTCTCATCTACGAATTGATATTCTAAGTCCCGGGCACCCGCTCTCGGGAAAAGGTTTCAAGACATCTCGTCTCCTGCCGCTCGTCGTGATCACCCATGAGCACAGGGCAACGGGGCTGCATGGATACCGGTCCCCAAGGTTCTGCAGATATTGATGTCAAGGCGATCCATGACTCCGAGCTATGTTCCCACGAGCTTATCCCGACAACTTACAGATCATCATATAATGGAACCCAAGTCGGTTTAGCCCCAAGGCAGGGTTCAAATAGAGTTCCTTGCCTGGGCCACTTTATAACACGGTTCAATATTGCCTTCTAGAATTGCCCGGAGATTCCAGATGTTTTTCGGTTGCCTGCCGAGAAATCTGGAACAGGTTCCCATGGGAAAAGAAGCAAATCTTTACCGGGTAACCCTTTTAGGTTTTAATTACCGAGTGAGACCTCATGATCGGTAAACAAGCATAGGGCGCTCAGCGACCCAATTAAGAATGTCATATCCGAAAGATACTTGGGGCATGTATTGTGTGTCTCTTCCCATATCAAATATTCCGACAGGTTCATGTCATGTAGGTACATGTTGGAGTAAGTTGTGAGATCCAGGTACACGACTTTGTTTGGTGAGCCAATCAGTAGAATATGTTTGAGATGCTGGAGATACCGTGTCAAAGAGACTCTTGACATGTACTGAGCACTCGCCCATTATAACTCATTGTCTTCTTGTCTTTGATACCTCTGAGGGCTCTGATCTGATCTTGGTATGTTATATGTGTATCTCTCGGTATGATTGGCTGAGTTTTGGCCAATCTTTGATGAACATGCCGTGTTTCTAGCTGTTCATTAATTTCTTCATATTTTTATTTTCGATAGGTCTGATCCAGGTCTCGATCGTGCTTCCTCGATAGAGTACGCATCACCGCGTCTACCGCATAATCAAACATAAATTATCCAAACAAACGTTGGCGGGGTAGATTATGTGCCAAGATTGTTTGGATCCAAGTGTAGAAAGCTCGACCTAGCTTGATTGTTGCCTGACGTTGGCCCTGACTTGACTGATTCTTCTCGGAAAGCAAGCCGACGCCCAGAGATCGTGTGAGCCAGGTTAGGTATCTGACTGGCTAGACATGTATTTTCCGTACTCGAATGATCGGGTCTAGAGTAAGGCGTGAGAGAGAGAGA
Source organism: Morchella sextelata (assembly GCF_020137385.1). NCBI lineage: Eukaryota > Fungi > Ascomycota > Pezizomycetes > Pezizales > Morchellaceae > Morchella > Morchella sextelata. The sequence goes on from NW_025408632.1 coordinate 1,005,902, forward strand.
AAAAATCTCATTCGCTCGCTTGAATGTTTCCCAAGGAGGGTGGTTTGACAATGTCGGTTGTGTGGAGCGGGGTTACGCGATTGAGTTTCCACATCTTGGAACTTTCAAAAGACGATTACACACAGCAGTACGGTGGTGCTTGAGCTGTCGACGTGGTGGTCCATTTGGGGGTGGATTTAGAACCGGACTAGGGGTTTCAAACCGGTCCAGGACCCTCTCGAAGCGCCCCGGGAGAGGGCAAGCCAAACAATCACTTTCATGCGGCCAACCGGGTTCACGCTTACGCTGGGATGACCCAATTGACAAACGACGTTGGGTTGGGGAAACTCCATGTATGTACGTCAAGTATGTGAGTACCGGTAGAGTATGTACGATTCCATCTGTGCACCTAACGAGGGAGGGGGGTCAATAGGATGCGTTGTTAAACTGCAGACATGAGACCTGTGGCTGGCTGGGCCATTGGAATAAATACCACCAAACCGTAACCTCTCCTACAAGCCCTCCTACCTAGTCTACCTTACTGTACCTACATGCCATGCGATATCTTCAGGTATTAATAAGGCCGTCCTACATCATTAGATCGATAATACGTTGCTCAATATCGATTTAGACACGCGCCTTGTACATATGTAGACTTTCTGTCATGTCTATGCTGTTCTCCTTCTACGATCAGGAGTCTTCTTCGCCCGAATCAGAGGATGAGGAAATGGGGGGTGCAGAGCTCTATGATGAAGATGTTGAGGGGACTTTTTACTACGACTACGACGAGTCGAGACCAAGCACTCCAGGTCTCCTGGAACTAGAACCGTTGCCACCAGCAATAGATCGGATTCCGTTCGAGCTGTGGGAGTTGATATTTGGATTTGTGGCACCGGGCCTGAGAGATGATGGATATCCGCCGCTGGAGAATCTATTGAACTGTGCCTTGACTTGCCAAGTTAGTTTGTCCTTTTTTTTTTTTGTACGCAATAGGATATTTGCGAATTTCTGGCTAACTATGGAATTCGACAGCTTTGGTCATATGCAGCAATTCCGATGCTGTACAAAACGCATGGATATGGCGTCTTCATGCCGGACTCCTCAAATCGAGACCTTGTATCAACATATTTCCCACTCTCGCGAAAAGTGGATTTCTTCAGCACCACGGCCGACCGAAGGATGATGAAGCTCTGGCGTACACTCCTTCTCTCGTGCTTCACCGTCTCATCGAGCACGGAATCTGCAAACGCAACGCTGTATCCATACATCAACTATGTCACCCACCTCGATGCGCGGACCTTGGTAATGGTTTTGACGGAGATCATGAAATCACAGCGAGCTGTGGGCGTGAAGACGGCGCTTGGTTCCGGGGCCTCTGAGTACTTTTTCGGCGGGCTTTTGGGGGGGTTGGAGATAGCGGGGGCGTCGAGAGGTGACAGGATGATTGTTGGCGGATCCGAGTATGACTCCAAAAGCCCTGTTTACGGGAAAGATGTGAAGATTTTCGTCGGAGATACGGCTTTGATGATTATGGATTGTGGGTGAATCCTTTTTTGCACTTTGGCTAATTATTTTTACAGATGAGAGATACTGACAGATTTTTCTTCTCCGAAATCCAGTCCTATATCCCCATATCCATCATCTCAAGGGCTTCACAATCCCGGAATTGGGTCAGCTGCGAACCCTCGATCCAGTCCGGATATCTCATCCCATATCGCTCATATGCTCCCTCGAAAACTTGTCTCGCCTCGTTATCTCCTCCGGTTGGATGGTTTGCCCCGAGCTCGGGAAAGCCATAGCTTCGATCCGGCCCACGCTGGTGAACCGCAGCTTCTCACGCCCTGGAAGACAAAAGGTCAAAGCAGACACCTTCTGCCTAACAATCCTCGACTGGCGCTTCAAGACGCACTATGATCCCATCTACAGCCACAACGAAGACTGGAAGAGTGATCGGTCAGATTCCAACTGGTCTGTAGGAGCCCTGGAAAGGTTCTTTGATTGCCTGAACCCCAACTCTGTAACCTCATTGGATCTAGATTTCAACATACAGTACTCGCGGCTCCCCGGGAAGGACCCTAGAAGTGTTCCATTTGCGATTCGCCAGAGTGGGAGCTTCAAAGCGTTGAGGCTGGCAAGGATGAGCTGTGGCACCTTCAAGCTCTGGCGAATGCTGGTCGACATGGGTGCCGCTGGATTTGTACCCCAGGCACTGAAGCTAATCGACCTTATCATGGAGGATAGCGCTACTGAAAGCAAGGTGTTTGCTGGATGGAACTTCGCACCCCAGTTCTGGCGGGATCTCCGCACAGTGGAGTTCTCAAAGTTCAACGGGATGTTCGGGCTAGTTTCGGCGGCAGCGGAGGCCAAGAGTGTAAACAGCTTTGACGATACCCGCTCGCGGTGCTCTTACACATACCACACCCTGGACCTTGAAGAGCTGTCGCTTTCCTGGGAGGATAAGCATCTGGGTGCGGAGAAGACATACATGCACTTCTTCACCAACATCCTCCCTTCACTTGGAGCTGGCCTAACGAGCCTAAAGCTCATGGATGCAGACTTCAGCATGGGATCCCAGGCCAGACGCGGGGCAATCCGATATCCACGCAGCACAGTTCTCTCCCGCTCCCCCCTCGAAAGCTTAACAAAGCTTCAAACCCTCGTCCTCGCTGGCGACGTGTCAGTCTGGCTTCTCTCCGACCGCACCCGGGACGTCATGCGCGCCATGCGGAACACTATCACCAGCGTCGACATCTGTCTCTCCACTAAGGACCTCCGCGACTCGAACCTCTCAAAGATCTTCAGCCCCTGCGAGAAGCTAGAACGACTCATCATCAGGGCTTGGGACAAGATCGTGCAGGTCGCACACAACAACAACCAGAACCCGCAGACCCAGCGGGATGCGGACTCTGGCCTGTGGATCGAGTATCCGCCGCTTCTCACCAACGCGCGGTACTCGCACACGTCGCTGTGGCCCGTGTGTCCAAAGCTCACCGCCCAGGGCGTCAGGCACTACTTGAAGAAGTGCAAGCGGCGGCCCGAACCAGCTTCGTCGCGCACTGTGTTGCGGGAGTTTGCCTTCTCGCGGGCGTTTTGCAGCGATGCGTCGCCAAAGTCGTGGGCTGAGGTGAGGGACCTGATGCGGCATAGAGGAGGGAAGTTCTTGCCGAAGTTGGATGCGGGAGGCTCGAGGGAGCATAAGCATTGGGATGAGGGTGTGCCTTTGCCGGAATGAATGGGATCTTTTTTTACGACTTTCATGAATTTTTGACTTGCCTTGCGAATTGTATAATACATTAGTATACTGTAAATACCTACAGCTACCGCCCTATACATACATAGAACGACACACACTCTCCGGTGGTGGGGATCTAATCACCTAATTTCTTTAGAACTTCTTGTATATAGAACTCTTTTTTTTTAGCTTCTTTTTCTTCTTTGCTGGTTATTTTTGGATTACTTTACGTACGGTTTTCGATTTGGAGTTTTGCATCATTTTCTTTCCCACCATCGGGGAAAGGCTTAGAAGATGACCGCGTTACTTTACCAAATTATTTTCTCCTCGTGCCTCTTCTTTTTCCGTGTTGTGCAATGTAGAGCAAGAGACTTCATCCATATCATCATAGGCGGTGTGGTTAGAGCAATTGTCGAATAATTACATGGGCAGTCCTAGCATCCACCGCCAGGTGTTGTGCATCATGCCATCCATGCAGTGCGGTATGTAGGATTGACAAAGAGAACAGATGTCTCCTCCCACGATATGAATCAAGCCATCAGAAGCGAGGAAGGCGGGGGGAGATGCAGTGTAACTCTTCCTCGCGTAAGAAGAAGTTTGTTGAAGGCCGTCTCCGACGTTGACATAAACTCTCCGGCGCGGGCTAGGTTAGCCCTAATCCGGGGTTGCTATGCGGTATTGTTTGCATCACCATCCATCACTCATCTAGATTCTACCTGTCCCTCTCACATCACTAATTGAAAAGCAGTCTCTCGAAATAGGCGGTGTCTAGCGTCCAGAAATCGTGCATAAATAGGCGGTCAATCCACCCCCACTTCAACTCAGCAGCAACCAGCTCACAGCACCGGCCCACTTCTCGTCGGGAAGCCCAACCCACTGGCACCCCCCGTCTCCTATGGTTGATCCAACAGAGAAGGGGTTACAATAGGCGGGTATGGGATTCCCCCACTTCCGCTGTTTGAGCCACCCTGCTACCAAACCCGACACCTGCTAGACACATCCTGGGTGGCTGTGTAGTATTTCAACATGCTGCGAAGCCCCGCCCCCATGTGTCGCCCCCCGGTGTCAATCCCCAATATCATCCGTCTGGAAGGGACACCCCCTCCTTTTGCCTTTTTGGCGACTACCGGCGTGTGGAGGAAACAAAAGTTAATGGACGAAGTGGTCTTTTGTTTTCACGACACCGTGTGTAGCAGACGGATGGTTTACGTGCGGGCGCCAGTCCACCCAACCCTTACGCCCGCACGCTCTATAACGACCTACGCCAGGGTCGTCGAACCGTCCACCGAGACCGCTGAGTATCGGTGTGTACGGAGCCTCGAGGGTTATTTACAAAACCCTACTCACATGGCGGTGAGCCTCCGACTTGACCCTAACTAATTCATTTTCCCCAACAGCTCACTAACCACACCCTAGGTCTCGGAAGTTCCACCCTCCGAGAACGCCGAGTGAATTGGCTGGCGCAAATCGGTGTGAATGACCACGTCTTCCCGGGTGCTGTGTGCACCAGTATTGGGGAAAGTCGGTTTGTTCTCTCTTCGAGAGACTTGGGAGCTGTAGTATAGTATATATATTGCCACTCGCCGAGCAGTTGACATAACCGAGAGTGTTGGCTGTTAGTTTGAGTGGCTATATATATCTACTCTGTCTCCCACAGCAAACTGTCAAGTTCACACCAACCCCTATATGCGGGGGAGGGGGCGATATTCACGTGCACAGGCCCGTGAGGATACCTGTCAATATCGCCCCAACACTCAAGAATCGAGCTGGATAAAAGCCAAGTTTGACCCTGATCAGTTCAAGAAAGGAAATTATCCATCGACCTTGAGCACCCCGCATATCTCCTAACACTCCACTACTTGGCCGCGAGGCGACCCAGAGCCCACATTGTTCCTCTCGGGGGAAAAACAAAGTTTTAGCTGTGGTACATCTGGCACCTATGCCGCTCTTTTCATAGGTGCATATGCATGTATTTCATCGGCGGAAGCTGTACTTTTCCCCGCGTTGACCTGTATGTAACCCCTCTGGATCATCCCGCACTGCCTGAGAGACACCCCCCGCCCCCCAATTGCAACTAGACGCGCTTGATATTTCAGTACAGCCCTTCTTATTATTGGAAGGATCAAGCAACTTTTCTACTCAAGCAGCGAACAATTGGGGGTACCCGCGCCATTAACCCGGCCGCGAGGTGATCCGGAGCCCACATTGTTCCTCTCGGGGAAAAAAGGAGTTTTCGCTGTGGTATATCTGTGCATCTATGCCGCTCTTTTCATAGGTGCATCTTGCATGTATTTCATCGGCAGAAACTGTTTTCCCCGCGTCGAACTGTATGTAGCCCCTCTAGATCATCCCGCACTGCCCGAAAGACACCCCCCGCCCCGCCCTCCGCCGTCTTGCCGCGGTTATGTGTGATGGCGTCATGGTTCTTTCTTTTTTGGCGGCCCCTGTGTGCCTCTTCTTTTCTGGCGTGTTGTCAGATTTTCATGTATCATAATTAGGTTCTGTAGCTGAAACAAAACACTTTAGTCCTCTATAATTGAATTTCCAGTGTTTGTGAGATCGAGTGAGAATTTGTGAAGCAGAGATGCCATTGGGAATCTTTTTTTGGGCGGGAAGGATCAAGCTCCGGCGAAAGGGTTAGGTGGGAAGGATATAGGTGGTCATACAGAGAACTGTTTGGGCCAGGATAGTATCTCCTGGCTAGGACTCCGGTTCAGGCAGGGAACTTATGGCCGTATTAGACATAGATAATTGATGCCAAGCCCGTGGTGCGGGTTGTGACTTCTCTTAACGAGTGTTGTGTTCCAACGCGTTAACGGCCGGCGCAAGACCAAACCTGAGTGACGAGAATCCAAAAGACCAAGAATAGAGGCTCGCTTAAAGACAGCTTATTATGCCACACATCCAGACTCCACACCCCTAGTACCCCGCGCGACAACAAACCGCAGAAAGGCCACAGAGGCTTGGCAGACCATTTTCCTGCATCCTCAATCATTGACCTTCCGAACCCTGCACTAGTTAAAATCTCGAACCACCTACAGCCAGGGGGAATCGATAAAGTGTGCGGGGGGAGGGGTAGATGCATGTTTTCAAGTTTGCCTAGCTATAGCTACCCGTACCCGTACCCGTACGTCTGGTTGAGTTGTGCTAATCGGACGCTGGGCGGGGTGGGACAAGATCGAGCGGCGACGGGCAGAGTGTGGGCTCCGCTTACTTGCCTGTTTTGCCTGTTTTGTAGCCATACGGTGCCGGCCGGTTGAGGCCTGTTTGGATGTGTATGTACGTCGGTCTCGCCACGTGTTGGTGGGGATAGGTTTACCACTCTTGGTCATGGGGAGATTTGCTGTGTGGGTCCATGGCGGGGTGTAAGTGTGGGGGTGGGACAACTATGGGATATGGAGGGCTCGGGAGGAGTTTTCTCTACTGGCTACTGGTACTGGTATTAGAATTGTGCTGTGGTACGGGTGTATTAATGGTTGTGGGAAGACGCAATATATGTAAGTGATAGGATGATGGTTCTATCACGAAGGAGAATGAAAGACAGGTATCTTTTTATACAGAAAGATGACACGTCTAGTTACCGTTACTAAGACCATCTTACAACAGTACTATATAAATAAATGACTTTTCTTATTCCCACCTCGATATTTTAGTATCCAAACCCAGTCCCCCACAGCTCACGCATCACCCACGTATCACCCAACGCCCCAAAAACAACCATCATGAGGGCCCGTAAGAACTACAAGCGGCCCTACGAGGATACCATACACAATCCACAAACATATATACTGTCTTCACCAAATATCACTCGATTGCGATCACGGCCGATATGTATGCGCCACGCATCTGTAGCTGTCATCGGCGACCCCGTCTGTGCTCAGATCCCTCTCCTCTACCGAACCTACCGACCTGCCTGACCCCATCCCATCCCATCCTTCCACTTGTCCGGCCGGCGGATATGCCCTAACCATGCGGGCGGAGGCTCGACTTCGGACGAAGGCAAAAGGGCAAAAAAGAAAAAAAATACCGTTTACAGAAGTGAGGAGCTTTAGTGCGTTTCATCTTTTCTTCTCAGAATAATTGCGAGTCACGTGTATTTTTTTTTTTTTTAAGGAAAAACCCCGATTCTATTAGACTACATATATTTACCTAGAAGAGAAGTTGAGTGAAAAAGAAAACGAATTGCCACTCCATCTAACCGAGAAAAAAAGCACAAAAAAGCGATGACCCGGCCTCTTGCTCGATGTCTCCTTAAAACCGCGGAGTGAGATCCAAGCTGATAAGAAAAAAGAAAATCCCTCCATACTGCAAGCAAAAAAGCAAAGCTTGCGGCAGACCGATCCAGGATGTGTGCCAAAACATCAATCCAACCCAACGCAAAGAACAGAGATAAGGAAAAAACAAAAACAATAACTTAAGAGGCTTAAAAACGCTCTCTAGTTGTTTCTCTTGGCATCATTTTTGATCTCCTCGAGCTTTCCGTTGGCCTTCTTGCTCTTCTTTCCCAGGTATGACGCGATGTAACTCATCAAGTCTGAGCTGACCACCAATCCCGTCGTCACACCTGCCTTGGCCATAGGAATATATCCCTTCTCTCCGGATCCTTGCCTGTTAAGCTCTTCGCCATAGACAGTGCAGACATACTCCTTTGTGTCATTTGCAAGCTCTAATCCACGTGCGTAGGCCTCACCAGCAAGCTTCTTTGGGTATCCAACGACCGAGTTCTTGATGTTCTCAGTGGGCTCCTTGACAATGGGGAAGCGCTCCTCAAGCTTTCCTAGGCTGCTCTCAGCGAGGTCATCGGCGCGGTTGACAAGAGGGGCGGCTTTGGAGAGGTAGGATGAGAATGGGGCAATGAAGGTGCTGTATGCTGAGTGTGTGATGTTGATGGATCGCTGGCCAAGAGGGTAGCCTTTGAAGGTGGTGATGGAGTCAGAGATTATTGGGTAAGAGGCAAGGTGGTCGAGGGACTTGAGGGTGACGGCCTCGCCGTTGGTCATTTGCTCCTGGGTCTCGGTGGCAGACATTGTGATGGTGTGATAGTAGTTTGGGATGAGGTGATTTAAGTTTTTTTTATTGGGGGACGACGAAGAAGCTATTGATACGAGGTGAGTTAGTGGGATGTTATATATATAGTGAGGCCAGAAGGATTGGTTTGCGGGTAGAAGGGGTAGAACAGGAGGAAATATGTGGTTGGGTTGAAACCAGGAGGATCAACTTACTATGTAGCAATGAGGTAGGAGCGCAAGTGTAGATGAAGCAATGAGCAGAACTAAGAGACAAGTAAGATCAAGGCAGATGAGGGGGGGAAACCGTCGTATTTGTATCGAAACATATGTACCTCACACAGACCGTATCTGCCTAGAATTGAGTGGGTGATAAGTATCTGCGTCTACGTACGTATGCAGCAGCAACCCCTCTCGTCCCCCACTGTATTTCGCGCTCCGCGCCGCAACTTTCGCCTCCCTCATTTTGCCTGACATGTGAAGAGCAAGAAAAAGAAAAGCCCCCAGTTGGACACACTCGATAGGGTCTCTTATCATTGGGCTGGCTTGTCATGGGTGTGCTTTCCGATATCGTAAATCTGCCGGTATGTTGTCCGCAAACCGCTAGATTCGACGACCACAGATTTCGACGATAGGTTGTGAGTCGTTTGGCCGTATCTGCAGCTGCATGCCGTTGTAGATTTTAACCGTTTTCTCCACTTTCCTGTCAACTCCTCTTCTTTCAACCTCTGGGTAGGGAAGGTATTGTATGCAGTCAATTAACTCTCAATGCTCTAGGTTTCATCCAATTGACCCATCACAGGGTGATCTCTTGATCTCTCGCCTTCAGGAGCTCAGACTGAGTGTGTTGCAAACATCGCGAGAGAAATAAAAAAAAAAAGAAAGGCGCCTTCACATGTGAAAACCGCTCGCGGCTCGAGCACACCGCGCCAAAGATAACTCTCCCTAATCCCAATCCGCGGAAGGGACGATCAGCGCGCAAGACAAGGATTAAAGCTCGCTCGGAAACCCAAACACACACACACGAACTTCTCGCTTCCGGCCGCCACATGCATCGTCAGTGTCAGCCCTGTGGCGGAAACGTTCCCTAGGTGGACCATAGTGGTGGTGGTACTGGTAGTGGGTACCTAGCCTGAACTCTCACATCGACAACAACATTGGTCGAATAGAACCCTTTTTCCCGGCTTCAATTCCACCGGGCTAGAGAACGAGTAGAAACCCTCTTCTCATTCCCGTGTACCCGAGGTTCGTGAAGGTTAGGAATGAAAGAAATGGCATGAGGCTCAATTAAACCACACCCTAGAATACATACCCCTCCATACAGTCGCACCTCGCTATGTCGTTAGCGCGTTCGAGGAGCTCAGTCCGTACGAGATAGCAAATATACGAGACAGCAAATAATAATTCCCAAGCTGACAGGGGTATGGAATCAAAAAATCTTCATTTTTGGATGGAATTTCATGCTGAATCTATCTAAATAACTGGAATTCGAACAGGTACCAAATTAGAGATAGATACAAGTATCAGTTGTTAAAATATCCTGAAATTCATATAAAGGTTATTGAGAGGTTTAACTCCTATAAATGAGAGATGGAGCGATCCTCTGAGCCTACTCTGAGCCCATGTACAGAGCAGTGCAGAATCCTCCTTAAGCTCACTTCTCTATTAGAATAGCTGCTCCCTCAACCCCCGCTATAACTGCTTCCAAGACCTAAAAATCCGAGATAGCAAATACTATTTGTATGGAGACAGGGGATATCTGTTCTCAATTTTCCGTACGATCCGAAAAGTGCCAAAATACGAGATAGCAAATAGGTTTTGGTGTGGAAAACAAGTAGCAGGCCAATTCGTACGAGACAGCAAGAGATCCGGGACATCGAGATACGACATAGCGAGGTGCGACTGTATATGATACGATCAGACATGTGCCCGCCAACACCAAATTTCTGGTTTTCCAACAAGTCATATCACATGCGAATGTTTATATTTATCATCTAATGTCAACACCAGAAATTTTCCTCGGAAGAACTTTTAACCCCCCCCCAGTCCCTGTTGACAGAGCTTGGAGTTACTACTAGAGTGCTGTGTTTCCGCTCTTAGAACCCGGTAATTGGATTATATGACAGGAATAGGCTGTCGAAACGTTTGATTTGATTATCTTATATTCCGTTCGTGATATCGATCCTTCAACCAGATAGCTAGCCAGCGCTTCAACCAACCGAGAAAACACTCATTACGTGAAATGACTCGTGATGGCGCTCAGCTATTACCTACATACATATGTACCTACACCTACCTACCTACTTCATCGCCAGGCGAATCGGCGATGTCTGTGCGGTGCATGGCATCTTATTGTAACCTCTGAAGCTTTTTTTAATCCTGCCCATAGGTAGGAAGGGTCCCAACTTCTCCCGCACCCATCGATCTCATTTTCTCTTGGGTGATTTGTTTCACTGATGAATACGTGTTTCCCCCGCTCCATCTCCCCACTTCACGAGCATCAGCATCCGATCTGCTTGAGCTCGTGAAGTCATCCCACAGGTATGATGGATATCAAATTTATCCGCCCCGCCCTAACCTCCACCCATGGTAGAGTGGACCATGGAGTGGAGAACATGGCTGTTTTCAGGTTTTTTGTTTGTTTTTCTCGATCTCGATAGAACGTTGGAGATAAGGCTCAGATATGCGCATGTAACAGGGATTAGATAGTATGTAGAGTACCGGTACGGTATTTGTAGTACTCATGGAATGGATCGGGTTATATCACCTCAATCAGTACATTTGTTTTCTCTCAAGCTTGCTCTAGGCAGCTAAACACGGGCCGAGGGTTTTCTCAAAAATGGCTGCCTTGTAGATCTGATTGACGCCGGCCGGGTATACTACTCTATCTCTATGCACATACACGTGTCTCAGGTACTCTACACTGCTCAATTGAGCTCTGCTATCTATCTCAAAAGTCGGTATCTGACTGGCAAATTACCAAATTCCTTCTCTGCAGAAGTGAGAAAGAAATGCGAAGGCCGGGGATCCGGGGATGCAACCGGATGTACAGTACATAATGTACAATATACATAATCACCCAATATACCCGCCTTCCAAGTTCATTTGTTTGAATCAATCGATAGCAATACGCTACATATACTAGCAGAGGAAAGAGGAAAGATGAGAAATGGAGGGGGAAGATATAAGTAGGTGGCGGTAAACGAGCAGAATACCTGAACGCAGGAGGGAGAGAAAAAAAAAATGCTGTATTTCATTTCTCATTTCCTACGAGAATAATATCTCTGAACGGGTAAGTACCTAAAGCTAAAAGCTCATTCCAACCTGCCACATGCCACATGCCACATGCCACCGAATTAGTTTCAAGCCGTCTAAATTCGGGATAAAGAAAGCGGCAAGCAAGATGGAGAGAAATGAAAATAGGAAGGAAAGCGCATACCTTTCGATAAGATGGATTCCAGAAGCAGTCTCCACGGCATGGCTCATTTCACCAGGTCTTAGCTCGAAGGCAGCATCTTCAAACTCCTTCTGCATTTCGCCCCTTCCGAAGAACCCACTATTCTCTGTCAGCGCCTGGAAGGTGGTTTGCGATAGATATATGAAGGGGAAACCAACAGATCGCCGCGCTTTCTCGCACTGCTGCAATCAGACTCGGTGAGCGCCAGTTCAGCCAAGCTAACCGAGCCATCTCTCACACGCGCCTCGAAGCCGAGAATCATCTCCATAGCCTCTTCCTTTGTCCTGGTAATTTTGGCCTGTACTCTTATTCAGCATAAGTTGGGGGCTGGGGAAGGTGGGCACAACAAACCTCCTTCCATGAGCTAGCCCTTCTGCTTCCCTCGTGCTTGACAAGCAAGTGGCTGCATCTGATCTTCCCCGCCTGGCCACCGCCCTCAGACGGCTGCAGCATCGTGGCGGGGAATTCATTCGCCATATACACCTTCAGCTTCTCAGTGTCCGCATCAGGCGGAGGAGCCCATTGCGATGCGTTGGTAGATGTGTTGAAGTAGTATGGGAGGTTCTTAGACTTGGAGAACCGCACGGTCCAGTGAGCGGGGAGACCGGTTTCTTCGGTAGACTAGATGCCGCGTATTAATATCGTACTGTATCATGGCCCATGCAACCTGCACTTCACTTCACTCCATCCCTCCCAGCGGGTATATATCTACATGTACTGTAGTTGCTGCATCGCAGCAGGGGGTGAAAAGGACGGGAGGGAGCGAGGGGGAGGGGCATAGATTAGGTTGCATACATACCATGATCGATTGTGGGAAAGCGAATTGACTTGAACACTGGGTTAACTTAGATATCGAGATATGAAGGACTTTTAAAGAGAGCGAGCTGTTTCTTAGGATGCTACTGCTAGCGGAGAGGCGGCGACCTTTAGATGAGGGGTTGGCAGTTGGACAGTTGGATAGTTGCTGTTACTGCCGGCTGCGTAACCAAGGTCACGCGCCACTCACAGACGAATTAGCCGAGCCCGCAGATCGTGGGGTTATCCATTGATGCCCGCATCATCCGCACAACAGGTCACAACCTGTGATGTGTTCTACACCGCTCCCACATAAGGAAACTTCTAGGCACAGCTACGCACTGGTACCTTTGTATACGAGTGATATCCTATGATTTAATCTCCTGTAATAATATAATAATAATAATAATTTCATGCTCGCATGTTATGGCGACGTTCAAGGGATTACCACTGTCCTCATTTGAGATGGGTATATACCGGGGGTGGGGGGCACGGGATTCGAACCCGTAATCAATATAAAAGGTCAGGACGAAAATAATTTCGCAAATGACGGGTACTGGTTGGCCAAAAACTTGCTGAAAGAAAGAAAGGAAGGAAGGAAGGAAGGAAGGAAGGAAGGAGGAAAGGAAGGAAGAAAGAAAGAAAAATCTTTGTACTGAAATAGGTGCCTCGCCGTCGCCTCGGGCCACCAGGAGCCAACATAGAATTTTTAATAAGAGATAATGATAGTATTATATTAGCTGGGATTTTGTGGAAATATCGAGATTTGGTGATGTCTCAGGGTTGAAGAGGAATGCATTAGTTTGAACGGCCCTATGGACCAGATGACCTCACACTAAAGAAAACTAAAGAACTCAGGCCTACGGCTTGTTGCAGGTCTTGGATGCAATCGCTAGGAATACAATCTCCTTAATTCAACGAAGATTCTATTTTTCCTAACCCATTGTAGCCATAATTTTCGTCACCAGGTCTCACTCGATATAAGTATTATCAGCGAAAAAATCTCTAAAAAGGGAGGCGCGCAGGGTTGCAAAATTCCACATAGAATCCCAAAAATAAATTTGAAAATATTTGACTGAAGTCCAGTAGTATTAAACAAAGTGTTGTTTGGATCGAACTTCCTCAATTGCAAATTCGGGAGTTCACTCAATGAAAATTAAAGAAACGCCACCCTTTTTTTAAAAAAAATTCAGACCTCCACATCCATAGTTCAAGATTGTATTTGTGCACAAGTTCAGACCTTATTATATTCTCGTAAAATCTATATCTATCTAACCATTTGGGTAACAATTAGCATACTCATGTATTATCACTCGGGTCGATCAATTTCCACATTAGGTTATCAGTTGACCAAACCAAGGTCTCCGTTGAATGGAGCACTGATTATAACTACATGTACTTGTGCTTACATCCTACATTTATAGTTAACCGTACTGTGGAGAGTATATAGGTGGATATGGTGTTCTTTAGATAGGATTGACTGGGAACAAGTCTTATATACATGTAGATCATCTGCATCGCGAAACATATGTAAATATCTTTGGATCCAGAGGGAGAGCAAAAAAAGAAACTGACCATGATAACAATAGGATTCTCAACCAAACTATTATTCTTATAGCTGTTTCATTAAGAGCTGGCTTTTCAAGCTCTGAAAGGGTGATAACCAACTACACTACCGGGGCCCGGGAACAAATAGTGTACAGTGGATTATTGGCCCGACACGCTCTAGATCTCGTGTAGCATACAGAATCAAGGATCTAATCTCTAGAACCCATCATGTCCCCGGCCGGGCCTTACTAGAGCGCGAACCCGCTTGTTAAAAAATATTATATATCAATTATCATGCTGTCCCCCTTAATCCAATCTCGATAGCAGTTCTTTCTCGGTTATAAGCTGTCACATCACAGTACATATGAGGGTAAAATATCGCCCTTGATAGGTTGCCTTCGTTCCATTGCACCAAACCGCTCTACCTATATCCAGCATATATGCGCCAACTCGTAGTTATCATCCAATCGAGCCATGTCATGTGGATATTCATTAATACATGTATATCTTTTCCGAGGAAATACCGTCTCCTCCTCTAAAGCACGCCGATAATAGTACAGGAAAATGTTGCAAAATAATAAAAAGAAATAAAAGAAATCCGGGGCCGAAGATCCTGAGTTCGCTCCCATCAATTTAAGTTGGAGAAGGTACCGATCCCTCTATATAGCTATTTTATTAACTCTAACTCTTCCCATAAACCCCAAAATGTTCTGCACTGCAACTTCATTACCAATTCTGGTTTGTATGGTTAATCGATGCACTGGCACCTCTCATCTGGGTCTGTCTCCCTTCTTCTATCGCCAAGAGTTGGGCAGCTTTGCGCCAACCTGGGGTCGACACACTTGAATGCAATCATCCAGCTCTTTTCCATGACACGCCCGAAGGAAGGGTGATCAGGTTCATCGATGCTCTTTGCCTCTTTGTGGATCCAGTGTTTCTTGTCGCTTTCCAATAGGGTTTTCAGGTGTTCGTAAGTATGCTTTGGTGTTCCTCTGATGCGCTTAGCAGAGACAAGGAATTGACCGGAAGATGACAAGAGCACATTGGAAGGAGGACAGAGCTCTGAATAGACAGCAGAGAAGATACCAGGGACACGGCTCAGATCATCATTACCCCAAGGGTCCTTGCATGATTCACAAGAGCAACTCCCGTATCCGGCACCCAGGGAAAGCACACCAGTGCTGGGCTTAAAGAAATCCTCGATACGGCTTTTAACCTTTGGAAGATCTTTGAATGCACCGTTGAGAAATAATGTGTGTTCCGCAAGGTCGTCCCATTGCTCCACGATGTGTGAAAGATAGGTGTCGTCATCTCCTCCAATGCTTCCTAATCCCTTTACTGAAGCTGCCTCGGTATTTTTCTTGACAGATAATTGATCCAACTTTGGATTTCTAAAGTAGACAACAACATTCGGGTCAAGCCCAGAAAAAGCTTTGATAGCCCTGATTTCTTTTAGACTCCAGCCGACCATTGCTGGCTCCTCGGAATTTATGCTGACGACAATGTCAAGCTTTCGCTTGGGCTTGTAACTTTCATCCGGAGTGCTACCTGGGAGAATGCCTGGAAGGACTGCCGATGAATCAGATAACCGGACTCCCGTGTATGCGGGCCCAGCGCTGCCGCCTCCATACAAAGATCCCAAGCCTAATAATAAGAAGATGACGGTTGCGCCAATAAGAGTAGCTTTCCGCAATGCTGGGTAGGTATCCCCAAAGTTTCGCCATGCCACCGTGCCATCGTTACGAAGCTTGACATAGGTCTCCCGGAGCTTATCTGATCCAAGCTTGTAGTACACAAGACCACCCAATGCTATGCTGTAACCGAACATCTGGAGACCGCTAAGTGGATCTGCCCAAATAACGACAGAGGCAACAACAAGGAGAATATCCTTAAGTACACCGCATAATGTAAGAACCAATGACGATGTTTTCCCAATCTGCCGTTCTATTAGCTTTGATTCATCAGAGGCATCCACAACCGGCAGCACATACCAAAAACACGACAGAAACATTCAAACCAAAAGCCACCATGGCGTTTGCCAATAGAGTGAAGATGCCCACACGGGCAATGTCGGATAATCCCAATTTTGACCCTTCGAAAATGAGAAACATGACGAAGTTCATGCCTGCACAGACCGGAGCGAAATAATACAATGATACCAAGGGGTCCATCTTGAATTCTGCCGAAGATAGAAGTCTTTGAACCATGACGAGACGAATAGCCTCGAAAACGATACCGATGATTTGGTAGAGGAAGCCAATAAGGTTGAACGCAATTTCCCCATACGAGGCAATCACGACACCAATGACGATGAAAGAAACATTGCCCAGAACCTTGAGATTGGGCGAATCAATCCCCAGTCCCCACCCCGCGAGAAGCACAGCTACTGGAGTGGTCGCCTATATAATTAACCTTGGTAAGCATCGATGAATTATTTTCTCTTAGTTTGGATAAAAGATCCTACCTTCAACATTTGAATAAAGGAAACACTGAGATAAAGATATGCCTTGTTTCCACAAATTAAGCTTAAGCTAAAAAAGAATCCAATGGGCACAATCGCTCTCAAATAGATCCGTCCGGTCATTTTAACAGTGTGACGGCCGTCCAGAAGGGTAGACGTCCTCGCGAGAACCTGCGTCGCGATAGTCGCAAAGATAAGGTGCCATGTGGTTAAGAATATTGCTATATTAATCAAATTCCTGGGGTTTAGCTGTGACCTCGAAGAATGCGTGCGATATAGGGAAATCAAGTAACTGGCTTTCCGGGAGTCTTACGGAACGCTGTGGGTGGGGGGGGAATATCAGCAATTGAACCTCTCACTAAACTTTCGG
The DNA here is from genome assembly GCF_020137385.1 of Morchella sextelata. Lineage (NCBI taxonomy): Eukaryota > Fungi > Ascomycota > Pezizomycetes > Pezizales > Morchellaceae > Morchella > Morchella sextelata. Next base: position 1,022,750 of record NW_025408632.1, read on the forward strand.
AGAACTTACGAAATTCAAGACTGAATAAAATCCACTTGTTGAACAAAATTACAGACGAACTCAAACCAATCCATACTCTGTAAGGAGACGGCCGTTAACTCCTGGATTCCTATTGAGAAGATTGAAAACATACGCTACATAGACTGCCGGGTGTAAAGAGGGTTTGGGAGGTGATGCGATATTCGGTGCAGGCAGTGAACCCGAAGAATCACCATCCCTCCTGTCGGAGGAATCGGCGGCCATGGCTAAAGTTTAAAGTAGGATGCTGAACGAAGGTTGGGAAGAACGGATGAAACGAGCGACAGTAAAGATGATAGATGCAGGATTCTGGAAGAAACTGTACGGCGAAAGCAGTAGGTTAGGACGCGAGGTACCTAGAAGAAAAGAAGGTCGAAATAATACCGAAGAAGGAGGGGGTTGGAGAGCTGGCTCTAAGCTGACGGCGCTCAAACAGGGAAGAATGCAGCAGAGGTTTTATTTCGATCCACAACCACACATAGATCAACGTGCTACCAAGACGATACGCTATCGTGTTCTGAGTAACCCAGCCCCTATTCAAAATTCGAAAAGACGATCACCCCTGGACGAAATTCCCGTCATGACCCAAGATGCATATAGTTTTGCGAGCTCTAGTATTTTTACACCGCGGTCCCCCAGAAGGGTGAGATGCTGAAACGCGAAAAAATAGCACAATAGGAAAAAACAAAGACACTGCGGGACGCTTATCGTTGACATTGCTTTGCCCCACCAATTGGTCACGATACATAAAATATAGATGCATGTCCAAATATAGCTTCAAGAAAGGTGTTTAAAGCTGTAGGAAAGCATCTAGCAAAGAAATTCTTAATTCAGATATCAGGGTCCGTCTCCAGGAAACAAAACGCCAAGAATGTTGATAGTGGTTCGGTGAAAAATAGGTATTGGAATATCTAAGATCAACGACAATCAAGATGAATGTGTTGCTGTAGGAAAAGTTCAGAGAAATCTCGCATAATCCTAATAGTCAAGCATTGAGAAAACACCGCTGCCACTGCCAGCTATAGACAAGACTTTTTGCCCAGAAACGTAGCTTGGACCCTTGCACGATTATTATGAGGCTCAAATAAACATTCACGAACCCCACCAAAGGGTATGTATATGATACATATGTGTATGTAGGATATGCCGCACAAACTAGTACAAGATGTACTCGGGGCAGGCAATAAGAACCCGAAAATGCAAGCTGCAAGCAGGGGCTCAATTTGGTGTAGCTTTTCGCCAGCCGCGAATCAGAGGTCGTTACCATAAAAAGTCATTTTCAGGTTCTTCATGCCTGCCCCGAGTACAACTAACCTTACTCTACGTACATGTGTGCATCAAGTCTAGACTTTAATAACAAATCTCTAACTCCCAGATCCTCGAATACGTACAGCGCGTTTGAAGCTTGACTTCTTCGCTCGAGTTCGAGGCCATGGAGCTCCCCTGAAAATTGACACGCGTACTTATACATACATACCAACAACCCTGGCTAAGCACAACGGAAGTGGGCCCGTCGAGAAGGACGTAAGCAATCAGGATACCTACATGATTGCGGTATCAAAAACTGGTTTGCAATTTGATGTCCTTGTGGAATTGCTGAATATGTGTTGATAGACAGCCCCTGCCGTGTGGACCCTAATTTGGGTTCCACAGCTAACTAGGGGGCTTATGTCCAGGGCTTCAGCCCAGTTTCAAATCTAGTTGTAGAGTAAGTTGCCTCTGCACAACGTGCTCGCGTCTCCCTCCCCCTTTCCCCTCTTATCCCCCTCCTTCTCTACCCCCCCAAGTATAGAAAGCCTCCCCGATAGACAATTGACCCCATCTTGTTTCAATCGCAGTTTTTTCGTCCAAGTTATATCCAATTCTGATTTCCGCCAGCTATCATGTCTTCAGATACGTGAGTGGATTTCCCTGATTTTCATGAAGCTACAGTTGCTGAGTACCATTCTCTAGATATGTTGATGTTCTCGTCATTGGCGCTGGACCTACTGGTCTAGGTGCTGCCAAAAGGTTGAACCAGCTTGTACGTCTCTATCTATCTTAATGACTTCAGAGATATCAAGCTAATAAACAACATTCCTCCAGAACGAGGCTTCCTGGCTCCTCGTTGACTCTAATGAAACCCCTGGAGGGCTTGCTTCTACCGATGTCACACCCGAGGGATTTGTGCGTCTCTTGATCCCCTTTCAAAATTCTGTTACTGATGGAATACGGTAGCTCTATGATGTTGGCGGACATGTCATTTTCTCTCATTACAAGTACTTCGATGATTGCATCAACGAAGCTCTTCCCAAGTCTGATGATTGGTATACACATCAACGCATCTCCTACGTCCGTTGCAAGGAGCTTTGGGGTAAAGGAATCTTATCCAATTTTGAGAACAGGCCGCTAATTTTATCCAAGTTCCATACCCGTTCCAGAACAACATTAGTATGTTGCCCAAGGAAGACCAGGTTAGCTGTATGAATGGCATGATCGATGCAGCTTTGGAATTCCGAGTTGCAAACACGAAGCCAAAAAACTTCGATGAGTGGATTGTGAGAATGATGGGTAGGCCATTTTTTGAATCTGAATTTGACTTTGCACTGATCTTTAACTGACACTTTCAATCTCAATAGGTGAGGGTATCGCGGATCTATTTATGCGACCATACAACTACAAGGTTTGGGCTGTGCCTACCACCAAGGTAAATTCTCAAGATCATTATAAGTTTGGTTCCTTATACTTATCATCAACCTTGTCAAATTTCAGATGCAATGCGAATGGCTTGGAGAGCGTGTCGCAGCACCGGATCTCAAGACTGTTACCAAGAACGTCATTCTCCAGAAGACGGCAGGTAACTGGGGCCCTAATGCAACATTCCGTTTCCCTGCCCATGGCGGTACTGGTGGCATCTGGATCGCTGTTGCAAACACCCTACCAAAGCAAAACATTCGCCTGGGTAAGAGTGGAACTGTTGAAAAAATTGATGCGGAAAAGAAGGTTGCTACTTTGGCAGACGGAAAGACTATTACATACGGAAGACTCGTCAGCACAATGGCCGTTGATGCTCTGTGCGAAAAGATTGATGACAAGGAATTGGTAACCATGACCAAAGATCTGTTCTATTCTACCACCCACGTTGTTGGAATTGGTATTCGAGGCGCGAGACCAGAGAACATTGGCGACAAATGCTGGGTAGGATCTATTATTCTAAAATTTCTATCTATTGAATCTAAATTTGTCGACAGCTTTACTTCCCCGAAGACGATTGCCCGTTCTATCGTGCAACTATCTTCAGCAACTATTCTCCCAACAACCAGCCACAAGAAAACATCAAGCTACCCACCCTCCAGAAAGCCGATGGAAGCAAGCCTGACTCGAGTGAAGCCCAGGGGGGACCTTACTGGTCATTGATGATGGGTATGTTAACGTGTGATTGTGTTAAGAAGTAACTATAGGCTGACAGGATTTACAGAAATTTCTGAGTCGTCAATGAAACCAGTTGATGAGCCTAACCTACTCCGTGATACTATTCAAGGCTGTATCAACACCAGTCTCATAAGTGCAGATGCCGAGATTGTATCTACCTATCACAGACGATTCGATCACGGATACCCTACACCCAGCCTGGAACGCGACGGGGTTTTGAAGCAGCTACTTCCTAAACTACAAGCAAAGGGCATTCACTCAAGAGGTCGGTTCGGCAGCTGGAAATACGAAGTCGGAAACCAGGACCATTCATTCATGCTCGGTGTTGAGGCGGTTGATAACATTCTTCATGGAGCAACTGAGCTTACCTTGAATTACCCTGACTTTGTCAATAGTCGTGCCAATACCGAGAGAAGCCTTATTGAAGGCAAAGCGCTTTTTTCGCAACTCCCCGCCTATCAGGATGTTGAAAGGAGAAACTAAGAGTGGAATACTATACATTGAATCTTTTTAGCAAGCGAATTTTGGGTGATGAAGGAATCTTTATATATCGTTTTAGTTTTAGATATCTATACCCTCAAACATATATATTACATCATTCATAGAAGGGCTGTAGAAATTAGTACAAGACATATACGTGTATTATTCCAAGATATCATAAAGACCAAACCTACATGTAGTAAAATGTCTTCTAAAATTTTCGTAATAAAAAGTTCGTGCTGCGGCGGCGGTAGTCTACTTGGTCTTTACAAAGATCCTGGGTCCCTTACATAAAAGTGATCAAGGCCAGATATCTGTTCACATGTCTCCCGGAGTGGATTTGATAGGTTTGGCTTAGGATCCTAGAGCTTATTGAACCAAGCTTTTGTTCTTTATTAGGTTGACTTGATTAATAACAATCCCTAGGGTACTGTAGGTATATCATTTGTCCTCGTTATGCAAACCATGTACATACATGTATGTAGGTACACATATATTATATGTATCCTTTATTTAAACCCTTACATGTAGTTACGCACAAAATGGCTAGGATTTTCTTAAGTCGATGAAAAATTACATTGTGCTCGATCATATCAAATCACTCGAAATTACATCCATGCAGTATCAGCTACTTATGCAGGGAAATGAGATGCGGGATCTGATCTACTCGTAACTTCCTGACGTTTTTGAACGCGACTGATATTGCATACCATACAAAAATACGCCAAGATCCTGATTTTGGGTGTATGCAATAGTGGCCCAGTCCAAAAACGCCAGGAGACTACGAGTACAAGCACTAGCAGCCGCCCTGCCGCCCTGCATTGTTCGAGTACCAAAAGAAGGTAGGACCTCGGAAAGAATACCCGCCACCCCCCCCAACCTCCGTTTCTACAGATAAAGCTAAATGCATGTTCATTATTCTTCAGCGATTAAAGTCAAAATGATGATAATTTTGATTTGAACTTTGTTTGATCATGACTATAGGACAAAAAGGAAAACTCTATAATAATAATAATAACAGAATCCCAAGCTTTAACTTTATTCCCCGGGCTACGCCCAGCCCATAGATAACCCTTGCTTCCGAAAACACAATCGAAAAAAAGAAAAAAGACAGAACGTGACAAACAAAAACGGATATAACGCCTGAATAAAAGACTTCCCTTAATCTTTACGGTCCCAAGAAGAGAGTGAAGAAAAGAAAAAAAAATGAATCTATTCGACAGCGGAGACACCGGCGCCGGCCAGTACTGGGTTCTCGATGTCGAATTGGAATTTGAAGTTCTTTCCCAACTCCTTCCTCAACACGGTCACAATCGCGTGAAGAACGTTCTCAAAGACACCCATGCTGGCTGGGTTCTCCTTGTCATTCTCGTCGCCCTGGTGGACACCGGTCTTGACAAGGCAGGTTTTCCAGCCGTAGAGGTTTCCGCCAATGATGTCGGACTGCGGGTTGTCTCCGATCATGTAGATGTTCTGGGGAAGTACCTTCTCGGAGTGGATCTCCTCCATCCATGAGGTGAGGCACTCGTCGGCGTAGGTGTAGGTAGCCTTTTCGGGCTTTCCGTAGATGGTACGCTCGAGTTCAACACCAGTGATGGCCTTGTACATGGCCTCGAGGGCGAGACGGAAGGTACCCTGGGACATACGGGGGTACTTGTGCTCAGTTGGGCAGAGAAGATCGCCTGGAGAGAATTGTTAGTATTTTCGTTCAAGTCTTGTGGAAATATTCAATCGGATACTAACCATGTGAGAAGTAGATAGGGATACGCTGGCTAACAGGGTCCTTGGCCTTGGTGCCTAGACGACCGTTCTCGGACTGCAGGAGATCCATGATGATCTGTGCGTCTGTGGCGTAATCTCTTGAATCAGAGAAGACAAGGATAGCATCAATGTTGTGCTTCGTGAAATCTCTTGGTCGTGCAGACGCCCTCTCCCATGTTCCGAAGGTTCGGTATGGGGCAATGCTCTCGTCCCAGGCGACGATGTCATTGGGGACAACAACGTCCTTGAAGCCGTACTTCTCAGCAACCTCTCGGCAACGGTAGCCCTCACCACCTACTACCAAAACGGTGTTGTAGTACTCTGCCAAGGCAGACATGGGGGTATGTGATTGGATGAACTGCTTGGTAGAGATGGGAGAGTTCAAGATCTTACTAAGCTGAGCACAACGCTCTGCCTCTGGCTTTCCAGACCCGTTGGTCAAGAAGATGTGAGGAATCTTGAGACCAAGTTCATTCTGTCCGTTAAGAATCTCCAATGTCTTTGCACCCTCGGGAATGACCCTGTCACCGTGGACGAGGACACCATCGATATCAAAGATAAAGGCAACGTTCTTGGCTGCTGAAACCTTCTCCTGAGCAAGATCCTGAGCCTTGGCAGCGAGAATGTCGAATGAGGGAACCGAGGCAGGAAGATCAGGGCGGTAAAGGTGGGATGGACGCTTGACTCGTGGGATAGGAAGAGAAGCACCGAACGAGTTTCTTGAACCTCGGCGCTCTCGCTGAGAGGGAACAATCGACAATGAGTGCATCAACTTCTCGGATTCTCCGAGAGCAGAGCGAGTTGCTTCAATCTCAATGACTCCGGAACCCTGAGGTGCAGGAACTGGCAACTTTGGTTCGCTGAATAAGGCTGTTAGAATATTGATACTTATGTGTGAAGATGGTTGGAGAATTGCTTACGTCTTTCCTGAAGTACCGTTGGTGTTCTCGACGTTGTTCATGTTGGAGGTAGTCATATTGAAGTTGTGGTAATAAGGTTTAAATATTTGAGTGTAGTATATAAAGATGTTGTGGAGTGAGTGTAGTGATTTTTGGAATGATTTTGAGAGGGACTTGAAGGGAGAGACTATTAGGTATTTATGTGACCATCCCTTACGTCCGGCCTTGATCATCAAATATTCGAAATAGACACTAACTCCTTCTCGAAACCCGACAACAATTCTTCGATTGCCAAGATTGGATATAGTTGCTCAATGAGTCCAACGTTTCCGGGAAGCGGGTGCCGTACTCTACAATGTACATGCTTGCAATTGTTACAAGAGGGTTTTGAAGATGAGGATCCTTTCACTCGGCTGCAGTACCAGCGCCAATCTACCGATGGTGCAATTACCGATGAAAGACTCACTATGTTAGGGGAGAGGGAAGGGGGGGGGGGGGGGGGTTCTGCTAAGATCTTGCTAAGAGAGAAAGATCAAAACTCAGTGAAAAAAACGGGATCTGCAGATAAGTACATGTTCAATTTCATAATTTCATGTTTACTCACAAGCTCAGCTCAGTTGATATCTCCAATTGCTCATTATTAGCAATTAAAAATATTGGAAATTGATTACAATGGGATGACATATTATATTTCTTAGGGTGAATGTTATCTTTGATTTCGCCCTGCGTATATTAATTGTAAAGTACCCGCAGGGCTGTCCTTCTTCAATCACGCCTAAAGCGCTTATCAAGCAGGCATATTGATGGCCTGAGAACCGATCGTTCGTCTGAAGAAGAGAGAGATTGATTGAGTTGGTTGATTGACTATGATGGATCTGTATTGGGAGTGGAGAGCGTTGTCGCGTACTGATAATGACATCCCTGCACCCAGCTTCAAGCAGCGGGTGGACGTCAGAGATGTCTCGGGCTGCTACGTTCTCGGAAGAATCTAATGCAGCTAAACCTTAGTCGCACCTGCGCGGAGGCGGCCGGAGAGCGTGGGCGCGTTGGCATTGCGTCATACTTTCGGCACTCCTGAAATCGAGGTATCGGACGTAAGGCCGGTAGAGCAACCAGGCAATGAAATTCCCTCGGGTCGGAGTCTCTAGTCGTTCCCTCGTTGTCAGTCTCGGTTCGAACATGGATTTGGGTAGAAAAATTTGACCCTTCCGAAGGGATCGACAAAGTGAACCTGCATAGGCGGCTGGAATACGGCCTTTTCGGTTAACTGTAGATGAATCCGTAGGCTTGGAGGCGGAACACCCTGGCGAAACATGCACAGCGAAGTCTTTTCGAAAATGCAGGCCGTGGTTCCAGTAACCTTCTCCCGGCCAGATCTGCACGCAGAACGATTGAGAAATTCACTCGATGACATCAGTGCGGGTATTTTCATGTCGGGAGAACGCAGTTTCGTTCTGTTCAAGACGGTATAGTATCAAAGTAGATAATAGAGCGCTGTGGGCCGACTGATAGAACGATCATCACCTTCTGGAAAGAAAAGGATAGATTGAAAGAACGAAAAGCACAAGTCCCAATTTCTAAACAACCCCCCTCACACAAACACAAATCTCTCTCCTTCAAGAACAACAACATCATCAACAATAACATCATCATCATGTCTTTGGGAAGAACCTTCACATTGCCCACTGGAGCAAAGATTCCTGCTGTTGGATTCGGGACCTTCGCCAACGAGGGATCAAAAGGTGAATCCTACAAAGCTTGCCTTGCAGCATTGAAGGCTGGATACAGGTAATCATCAAAACCATTTGAGTACTTTTACCATCAAGAGATTAACACCGGGTTTACAGGCATCTTGATTGTGCCTGGTACTATCAGAACGAGGAGGAGATCGGTGATGCCATCCATGACTTTCTCAAGGAGAGCAACGGGGCTGTCAAGCGTGAGGACATCTTTGTTGTCACCAAAGTGTGGAACCACCTGCACGAGCCTGAGGAAGTAAAGTGGTCCCTGGAGGATTCATTGAAGAAGCTCAGGCTTGATTATGTCGACCTCTTCCTTATCCACTGGCCCATTGCCGCAGAGCGAACCGACGAGTACATGCCCAAGATTGGGGCTGATGGCAAGGTATGATGAACCCTGTTAATCAAGATAGCAAACGGACGGCACAACTGACAGTGCTTCTACGTCTCCAGTATGTGATCAAGCACGACCTCACCAACAACCCTGAGCCCACCTGGCGGGCCATGGAGGAGCTCTACGGCTCCGGCAAAGCCAAAGCCATCGGTGTAAGCAACTGGACCATCCCAGGCCTCGAGCAGCTCCTTGCCTTCGCAAATGTCAAGCCTCACGCAAACCAAGTCGAAATCCATCCCTTCCTGCCCAACGAAGAGCTCCTCCAATACTGCAAGGAGAAAGACATCCTCCTCATTGCCTACTCTCCGCTTGGCTCCCAGAACCAGGTCCCTTCAACAGGAGAGAAAGTCTCGGAGAACAAGACCCTGAACGCCGCCGCCGAGAAGACGGGCCACACGCTGGCGCAGACCCTGATCTCATGGGGCGTCAAGAGGGGATACTGTGTCCTTCCCAAGAGTGTCAACCCTACACGCATCATCAGCAACTTCCAGGACTACGATATGACCGAGGAGGACTTCCAGGCCATCAACGCCGTTGCAAAGGGAAGGCACACGAGGTTCGTGAACATGAAGGATACCTTTGGCTACAACGTCTGGGCAAACGAGAAGGACGAGTGATTTTTTTCGCATTGGGGCGTTTCTTTTATTTTTAAGTTTTTAGCTAGGCATTGAAAAGAATTGAATTCTGTTTTTGCTTTGAAGTGTAGTTGGCTATCGTGCATGCGCAAGCGAGTCATTTCTTATCACTCGCCCGTTTTATCCTGCTGATTAGGCGCCAGCCCTATCGAACAAAACGTTTTGCAACCGCCCGCTGTCAAAGTTTAGCCCCCACATGAAGAAACCCTAACCCTCACGATCCTCCCTGATCTCCAACGTGGCAAGGCCAAGCTTTTTTCAAACTAAAACAACACCCACATGTAGCAACCCTCCAAAAGGCCAATGATCCCAATCACTGGATTAGTTATCTTCGCTACCTCATAGGCACAATCTTCCTACCCGAATAGATTTTGATTATTGATATTTGGCGAGGAAGTTCCCTGTTAAAGGCCAGATATGTATTGATATTTTCCTTTTTGGGTTTAGTAGTGCCTGTGGGCAGAAGGCGTCTGTTTCTGTATATAGATAAAATATGGTTTGCCCTTCCAAAATCATCACAACCGCATCTGCAGGGTGTGAAAATTGCTTATATCTAAACGAGACGAGCCTCCTCCCTCCTTGCCATTTCGGGAACGGTGACACATAGGGGGAGAAAGGTCATCATTGATCTTCATGAAGACAACGGTAGATCTACATGGTAACGGGTATTATCCGCGCTGTAGTAATCATGTGTAGCCGACAAAAGAATGTAGCCTAGACCTTCTGGGGACCTCCGGTGGTAGAATGCAACTCTTGCAAAAAAGTAAAGCTGGCATGTGCCGAAACCGAGTGATGCACGGTGTCTCATCCGAAACAAAACAAACGTGTTGCCGGTTTTCCAGTGTGTGTTCCTGCACGGGAAAGGGACCATTGGTTTCGATAAGACTGCTGTTTTACAATGTTTTATTAATCATCGATATGCATATATGTAGGTGCTATTTACGTATCATTACGGTAGTTAGGGTGATGGGATGAACACATACTGACTTATAAAGGATAGATCGGAGTCCCTATGATGCATGAAGAGCAATTGCGCTTCCAAACCGAACCGATCGCTCTTTGTTTCCCGCGTACCCGGGTTCCCTTGTTGAGGTTGGTCGTTGGTGTTCTCACTAGGTGTGGCCGCTTCATAACTCCTAGTGGAGCCTCCAGCGGCACCAAGGAAACCAGAAGTCCTGGTGTTTGATAGTCCCTTCTTCCCCCCTGAGCTGAACATATTCGCGCAGTCTGCGGCCTGGCCAGCCACAACGCAGCGAGGCTCGGCGACAGTAAATAGTCAGATCAACTGGCGCAGGCACAGTTGTGTGTTTGGAATTTGTAGGCTGCCTTAGCTAGCTCCTGGCCAATCTCTGTCATGGGTGTGGTGCATTGATTTCACGTATCTAGAGCCTTTTCTTGATCTGCACAAGGCGCTACGATGGTGTTGGTATTTTGTGATGAACATTGCAGAGACGATAGGATAGTGGTGCAGCAGAGGGTGAGGATGAGGACAGATAGCGTAGGGATAACAATCAACCCTGACCACGGCTATATATATCCTGCACAGATACAAACACGCAAGCCGAAGCGCTGATAAACTTTCTGGGTTTGTCGCAAAGATACCTCGTTCGCTCATATTATGTTAAACATTGGTCGGATGTTTTGGTTTTTATTTTTGCCAACATTGAATGGCTTGCCACTATGTAGGTACTACGTAGTAATTTGCGAATCTATCATCATAGTCTATCTAATTCTAATTCTCTTATAATATATGCAGCTATATTGACATCATATTTCTTTCTAATTTATTGACTATCGGGATACATATATGGACGGCTCGCTACGATAAGTGACCTCTCTTCGAGCCTTTCAACATTGCTTTAATGGCGTTTGGTCATAGCCAGTCACTCGCCTCGGCAAGACCCAAGTTTCTCGATACGTGCTTAGCCCTGGCATCTATGATTATAAATGCATATTCAACTAAGCATGAAGTCCGCCCTAACTAAAACAAAGAAATATATAGATGCATTCCTGTGACAAATGAGAAAAAACGACGACGAAAATCCCATATAATAATGAAAAATAAAAGAAACAGTCATTGCGTTGATTAATCAGTTCAATTCCCATTTTTCCGTCCCACTGAAGAAAGAATAAGATATGAAAGAATAAAAGGGGAAAAGTTGAAAATAAAAACAAGAAACCTAACCTTTTTTCTTTTTTCCACCAGCACTACAAGTCCTCTCTACACTACCGCCCACACCGCTTTTCTTCGTTGTCAATCTTCATCATCCCAGCCTCCGCCAAAATTATTGGCACCGTTACTCCTTCCTTGCCCAAAATCTAGCTTGGCTAGAAATTCTGGTGGGACACTGGGTTGATACTTTTTCTCCCGCTCTCTGTTTGTGCCGCCTAACCCTGCGCCGTAGCTTAGTAACATATCTGTACTCGTTGGCAGCGAGAAAGGGAGCATGAGTGCAGGATCGAGGAGCAGATTTTCAGGCGCATTGTTGTCTTCTTCTTCCTCTGCTGGCTCGGATGTATGGAGACCTCCTGGAGAAGTAGCTGTGATGAAAGGCGGTGTTTTTGACGGGGAAAGCGCAGTACTTGAACGGGAGCCCGTAGGAGTAGTGGGAGTTTGAGTCGCCGAGCGGCCACCCGAGGACATATTGGATGTTGATATAGATACACTCCGAGATTTTCGGCGTGCTTTGGAATCGAAAAATGATACATTAAGATCAAGAAGGTATTTCATTCCTTCGCGGTTCAAGGTCTTTTCGCCAACTTCGGGCCTGTAGTTCTTCGTCGCGTGGAGAAGCTGCTGTGGGTTGAGTCGAGTGAACTGTTGCGTTGTGGACTGTAGCGCACTAGGATCTTCACCTAGGGAGGTAAAGCATTGTAGCCATTGGAGTAGTTGGATGACTGGTACCAAATGTCGTCGCGCAGCCTCGATTGTATTCTCGCCGCTTGTTGTCAGTGAGCCGGATTCGTAGTGTTCGGGCTGTCTGTTATTCGTCCGTGCCCAGTCTTCAAGTGTGGAGACATTGAGACGGATCTGCATCGCTTTTGTTCGGGCAAGGTATTTACGGTTCGACATGATGCGATTGAAAAGCTCTGCACCAAGCCAATAAAACAATTGGCTCAGGACTTGAGAAATGATCACTGAGTGAATGTCATACAAGTCCAATACGAATAATGTCGACGAGAGTAAAGATGTTATATTTCTCGGACTTGGTTTTGCGCGCTGTTTTGGGGAAGGCGGACGGAACCGCCGTTCTCCTGCTGGCTCGGGCGATTTTTTTTTAGTCTTGAATAACCGCCATTCGTTCTGAAAATGAACGTCTTCAAACCCAGGAATGGTTTCGTGGTCAAGCATGGCTTGGTCGAGGACCCTGTCCATCCTCCGCTCGGCATCCCGAATGATGAGGATAAAAATCTCGTTTATCAGCTCCGAAAGGTTTTGTTGAAAGTTTATTGTTGCGCCTACGAGACCGGCATCTTTCTTGAGATAGTGAAGGAGTAGGGTTGCATTGGAGATCCAAAATGCAAGGATCGTCATATCCCATTGATGCCGCTCCACTACGTTATTGATCTTCTCCATTGCCGAGAGAAGTAGTCGGGAAAGAAGCTCCTGAGAACTATGATAATGGGCATACCGGGCGGCCAGGAAAAGTACATTCGCAGGTACTGGCTTCTGACTGGGTGATCGCTGCGGTAGCATATTGGTGATCACAACCTCAAGCACTCGATCTAGCTCATGCTCTTGAAACACAAACATTTGATCATTCAAACATCTATCCCACACGAATTCCTGCCCTTCTTCTTCTTCCTCTGACTCGGGTAGCTGCTATAAGTCAGCAAGCACACCCCCGGCGTATATTCGGATATCCGCACTCACCTCCTGTTGCTCATCCAGTCCCAAACTCGATAAATCTACCTCTAGATTTATGGCACTCTCCATCATCATCCGCCTCTTGAGCTCATTCTCCGCCATCTCCTCTTCAAACCTGTCCTGCGCCAAGCCTGTGTCGTAGAAATCGTCACTGACCCCCGCCGAGCCAATATACCCGCTCTCGTGCAAGTAATCCGAAAGTTCGCTATTTGGCGGCATGAAATCAAACGCCGTTCTTCCCGAAGAGCTCTTAATCTCACCCGATGCTCCATGGTCTAACAGCAGCTTTGCAATACCCTTATGGCGATTCGTCATGGCCCACATCAGCGAGCTCCACTGGTGCCTATCCTGTTGGTCTACATTTGCACCAGCGTCCAACAGCGCAGAGACAACATCTTCATGTCCCTATCGCAAATTCCACCTCGAATTCAGCCAAGATACCCCCCGCCGGCATTGCGTGGAAAACCATAAAAAAAAACATGACTTACGAAGCAGCTCGCATATATCAGTGGGCTAGTCCCCTCCTCATCCGGTGCATTAACATCGATGTATTTTCTCCCCTTGCCCTCTAGTATTCTCCTGCATTTTCCCTCGTCTCCGTTGCTGGCCGCCATGTTGAGCGCACGTTGTAAATGATCCGTCTTCTCCTTGTCCGACAACTTCGGATTATCGGCAATCTCATCCTCATCTTCCAAGCCCGACCCATCATTGAAGGCAGCCTGGGCGGCCAGCATAGAGACAAGGCGTGTATCGCTATCCGCAATTCCCTTTACGTCATCGTCTTCATCGCGAAAGTCCGGATCGAGGTTGAAGTTTAACCTGGCAGGTACCGGCGCGGTGATGAATTGAGGCTCACCTGTAAACCGAAGATGGGGCATCATCGCTCCGTCAGTACTACTGGTCATCATGATATTCCTAGGTTTGCGTCTGGAGTCGCCGGGAGATGAAGAAGCAGAAGAAGCAGGGGGAGTAAAAGAGGAATAGAAATCATCTTGATCATAGGGATTATGATAGTGCTGGGGTGGGAGGTAGAAGTCCCTAGAGTATGGGGAGGGTTTCGAATCGGAGGGTGCCATACCACCTTGCCAGGCGTCGTAGACTTCGGTCTCGGTAGTGAGAGGAGGCGTTCTTCGGCGGTCGTCTAATGACGTTGGGAGGTCCGCGGGGAGTACTCTGGGGACTTTTGGAGGAAGCTCAAAGCCGTTGAGCGGATCGCCTAAGTCCATTAGAGGGGATGGGGCGGGGGGAGAAGAGGGGATATAATAAAAAAAGACTGTGGTTGTTGGAGTGTGTCCTGTAATACGGGGCTGCGTATGCGTATGTCCTTCGTAAGATGATGTAGAAAGATGGCTGTGGCTGTGATTGTCAGTGTTTGCCTGATGGCTGGTGGTGGGGGGGTGAGGGGGGGTGAAGCAGTGGAGGGAGCTTCCTCGTAGGCCGGAGTAATGCTTTACTTACTTTTCTATGCAAGACCTATCAAGATTAGTACCTATCAGATATCAGATCCAAGGCTCATCAACTGTCTCTGGGGTATTCTGGAACGGATGGTGATGTTCCAATGGCATTGGCAAAGCTCCACGGTGCCAAGACTTATGCAGCTTCCAGATGGTTTACGAGGGGTAAAAGGAGCTCGGGGTTGTCCTCAACTCCAGAGAACATCCCTGGCCAGATGCCTCTTTCGGAGCGCATTACGAACACCATCCAGTCCATCGGGTCGGTGCGTTTGGAGTTTCGAGTTCAAACAACATTTTCTGGAGAGAACTGGGGTTTACAGCTATATAGGTCCTCCGTGGAACAATCAAACTGTGGACTTTAAAACAATATCTCTCTGCTTAAGGCCCTTAAATTTCCCTTTGTTCTGTGGTTTGATCGAGCGGAACGCCTACCATCCTTTGCACATAGAATGTAGCAAGAAATAAACACAGGAGGGACCGGCTCGATACATGTAGATAGAGTACAATATATCGATCTGTATTTAAATATTTCCTTTTTCACGAACCCCGAGGATTCATCCGGATCTCATCTGCGCGTTTCCGTACCGCGATGACGCAAGGAACTTTATGCGAGACGCCAAGGGTCAAAGACAACGGTGCTACAATGCTATGATCAAGATCCATCCTCTCGATATACATTGTACTCGGGGTCGCTGATACCTTGTAGGTCATGAGGCGCCTCATACACCATAACCTTCACAAAAAATTCGGGATGAATGAACTTTAAACCGAGCATAATATAATGAGTGCCTAGGAACAGGGAAGAAATATATTCGACGGAATTTCGCTGTGTATGCGCATCCTTAACACAATCTATGATCAAAACAATGAATTCATCCTGTTTACACGATGATCGCGAAGAATTACATTAGTCGGTCCGATGAGTCTCCCAGAACCCAAGCATACACTAGATCGAGTGATGTTTCGTGATTGCTAGCCAGAAAAAGAGGCTAGCGGGCGAGAAGCGTAGCCTAAAGCTTAAGCTCACAACATATGGCTACATGTACGTACATCGCATCATCTGCGTGCAATCCCATCCAGGATACAGAGCTCCAACCTTCTCTTGCTGGATCAGTTGGTCTTTTTCTACTTTGTGTCGACTTCGTGGCCGAGCCAGCCCATCCAAGTATCATCGCAACCTACCGGCCGGTACTTACAGCCGAACTTTGATAGCCCCTCGCAAATAAAGATACATCGTTCCGTTCCCGAATTTCGCATGCCACGGGCTCCACTATGCTACGAAATAGGATGGTGCTACAACCATATCGGATTCCCCTAGATTGGCGAGTTCTAGTAGATCACATTCTGAGGCCTCTGACTTAAAACGGCGTTATATTTACGCGTGTCGCCAGATTTGTGATCTCGATTTTGTTACCGCGAGACAAATCATTATGTATCTGGTAGTAAGAGTTGCACGTCTTATTATAAAGTCTTCAAACTACTAATAGTTACATTGGTGTATGATACCAAGTGCACGGTTCCAAACCCTCCAATTTCTGACTTTGTCTTTATACTGACCCCTTTCTAGCTATTGTACCTATTATACATCGGGGATACAAGACCGCTGCTCTGTATCATTGATCATCAGCTGGTACAGTCGACAAATCATTGGGTGTTTCCAGACCCTGCCTCTTCAGGAGTTAGGATTTAGCCTACTTAAACCCAATTTCCCGCTTTCAACCATACCTCCAACGACTGGACAGTTACGCTGAGACGAAGTTTATAGCATGCTATCATCTCACGAGATACATAAACTACATGTACTCAACTGCTCCGTTTGGCACCCATATATTGCCAAACTGGGAACAGCTCCTAGCTTTTGAGAAGATAATAGATCCAAAGGGTCTCCCGCCCTCGATTTACCTTGCACGTGTACCCACGTCGTACAGCACTTACTATTGAATACGGCGTCTAATTAAAAGTTCCTCTCGGCTGTTGGTCAATGACCAAGCGCAGTGCAGTGATGTTGATTAACTAAGTGCTTTTTTTTATTTAAGCGACACCAATCCTCACTATCAAAGCAGCGGTGAGATCGAATGGTAGTACAAACCATGTGCCTTTTGGATTAATCATGGCGGCACAGATGCTGGTAGTAATACCACAATCAATCTACTTATTCAATATCAATTCCATTTTTGGTTAGTTGTTTACTATTAAGACTTGAGCGAACCCAAAGCAGATTTATCCTAACGACTCTTAGTTTAAAGGGGTTTAAGCATGAACTCAATCGAGAAGATGTGATACGGGGTCCGAGACATGAACATATAGTTATAAATTGACGACACTGGATTATGTGTCTAATATAGGGGCCTTGGTCTTTCTTCTCACATCTTTACTTCTATTCGAAGATTAGGACCGTCTATTACAATGGCTCATATATACCTAGCTACCGGTTTACTGACAACTCTTTCGCTCATATCAGGAGGGTGCGCTGCACCTGTGTCACTAAATATCGTTGGGCGCGATGTAGCACTTCTTGCAAACTACGACTATATTGTAGTCAGAGGCGGTACGAGTGGGCTTACTGTTGCTAACAGACTAACTAAAGATGCAGATAGTAAAACTCCCGAACCCCTATATCTGCGATATTCCAATGACAATAAGCTGACTGTGTAAAACAGAAACCGTCCTCGTCATTGAATCTGGAAACCTGTAAGTTGCAGTACACCATGTGATCATCAAGACGTTATCCCTCGTACTAAACCCTTAACTCCTACAGCGACGATCAAGAAGACGGCGTCCTGGTTCCCGGGCTCGCAGGTGGTACCGGGAAAAAATACATGTACAACATGACCTGCGAGCCCCAGCCTGGTATTAATAACCGCACCTACAGCTTTCTCGCTGCACACGTTGTTGGCGGCGGGACTGTTGTAAATGGTCAAGCTTTTGATAGAGGGTCAAGAGGTGACTATGATTTGTGGGAAGCTTTGGGAAATCCAGGGTGGGGATGGGAAGGGCCACTTCCGTACTTCAAGAAGGTATGACCTTCTTCTTCAGATTGGATTCAATTGAGGCGGGTCTATATATAAGATCGTATATATAATTAACTTATCCATTAGAGTGAGACCTTTACGCCCTCGCCGCCCGAGATTGTAAAGGAATGAGGGACGGAGTACGACCCTTCCGCCCATAGGTTCAAGGGACCGGTTATGTCTTCGATGCCAACATACTACTACCCTGCTATGAGTAAGTTCGAAACTCTTCACAATATAGGCCCTTTATGCAAAGGGCGTAATATAGCGATAACTGATATTACCCATCCTCTTTTTAAGAATTTGTTTTCAAAGCCTGGAAACAACTCGGCATACCATACTCCAGAGACGGTACAAACGGCAACGCACTTGGTGCTTTCTTCTTTTCCAACTCAGTCGACCCGGTCACCCGCACCCGGTCCTACGCTAGAACTGCGCACTATGAGTCTGTTAAGGGCCGCCCAAACCTCCATCTCTTGACCGGTCAAACTGTCACCAAATTGGTTATTGAGGGGAAAAAAAGCTTCTGCTGTTAAGGTATTATGAGATATTGGCCTGTGTATTGAGTACTGAAAACTGAATATATGAGTAGTTTGCGTCCTCGCCAACCGCTTCAACCACAACTGTATCAGCGAAGAAAGAGATAATTCTTGCCGCAGGGTCAGGACATACTCCGCAGATTCTACAGCTATCTGGTATCGGACCTAAGGCGCTTTTGAAGAGTCTCGGGATTCCGATAGTGGTTGATCTGCCGGGAGTGGGGGCGAACTTCCAGGATCATCCGTCGTATTATACTGCTGGATTATGTAGGTGACGGCTGTTTAATTGAACCTGAAGCTAGAAAATTTACTGATGCTACTTGCGTAGTCACGAATGATATGAACCCGAGCCCGGCTAATATGTCAAACGCTACTTACGCGGCGGAGATGCTGGCCTTGTATAAATATAATCGCACAGGTAAGTCTTTCCCGATTCAAATGCCGGGGAAGTGTTGTTGTTACATAGAGACTCCCGAAACCCTTTCATCTTCGTGGATCACAGTCACTCACTCGTTCCATAGGGCCATACTCCAACGGCTTCGGCACAGCGGGCGCCTTCCTGACCCTACCGGACATTACCAACAAAACCCGAGTGTCATCCCTCCTCAACCTCATCCGACAGCAGGATCCCTCCGCCCACCTCCCAGCCAACACCGACGCAACCGTCATCGCCGGCTACAAGTTCCAGCGCACCCTCCTCACCACCTTCATGGCCGCCGGCCGCGTCGCCGTCAGCGAAAACGCCTTCGGCGCCCTCCCCAGCATGCTCAACGCGCTCCAAAAACCTTTTAGCCGCGGCTCCATCTTCATAAACTCTACCGACCCCTTCGCCAACCCCGTCGCCGACTACCGCGTCTTCTCCAACCCCTCCGACGTCGAGATCTTCGTCGACATGATCAAGAACTTCCGCCGCGTCGTAGGCATGCCAGCACTCAAAGAGCTCGGCCCGATCATAACGAACCCGGACCCGGCGACAGTGAAGTCGGACGAGGATATCAGGGCGGCGGTGAGGGCGAATGTGGTGCCGACGTTGGCGCACCCTAGCTGCACGTGCGCGATGATGAGGAGGGAGCATGGCGGCGTTGTGGATGCGCAGTTGAGGGTCTACGGCGTGAAGGGGTTGAGTATTGTGGATGCGAGTGTGATGCCGTTGATTCCGGCGACGCATTTGTCGAGTATGGTGTATGCGGTTGCAGAGAAGGCGGCGGATATAATAAAGGCCAGGGCGTAGGGCTGGGTCTTGTAATGGATGGATGTATTTTGGTAGTTAATACAGAAGTATATAATTGTGGTTGATACGCTATACAATCATGAGGACCATGATATGAGCAAAAATTGAACTTCTAAAGGGGGTTAACTCATGTAGGGGAGGGACGGCAGGCCAGATGAACCGGATTGTAATCATGATATATCACTCGATAACGCGCCCACAAACTGAGCACCTAAAGAGATTCAGACTGCTGGCCGGTCGAGTGATCATTCATGACCACAACTACCCGTCACTACGACGAGTACTCAATGGCCCCCGTGATTCGCATGACGCCCATAATATAACCCCTAAGAAAGAACGACAACAAACCAAAAAAACAACTTCAGAAGACCACCAGAATACAATAACCCTAACCCCGATTTTAGACACAAGCGCAGCAAAAGAAGGAGCGCTCTCGCTTCTACCTCTTCTTACCCAGTCACACAGTCTTTCGACCAAGCCTGGGAGGGACTCGAACCACCTCTGGTGATGCGAGTTAGACCTCGGCCCCTCTGGGCGACACCATAACTATTAAGCTACAATGGCAGATGACGGAATGGGGTTTGTTCAAGGTTCCTATGGCATTTAGCGGGTATGTATGCGTGGTGATCACGCGAGCAAGTATGCCGCCAGAGGCTTGTGTTACTACGACTACCAGTATGGTTAGATGCCGTCATAAGCTGTACAACGTACGCAGCAGGTAGAACCTTATTTGAGTGCCTGGAAACGCTGTTTAGAGGAGACAGGAGTTGGTAGTTTCATGAAACTCAACGAGATTGGAGCGAGTGATTGGGTGTGATACACCTCCATCTCCAGTGATGGGCAAGATTGATTGGTTGGTTCACTCATTTAATATGTGAGGATTGATTGATTGATTACTTCATTAATTGTATTTAATATGCGAGGATAGTATGCAAGCTTAAGAGGAAAGTTGCACCAAGACGAAATCTCAAGACTTGCGGGAAAACAACAAAAGACTGGACGGCGAGCGAGAAAAGACGTCTAAAACGCAGGTTAAGAAAAGACGGGGCGAAACCGTCTCCGTAAATCAAGCCCCACATCAACGACCCAATAAAAAAAAGGGTTTCCAGCCCCCATGTCCCAGCGCAGCAAAAGGAGGAGCTCTCTCGATTCTACCCCTTTTTACCCAGTCACACAGTTTTTCAACCAAGCCTGGGAGGGGCTCGAACCACCGCTGGTGATACGAGTTAAACCTCGGCCCCTCTGGGTGACACCATAGCAATGGCAGATGGTGGTATGAGGCTAGTTCAATGGTCTCATGACCTACATGTACTTTCCGTGCCAGAGCTAGGGAGGGGATGTACGTCTTATGTGTGGTCGACAAGGGTAGAAATCGTTCTTTGTACTACACGACTTGTGACGGACCTGGACCGGAGCTTTGGCCAGGCTGCCGATGCTGTGATACTACATAAATTTTCTAAGGCAGACGAGCTAAAAAGAATATCATCATGCCTTAAAGTCAAACGCCAGCATTATATATCTAAAACGTTGGTTTTAAACAACCCTTTCGGAATACAATGTATTATTAAAGCCTTATTTGAGTCTTATAACATACTTAAGTACATTATAGGACTTATCGGAGGCTTATGTTGAAAAACAGCTTATGTATCCTCTAAAGGTCACGCAAGGTTTAGACAAGGCTTACGTGGTTCTACGACGACTTTAAGCCATCTACATTGAAACTCCAATTCTTGGCCTATCGTCAAAGCTTCAAATTTTCTTTTGTCGTTAGATTATCTATAATTTACACCATAATATACAACTGGCGGACCAGCATACATACCCGAGTACACCGCTCCCCCCTCGAGCTCGAGTGTATGACCCACAAGGCATACACGCTGGTTATTTTACACCTGAAATAGCGGCTCCTTACGTTCCTTCTTACTACTTGCGCCTTGGGTCGCAGTGAAGCCAGATCCTCCGGGGGTGACGAGGATCGGGGGTGACGAAAGGCTGGGTACGAGTGATTATATATGATGCACGCCCCACCTCCGGCCCTCCACCTCTCATGATTTTTGAGTACTTACTTCATATATATAGCAGCCCCATGCTTATAATATTTAATTTCATAGCTTTATCCAGCCTTAGATTACTACTACAAGTAGCAATGTAGTCAGGCCGCCAGTGCTATACATGTACTAGCATACGCACATATAAAATAACTTTACTTATCATGATGAACTAAAGAAACGAACGTACTAATGTACTATGAGTTTATGTATGGAGGGTATACTATACACCGTATCAGTCAGTGAGGTTAGACAGCCGGGCTTTGCGAAACTTTCTATACATGGGCTTTAGCACAAACAGAAGGACCTAGCTCCTATGATCTCTGATCTCTACATAGAATTTGATACAAGCCGGTACGTATTTGAAGTTCCCTTTTCTAGCCGTTCCAGACCTCATCACTCTTCCAGGAATTGCCTAGCGAAACGAGGTCTACTTTTGGGACTTTCCGGATGCGTACACCATATATGTAGTTTATATACACGCAGGGTAGCACATATATAATACATGCTTACTATAAACATATCAACAAAGTCTCCTCACTTCTCGTCCTCTCTGCTAAATCATAGACATCTCACGTACAACAACGCGAATTGCCTACTCAGCTAAACCAACCCTCAGATTGAAGAGAAATCTCTCAATGAGTGAGTTTCATGGGCCGACCAAACCCACTTAACCCTTGAACTCGCTCGGAGTAATCCCTACCATCCACTAAACGGGGCCAGCTTGAACCTAAAGCTACATATCTCCGCAAGAAGAAGTGAGTAATGTGGACTGTGTTATACGGCGAGATCCAAGCCAGCAGAGAACCTCATGGCTGTTATTCGCTGTCCTTCTTCACTCACTGCATTTAGCAAAAGAATATCTTGTATTCCCGATCATTGACCTGTTGTTGTAGTCCACATCACCATCACCACCAGTAGTATCAATGTCTCCGGCGGCTATGAAAGCCTTAGTCCCCAATGAGCCGAGCTAGCTTAAACGTATCGTCCAGAACGACATAAGCCGCCGGCCCTTGAACTAAACAACACAGAGCCAGGACTAGAAGCTAGCAGCACGGCCCCTCATGCATGGTACGTACACCCTCATCACCCAGACCAGAACATTAGCCGCTGCTCCAAAGTCCTGAGTTTCAATGACCAAAAAAGAAAATCTCACTGGGCCCTCGTGTCTTCGATGGTACTAATATGTTCTCATGGATCTTCGGATGTCTGATTTTGTCACTGCTGTAATGCCGGAGGGAAGGGGTGCATGGGCTTTCATTGTCCCCGTGTTCCGCAATGCGATCAATGCATGGTGAATTCACCCCTGGAGAAAAGCTAGCATCTGGACTTAGTCTCATGGATTCCCACATTCTAGAAAGACCACTACTCGTGTCACAGGCGAGGTGGTTACCTGGTGAGAATAAGTACGTCGAGGATCTTCCACCTGGTTGGCCTCGAGCGGCGCCATGAAGCATATAAGTGCTCACGGACTTGCGACTTCTTTTTCTTGTCTCTCCCGGCGGCTTAAGTCTATACGCAATTACATGCAGCTCTGTGTACATGTTTTATACTGATAGGAAGGAAGCATAACCACGCCGTGCGAAGAGGAGAAGAAGGAGTAGAAGGCGGAGCAGCACATACAGACCTGAGAGCATGGGCATGTTGGATTCTAGGGCATGCAGTATTAGAGCACGAGATGGTAGGGAGGTGCTCGGGGATTCTAGATCTGGCGATGGAAAGCTCTGCGTCTAAAACTTCTCGAGCTCTGCTTTAGCAGGACGGACTGCCAGCTATCAAGATGCAGGAGGGATAAGAAAATATGGGTTCCACCAGAAGACGGTCCGGATGCTCGGTATATATAAATAAAGGAAAGAGTCCAAGGTCTCAAACAGTCTACAAGTACAAAAGTGCCGCTGACTACATGTGCCATGCTCACTCGGTGTATTAGTGACGCGAGTGATATCCTATGATTACAATTCCAGATACGGACAGAACTTTTATTTTACATGCTGCCGATTCCGGAAGATGAACTGCATGAATCAATGTATGCATGTTTCACTAAGGCTTAAAATAAAGAAACTCCGATTAAGTGTCGGATTAATGTACTCAACTGTGATTGAGACAAGTGTAAAAAAAGCAAACACTCTATTCTAAGATCTAGAGTAATCCTAAACCAGACTACTGATATCTCATGTCGTACTCACTTATTTCTGGGCCCAGAATTATCCTCCACGTCTTCTACACCATTATTATTAGCTTCCTCGCCACCACCGCCGCCATTTCTCTCATACTCCTCATCATCAAATTCCTCATCAGCAGGTTCCACCTCCAATGGCCTCATCGCAGCTCTCTTCCAGAACTTCAGAGTATTCTGCCCCACCAAAGTTCTACCCCCCGGCTCCGGTGTCGCAGCCCTAACCAGCGCCTTATGAAACTCCCGCGCTTCATGCTCCAGCCCAAGCACCCTGAGACACCTGATGATCCTCGTAATTCTGAGATGATTATGGTTGAAGCGGCACAACCAGAACCTCGCTTTACGCCGAAAGTCGATTCCTGACGCTTCCCTGATCTCGAACCCGCAGGCGGCGGTGGTGATCGCCTCAAACCCATAAAATTCCAACATGCGCACTAGACTCTCCCGCATTCGCTCACGGAGCTCGAGGCGTGTTCGGAAGGCCTCTGCAGTGTGTCTGTCGATGCGTGGGGCGCTTATGTTGAAGGGGGAGGCTTCGGGTAGCGGAAAGAGCCATTGGATGTAGTCGTGGTGGTACTCTAGATCGCGGTCAGGGAAGCGAAGGATCTCAGATAGAGTGCGGTCCTCCGAGTCGGTGCCGCCATTGGGGCGCGTGTAAAAGCTTATCAGCCGGTTGGTGGTGGTGGGGATAGTTAGGGTCTTCGGAGGAGGTCCGTTGGGCCCCGAGTCAGCTCCAACTTGAGCAGCAGCACCACCTTCTTGGCATTGATCTTCTTCTGAGTTGGCACCACTTCTTGTACCTCCCTCAGCAGCAGCAGGAGCGGAATGATTTTTGTTGTTGCTTGTTGAAGATAAGTTGATGGCTGCTGCGGTTGAAGCTCCGTTTGTTGGGGCTACAGGTGTTAGGCTGGCGAGGAAGCTTTTTGGAGGGTCAGCTCTTTTAGCTGATAATTTGCTCATAGCGATACGACTGACTTTTGATGTCATTATGGAGGGGGGTATGATATAACAATTGAGGTAACGGATGAAAAATTGATGACCAGGAGATGGATCGAATGGGGAATCCCTTGCAGCAATGGAGCTTGAGCTTGGTGAAGGTGAAGCTTTGACCAGGATTCAAGGAGCACAGACACGTCTGGGGCTAGGGTTGACTTTGCAGATCACGTGCATGCATTGCAGTGACAAGACCCTTGGGTCTCCAACCGCACCTCGATTACAACAACCGCCCAACTTGGGAACAAGAGTTAAGTACATGTATTGTAAGTATTTATATTTCTTGGCACTCTCCCGTTTGTACCAGTTTATCCAAATACTTACATACCGAGAAATAAATTCTCCTATCTACTGTATCAGTCAAACCCCCGGGTCGGACTTTTTGCACCTACGAAAAAGGGGGTTGAAGGGGGGAGGGGGGAGGGGGGAGGGGAGGCCAAGTCCCAGTTTCCCAGGTTCACTGCAATCCTAGTCAAAACACCCTATGTATCATCTCCCTTCGCTTGCTCTCCCGTCCGTCAGTTCATCTTACGGTCCATGCGTCGTCGTCGTTTCGACCACCGCCGGCTACTGCAATCCCGCACCCTCCCCCCCCCCACCTCTCTCTCCCCCTCTCCTAGTCTGCCAGCCAACGGCTCCACGGTTCACAGCATTTCAAAATGTACCTATGTCCTTAGCTGCAGTGCAAGTAAGAGGGAACTACAGATTCCGGTAGGGTTATTTCGAAAGTGGGTTCTCCGTGACCCGATAGTCCTATTGGCCCTTAAGAATTTTTTGCTACGAGCACAGACCAACAAAATCCACTCTTTTAGCTCTGACTTTCGCAATAATTCTACCGGAAACTGTACACAAAACGAAGTTACCACGCATGTGTAGAGCAGGGCATATTCACGGTACCGACCGTTATCAAGCATGGATACATGTATGTAATAGTCAAAAAAAAACGACACCAGAGGCCGGGTAATCAAGCCGGAAATAACGTGATGATCCGTGACAAGGATCTCCACAGCGCGCGCGCGGCTGAAAATAAATAAATTTCCCCAATACCAGTCCGTGTGCCAAGTATGTAGTCGTTGACAGCAAAAAATAGGGCAGAGTAACTTAGGTACAACCACCCCCCCCTTCCCCCCGCTCATAAAGCAATATCCCTTCAATCTCATCGTCATGAAACAATTGTACTTCCTAGTCCAGTATATATAGCATAGGCTACATGCCTCTAGCCCAAGGCAGAACAAATTGCAAAGTAGTGACAGACAGAATAGGTAAGGGGAAAGAGCTCGTTCCCGCGAGATTCGAACGCAATTGGAAATTAGAGGGATCTTTTGCCTGCATGCAGCATACAAGTACTCTACCTTTACTCTAGAGTAATCTAGAGTAAATATGGTACATGTACATGTACATGTATGTACCTAGGTAACGCAGAGTACAGAGTAGGTACATATGTGCGTTGTGTAGAGGGTAGAGTAGAGCGAAAGGAGGAGAAGGTACCTTCATGGACCTGTGTCACACAGCCGGCGCCGCACTTGAACATTTTCATCCTTCTGTTGAACTTCCACTTCCACTTCCACTTCCTTCTCAAGCACCCCTGCGCTGCAGTGCAGCTAGCAGCGCAGTAAGGATAGGACCAAATCTCTCACTCGAGAATCTTCCACCCAAAGTACCTACGCTACCTGGCCCTTATATATTCCCTACGCTACCCAGGAGCAGAGTAAGCAGCTAGCAGCTAGCCAGTCGGTACGGGCACCCCCGGGGGTAACATCATCGCATGGGATCGGAATCGATGGCCAATGATTCGTGCTGACCGACACCGAAAGCTCTCGCGAGCGGAATTGTATGCCGTCTGAGGGATCATTGTACGACATGTAGGTACATGAGTGGAAATGTAGCACGTATCGGGCGTAAGTACCCTACTCTGTCCAATCCACGGTCCGAGTATAGATAGAAACCTTAGCAACAAATCCAGATTGCCTCATCAGGATAGTCGTATGGAATTAGATACCACGATGCTGCACAGTGTAGGCGAATCCAGGGATGATCCTCTCCCAAGGTTGCCTTTATCGGTACTGTCACGAAAAGAGACAGAATCTCAGTTAGCCAAGGTTGAAATAAAAAGCAATCATATAGAGAAGATCTTTTCCTTCCCCTGGACGACTTCTCAACCGACATAATTTTTACTCTCCGGGACACGCAAAACAAACTTCATTGACGAACTGCTTGTCCGAATCTGGCTCTACACCGACTCGACCGCCGAGCTCTAGTGCAAACTACACGTGAATACGCGTAGTCAATCTCACCTCTCCCGGATTTTGAAAAAAAAACCTCTCTTCCATCATAAAACAAAAACAAACTATTTGGAATTAGTTGTGCATGTATGAGTAAACATGCAATTCTGCGGCGGCGGGTTGTCCTACGGTAAATAAACATGTTGAAAAAATATTCCCGGCACGTGTCTGTAATCTGTAGAGTGTCAATGACCGAAAAACCCAGAATTCTCCCCACACAAAAAAGAACGAGGTTTTTTTTTTTTTTTTTTGTTTACGTCCCGCTCAGGCCATTTGATACTTCCTATAAACGATGAATATACATATATAATTTGTTTTTTCAACGACGCCATAAATCCGGGCCAAACAAAGAACTCCCTCTCCAGGTTTCCGTTTTTCTCTACTCTTTCGACCCTATGTTTTTGCCCATGGTGGATGCAATATCATCCTGCACATGTTCCCCTAAAAAAATGCATCCGATATTGTATAAGAAATAGGAAAATGAAAATGAAAATGAATATAAAAAAAAAGGAAATTGGATATAAACGGGCGGAAAAAATGCAGGATCACACCAGGCAACAATGAACAGAACAGATAAAAGTAGACTCAACCCTCCCATACCTATTCATTACCATTGGTAGCTTCGGGCAATTGTCCCATAGCCAACAAGGAGACAGGAAGGGGAGGCCAAATGAAAGAGATGGGTGTAAGCAAACAACCAAAATACGCAGGGGAAAAAGAAGTCTCCCCCAAACCCTAATACCCTAAATATATAAACAGAAGAATTGAAAGTACTTATGAAATGAATAACAATATTGTTACAGAAAAGGAGAATGCAAACCCAACGAAAGTAAGAGGCAATCTATGTGCCAAGAAAGAAAAACCCCAGTCCGAGCTGTAACGATACAATCTTTGTCAGGAAAGCTTCATCACTTCATCAATATAGCCGATGCAATGGAATATAAAAAGAAAATGTTAAAAAATAGAGTCTGCTCTCTCAACCCCGCCCATTCCCGCTTTTGCTGTCCCTACCGCCGTCTGAGGATGGAGGTGGGGGGTGGGGAGGGGGATATGTGGCTCCGAAGCCGGGACCGGGACCGGCCGAGTATGGCCTCCCTTGTGGCTGAGGAGGCACTGACTGTGGCCGTTGCTGGTCCTGCCTCTGTTGTTCGTGTCCCCGCTGCTCCTGCCTTTGTTGCTCCTGCCTCTGCTGCTCCTGCCTCTGCTGATCATGCCTCTGTTGGTCATCTTGCCTTTGTTGCTCTTGTCGTAAATGCTCTTGTTCACGTGGGTGGTGAGGTCCCCCATTTCCCCCACTGACACCGTCGCCTGCCGATGACACCGGAGGCAGCTGTGGCCCTGATTCGGGTAGTGGCGATCCTCCGATTGATCGCCGGTGACGCGTTGTAGCCGACCTGTTGTAGGGCTCATATCCTCTTCCGGTGGATCCTACTGTCTCACTCCGATGTCTTGAGTGCCCGCGCCGTGTCCGACTAGGTGTAGTCGCCGCAGACAAAGGAGTTTGGTGAAATGAGGGTGGAGAAAAAGGTGTTGAAGGTGTTTGCTGTTGTGAAGATGGGGCATTTCCATGTTTTCGCTTTTTAGGGGAGCTCGCGTAGTCAGACCCAGTAAGTTGATTCGAAGGTGGTTGGTGAGCAAATGGGGATTGCAATTGTGTTTGTGGCGAAGACGTTTTGACTGGTGTTGTCATGCTACTAGCTTGACTGTTTGGTGGAACATAGTGGTGAAAGAATATAGCAGACTCTTGTTGTTGAGCTGGTTGAGTTGCTTGGGGGGGGTGTCCCTGTGCCACTGTCTGCATTGGACCATGGGGGGCACCAATTGGGGTGCCAATGATCTGCCCTGGAAGTAGAGGAGGCTGTTGAGAATGAGGATGCATGTCTTTAGTGTTGATCTGCGGTGGTCGCGGCGGTTGCTGCGCTGGGCCATTTCTTGGAGGCAAATAGGAAGTAGTATAGCTCGCCGGCGGAGCACCCTGCGGCTGCATTCCTGCTCCTAGAGGCGGGCCCATATGTGGTTGTACAGGCGGGAAAGAATCTGCTATTGTACGTGTTTCCCTCCGTATTTTGCGATCAGGACCTGGTGAATGAATCTGTGGCATGGGATGGACTTGCTGCTGTTGAGGCTGCTGTTGCTGCTGCTGCTGGGCCATCTGATGCTGCTGTTGAAGTTGGCCCATCATTTGAGCACAATGTTCATTAAACCATTCTCCAACAACGCCCTTGAGAGCACTTCCGGCGAACATGATCGGTATCATCTGTGGCGGTATTCCCATCTGATGAGCCTCCCTCAAAAACTCCAACTCCAGCTTCTTGAAATCCACTCGAGATTGTTCCTGTTTCGTCCGCTCTTCTTCTGCCTTCCGTCGGTCCTCCTCGATTTTTAACTGGATCTCGGGGTTCTGCCATTGGTGGGGCATATTTTCAAGTATATTCGAAGCCTGCTGAGTAGGTAATGGAATCATGGCCGCTGGTAGCGGCAGTCGATGTGAGGTCATAGAAAAGATAACAACTGGGCCCTCCGGTGAGCTTTTGGATGCCAGTGTGGCCGCTACGAAAGGTGTTTTTTTGAAGAGAAGCGGATTCGAAAACTACCACTGGAAGTCCGAAGCATCGACAACAGCCGGGTTACCTAGACATCGCAAAGGTGAAAAAATGAGGTTAGCGTCACAGAAGTACATGTAGTTGCTGGTGCCTCGAACTAGGCTTGCGAGCTTGTGGTAGGCGGACGTAATATGCCAGTTTGGGGGGGGGGGGGGGGGGCAGGGACCCACTTTGAGGGGGGTGCAGATTCTAAAATGGAATCGGAAAGAGCTGAACTTTATGAACGGTAAAACAAAAAAAAAAAAGAAACACACGCCATACACAGGTACAGATAGAGAATGATAATCATACAAGGTGGTGGTGGATAGATACAGGTATGGGCATACACTCTCTCATACACTCACATAAACACACTTTCAGCACTCACAGGGAAATAATGATATATGGGCGGTGAGCATGCACCGAGAGGGGATGTTGGCGGGAAGCAGCAACACCTTTCAGTAACAAGAAGTAGCTGGTAACGGAGGTGGCAGTAGTAGCAGTACTAGTAGTACTGTAGCAGTGGTAGTGGTGGTGGCAGTAGTAGTAATAGTGTGGCAGTAGGAACGGTAATGGCAGAAATAGTGTTTGTGGCGGGGAAAGGCTTCAGGCGAACGCGCGAGTTTCCAGCCGCAATCTGGTACTGTATTCTACGCACGCATACAAAGTAGGTCGCAGAAGAAGCAGAAACAGGTATCTAATGCGCGTACGTCTGTCCGTAGGGGAAGGACCAGGAGCTCTGGCTACACCCTCACGAAACACGAAGGGCAGAAAATACCAACCTTGAACTGCAGTGGGGGTAGCGGCTGCAAACGGGACAGGCGTATCGTTGATGTTGCTAGCTGAGGACACGCAGTATGTATAGCTATGCCAGCAGGTCCAGACGACCTGGAGAAATCGTTTCGTCGTTCTTGTGGTTGAATTGATTGCTGACTGCGATAACGTTGATGAAGAGGGATTCACTGCCCACTTCACCACTTCCTGCGAAATAAAAAAAGATACCAGCGATAATTCTCAAGTGAAAGCGACTGGAAATAAAAGAATGATGTGGGGGGGGGGTATTGGAAACTAGAAAAACCCCTCCCCAAGATTCGAAGATAAAAAAAAAAAAAAAAAAAAAAAAGACGGAGAAAATAAAACCTCGTGAATTGAAAGAGTGACTCTGGACGGAGAAGTGAAGGAGAGAAGAGAACAAACACCCAGAACCCACAAGTAGAGCCGCTGCTAATTTCTCAAAGAAGGCAGAAAAAATATACTAGAGAAAATTAAGGAGATTTTTTTTTTTTTGGAAGACTCAAAGAAGCGTGGCCTGCGCGTGGAAGGAGCGTGGATAGAGTGGTGGTCGTTTGCTGCGACAAAAAAGCAAATCCACGGCTGGCGGTGCACCTTGGTTGGCGTAGCACGGATGCACACTCTCTCTCTCTTTTCGGTCTGAGACAATCGTTTTTCACGGCGCACCTACTTTTTGCTAATAGCAGCCTCACCGGGCCGCTAAGCTCTCTTCGGGATAGTTGAGATCGGTGGATAAGCAAGCCAGTTTATCCTAACTCCCAACGAGCCAGCTCCACGATAGTGGGATCTGATACGATTTCTACTGTAAAGATTCTCCCAGTAGAATCGATGGGTCTCTTTAAACATCGCTACCGAATAAGGCGAACACCAAGTACCTAAAAACGACAGTGACTAATTGGGTGTCACGGTCCGAAGAAGTTGGAATAGAGTAGACGGCTCCTGCACGATGCGTGAACTTGAAACTCTTTGGGCAGCTTGTAATCTGAATACAGGATCGCGCCACGACGAGGGCTGAAAGAAACGAATTCCGGCACAAAGCGAAGTTTCACAGCAGGTTAAGATAGTGAGGCTGGTGTAGGGCTTGCCTTTATCGTGCTCCTTTATTTCTTTCTCCCTCTTCTTATTTGCCGATGACATCGAATTAGAGACAAGACACAGTCTAAGAGAATATACCAAGGACTACATATCTATCGCAGTTTACCCAATCCAGTCCACGTCAAAAGCCATGATGATGATAAGTGGCAAGAGAGACCGAGATCGATAAACGCCATAAGCCCAAGTGAGGACGAATGAGGCGCCTTAGCCCTACCGGGAACATGCGGAATAGAGCGCGAAGGCAAAGGCATGCACCGATATACATGAAGTATGTACCTACATGTATGTATTCTGAGTACTCTAGGTAAATAGAGGAATTGGGATATCTCTGGCTGCTTTGTGAGCCTCAATCTGCATACAGCAGCCTAGTTACTGGAACGAGGACAGATTGCACGAAAATAGGCATGCATCGGAGGACATAATCCGACAAGATTGCTAGGAGTGCTTCCCATACACTCGAATTTGATTTGATAAAGCTGTACCAGCTATCCAAGGTCACCTTTGACGTTTGAAGTAGCAAAAAGGCATAGCGGATTCCTCTTAATTTCCAGTTGGGGACTACTTCGCAGTAAACTACTAGGTTCCAGGGTCTGGGGATAAAACGTGTACCTACTTGCGAACATGCAACGAGTCAGCAAGGACCTATCGACTTCTCTTTCTCGGTTCAACTTGAAATCCCACCGACTTGCCATGGATCAAAAGGTCGGAACTAATTACCTATCTGGTGGGTGCTGTTTCATGTTTTCAGGGTTGCATCTAACGTCTATTCAATTTCTTGTTGAAGATCATGAGGGGTGCCCGACCCGAAACGACGGTTTTTGGCATCTATTGGCTACGCAAGTCAGCTCGAGCGATGAGGGGCCTGTTGACTGCTCTTTTGGGGCCGGAAACACGTGCTTTCTAGTGTTTGTCTTGACATACTTTTGTCCATCCTCGACTTTGTTTCCTGTTTACAGTGAATCACTTCTACCTCCTTGTGCAACCTGTCGCCCAAACTAGCCTATGTATGTCATTTTCCGACCAGGTTTCACACGTTCGTCGAATTTTGTCCGTTCCGAGCATCCCTGACGAAGATTGCAGGTAAGTAAGTACCCTCACAGTTTCTTACGGCTGCTTACCTTGGTTGCCATTTTTTTTTTCCTTTCTTCCTTGGTGGACCCGTCAAGCCTAACGCATTCTGAAGATAGATAGACGACCCCGAAAGAATGACCTGCTGTATCCCCTCGATTATATTTCATAGGCCATGAGTCCTGCTATATGGGGTCGTGGGGTGTGTTTTCTAATTCACTATAAAATTCTAAGTTTGAGCATACATAAGAAAGCTGATCCTATACCCCGCTTTGCGGTTTATTCACCGGTCCCGGACTAGGCTGGAATGCTTTTTGGCGCTATTATTGTTATTTTGGGACGAATACACCTCAGGGACAGGATTGTGTGTATGCACATTATCATGCAATATATGCTTGTGAATGTGTTAAACACGCCACTCTTTGCTTTTAACTAGTGGATAAGGAAGATCAAGTTATATCACCCGTATTCCGTACTGACATTTCCGAGTAGACGTAATGAGCGACCCGCACCAGCACTTGATCCCCAGTGAGGATTGTGGTTTTTAGAGTGCAATTTTTCAACTCCTTTAGCTCCGATTCACATTACATAAATCCAAGTTTGAATCACCAGGCGGGATTACTAAATTACCAAGCGTGCAGGTGAGACCATTGTGCATTCCATAGGATCTGAAATTGATATGCGTATGTGCGGAATTCCGATATTTCAACCCTAGCTAATACTCTCAAAGCTGTGAGCGGCAGTATATTTATTACCTGAAAGGCGGTTGGGATTACCCTGGCCCAGCCTGCGCCCCCGGACTGACAGGCAATGCGTGCCATCGGTGGCGAGTGATAATATATGATGGGCGCCCTTTGGTATTCTTCCCGTCCCAAACGATACCTAATAGAGTATATTACCTGAAGTGATAGCTTGACAGATAGCTAACTACCCCCCACCCCTCTGCCATTTGAAATATTTACCTTTTTGGAAACGCACCTCGTCCTTGCGTTCTTGGCATACATTTTTCGCGTCGATTCGTGGCGGTTCGATTAGAGCTGCGTCCCAGACCAAAGTTGCTTCAGAGTTGACCAATGGCTTACTAAAAGCTGCAACTAAAGGCCGCAGATTATAGTAGTCCAATGATAAACACCACAAGAGTCATGCTAAAAAATTACTCGGTAGACTCATGAAATCATTTCCTTTAAACAGCATTAATCTCATCCACTCTGCATACTAAGGCAAGATCAGCGGTGCCGCATTGCGCAGTTCACACATTCCATCTGCTCGGTTCCCCCACAAGTTTTATTCGTCCATCCCCGCTCCTTCAGGCGAACTCCGCGGCCGCTTGCAAAACGCCAACCCTAAAAGAGGTTATGCACTTGATGACTAATATTTAATAAAGGCTTTTGTACTGTACCAACCTTTCCCTTCGACTCAAATTTGCGCCCTCTGTGCAGCTAATCAAAATCATTATTCACCGCGGTTGAAATTGATAGGATAGGATATCATTCGGGAAAATCCTATGTTATCTCGGTAACGGGCTGTCCTTTATTGTGGTTTGATTTAGATTACTGGATTTGAGATGCCCTTTCAGACTTTGTCATTAATGTCACAAGTGTCGACAAGCGCGCGCGCCGTCAATGTGCAGCGCCGTTCCAGCGGTAAAGCCCCTCAATTAGTCTGAACCACTAAGTGGGGAATTGATTTCAGATCGTCTTCCGCCTTAGCCAAGGTTCAACTCAACGTCAAACGGCCAAAATCAAGGAGTATCGATCTACCACATGACCAGAGAGGGTCGAATGATCCAGAATAAGAAGATTTTGGTTTTTATAATTCGGCCATATTTCTGCTGCAGGAGCCACAAAAGCCACAAATTAATGTTGAACAAATATGGGCGAATTATATCATAAATGTTTATGACAGGGATAGGTCAAAATTCGCGAACAATTCAATTACTTTCTCTTTGATATCTCAAGCCCCCAGCCTCTTTTAAATTTTTCGACATTGTGTTTGGTTGCGTGCAAGGACATTTGTTTGTGCCTTTAGTATGCAGGGAAAACCGGCTGGATAAAATGGGTTCAAAAGAAATGTTCAACTCGTGAAAAGATAGCCAATTCTTGGACACCTGAAATCACAAAAGCCTCAGAGATTTCTGCGACTATGGGGCAACCTGTTGTACAATGCACAGCACAGATAATCCGAACATGCTCGGAATTTGAAGTGGTGCCTATTCTTAAGGCTCTAACTAACAACTAACAGAGTGCAGTTATCATAATGGTTATGCCCATGGCACTTTGGCGGGCACCACGTCGTTAGGCATACGGCAGAGTAACTAAGCGCTGAGATGCGAAGGGTGGTTGCTTGTGTCTAGTTATGTCGAACCCGGGGGGCACCTTCAGCCACAACCTAAACTGAATACCATATCATTCCGTTGTGGCTGCAATTGTGAAAATCGGTGGTCGGATCTACAGCATCTGACTGATGAAACACAGCAAAATGTACGCACGTGGTTAAGGTGCGAGCGATATGCCGGCATTTCAGCCTGTTTAACAACCTACCTATCCATTCCTTTGAAGCTTTGACCATTAGATGACCGCCTATCGGGTGCCACTAGCCAGCCAATCCCGAATATCTGTCCAAATCGAGTCAGTAGGATCCCAACATTCACATGGGCGTTATGTGGCGCCGGGATTAAATATGTGGCTAAGGGTCATGCATGTACATAACTCCCAAATAGAACTGCATCCGCCCACGACTAGCGAGTGACAGCTGGTGATATCGGTCTCTGTCGATGGCTTGAAAATCCGAACCCCAGCAAGCTCGGAACTGGATAAAACATGTGCCAAGTGATCAGGCGAGCTGCTGCCGTAGATAAGGGCATTGCGTATCGCAATGTGTAGAGCGACGGCTTGAAGATAAAGAAAAGCAAAAACCGTTATGGTGTTGGCATTGTCTCAGGAGGGAAGAGTTTTTATGGAAACAAAACGCTTTTAGGTTCGAGAGTGGGGGAGTCTTTGCGCTATCCTGCATTATTGGGGGCTGGCTACACAGAGATTTCTTTGTTTTGGGGTTCTCAGCCACTGTGGTACGGTACACAGAAATTTGTTGACGACGACCGGGGATCCCTACTTATCACCCGTGATCGTGTTTGCACTTCAAACATCACGAGCTGGAAGACTGCTCGAACACCTCTCTCTCTATCCATGAATACACATCATCCTCTCGTCGTAACTAACAATAGCATGCATAACTGAACGCCTTTATGAATTCTAGAGTGGCTAACTTATGGTTTAGGTTATCTCTATTGATTTTCTGTTACTCGGCCACTATCTCAAGGCCCGCAATATATCTTCGACTTTACATACGGCCATGAACCTTTGATATTAGCAAGTATCTATGAGTGGTATTTTTGCCGTTGGCTGCCTAGATTGGGTGCCCTTCAGGGTCAGAAGGTCAGGTGTAAACAAGATACTTGATTAATCAAACCCTAAGTACTCAACACCTTCACCACCACCGCGCCACAACAACTTGCTTTAAGTATGAATGGTCACGAGAGTAAACCCAACTGCAGCAATGATAGTGAGGCAGTATCATCACCGAGAAGATGAAGGAGCCTTTTGGGATTACATATGCATAAGATACACGACTTATAGAACATGAAACGAGAACCCCTAGATGCACGGGAGTCCAGGACAGGATCCAACCCCGGTCAACCTTACCCACGTTCCGCGGCGTAACGTGGGTTATGTGGGTAGGTATGCTCGCGTCTGTTGCGTATAAAAATACGCCTCCTCCCCTCCCTCACTTCATTGAGCCCTTCCGCGGTTACAATGTTATAGAAGGACATGAGACTAATCCTTCAATTATTTCCCGCCGCCAAAGGCTCTGCAGATTAATAGAGGAAGTGAAGCCCGAAAAGCTCCACAAGGGGGGGGGGGTTGCGAAAAGTGGGGCGACATGATGTACTCAGCAGGTAGTAGCAAGCACACGGTCATGATTTAGAATTCCGGAAAAGAACAAGCCTGCAACTAACTACCGGCCTTCACTCTAGAGCACGGCTTCCATAAGGCCTAGGAGGGACTTTGGAACATGATAGAAAGCTTTCCTAGTATTATGACCAACTTTGAACCTAGCTGGTTTGCCGTTCTAAGCCAGCTTAAGAGCTTTTGAAGGCATATCCATTCTTCCACGGATGGTATACCTGGCTGGATGTACACATATGTACGGCCCTGTGCATGTCAATGTCAGAATTGCACTTTCTCATTCGCCGCTACTGCGAAATTGTCGAGAATGTAGGCAAAGGTGTGCACGCAAAATCTACCGAAACGCCCCAATACCAGCAAAAACCCTCATTCACTCACCCTTCCTTCCTCACATGCGTATCACATGCGAGCTTCTGAAAACAACCATCCTTCCAGGAAATCAAAGCAACCCCACTAAGCCGCCCTATCACAGTGGTGTTTCCCTTTTCGAGGCCTGCACACACTACAAGGCTGTCATGCAGAACTTAACTTGGCCGAAGCTGTCAGCTCGCCTTGGAATTAACATGGATGATCGTCCATGCCATCCATCCAGCAGCTTCACCCTTGCTGCAGCTACGCGGTGCTTGCGTAATTTGACATTGGGCAATTCAGGTCATATTATCTGGTCTTCGTATAGTAGAACATATCCCCACTTTTAGTTCTACTTTCCCATCCAGCGAGACATTCAGTAACCTTAAACTTCCGGGGAAAGGAAGTTAGTATTTCAAAATTCAGATTGCTTTTTATGTGTGAACCAACGGTTATCGTCTTTTATTTGTTTGTTTGTTTATTACTATTAAGGAAATTAAACATTAGTGCGATCGAATGAGGTTGGCCCGGAGTGTCCTTGACTGTGTTTCGAGTGTGTGTATATGTACAGCTAAAGCTACCTAGCACCCGGGCCCCGCCAACCAAATGAGAGTAGTGTGTGAGGAACAGAGTGTAAATCGATCTAAATACAAGAAGTGACAGACGATGAAGAGGAAGAGGTGAGCATATCATAACTTATGGGATGATGGATACATAAACTCATCAAGAGAAGAAAAAGAAAAAAAAACCGCAAAGCAGATCACCCTGCCCTCCTCCTTCCTTTTCCTTCCTCAGTAAACCAGCACTTTTATGCCTTACCTATCTGGAAATCCGAAAAGAGAAGTTGAGGAGAGAAGAGAGAGAGAAAAAAAAAAAAGCCTATTCATAATATAATTCAAAGAAGTGAAGTAAAAAAGCCAGAAAAAAAAATACCCTTTTAGTAAAAAACAAAACACCCAAATCGGAGCTGAAAGTATGTATACACTCTAAGGAAAAGTGAAGAAAAAAAAGGATTTCAAGAATAAGAAAAAAAGAAAAACACTATAGTAGCTGTTGTTGATATGGAAGCAGTAGTTAGAAAAACACCCGATTAGAAAGAGAAAGAAAAATGAACCACCATCTAAAACCGGTAAAGAAAACGGAAAATCAAAACAGAGAGAGAGAAAAAGGAAGGAAAAGAAAAATGCAATGCAATGCCTGCCCCCCCTCCCCCCCAAAATGAACAAATTAAAGAAGAGTCCGCCTGAACGAGTGAATGAGAGACCAGAGAATGAGCGTAGAAAGAGGGAAGGGAAAGGAAAAAAAAGGAAATGATGAAGTTTGGGGGGAATTCCCGGCAGCGGCCAATGATCGTGATGGTAAAAAAAAGAAATAACAACAAAAGGGCAAGCAGGCTGGTGGGGAAAAAAAAAAGATATGAATCAAGAACGGGGAAAAAAGCAAAAAGCACAAAACGAAATTCAAGGGGGTGATGGAGGGTTTCGATTCCGGTGCGACGGAACCACTATGTACTGACGGATTGATTATTATCCCCCCGCTCCCTCCAATCCCGCAGCCAACCAACCCGAATACAGTAATGTGATTCGGTATGTTTAGCCACCGCCACCACCGCTGCAACAACGGTGACCTGCAACAACGATGATGGGGGCCGCCACAATCTTCAAATCTCCAGTTCGTACCTATCAAGACCACAGAAACCAAGAAACCTCAGAGCAAACAAAACAATAAAACTCCGAGGGTCTCCCCAAATCCCAAAGCAGAAACACAAAAACAAAAACAAAAGCACAATATTTCCGCAATGAAATTGCGCATGAAATGGGCTACATTAAGAGGTAGTAAGTAGTTGTAGGATGACGTTAATAAACGAACCTTCCAAAAGGGTTTTAAAAAAGGAAAATGTGTTGTACAAAGAAAAAAGGGAAATGAAAAAAGAAAGAGTGATTGCCAGGTGTTGATGCCAGAAGCCAGTCAGTAGGTTTTGACAAACCAGAAAGAGAAGTGAAGTGCTGATCCCTGAACAAACTCGTACAGGGTTATTCGAGTTGTGAGTAGCAAACAACATGCAGGTAAGAAGCCTTCCTTTCTGTAGCGTCAGCTGCTGCACCTTTCCCCCCTCCTCCGACCAACCAGCAAAATCGAGCCCCTCCAATCTTTCACCACACCCATTAAGAGAAGACACTGGATTGTGGTCTTGACTGCCGTCGTATCCCACACACCCCAAACGGTCCCTTCTCCAATCAGTCTCGTAAATAATCAGAAGCAACCCCAGCCAACCCTCCTTCATGCAAGATTAAACCCCACCCACCACCCCTCCTCGGAGAACCAGTCATCCAATACATAGCTTCCGCTATGTTCCAAGACTGGCCCTTCCCGGATGATGATGAGCCCCACCAGCAACCCCTCCTCCCCCGCCACGTCGTCTCTTCCTCATCTTCCACTCTGACTTTGCAACCTTCATGAGCAACTCTTCGTCCTTAACCGGAATCCAACTAGTCAGAACCTTCATGGCACCCTCAAAATCACTGCGGACAATAATGTCCTTCATCGAGTCAATCAGGGCTGCACTCGTCGCATGCAAGATGTCAAGGGTTCCACCAAACCCCTCATCCGCCGAGATTGCACTTTCTCCTCCGGGCGCAGCTGGAGGTGCTGTTCCGAGCGGCGAGGATACCGATTTCGATTCGGAGATTACATCTGGGTCTCCCAGAAGCATGAATACATCCCAGACACGAAGCTGTGCTGGGAACGGCATGCTGTAGTTGAACAGAGTCAGGTACCATCGTGTCCCATAGGTCGTAGGACCAATGCCCAAGTGGTTCTACATTACAAAGGGAAGATTAGCATGCGTCCCTTCTACCACGTTCCCGGCCTCTAATGTAACGCTATTACGCGAGCTGAGAAAACCTGGTGAGCAGGCTCGAGCCTAACTCGAAAGGACTGATAGCTCTAATCGGGGCTGAGGCCCGCCCATACAAGATTATGCTATACCGGGCTGCCGTTTGGAGTCACTGGGAGATGCCATTTGCAGCACCTTCCGCTGACAACAAACACATTCCTGGCATAATACGGACTTTACGCAAACAATGCCAGCCCCACTTCCTAGAAAAATTATTGGCCAAGTGTAATATGCGCTAATAATGTTTCTAGAAAATGGAGCTGGCACTATTTGGATATTGGCAGGCCACGAAGCACCCAATAAAACACCATTGTGGTGTTACCCCCGAAGCTCCCATCCAAGGTCCTCCCAGCCCCCCCAAAACGAATCCCCCCAAAAGAAGAAGTTTTGCACTCACCAATTTCCTCGAAACCGCCCCACCTCTAATCCACCCACTTTCAAACTCCTCCAAAGCACTCATCAGGCCACCAAAGCCCGCCTGATATAGCTTCTCCAGTCCCCTAAGCTCAAACATGCGGATGAGCATGACAAACGCTGTCTCCTCATCGTAGTAGCATAGCAGCGTGGCCGCCAGACTCGCCATTCCTTGTACATATCCCATCGCCGGGAAATACAGCGACAGTGCATGTAGTACTCGGAATAGCAACCGCTGCCCGCCTCGATACCGCCGTCGGAACATGATGTGCGAGTTTATGGTACGAGGGACGTCAAGGTCGATCTGGACGTCGTCTGCTGAGGGCCGTGTGATGAATTCCTGTATGTAGTGTTAGTCGTACGTTTCTAGAAAATCCAAGTGTAGTTTATGTTTTATGTTTGTAGAGGGCTCTTGGGAGTGGTTTGGCCATGTCTGCATATCTCTGCACTCTCTATTTCTTTCTTTCTGCGGTGATCTCATATTGCTGGATATATTGTGTCGGATTGGTTACCCAGGCACTGTACACCGGAATCCAGAGATCATAAATCCAGAGATCATAAATCCAGAGATCATAAATCCAGAGATCATAAATCCAGCCATATGAGCATTCCGATCATTTCCCCTCTTGTTTCTCAGAACGTGACCAAACCGTTTTCCAAGCTCCCCGCAACCCGCGACCCACAACCCAAAGAGGCTAGAACCCAAAGAGCTGGCTGGGCCCCCAAAGAGTAAACCCCAAAGAGTAAACCCCAAAGAGTAAACCCCAAAGAGTAAACCCCAAAGAGTAAACCCCAAAGAGTAAACCCCAAAGAGTAAACCCCAAAGAGTAAACCCCAAAGAGGCAAACCCAAAGAAGCCAAACCCCCCAAACCCCCCAACCCCACAAAAACAAAATCCAAGAAAGGGCGCACAAACCGCATACATCTCCACCAAATCGCCATCCCCCCTCCCAATACCCCTCCTCTTCCGACTCGCCGTCAAAAACGCATGCCACGCCGCCGCCCTCCAACAGTCCGGTATCCCCTTCCACGTCCGACTCACCAGCTTCGGATCCCCCGTCACGAAACCCCACTCGCACCCGCCTCCCCTGCCGCCCTCATCCCCGCGCTCACTCATCTTGCGCACGACCGCCATCTCGCGCCACTTCTTGGCGCGGTTGTTCTCCTTCTCGCGCAGCAGCGCTGTCGCCCCGGGCAGCGGCGAGCGCAGCATTTCGGGCGCCGCGTGCCCGAAGGGCGAGATGCGGAGGTGCAGGTGGTGGCTCCGCTTTTGCGGGGTGGTGGAGTGTAGGTGTAGGGCGGTGGAGACGCGGCGAGGGGGAGTGAATACGCGCGGGGTGGGGGGCGCGGTGCCGGCGGGGGCGGAGTGGCGGGTGGTGGTGGTGTGGATGAAGCCGTATCTGTAGGTGGGTTTTATGTTAGATTTGTTTGTAGATATCTTTTTTTATTTTTTTATTTTTTTATTTCGATGTTGGAGGTCACGTGACATAGGATCGAGTGATAGTTCTTGATTGAGAAGAAAGAAAAAAAAAAAGGAACAGAAACGTGGGAAGCATGCAAACACCCCACGCTATGCACACGATAGCCCAAAACCAGCCAAGGCCAAAGGAAAAACAAAACAAAGCAGAAGAAAAGGTTGACCACAAACCTGTCCACGTCGCTCCCAGTCAAATCCTCCCAATCCTCTGCTCCCCCGGCCCTCAAATGCACGCTCCTCTCCAACTCCCTCTTCTCCTCCTCCGCCTCCTCCTCCTCGATCGCCGCGGCCTCCAACGCCTCCTTGATCCTCTGCTCCTCCGCCTCCTCCTCCTCCTCTGCAAACCGCTCGTCGCCGCTGCCCACGAACGAGTTGCGCGACACACGGCTCGCGCGCTTCCCCCCTTCCTCCATGATGCTGCTGACGCGCTTCGAGAACTGGCTGCCGGCGTCGCTGCCGCCGACGCCAGAGTCGTAGAGCGACCGCACCTTGAGGCTGAGCACCTCGTCCTCGGGCGAACAGATGGACGGCGCGATCTGCGAGCGGATGC
Organism: Morchella sextelata; assembly: GCF_020137385.1. Lineage (NCBI taxonomy): Eukaryota > Fungi > Ascomycota > Pezizomycetes > Pezizales > Morchellaceae > Morchella > Morchella sextelata. The sequence continues at coordinate 1,064,876 of NW_025408632.1, forward strand.
TCTTGCTGTCGGCGCCGTTGCGCGTCGGCGGCGGCGGGGCGTCGACGATTGCGATGCGGGCGCGGCGGGTGTGCGGCGGCGGAGAGGTCGAGCTGGTTGTTGACGCCGCGGTGGGCGGGCGCTGCGTTATTGATGGGCGCGGTAGTAGCGGCGTGTCTATGTCTGCGGGGCCAGGGTCGGGGTCAGACATTGCGACCCCTGGGATGTCGCCGGGGGGCTCGGCGATGGCGAGGCCCGGTATTGACGCTGTGGGGAGGTCGGCGATGGCGAGGCCAGGTATTGACACTGTGGGGTCGGCGATTGCGAGCCCCGGTATTGACTCTGCGGGGAGGTCGGCGATTGCGAGCCCCGGTATTGATTCTGGTGTTATTGTTGTGTGCTCGGTCTCTTCTGGCACTACTACTGTTGCTAGTATCACTGGCGCAATCTCGAGCCGCACGGGTTCGCCCTCTGTGGCCGTGCCGGTGGTGGCCTCGGCTGGGAGGTAGAGGTCCTGCGGCTCGGGCGGGGCCGTCTGCGAGCGCGGTGTGTGCGGGCGGGAGAAGTTTGGGATGGTCTCGTTTGAGCGGCGGGGGGTGCTGCCGGGAGCTTGGGTGCTTAGCGTGCTGCTGCTGCTAGTGCCAGCCATTGTAGCGGCGGGCGGGGGCGGAGCTGGCGAGTCAGTGTTGCTGGGTGATGGTGGAGAGTCGTAGAGATTGTTGTAGGTAGATTGTAGCAGTTCGCGGGGGTGGTGGATGGTTAATGTGGAGATGGTGGTGGTGGTGGTGGTGGTGGTGGTTCGTTAATTCCCCGGGTAAACGGCGAGGTAAGTACTAGATACGTAGGTGTGCTGTAGTAGTGGCAGCAGTGGTAGTCTAGGCGATTGTGGATGAGTATAGCAGCCACTTCTTGAGCTTCGACGAAGCCTTTGGGGCGAAGGGCTTTAAGACCACTACCTGCTGCCCTCTGCCACCTTTCACCGGATTGCAGTGATGGTGATGGATGGTGATGATGATGATGATGATGATGGCGGTGGTGGAGGTGGTGGAGTTGGTGGTGGTTGTGGTTGTGGTTGTGGTTGTGGTGGGCTGTTCAGGTGTCGGTGGTGCAGTGTGCAGCAGCAGCAGGTGCAGTGCAGTTGTGTGTGCGCGTGGGAGTGTGATGTGATGTGATGTATGTAGCTTGTAGAAGGGACGAAATGCAAGTCGACAGACAGGCACGTAGGTACTCTACTATGGGGAGCAAGCAAGCAAGCAAGCAAGCAAGTACCGGCAGTTGCAGGTCCCAAAAGAAGAAGAACTAGAGTCGAAGAAGAAGAAGAAGAAGAAAAAGAAGAAGAAGAAGAAACCCACAGCAGCAGGAGAAGCAGCAGCAGTAGAAAGCAGGATGTAGGGAGTGTGAGACCCTTCTTGATCTTGTTATGCCTGGATCCCTAGCTATGTAGCTACTGGATACCTCAGTTCAGTTCTATGCTTTCCCCAGCTTCTTGGTCTTAAGTTCTTCTTTCTCTCTGCAGCGCCCTTCAAATCTCCCTTATCATCTATCGGTCGTACAGCAACAGTACCGGTACCACCACCACAGTCAGTCAGTGATTAACGCTCCAGAGAAAGAAAAAAATAAAATCCTTAATTTTCCTCGCAAGAAAGAAAAAAAAAATTCCCTATTTTTTTTCCTTCTTTCCTTTTGGCACGAACCCACTCCTCCCTCCTTTCCAGAGTTTCCCAGCAAGCAATTTAAAAAACAGGAAGCCACTTTGGGACGGCCTGTCCACCCGCATCAGGACTGCCGAGAGTTGTCTTTTGGCTGGATTCAGCCGTGGGTGAGACAGAAACCCAAGACGAAGGGGAAAAAAAGGGTGTGCGTTTTCCCCGGACTTGCGTGCGGTGCAGTGCAGACTGCAGGTTGGGGCAGGCAGCCAAGTGCAGTATCTCCTACATGAACCCTGAGGGCCCTAGAGAAAGTGGAGTTTGGAGAATACCTCTCATGATAGATCTACAAGTATTTCTACATGTTTAACTACTTCATGACTCAATAGCTACTTTGTTTGCCCACAGTCTATTCTACTCCCCTCCTCCCTTCCGCACAAACACTCGCTAACTACACCTGCAGCCCAACAACCACACACACAACCAACCCCAGTAGATCAGATCCCACCAACCCACCACAACCCACGACAGCCAATCGTTGCCCAACCACGATATCCCTACCGACACTTAACAGCGGGCGATCTTTGTCTCAGGGCGGCGAACATTCTTTGTGGCTTCCGAACATCACACCTTTTCTCCTTCCCACCCCCCACCCACCTCCCTTTTGGCAAAAATAGAACACAACAGGGCTGACCGACCGATCGATTGGACGGCGGAGAAGGGAGAGAGGGGTGGTGGAATGAGGCTTAAATATATATATGCATATGGGTCCCCGGTATGGAGAATGGATTGGATGAGCGAGTAGGAGAGAAGAGAGAGAGAGTGTGTGTGCCTGACTGAGTGAGTCTCTCACAGTAGAAGTACTCTGTTCCTCCATAGGTACACCAGGCACCAAGGATATCTCGGCAAGCTGACATCACAAAGCTTGATCTCAACACCCATCCATCGAACCGGCAGGGCAGGCAAGTACCTACTCCACCCTAGAGTACAGGTACTTTATGTTTACTCTCCCCCCCAAAATAGAAACCGCCTGAAAACTGAACCCAAGGCATTGTCATTCACTGTCCCAGCTGTCCGATCGCTTGCCGATTAAGCAGCTTAGCTTACGTATACGACTGACCGGCTAAAAATCCGCGCGTTCACTCAGATCACTCTCTCCTTCTCCTCCGGACCGGGCGCGCGGTGGGGAAAGTAAAAAAAAAGGCTGCTTGCCTTACTTAGATAAGGGTTAGGTTTTTCGCCGGGCGACTGGACTGGACTGGACTCGAGTGATGATCAACGGTCGGTCTGCCTGTCTGTCTACCTACAGCACCTGCCTACTCTATACAGTCGTGAGAAAGAAAGAGGGCGATGACGGGCTGTGTTTGCGTAGAGGAGAGTAGGCGAGGTACATGTTTTCTATCAGGATCAAGGATGTACCTGCATGCAGCTGGAAGAGAAACGAGAAATGTACTCTTACTCAGAGTACCCAGAGTACAAAGTAGGTATATTACACATATTAGTAGTTATCGGCTATCATACAGCCAGCTGCTATGATATGAGCCTATCTAGATTACCAGCCCTTCTAGATTCGCGACGCATACCGTGGTGGCCGCGGGGCCGGGAGAAAGTTCTCGCCCTCAAGGTACCTATCTGTACCAACACTTGATCCAAGAAGTTCATGATCCAAACCCCAACAGCGACAACGCCCACCACCACCACCGCAGAAGTGAAACCTTCACACCCAGGTAGGGAAGATCAAGCTTAGACCCAGAGTCCAGCCAGGGGTACGCAAACTCCCAACCCCACTAACCCACTCTCCCTCTAGCTATCCCCTATGTTCTTTTTTCGTTCCAGCAGCACATACGCAAAACACCCCTATCCTAAGAGGCTATCCCATCCCGAGACTGTATTCCCAGAAGCTCTACATACCCTACTCTACTCTAGAGTGTAGGGTCGTGCTCAGTAGAAGTACAATAGTAACCAAATCTCCGGGGCTGGCTCTGCGCCAAAAATATAGCCATCGATCGGTCGGTGGGCTCCCTCCCATATAAATGAGGTATCGAGAACTGTCCAAGACGGTATCAGACTGCAGCTGGCAGGGTTGAGCTAAACCAGACCAGGCCAGACAGAGGTTATTGAGCCTCCATGCATGGAAGGCACTAGGGTTAGGGGACTAGAGCTCGCTTGGCGCGGCGGTGGTTGTGGTGGTTGGGGGTTTCTGAGAACTTGAGGTTGGAGGTTTGTGTTGGTAAGCGTGTGGTAAAAAGGAGGCTTACTGGGGTGCTGGGGATAGGTAGGGTAGGAGAGGAACAGCAGCGGTCATGGGTGGTATCGATATTGGTGTTAGTAGGTTAATTGTATGCCTGCGATGCAGTTATGGGAGTGCGGTTTTTCAAATATGATATCTGCCGTCGATAAAAGTATAAAAGCATGAAATTGCGCGTTTTGGAAATCCCCTGATGATCAAACGTAACGGTTTCGATCGATATATATCCGAGTGACATCACTAGCTTCACCGTCCTCCTCGACAACTTTTCCGAGGACGTTCCTCCACGTTAACGTATGTACCCTTATGATAAAGACCGCCATATATATTTCGATAGCCTAATCAGCAAAAGAAAACATAATCTCGACACCGCGGCCACAAGCTTAATCCCTCGAGCAGCCAGTCCTTTACTCATTACTGCCAAGAACGTACGTCTTGAAAGTTCCAGTTTGCAACGAAGCGCCTACGGCGAAGATCACACCAGTGTTTACCAAAGGCATGGTTATAGACTGTTATCCAGACCTTTATGAGCGGAGACAGGAGAAGTGTAATGCATGGCCCGGTAAAACATCAAAAAGAGGAGCGGGGTCCTTGAAACAGAGAGCACACATCGTCTGGACAATATCAGCGTTCTCCTATATTGCAGAAAGGATAGATAACGAAGGATGCGGGGGGCTAGCTGTACCCCCGCTCTCAGTCTCCCCAACCAATCCTCATTTGCTTGGATTTCCTCCATGGCTTGCATGAGGTGAGGCAGCTGACGGATTGCGCACCCACATACACTCTTGAGGAGCACATGTGTAATAATGAAACATTCGTTACTGCTACTAGGGTGAGCATTGAAGTTTCGTGGAGTCTCCAAGCTGATAGCCTGGTATGTCTCTGGGAGACTTGGAACTCGACCGCGGAACGATCGAGCAGAAAAGAGGCTTATGGGACCATATCATTTACATACTTGTTTAAACCCACTTAATTTCTGACGAGGCGAGATTACTATGCTGTCCTGGGCGCTCCATGCATGCAGTACGAAACGAAACGAAAAATAACGGGGCGAAGTCACTAGGATGTTTGGTTCTACCCTCGTATCTCTAGAGAACTGTGTAGCGTATCACATTCGCCCTCATTTCGTCGTACATACTGGAGTGATGCTCCCTAGGAGATTCGAAAAGGATTTTCGATGCCGCAAGTACTACCTGTCGATTGGGATGCAGCACCCAGTTTTGGAACTGCATATCATATATTCAGTGGTAACGAACTTGGACACCAGGAGAGCACAAATGTTCTTTTACGATCTTTTATATTGGCCAAGACTATGTGCGTTCTGTCAGAACCTCGAAATTGGGAATAATTGGTCTAGCATACCAAGGAAGTCACGGTGTTAACTCACAAGGCGTTAGATTACGATGTTTAGTGAGCCATGAACTCATAAGTGTCGTTGGTGTTAATGACATCCCACGTGTGGCCGCCATAGCTTACGGGCTGCATGCGAGTATGAATTAAACAAAAAAAAAAAAAAAAAACATCCCACGTGTGCCTGCCAGGGCTATCTATCCTTACCGAGTGATTGTGTATGACTCGCATTCATAAACAATCACTCGATCCAGATGGGAAGAAAGCTGCACGGAGTTTATTAGAGTCGAAAGGGGGACAAAGAGATTGATTAGTAAGTTGCTAGGATTTTAGTTAAGGGAGGCGCATGGGGGTGTTCCGTCAGGGGCTGTCAATTATCCTCCATTTTGAAAGGAAGTAAACAGCACTCCAATCCACAATCCTATATACCCGTCATTTGCACCACTATTTGTGGATGCGAATACTTTTGGAATACCTAGATACTGCTTCGGAAATGGCTATATAAGATCTAGAAGTCATATATCGACATTGTAAAATCTCATCTCTGGTCGAGTGATAACTTATGAATATATTTGTCATCTCTTTATAAGCATTAACTCGCTGTGTTATCCCGCTCGATGCAAAATGAATGGATTAATGCTCCATATCTGCAAGACAATCCTCTCAACTATCGTCCTCTCTTTGGATATATGCAAAGCGGGAGATCTTGCGGTGTTGCCGACTGCTTTGTCCCTCAAGGTATAATAAGCCTTCTTTCCAGAATTCCAACCCGTTCTGGAGTTTTATCACGAGCTTCCTCGGGTAGTAGTTACTGCCAACCAGTCAGTTTTGAACTCCATGGCATCAAAAGTGCTCTTCCGTGATTCCTCACAACATTTCGGCCAATTGCCATCATCCATGATAATCGATTAGACTCATTTAGAGTACTTTATTAGTAACTGCTTCAAGTGTGTACAGTGTGTATCTCACTAAGCTTAGCTATTCTTTCAAGGAGGAGTTACATACTGTATAACAGTACACCGGCATCCTTAGCCACATTCCGCTCATCAACTCGAGGTGAAGCATAAAGCATCTTGGCGTTAGACCTCATGAATCTATCACTGCTTCTCCAGTTGGGGATCCTGATTTAACTATGAAGAGCTGTCGGTCAACGGGGTAGTCTTTCGAACTTGATCGTAGGCTAAGGATTGATTATTTCTTTCCTCGGATGCACGGTTTTCAGCTAGAGATCTCAAGCAAGCTTCATTGGTGGTATGTGAGGCTCAGGCCAAAGTACCCGAGTTTGATCTTACCACAACTCACACAGCACATAGAAAGGACCCCAGTCGGCCAGGTATGTATGTACCCGAGAGCATGGGTAGCTCAAATGACCCTTAAGCTAGCTCCATACCGTCATCTGCCATTGTAGGTTAATAGCTATGGTGTCGCCCAGAGGGGCCGAGGTCTAACTTGCATCACCAGCGGTGGTTCGAGTCCCTCCCAGGCTTGGTCGAAAGACTGTGACTGGGTAAAAAGAGGTAGAAGCGAGAGCACTCCTTCTTTTGCTACGTTGGAGTCTTGCGTATCCCCTTGATATAGGGTTGTTAATTGTATCTACTTGTTGCTTGATGGCTGAGTGTAGGCTGGTTTTTTGTTTTTATTCTTGTGCTGCTTGTTTGGTCGTTGAGTTACTTTATAGTATTTGGAGATGTATTGTTTCTGTGTCGAGTCTACCACGCCCACGCTTACTAAGTAAGATATCCCGTCACCGCGCCCCACCGCCCGCTAGTATCGGAGTTATAAAGAATCTCGAACACATCTTGCAAATTTGCTATGCCGTGGAAGATGGAAGCCATTACCTCATCAAATTTCTGCTCATCCGGGCAGATCTACTCGCAGTCATCACAGGAACACGAAGAATGTATCTCATTCCCACAAAAAAAACCAGAAAAAAAGTCACTTGCATTTTATATATACACCCTACCTAAAGAAAGAAAAAACTACATACACAAATCCCCCATCCCACCCGAAGAAGGCTGCATCACAATCCATCACTCGGTGACTTTAAACAGCACCGCGCCACTCCCGGGCCTACTCACGACCACAGCACCCTCAATCTTCTCGGCGCTCATATCAGGGAACTTCTTCCCATAGTACTCGTTCTTCCACGCCTCCTTCACCGCTTCAACTTTGTCCTGCGGCACCAGGTGTACGCTGCATCCGCCCCATCCTGCACCAGTCAGTCGTGACCCGTAAGCGCCCGCTTTCCTTGCTAGTGAGCAGAGTTCGTCGAGTTCGGGGCATGAGCAGTTGTAGAGGTCCCGACAGCTGTCGTGCGACTCGTTCATGAGTGCGCCTAGCTGTGTCAAGATAGTGTCGGAGTTAGAGTTGGAGGATGAGGCAAGTAGCGCCTGGAAGCGGGTGACACGAAGGGCTTCGGAGAAGACGTGAATGGCGCGGGAGCGCAGGTTGAAGCGTTCAGCGCGGATGGGGAAGCGGGTCATATAACGCTTTACCAGCTCGTCGACGTTCGTGTCCAGGATGGCGGCCATCTCCTCGCGTGTGTAGCCGTCTTCTTGGGTTAGTGTGCTCTCTGTAAGATCTATGAGGGTCTCGAGCTTCTGTTCGAGTGGGAGGGAGGCGGAAGAGGCGTAGTAAACATCCATCAATCCTTTGAGGGTGTTTCCGAGCGGGCCGGCGTCAGCGGGAAGCGCGCCGAGGTTGAGCTTCTTCGCAAGGATCTGTGCAGCGAGGGTGCACTCGACAACACGGAGGTTGTAATTGATAGGCCCCGTAGTGTGCTTGTCGGCTGTTACGAGGGTATCGGCGATGATGAATGTTAGCTCTGGGGAGGTGGTAGGGAAAGCAATTGGTTGTGCGGTGAGGGCGGGGTGGAAGCTGATATATAGCGCAGATCCCGCCTGGCCAAGGACAGAGGCGGATTGATCCATTCTTTATACCATTGTTAGTCTATATGACCGAATAGCTAATAGATGCGCCTGGATAGCTACTCACCCTCCAGAATTGACACCTACGTATCGCTCTGCGACAACCGCAAGGTTCACAAGGTCCTTCTGGTTCACAATCTCCTCTCCCATTGCAACTAGCGATGCAAGCGCACTCGCACACGTGAAGGCTGCACTACTACTGAGACCTGCGCCGGAGGGGACAGTGCCGTCGGCGAGTATCTCCATCCCGACCTGTCTGGTAGTTCCATCCCTCTTCTGGAGGAGCTCTATTGCGCCGCGGAGTCCAGATTTGAAATAGTTGCTCCATTCATGCTGTGTGGCGTCAATCTCGAGATCGCCCGTGGTCGGGATTGTGAACTCTCTGGTGGGGAACTTTGGCAGAACGTTTGCGAGCTTGACTGTAGAGCTTCCGGGCACCAGGCGGACCGCGAGAAGGAAATCGGCCGTGACGGCCATGGGGATCACGGAGTAGAGCATGTAGTCGATGTGCTATATGCCACAATCATAGCTTCAGTTTCAGGTATCAAGCGAGACTCAGTGGGGAAGTATTAGTTAGACTAACCTCTCCGATGATATTGACTCGACCGGGACTCCGAGAGATGTAGTCAGCAGGGGCGCCATAGAGCTCTTGGAACTTTGCGAGAAGGTGTTCCCAGCGCTGTTTTTGAGACTCTTGGAGAGCTTCTGGATAGATTTCTGCTATTGTGAGCACTTCAGGGACGTTTTCACTCATTGTTAAGGCCTGTGTGGTGATGATGGTGTTTTGTTTTCTGATGATCTTCTCTATTGTGCCTGCTTTACATGGCGGTCTTGGGACTGGGGTTGCAGCTTTATGTCATGTGGGGTGCGGGGCCCGAAAGCGGGGGAGCGTTTTCCAAAGGATAATTGGGGATAAGTTGTGTGTTTACCTGGCCGGGGGGTTCGGATAAATTCTCGAGGGCTCAACGGCCGGGGGGTCCCGGTGCAGGTCCCTGAGGCATTTCAGTGGTTGCTAAATATGCGTAGGGTGTTTCGACGAGAGGAAACGAATCGGTTTATTCGAATAGATGCGATAATAAGGAAGAAGATGAGGATGAAGTGGATGAAAAGGATGAAGGGAATCCCTTTCAGTTTTCCCTTTTTATCCTCTAGCTTGGTTTCTACGGGGCACGTAGATACATGAGGCCCCGTCACAATGGTTTCAATTGAATCCAGCGAAACAAAGACAGAACATGTCGACTCCTGCTTTTGTTGACGCTGAGGTGGTAGCATGTTTCCTGCATTTCCTACAGCGATCCGGAACATCTTTGGGCTCGCTTCTTCGTGGATGAACACCAGTATTACTACAATTGTACTCTGCCATTTGGAACAAAGTAGCCTGAGGCCGGCTGGATAACGTGAAAATAATGTTTATGCGGGAAATTTGGCGGTAATGATTTTTCCTACTAATTATCAATCAATCAATTGACCCAGTCGCCTGATTGAGCCGGTATAGTAGAAATAATAATAAGCTTCCAAGTAATATTTAAGCACCTGCAGGTTCACCAATCAATGGGCCTGCTCAATATTAGTAGGCCAGCACTGCGACCTATCACATCCAGTAGATGTCCTCTTGGGTTCCAGATACTACTGATCATATCTCAGGCCAGCCGTTCAGAGTAGAGACGGCCGGCGATACAGTGGGGTAGAGTACATGTAGCTAGTCCACTCTAGCTACGCGCTGCCTTTTAGTTCCCAGGAAAAACAAATATCCCTGGTGTATATTTGTATCCTCATCACGTTAGTAATTTGCTCATTTGTGATTATTATATGCGCCGAAACCCCATCCCTCAGTCCGTAAATGGAGAGGCTTGTCCCAACTCTTGGCCCTCTCTCGTTGTCAATGATCGATGTCAGCCCGATACCGATAAGCCCCACACGAACCTGAAAGATTTTTGACCTGACTCACCACCAAGCTCTCATAAATCCCGTCGCCGTCTCAATTCCACGACCAATTCTTCTCCAAGACCTAAAGCATACTTAAAATGACCGCTAGCACCTCCCCCTTTAACCTCGAGACCTGTGCTCGTCCCAACATCCTCAAACTCGTCCCATACCGATGTGCGCGCGAGTAAGCTCCCTCACCCCGCAATACTACCCCCACAAAAAGAAAGAAAAACTAGCTAACCAGACTCAATTGATAGCGACTATAAAGATGATGGTACCAACATTCTCCTTGACGCCAACGAAAATGCCTACGGCCCTTCACTTCCCTTGACTGCGTCCTCGACCGCCGAAACTGCCGGCCTCCACCGCTACCCCGACCCGCACCAACATGTCCTCAAGAGCGCCTTCTGTGCCCTTCGCAACACTAATCCCTCTAAGCCTCTAACTCCCGAGAATCTTTTCCTCGGTGTCGGAAGTGACGAGGCAATTGATGCCCTTCTCCGATGCTTCTGCACTCCCGGGAAGGACAAGATTCTTACCTGCCCACCCACCTACGGCATGTACTCCGTCTCCGCGCAGGTCAATGACATTGAGGTCGTTAAGGTCGACCTCAACCTCGAGAGCGGTAGGCTCGAGCTCCGCCCTGATGCTATCAACGAGGCCTTGTCGCAGGACGCCAATATCAAGGTTGTCTACATCTGCTCCCCCGGAAACCCTACTGGTGCATTGGTGGATCCCGAGGCAGTGAAGAAGGTCCTTGCACACCCGACGTGGAACGGTGTCGTGGTGGTGGATGAGGCATACGTAGACTTTGCGCCAGAAGGGGGCTCACTCGCACCCTGGGTCGTAGACTACCCCAATCTGGTCGTCATGCAGACACTCAGTAAGGCGTTTGGGCTGGCGGGCATTAGGCTCGGAGCGGCCTTCACATCGCCGCCAATCGCGCAGCTGTTGAACAACTTGAAGGCGCCATACAGCATCTCGACACCTACGTCGTCACTTGCATACACAGCGCTCTCGGAGGCAGGACTTGCGGTCAAGAGCGAGAATGTTGCCAAGATCCTCTCACAGAGGGCCCGTCTTCTCCGGGAGCTGCCTAGCGTTCCCGGAATCGGGAGATTTCTCGGAGGCTTCGATGCTAACTTTATCTTGGTGGAGATACTGGACGGGCCGGGTGGTAAGCCGTCTAATACTGTTGCGCTGGCGGCGTATAAAGGGCTTGCGGAGACCCGTGGGGTTGTTGTGAGGTTCCGTGGCGGCGAGAAGGGATGCTTTGGGTGCCTCAGAATGACTGTGGGTACAGAGGAGGAGAATGGAAGGCTGCTGGAGAGATTGAGGGGAATTTTGGAGGGCATCTATTCAACGAGTGCGTAAGCTTTGGGGGGTTATATTGTTTATTTTTGCTGCCTCTAGAGTGGATTAGATAAAATATACCATATGTTTCTGTTTCAAGATGTTGTACCAATCTGACTACATGGGTCAGTTTGTAGTCTTTTGATCTTGTAATCTGCGGAGTAGTACATATTCCAACATGAAAATTGTAGTTTCCTCAGTGAGGAAAAGCCCAGTGGTCAGTTGAAATCGACTTAAAAGTTCGAGACGCCGTCACTCTTATTAGGCAGGAAGTTGACCTTCATTCTACGGGGGAGCCTAGATCCGGTTATCTTATTTTTCTATCTTCCCACCGGGGGTGATCTTATAGGGTGGTGTCAAGAAGGACTGCGGGGTCTTGCAGCGGGCAAGAACTGACAAACAGAAGACGTGAAGAGAAAACTTTATATTATACTCCAATAGAAACCATACCTTTTTGCATTGTTGGCTACTTTTCATTACACAAGGCTGCCGTGTGATGTGAGACCCCCCGCTCCACAAACAGGTGGTTGTGTTCCAGTAACTCGTGTTCCAACTTGTGGAATGAATCAGTGAAGAGGTACATATACTCAAGGCATAGTAGTAGCTAGGGAGCTTTCCCTTCCTCAATCTGTTCACTTCCCCATACTCACCGTTATCCGACATTAGTCCCTTACTTTTCTACAAGCTAGAGGAGCCCATGCTTGGCCTTCTCATTGTACTATCCCTCCAAGGCTCTCCAAAACGGACTGGGCCATCCGCAGACTGCTAAGAGGGAGGGGTGAGGTAAATGGAAGACACTATTCCCTGGGCTTCCGGAGGTCCCTGATAAGGGGCGATACAAATAGTCGGCCGCAAGAAGAGCACTGTACTTACAGGCCCCCTCCGGCCGTTTCTCTATTTGGGCTTGGCATTTGATTACGGTTGAGGAGAAAGGTCATGGTAGCCACCTGGGCACAGTATTGCTTATTACATGTACTACAGTTCGTATCGCCAAACCGAATAGGAAGAAATCCTAGCAAAAGAGAAACCTCCTCCCTCCTACATCCTCCCTCTTAACACACACTCTCTCGCACAAAAATAGCACAAAAAGAAACCCCTTCTATTGTACCGCCATTTCACCTAAACAACAAAAGAATTGTACAATTAATTTCACAATCATAGCTGAAAACAAAGTTAAAGAACCGAGCAAGCTGTTGAAGAATCGTATATTCTAGCCGCCGCCGAGTTATTTACTCGCAACCACCAACTTCTTCCATGTCTATATGCCGCCATCGTCAGCTTCACAGTCACCGTCATCGTTCTCATAAGGATCGTTTGGCATACTCTCGGCGAGGATACTTGATGTGAGACCTAAAACATCACATCGGATTCTATTAGAGCCCGAGTATCTGCTTGGTGGAGAAGGCTGTGCTAGGGATTAGCTGCGTACCTGCGTGTGCTGAGGTCCCCTCGTAAGTTTGTCTCCGCCAGCCGCAGGGCTCAGCGGGATCCTTGATGAACTCCATCGTTGGAAACTTTTGAACAGAATCAGCAACGGCTTCTTTCAGATTTGGGGATTGATGCTTACATAGTGTTCATTCTTCTTGATTGTGATGACGAACGGGATGTTGTCAAAAGTGATCACTCTTAATCTGAAATAGGTGTTATCGGGGATCTTTGAGACCTCCGCCAAAAACGCTGTCAAATCTTGCGTCTTAACTCCATTCACCGCAACAATGAAGTTGGTTGGTACTAGCTGGTATTGATATGCCGGGCTTCCTCTTGTGCGCGCGGAAACGTAGATCTCTGAATGCAACGTGCTAATCTGCTGCCTAACTGCATGATGCGGTCGGTGCAATACAGCACCACAGAAAATTACAGCACGGTCTGTCTCCAAGTCCTCAGTAGGCACAGTGGGAACTTTCAAGGTCATTTCTTCGCAATTCCGGACCACCACCATGTCCAAAAAGTCGTGGTCGTACATGACATCCAGTTCTGTGATCCTTGTCATAACCTTCCCGTTGATGGTCAGGATCACGTCACCTTCTTCAAGGGTCTGTGAGTACCCGCACTCAACTTTGCGGACCATAAAGAGCTGATGGCGCTCTGGGTTGTCCTCTTCGACTTTGCGAATCCATTCGTCGCTCACACCCATGATCCGAACTTGACTCATTTGTACGAGATGGAGCTCAACATTCAACATCCGCAGCTTTGGAATTACACCAGCCTGGAGCTGACGAATGACAGGTAGTAATGATGGGGTGGCTAATCCAAGGTGGTACTCAACGTCTTTGTTACTATGGGTCCGCTCACCGAGGTAGGTAAGCCATAAGGCCTGGACGGTACCGTCCTCGTCTGCAAGTACACCACTACCACACTGACCACTCAGGGAGGTATCTACCGTGATAGCATCGACATTGATAGCGCGGTATCGGGGTGCAGACGAGTTGGCGGGAACAGCGACGGTGGTGATGTCCGTGACCGAAGTCTTGGCAACCACAACTCTCAGGTTCTGATTAAAACCCAAGAAGATTGTGGGGGAACCTTGTTTGACGTGCTCAGTACTTAGCTTTGCGGATTGCACAGGTGCATCAACAAGCTTCGGATCGTATTGCACCACAGCATAGTTTTGCAGTGGATGCATAAACAGAACTTTGCCAGGCACAATGATGGATTCGGCAACAGTGATTGAAATATCACACAAATCGTAGGGCACGACTGCCCTGGAAACTACAACGAGCCCTAGACCAGCATCGACAACCAAACCAAATCCAGTTTTTCTAGCTCTCGGAAACCCGTCGAGCTTAATGGGCATTGTGCATGATATCCGCACAAAACTGCGAATCAAATCAGTTGCTGCTGAATAGCTCACATTATCTAATCGGATAAACTGGGCTGATCGAGGCACAAGGTCCACTGGGGGTAGAGGATCTCCGATGTCTGAGAAATCCCACAGTCCCGTAGAGTCTATATGGTACAAGAATTAGCGATTGCAAAACCATTCGATTAACAAATACTTACCATTTCGGATCGCCATTCTCATTTTCGTACTCCAGTGTCGGTCAATGTACAATATGGAAGTATGCATAGTGTGCAAATCACGGAGATGGCGATAAGTAACCACCACTCGGGCACGATCTAGGCGATTTTAGCGTCAGTATTCCGACTATGGGGTCCGGGGGGAAACATACCTGGTATACTCTTCATTATATCGATGAACGCATTAAGGTTGTAACATTTCTTGTTGCCTACTGACTCAATGATCCATCCTTTGTCCATTCCATCGAACCTGAACGAGCCAGCTGGTTCGCATACATACACCCCCTTTACGGCAATCGCATATAACCTGGCCAATTGATATGAAAGGTCGTGGAAGGCAGCTCCACAAACAGTCACAAACCGATCCGGTGTAATGTCATGCAAGTTGCCAACCTCAATTTCGACTTCCATATCTTGCCCTCCGCGCTGGACCAATAACTTGACCTTCTGGCCCACAGAGCTATCCAAAATATTGTCCAACTGGACAAACTTGGTGATCAACTCTCCATTAAGCTTGATCAAGATATCACCTTCCTATATATATCGGTATACGTCAGAAATTTTTGTTTCAACGAGAAATACTGGTCCGCGATGTTTCAATTGGATTTTAATTACTTCGATATGATTATGAGCAGGACCCTCTGGGAGAACAATTTCAGCGACTAACATGCCGATCTCCTTTGGAAATCCTTTTCTCACAGCAGCCTCCCACTCTGCTGTAAGCCCTACTCTCCGACATTCATCGAAAGGTTTCAATAACCACTGTGTTTGAATGGTTCCACGGGTGACTGGCTGGCCCGTTTGAATGCACCTGAGCGCTCGTAAAGGCCTGTCAAGGGGCAGGAAATAATCGGTTGCAGCTTCAGTGCTACCTCCAGCCTGTAGGGCAACAGCATAACCATCCACATTGACCACGGGACTGCCAGAACTTCCCCCGCTAGCAGAAGCTGCTGCTTGAATGTAGTTTGTGTCTAGTCGAGATATTAGACATAGCTACAGTAGCCATACGGATTTACTCACTGAAGTCGTTGTATCCATCCCCGTAATCTGGCGCATTTCTGTCTACTCTACTAATGACACCTGATAAAATACTGAGTTTCTCTCCAGCATCGTTACCGACAACTCTGATTTCCGCGCCAACATCTGTTGAAATATTAGCGTGGTTATTCCCATGAAAGTCTTCTCTCTATTCGTCTTACGCGCAAGATCTGGCCTCAGTTCTAGGGCGGCAACAGGCATGTACTTGATCGCCTTCGGGTCGAACCGCAAAATACCAAAGTCATGGATAGGGTCGCGATACACTGGAAAGACGTCGCACTACACCCCCTCCACTGGTCTATTAGAAAAAAATGGCGCAGCTATGAATTGTGGGGATTTGCGCAGCTTGCCTCTTCATGGTTGTCAAAAACGCAGTATCCCGAAAATGGACCCGAACAAACAACGTGTCGGTTTGTCAAGATGTAACCCTTTTCAGCATCCACAACAAATCCCGTAGCTTCGCTTGTGATAGCAGAGTCGGTGTCGAAGGAGCATGTCTGGCAGAACCGAATCGACACGACGTTGCGAACTACACTCTCGATGGTCCTCTGCCATTCCGCTGAATCATGCGTCGCAGCGGTTGGGGGTAGCATCCTGCTGGCTTCAACAATGAAACTACCATCCTCCCCCGGCATCATCTCGTCCTCATCGATCTCGAAAGACTCCTCTCGGAGATGCTTTGTTGGGCGATCTGGGGCTGGCGATCCACCGTGCTTCCGTTTCCCTGCGGACACACCGTTTGTTTCCATGGTTAATTACTGTAAAGGAAGCTAAGCTTGGCCAAAACAGTCCCCCTAAAGCTGTCTCGCGAGACCAGTAGAGGAAAGTGAGGGAAGGGATGGAAATGAAAGTCTGTCGTAGGTGAAGGGGGAATGCGATCGCGGCGCAAGAGCTTTTATACGTAAGGTGGTGTGAGGTTACAGCAGAAAAGACGGACGAATGTAAGGAGAAAGGGATAATATAGAATTTGGATGGGAAGGCTTCTTTGAAATAATTTTTCAGGAAGGATTTCTCATCTTGGGGAAACTGGGTCTAGGATCCGGTGTCTCGGGGGGTGGAGAAGGTGCCGGGTAACTACAGGAATGTACCAGAGAAACCTCTCTCTCTCAGGGTTTCCTTTGCTGAGGTTTTGTTTCCCGAGCATCTTCTGTTTGATTGACGTCTCTAGACCACCCTGCCTTTTCAACCTGACAATTCACCCACAAAACAGCACATGCTACGACCATCATTTCTTCATTCGGTCACTCTCCGGCTTTCCGCCGCCTTGCAATTATTATTGTTCCCCGCTTTTATCTCTTTTCCTATCCTCTTGCTCACTTGGTGTTGCTGGCGATATGCTGCAGCTTTCTCGCACACGCGTGGACAGCCCATGCCAGGTTGTCGCTGATGCTGCAAGGCAGCCAGCCAGGCTATGTATGGTCAAGGATGGCAGCCTCGCGAAGCATCCTGAACATCACGTGCCATCCGACGCGCATAGCAACGTACCTTTGCGGTGTAGGTACAATGATCTCAACCACGGAATACAAACACCCCGTTACTACTATACAGGATCGGCACTCGGAATTCTAAATGAAATGTAGTACAAATTATAAATAATTAATATTAATAATAGTTAACGGAGGACAAAAAACCCATCTCTAATCCCAGTCTTTAAGTGCTCAAAGTACTCATACTTCCAAAGAAATCCCGGTTGAAATTCTCGTCAACATCAAATGCCACGATTCTTCCATCACCAGCTTCACTTCTGTTGTACACATGAGGGAAAGTAATTTCGATTCTAATGTACGCCGGACTCGAGATCGCCCAGGTCCCAAGTGATGCAGGATCAACCAAGTATATTTTCGCGTGAAAACCGCATGCCATGAGCAGCTGGGTTATATAATCGATAAACTGCCCGCTGAATGCGTACAATGGCGGTGGGACGTCATCGCTAGATAGGAGTAATGATGCAGTGGGATCATAGGCGTATCTCGGGAGTAGTGACGGTGTGTCTCGATTGATCTGAAGCTTTCGGAGTTCGTACTTGAGTTCTTTCATAATCTGGTGGGCGGTTGCGATAAGCCATGAGCGAGCATCCGCTTGCAAATTTTGATGGCTCTCGTTATTGATGTGTTCAATTGCTTCTTCAAACCCTCGGCCGATGCCGGTGAGGTTCGGAAAGCTGTATTGTTCGTGAAGTGATTCGGCGGGCGCTCTTGATCTAGTAGACATTTCAGGGGTGGGATGCTGCACAGTCGTAACAGTAGTAGTAGAGGGTCCTTTGGGTGGGTGAGGAGTTGCACTTTATATAAATAAGGGATAGATATCAAATCTAGAACTTTCGTGATACCAAGTGTATTATGTAGTCGTACTTTTCCCCCTGAGACATCTGCTGACGCACTGACTCGGGCGAAACCAGCAAATGGTATGTGAGCCTGTGAAGCCACCTCCGGGTGACATTTAGACGAGCCGTGTCTTTGGATTTGTAGGCACTCCATGTACTTTGCATTCTCCACAATGTGTTCCTCGCTCCCGGGCTTTGCGTGCACACTGGGCCGCACGAGGCCACTCATACGGTACTGTGGAAAATCGTGCCGCCTCCAATCAATATATAAGACAATGATGCGGTATCCAGTATGGATGTTCGCTGTTCCGTTATCGAAATGTCTCAGCCTCGTTACATACGGGTATCTTGTACCCAAACAGAAGTTTGGCCCTGTTGATTATTGACCGTCCAAGTATTTAGTGCTGCCTTTGAGTCAACTAGCTATAGATGTGGCGGTGTGATGATTCCCACTTATTTGTACCGGCGTACAGGCATGAACTGAACTATCAATGATATTCGAGTACATAAGCCTCTGTGGCTCAATAATTTCAATGTCCTGAGGTTGAAGCACCCTATGCGCTTAGTCACTGTTGAGTCAGCATGGTAGGTATTGCTTGTGTTTGTGCATCTCGGGGTTTGTGTCAAAAAAGGTATGGGGAAATTCAGGGTTCAGGGCTATCGGTAGATGTTTGCAACTTCTTGGGGAGACACACACCGTTCCTCACTCAGTCAGTGCGCTGAAGTTTACTGAGGGTTGGACGGTAATCCTAGGCTCAGGATGCGGGGAGAGGCTCTGATGTGTATCTATTCCAATTGAATTCGGCTGATATGGTTCTGCAAGGTGCTCTGTAAGGTTTTAGTGAACTACTGGTACAGTACGTCTGCATAGGTGCTCTACTTACTGGAGATCAACTACACAGGGCATTTCTAAGTGTAGTAACTAAAGCCCCAGAGAATGATGTCGATTGGTAAAGGAGTCCAATCCAAGAGCTGTCAGAGCCAATTTGAGTGGGCCGTTGAGGTGAATTCATATGTCATCACTCGCTTATACAAAGGCACCTTACCCGGCCTTCTCCTGCGTCACTAGCAGTTGCCCGGTACCCCGCATAAAAAAATATCTTTGGTTACGCCCGGCCAATCCTATTTGACACTTTTTTTTCAAAATGGCGTCCGAAAAGACAATTAACAATCCAATCCCAGAGGACGTTGAGTCCGAAAATGAGGAGGGATGGGAAGACGCAGAGCCTGACAACGAGGAGGAATCTCCTGTCGTTTGCTTGTTTTGCCCAAACACATTCCCGGCACCTAATAAATTGTTTGAACACTGCGGGGAGTCACATGGCTTTGATTTTGTGAAGACAAAGGGAGAACTTGGTATGGCTGATCTTATTACACTTGGGAGATACCAATTACTGATTTAGCTGTGTTGGATCAGGGTTGGACTTTTACGGAACAATCAAACTAGTCAATTACATCAGAAGCGAGACTAAGGCCTCGCGCATCCCCGATTTCACTTCCAAGGCATTCCTGGATGATGATAAATTCCTTCAGCCAGTGTTGGAAGACGATACTCTCCTATTCAGCCTAGACGACCCGGAGTTGGACTTGGGCACAGAAGAAAAAAGCGCAACTACTGATGCAGATAAGGTCAAGGAACTAGAACTTCGATTAGCAAGTCTCTCGCAGCAATTTTTGGAATACAAGAATGCCGTAAACAAGAGTTTCGAGGCACAACTTGCCGAGCCGGATAAGGACGAAGTAAAGCGGGATGACGACAGTCATTATTTCCACTCATATGCGGGTAATGACATCCATGAAACCATGTTGAAGGATACCGTCAGGACAGACGCATACAGAGATTTCATTTATGAGAACAAGCATCTGTTCAAGGATAAGGTAAGATTTGTTTAGTAAGAGTCGTTGAATTATTGTTGATTACGAATAGGTTGTGCTTGATGTCGGGTGCGGTACCGGCGTGCTTTCCATGTTTTGCGCCAAAGCTGGTGCGAAGAAGGTCATTGCTGTGGACAACTCAGCAATTATTGACAAAGCGAGGGAGAATGTCTTTGAGAACAGCCTTGATGGAATCATCACCTGTCTGCATGGAAAGATTGAAGAAGTTGTCTTGCCAGTAAAACAAGTGGACATCATTGTCTCTGAGTGGATGGTAATGATATTATTTCCGGGAAACATCCATGTGCTGATTCGAGCCCATAGGGATATCTTCTTCTATACGAAGCTATGTTGGATTCAGTCCTCTACGCCCGTGATAAATATCTTGCTCCAGATGGTCTTATGGTCCCCTCCGAGTGCAAGCTTTTAATCGCGGCAATGCACGACTCGGAGTACATCAACGAGAACGTCAACTTCTGGAACCACGTTTACGGCTTCTCCATGTCAGCTATGAAGGAGAAAATCCGCGAGGACGTTATCGTTCACGTGCTCGAATCCAAATCTCTAGCATCTGAGCCAGTTGTGTTCTACAACCTCCCTCTTCACACCATCAAGACTTCCGAGCTATCATTTACAAGCAAATTTTCTCTGAGTGTGAAGGATAATATCGAGAGCTTGGATGCGTTCGTCATCTACTTCGACACCTTCTTCACTACCTCGCGCGGAGAGTATATTCCCGAGAATGCAAGAGCAGAGACGTGGAAGGCGAGCAAGGATAAGGGTGTTGCATTCACTACTGGACCCTTCAAGACCCCTACGCACTGGAGACAGGGGGTTTTGTTAGTAGAGAACAAAAGCGGAATGTTGAAATCTGGTGAGAATATCGAAGGGGAAATTACTTACAGGAAGAGCAACAAAAACTCTAGGGAGGTTGAAGTTGATATCTCATGGAAGACTGATGAAAAAAAGGACCAGCAGCTATGGTACATGAGGTAAAATGTTTCTTCTAAGCAAGTAATTTCGGTTCATATGGCGTTCAAAAGTTTGGAACTTTAGGTAGACTCTAAATCAAAGGGTTAGATATATGTGCGTTATTATTACATGTATATGCTTATAGTTACTTTATTTGAACATAGCTGGAAATGAGGACCCTGATCTCCATGGCAACGACAGGGCGCCAAAAGTCTACCATCAAGAACACCTCTACGCGTAGGTACTTTATCAAGTCTCAGGCGTGTGCGAGGCCACACATGCTGGGGTTAGTTAGTAATTTAGCCAATTGCGCAAGAGAAAATCATTTGTCGGATATATCATGTAGCAGGCACAAAGAGATATCTGGTGGGAGGGTGGGTATATGTAAATACCATGTGGCAGTAGCTGGCAGCAGTTGGCAGCTTTGTTTAAGACTAGACGCGAGAGCCAAGACGCGAGAAGTGGCTTGCTAGCGTGTTTTCGGACACAACAAAACAATCACTTTACCATCCCTTCCTCCCCCCACCCCATTGACAACACCGACGAACAGTCACCGCTCCTCAAGACATTAACGATCACGGCGCCACCCAATACCCAATTTCCCCACGCCGAAAACTCAACTCTCCCCAACAAATTTCCTACCATCGTGGAGTGAATTACCGGAGGGGAGCAATCGAAGCATTTTAGCTTCCGTTTTTTTTTTGTATCAACCGAGCGGTAGTCTTCGACATTGTCGGCAACATGGCAGGTCCTTCGACAGCAAAGCCTTCCGTTGGATCAGTTAGCTGGATCGCAAATGAGCGATCTACTGTTCAGCAGCTTGGGGATCAGGATATGGAGGATTTCGCGTTTGCAGCTCGAAATGATCTTGAGTGGTTGAATGAACATATGGCCGAGATTTTTGAGAGAAATAACCTGTATGCTGACATAAAACTTCCTTTGTCTCTCAATAGGCAAAACATTGATCGCTAATGCCGTTTCTTGTGCTTAGCGATGTGGCCGAGCTTCTAAAGACACCAGGAAAACTACGTGGTCAGAAAACTCCTAGGACCGGGCGGAAGCAAGTGCGTCCAGCGGCGCCAGGACGTGAGGTCTGTATTTGAGATTTCTAACCCCCCCCTGCTACTGGTGGTTGATTTCTGTGAGCTGCAGCCTCTTACTAACATTTCGGACTTCCAGCAGCCGGCCAATGAGAACCCAAGCGACAATCCATTCTACACAGTTGCTCCACTACCAGGTAAGAGACAGACTTCGCCAGCTCGTGGCTCATCAAAATCGCCTTCTCGGCCATTACGAGTATTACAGGATACCAAAGTGAAGAAGCCCACAAACCCTATCAAGGATAACTCTTTTGGCCTGAAACAGCCAGAAAGTCAGCCAAGTCTCACTGACAGCGGTGTATGGAGCGACTTTCAATCACAGCCACAACAAACTGGATTGGTATCAGAGTATAATTCATTTGTCTCGGAGCCTGCCATTGATAGCCGAACAGGGGATCGAAGTTCAAACTACCACATTGCCCCCGAGGAGCCGGATGAGAGGGAACAGGAGCGCGAAGAGCAGGAGCAGGAGGATGAAGGGCCCGAGGAGGGGGTGGTGGAGGTAGAGCCGGAGAAGCCGGAGGATAATGATTTAGAACCACCAAAGCCAGAGTCACCGGGACATACCATAAAGGTCGCTTCACCAGGCATAATTGCTTTGGAAAAACCACTCTCTTCAGAGAAGTCTCCTGTAAAACCTGTTTCTTTACCAAAGGAAGGGGCCAATATAAGCGAACCTGAACCTCGAAGGTCAGGTCGCCTTACTCGACGCTCTTCACCTCCACCCGCAACCGTCGAAGCGCAACCGGATCGCCCGAATTCATCTTTGCCACCATCATCGCCGCCCAACCTACCCCAACAGGAGACATTGGTAGAAACAAGTGAGAAAATATCTACACTACCGACTGAACAATCGTCCATTCCTCCGCTAGCTGCTGTTGAACCAGTAAGACCTCAGACCCCCTCTCCCGAAAAGACTGCCGAATCAGCAAAGAACTCGCCAGCTGCTCCTCAAACACCGGGGGATGAAGACTCTTCACGCTCTAGTTCATCATCTGAATCGCCAGCGCCTGAAATTCCTATGGCCCGGAAGAGTATACTTAACTTTGCGTCTCTTCCGGCTAGAGAACCATTGACAAATAAAAAGAAGAGCTTGGGGGTTAAACATACGCGCGATAGCAACGTAGAACAAGTCCGTCTTAATGGTACAAGCCGAGCCAGCTGGATGAACCGTAAAGGAAATGGTAAGAGTTTGGGGGCTTCAAGCAGGCAGATCGAGCGGATCGAAAAGGCAGATAAAGAGGCTGAAGAAGTGGGAATGAAAGATGCCGAGGAGGAGGAGGAGGAGGAGGAGGATGAAATTGTCCTGAAGTCTGATGCATCAAACAATCTAAAACGAAAGAGCGAGACTGTTCGCGATGGGTCACGAAAGAAGTCGAAGGGTACTTCCGAGGAATCGGAATTGGAAGGCGACGAGTCAAATGGTGAGACAGCAAAGGCCGTAGCCTTACATAATAAGACATCGACACAAAGGCTGCATGACAAAATTCAACAACTTGGGAAAGTCAATGCATCTCGGGAAGCTCGTTCTTTCCCCTCATCGGGTTCGAATGTTGCATATCCCGAGTTACCACAGCTTGAAAAAGAGCCAGTACAGGCTGTACCAGCTTCGAAAAGCACAGAAAGCGAGAAAGGCCAACCTTCTTCTGTTACGGCCATTGGCCAGACAAGTGTCGCCCAAGATGATGAAGAATGGATTCCGATGCCCAAACAGACGTTGACGAGAAGCCAAAGTCAGAAAGAAGAGGTCGCTGCTAAAGAGCAGACCTTGGCTAGAAGTCAAAGCCATACAGAGGGCACAGTTGCATCTAAACAACAAGAGACTGAGAAGCCAGTATCCGCAAGGTGGAGACATCACTCGCCTCAGAACACATCCCCTCAACCTACCTCTATTCGGACAATAACTACCAGTGAAAGTGCGCCCAATCTGAGATCACCAGCAGCAGTCAGACAACTACCTCTCTCACCGCTCAAGGCATCATTCTCTGAGGACTGGATAAAAACTCCCGCTTCACCAGCAGCTAAACCATCTGGCGAAGGTGCAATAACAGCTGTTAAAGCACACACCTCGGTTGTATTTAAGAAAGCGAAGGAGATGCTGCTCAAAAGCTCGACAGCCAGTACCTCTGCTAAGATCGAGACTATGAATCCCGCATCGCGGGGCTGGCAAGGGGGGCAGAATTCTCGGGAACAGCCCAAAAGCATTGACTCGCAAAAACCCGCTAAACCGATGGAGCAGCTCTATCCTGATCTAGGAGCAATGATAACCAAGGATATGGATAGTCCCTCCTCTACTAAAACTCCAGTAACCGAAACTCTGAAGGAAACACGCCAAATGAGCATTGATGTACCAGAAGCAGGTACAGAGTCTAATAGAGAGCCACGTCGTACTAGGAACTCGGCATCTAAGGATACTCATGAAAACAGCCCTGAGGTCGAACAACCTGCTGTCAAAATTCAGAAGGCTAGGGCGGAGAGAGAGTCCGAGAGGTTAGAGAGAGAGGAAAGGCTCCGCGAGAAAGAAGAACAGCTACGACGGGTTGAGGAGGAGTTGCGCAGGGAAAGAGAGGAGAGGGAGTTGGAACGTAGACAACAGGAAGAAAAACTTAGGAAGCAACGCGAGGAAAGTCTACGGCTGGCCGAAGAGAAGTTGCGTCAAGAACAGGAATTACAGCAAAAACATAAAGAGGAGCAGATACGCAGGGAAAAGGAGGAGTTCAAGAAACTTCAAGAAGAAAAGTTGAAGCAGGAGAAGGAGGAACTCAAGAGACGTCAACAACAGGAAGAACTAAGGAAACAGAAGGAAGAGGCCCAAAAGGCGAAGGAGGCCCCAGCTAGGTTTCACGACCAAGATGACTCTACGGATAAAGAGGAAAATGAAGATAATGAGGATGATAATGCTTCGGAGGCTGATACCCGCACGATGATCAGGTCATCTGCCGAGCCAGAACGTCCTCCATCTCGTCTCCAAAAAGCAGGAAGCATTCGATTCCAAAAAACAAGAGATACCAAACCTGTACAGCGTCCTGGGTCAGCAATGAAGGATCATGCAAAACCAAACGGCCCACCTGTTTCTATAAGTGTAGGCACTGCAAGTCAGAGGGAGATGCAGAATCAACGAAACAAACCGCAGGCGCCTTCAACTTCGACACTGGTGGCCGCACTCAAACAAAGCTTCGAAAATCCGTCTCTAATAACTAGTACAAGTCAAACCAGCTTAAATTCGTCTACATCCAACAACAGCTTAAGGTCTTCCAACCTAGGAGGGCCATCCAAGCCGCTTAAGTCGTTGGCAGCGGCGGCCAGTCAGCTGAAGAAGGTATGGTCCATTTCTTATCTTGTTTGTGGTGGCTATGATGCTAATGTATTACGTACAGGAGCAAGAGGACAAGGAACGTAAACTGGTCGCAAAGCGAGAAATCGAACGCCGTAAACTGGAAAACCAGAGGAAGATGGATGATGAAGCGCGCAGGGCAAGACAAAAGCCAGCATCTACCCAAAAGACGCTGGCTAGGACTCCCGCCGTGGCAAATGTATGCTCCGAGTTTACCTATCAATATAGCTGTTGCAATCTGCTGACCATTTGTAGCTTCGCCAAACATCTGAAGAACCAGAGAGAAGATTGGATTTCAAGACTGGGGCCAAGCCCGGTCTTGCCAAGACCGCCGTAAAACGTGCCTTCCAGCCAGATGCTGCCGAGGAACAGCAGCAATACAGGCAAACAGCTACTAAATCTGGGGCTCCATCGTATCAGCAAGATGCTGCAAAGAAACGCAGAACCGGAGAATACGATGAGCGTGGAGAACGTACATATGAGATGGCACCGCCCATCCGCCAATCAGTCGCCAAAAAGGTAAAAGAAGCTCTTGTCTCCGGGGAAAACAAAACACGGCTAATAGGAAAAAAGGAAATTGTGCCAAAGAGTGCAATGCCTCATGGATATACACAGGCATCAACATCTGGAATGCCATCAATGTTGAGGCTGCCTACCAAGCACGGAGTTCCAATGCCTCCGGTCGAGGGTGTTAAATTCTCAAAGGAAAAGATACGGTTTGCGGGCGAATCCTCTACTGCTAGCGCATCTACCACGCCATCCACCTTCAAAACACCCGGATCCAAATCTGCCAAACCAAGCAAGACCCCAGCTGGCGCCAAGGACTCGCCAATTTACCAGAACGGGGAGCTAATTGATTTGCCCGACATTCAAACTGACTCTGATGATGACGATGACGACTACCCGGCAAAGAGCGATTTCCATGTACCCAAATGGGCCGAATCTCCGGAGCTTCGCGGGCTGTTGGAAAATCAGCAGAGCATCAACCCCGAAGATGTTTTCGGTCCCATGGCCAGATTAGATATGGATGCCATCTTCAGGGATGGGGGCGGAAGACAGAAGTTCCGAGCAAGAACTTCGTCGGCGAACTGGTCGGGTGCGGATAGACTCACCCCGGATGAAATTGCGGCGGATATGGAGGCAAGGAGGAAGATGATTGAGCAGGGTGGTTGGAAATACCAGCCGCCTCAATAAAGCAATCATTACCGGCCTTTAGTGTTGTACGTTTTTTTTTTTTTTTTTGTTTTTTAAAGCCGAATTTCGATTTTATATGTGGGATTTGTTCAAGGAGTTTTTTTTCTTTTTCTTTCCAGCCTTTTATCTGCTTTGGGTTTCTTTTTGTAAACCTTATTCTTCTTCTTGTTCTTTCTCTAGTTATTGGGTGCATGCAGGGTAAATGCAAAACGGCCGGGAATTGGCTTATGGTACAAAAAAAAAGAAAAACGGGGATGATGCATCGTTTATGAACAGCAGTTTATCTTTTTCTGGGGACTCTAGAGTACATGTGTAGTAGTAGTAATTGTGCTACGGGGTACGTGTATTTTCTTTTTCTTATCTTGTTGTTTTAGTTACAATAGTTTTGTACTAATACTTTACCCACCTCGTCTTCTCTTCTCAATGGTCATGGCGGGAAACTGTATATTGTATACTACAATTCTCTACTATGTTTGCTGTCTCCCTCACTTGGGTACTTGCTCTGGGTGTATTTATAACGTATATGAGTTCTTGAGCGCCGCGTGTTTGATCCTCGGATCACCATCACAGTGCTTTTAGAATAATAACACACTGTAGACTATGTTTACGGCTACGGCCACATTGTTGCAGTGACCCAAGAACAGATAGCTGAGGCTGGCTCGTTGATTTTGCGGGCCGAGTGCTTGCTTAGCCACCCTGGTGTTAAGTTCGCATTTGGAGTCATGGGATATCACTCGGTCGATAGTCAATTGGATATTTGGTTTTCGAATGATGCCAGACCCGGGAGGGTGGTCTGTTCAATTATGGCATGTCCAAACCTGTCCGATCTGTGACCATAGAAATATTTTGTTGGGGTCTTGTTGATTAAAGAATCAAGTCACTTAATGATATCAGAAACCATGCAATTTTATCTACCCATTACGCACTATATACAAAAAGCCAAACATCCCAAACAAAAAAGCCACCAACACCACAAATCCTACAACCCCCTTCCCCCCCTTCCCACTACTTCGCAGGGCTTGGATGCTTCCTCTTCCAATCCTTCACAAACTCCTCCGTCCGCGCCCTCGGCACCAACAGCACCGTCAAAATCTGGTCCACAACCACCACCTTGCCCCCTCCCAGCGTCTCAAACAGCGGCACCTTCTTGCCCACCTTGATCAGCCCGCCCGTCGCCGTCTCCATGTACGCGTCGACCTTGCTCGCGGGGAAGTACTCGCGCGCCGAGTCCCACGGACAGGGCTCGGCGAGCACCATGGAGAGCTGCTCGGCGAGCGTGCTGTTCTCCGGGAACGCCTTGATGAAGTCCGACTGCAGCGACAGCGGGTACAGGAACACCGTCGGGAAGCACAGCGCCGACTTCGGGTCTGTCGGGTCCTCGAGATGGAGTGTTGCGTCTTCGAGCTCCGGTGGCTGCGGGGTTACCTTGACGGGTATCTTCCGTGCCAGCAGCGCCACGCGCAGAATCTGCGCTTCCCGCAGCGCCTTGTCCTCACGCTCCTTGCGCACGCGCTCGATCTCCGCGATGCGGTTCTGCTTCTTTGCAATCTCCGCCTGCAGCTGCAGCAGCGCCGCGTTCTCGGGCGCCGTCTCGAGCCCCGCGCTGATGCACTGCATCGCCTCTGGGAGCTTCTCGAGCGCGTAGAGCGCCTTCGCGCTACGATACCACGCCTTCGTGTTCGTGGGAGCCATCTGCAGCGCGAGCTTACAGTCCGTGATGCATCTCCGGTAGTTCTTCAGCTCCAGGTTGCACGCCGCGCGGTTGGTCAGGCAGGCCGTCTCGATCTCGGCGACGCCGCACTTGACGGCGAGCGCCTTTGTGTAGAACTCGACGGCGTCGCGGTACTGCTTGACCTTGAAGTTGTCGTTGCCCTGGTTGCGGAAGTTCTGTGCGACCTCGTGCGGCTCGCCCTCGTAGGCGAGGGCCTTGAGCGCCTCGAGCTCGATGTTCTCGCCGGTGCCCTCGGCGTTGGTCTCGTCGAGCTCCGTCATGAAGAGCGGCATCTTGTTCATGGTCTTGAGGAATTCGTCTGTGGTCATGTTCTTGACGCCGGCGATGGCGGCGGGGAGCTCGGGCGCCATGGAGCCGGGGGTGGAGGGGGCATGGCCGTGGCGGGCGGCGGCCTGCGCGATGAGGTCGTTGAGGTCCAGGCCGGCGACCTGCTCGTTGATGGCGGCGTCGGCGGCTTGGTCGTCGATTTCTTCGATTTGAGCCATGGTGGGAGTCTGTGGTGGTGGTTGGTGGGGTCGAGGTTTGGGGTATTTTTTTGTCGTATGGCAGACAAGGTTGTTGGTGGGGTGACTGAGGCTCTGGCTGGCGGGGACCCTGCAACGCTTGGCGCGGGTTGATCATTGACAGTGGCATCTACCAAGCAGCGTGTCGGGCCGGTTCGCAATATGTACCACCGGTGCTGATACCCCGAGGATTTTATTGGAAAGGAGATTTTACTTCCCTGGACTATAGGTATAGTACCGATGCACTATCAGAAGCAGGGGAAATGTTGGTTAGTTCCAGGCGCACGTGAAGGGCGGGAGCGTGAGAGCCTTATTAGCAGTTGGGTATCTCAGAATTCTGATGCTGTGGTATTAATTTCGGGTTTTTTGGTACAAAGGTACAAAGGTACCGGTGCATACACACCCCAGACTGTGTGATTGGTACGGAATGTTATTTGTAGCCATTCACAAGTCTGTGCACCTCTGACTATGGTATGATTCCACAACAGCCGCCCGAACGTGGTGGTGATATATAAGAAACATCATGTAGGTTAAGTAAGTACCGGCGCACATGTCTTATGTCAGTCAGGGAGAGGTTCGACAAAAGTTAAAAGGGAAGAACGCGGAGAGACATCCAATGGCTGGCTCGGTGCAAGAACGGTGTTCCATCTGTTATTCTCCCGGAGAACAAGTATATCTTGCTATGCAGACAATATCGGTATTATTGTAAGGCGGTCTTAGTAACGGTGTCTGCAGTCTATCTTAACTAGACATGTCACCATCATATGTGTGCACAAGTAGAGAGGCTCGTATTCTCTTTTGTAACCGAATCAGCCCTGGTTGGTTATGGGCAGCCGACATGAGTATATCTAAGGTTGGTTCTGTGATATCTTCGGAAGGATGCGTCCCAAATGAGTATGCACGTCGCCTTTATTTGCAGGTACGCGGCATACAATATCAAGCCCTTGTGATAGTGCTCCCTTTATCCTGAAGAAAATAAGATTTTCTAAGTCATAGCGAGACTTATGTATTCCAGCTGTCGATACACTGTCTTGTTTGATCTACAAATTCACGATATGATAGACAGCCTATCATTTAACCAACTTAAGCGTCGCGAGGAAACGTACATGTATACAATGGTCCGATAATCTAGCTTACAAGTGAGAGCACCGTACCGGTATCACACACATACTGCTTCCCCGTCAATAGAATGCAGGTTCCGACAAAACACTACTGTGTTGCACTTGTGGTTTGCGAAACCTCATTTGGTGCCTACCATGTACATACGTACACAACCATGAGGAAGCCTACGTACACCCTGCCCGTGAGAGTTGTTTTGATAGACCGAAAGATTGGAAAGGAGAGGCAGTCTATTTCCGGCCATGCAAGGTTGAATTCTCGCAGTACTCGCTACTTACTTGCCTGTTCGCCAGTTATATTAACAACGCTCCGTGAGTTAACTAGGCTCCAGTTCAACTCTTCAGTTGATTTAATTATGTGCCTATGTATCGATTAGAAAACTGGTAAATGTAATATTAGTTGTGGTTACGCTTCGATCCAGCGGTTAATGACGGCCATCCATGATCGGAGCCTAATCCAGGGTGCCGCCTGTCAACGTCATGCTTTTTGGAAATGCGCCCTATCGATTGGTCGGCACAATCGCCGGCGATGGCATCATTGGCGATACGGGCACCCACCTGTCTCAGTCACAGGCTATTTCTAAGCATAGCTAAGGTACTCACTCCACCTCTCCTCTTTCTCACAACTGCTACTCCACGTCTTTGGCCTTCTAAACATCTCAATATCCGATCCTGGAAGTATTCTGATACCTCCAAGATCTCCACCTACGTCGTTCGTGGGCTCGTTCCCAGGTAAAGTACGCCGTGCACTCGCTCTACTGTCCGTCGCCTAGGTAGCCATCTAGCTATTTACATACATGTAGCTAGTAGCTACCTCCAAGCTTAGCTAGCTATTCTCGCTTCCCACAGAGCTCCCGGATCCCCCTGCTGACAATCCTTATAAACACAACAGAACAAGTTAAAAACCCACAAGCTAAATTACAAACAATCACCGAAATGAGTATATCTCGTCCCCCCCACCTTTTCGGCCCCTCTTTCCCACCCCAGATCTAATGCTCTCCGCCCGTACGCAGCCTCCCCAGCAGCCCCCCCAGACCAGCCCGCCGCCGCCGCGCCCATAACCGAACAGGAGCCCCTGCTCGGGCGCCCCGGGGACGTGGCGCAACGCGATGAAAGCTGGCTAGCCAGGAACTTGATTACCGGTATGCATACCCGATTCTCAACAGCGGGATTGACGAACTGACGTATCTGCCGTAGGCACTGCTCCCCTCGCCCAGGTCGGCGGCGTGATGGTATGTCTGATCTAAACACCTCTAAACCATGGAGGGTGGAGAAAAACGTGGGATAGTGGGCTAACGATGCTGTCTGTGGCCGCCATGTATAGCTTGTCGTGACCGTATGGGGCGCGGTGCTCAGTCACAAATGGATGGTCTTCAATCTACATCCGCTTTTGAACTCTGTGAGTTGACTGCTCCACTCCACTCCACTCCACGCCAACGGGACTGACTGGTTCCCCCATCTCGCAGCTCGGCGTTTTTCTCTCGCTCCAGGCCATCCTGGTGCTTCAACCCACGCACACCGCGCACCAGAAACGCAGGGTACGCTTGTCATCCATCGGATCCCCCAATCCACCAATCCACCCACCCCCCCCCCCCCCCCCCCCCCCACACCGCTCAATACTAATAGTAGTATACCAGGGCACATATGTCCATGCGACCCTCAACGGCCTTGCCGCGTTGAGCTTCTTTACCGCGCTGGTCATCGTCATCTGGCACAAGCAGCATAGCGGGAGTATGTTTTCTACCACGTGGGAGAGAGAAGAGAGAGAGCTGCCTTAAGGCTAGCTAGTGGGGCTTCTTACTGATGCAATCTGCGTGCTCTGCTTTTACAGTCCCGCACTTCGAGTCGGTCCATGCCTACCTTGGAATCACCATCTACGGGCTTCTCTTTATCCAGGGTAACCCCCCCCCCAAAAAAAAAACTAGCCCAGCCCATTCCAGCCCAGCTATATCAATCAATCTCTCCATATACCTATGTATAAAAAAGCGCCAAAACCCAACTAACCTAACCCTAACCGTGGATATATAGCATTTGTTGGATTCACGCAATTCTTTGCGCCGCGCATCTATGGGGGCGTGGATAATGCAAAGAAATTGGTTAGTAAAACTTGATGTGGGAGGAGGGAGGGAGGGAGGGAAGGGGTAATGATGGAAGCTGACGGGTCTTTTGCACGGTTTGTTAGTACAAGTACCATCGTGTCTCGGGATACGTCATCCTGTTGATGTACCTGGTCAATGTCGTCCTGGCGAGTAGGTTGCCCTATGGACAGAAGTTTATCCATCTCAAGACGTGGGGCGTCGTGGCGGCGGGTGTGTTGGTCGTGATTGGTGAGTCTATATTCGCCGTTCTGATTATATTTTGAGGGCGGCCTTCGACGGGGCCCGGAGATGAGGAAATGGCTAATGGATTGTGGGGACGGCGTGTAGGTGCTTATCCAAGGATCAAGAAGCAGAAGATCCAGATCTTTGGGTAGACGGGACAGGGTATATTTTCGGGGACCTTTTTTCTTTTGTTTTAGTGGGTTGGGGGTTTCGTGGGTTGGGATGTAGGGCTGAAGGAAAACAGTCTTTTCATTAATTCGCGGGGGGGGGACTTTTCTTTTCATTTGGTGCATTTCATACGTGTGATATGACTTTTTTTCTATTTCGCTTTTTCGCGTTTAACTTTTTTTCTTGCTGATTTCCTTTTAATTTTTTTTTACTTGCTATCTGATCCGATCTGTCATGCGCGTGATAATCCATGTCTGAGATTCCTACTTCTCCTTTTTTTTTGCATGTCCCGTTATGAAAAATCTAGTTCAGTCTCTCGTTGAGTAAACATCTTACCAAGCGGGACTGAAACAAAAAAAAAATGCTCAATGCTCAATACTCATCCAAAGCCAGTTCAGTTCCGTCAATCGAATCGCGACCCGTCTCTCTGTACCCTACCTACCTATATTCCACATACAAATGATCTGATCTGATCTGATCTGATCTACTCTACCTGCTATGTCTCGCACCGGTGATCCTAAGCTTGGACTGCACAACCACCAAATCCCTATCCCTATCCATGGGCTGATTGTCACATTCCAGAAGCCCGAACGTCTGTTCCTGGTTGTGCTCGAGCGTTGAACAAGAAACCAGAAACAGTACCAGAAACAAACGAGACAGCAACGGAACAAAACCGGAACAGAAGAACCATTCGAGAAGACGCCGCCGCCGGTCTAGAAGTATACACCCATATGGATGTTGTGTCTCACACACACACACTACCTACACTCGGGGTGGGTGGGGAAAAGCAAATCCTGACTCTGCGACCCGAGACGAGGCGAGGCGAGGACAAGTCTCCGGTCGGCGTACGTACGTACGCCGTGTCTGGTAGTGACACCTCTTTTGAAAATCGATGGGGGTTCGGAAAGCGTCCTCAGGATGAGTGATCCACTGTGATGGACCGACCGCCGTGCAAACCCCCCCCCCCCCCCCCCCAACTCGCCTCACCTCGCCTCGCCTGTATCCTGGATGGCGGTGTTTCGGAGGTCGGCCGCGGTCTTGGATGTCATATTACTGGTGGATGACTGATGACCGGGCGGGTGTGTGGAATAGCGGCCGGGCGGGCGGGTGAGGTGGTTGTTGTTCCTGTTGTTCCCGGGATGAAGGTGTTCTACAGGCCGGATGGGTGCTCGTTCCCGGGATTGGGATGTTCCTCTTGAATATTCTCGCCGAGAAACGGGTGCTTATTGGGCTCCGAGAGACAGTGACATGTAGGTACAGAGACAGAGCGTGACTGTTGCTGTTGCTGTTGGCGTGACTGAGTGATAGTCGGTACCTACTGCAGTAGTAGTACATGTAGGCAGTACACGGATGGGTCATGGTGCATCACTCACTCGACATGATCACTCATCATCCACCCGCTCGCCTTGAAGTGCATACTAGTGCTTGTCGCCCCCGCGCGCAGACCTGAATGTGGTCCTTCCCCCGCCCGTCATAACATGACAGCTAAAGTCAGTCAGTCAAGCAGTAATATAAACAATGTTTCTGTCTCTGTCACTGTCTCTGTTGGATGTTTGTAGATACTCGACTACCGCGCCTTATTGGACACTTTCTAGTTGACAGGCGCGCGGTAGCCACTGTTGGGCGTATGCCGATCTGTTATGATGCTGCTCACGAGGAACAGCAACAGCAACAGCGAAAAAAGAACCTCCACCTCCACCTCCACCTTTAAGCTCCCCTCCCGCAGTGGCTGGCCAGCCTACCGGAGATCTAATGACGCTGATCGCCGGGTCGTCATGAGGACACCTTCGTATTAATTGCGCGATGTAGAGATACATCGTGATCTCGATTCCAGCGATGCAACAATAACAGCAGCGACAGCGCCCTATCGTTCTTATCTAGACCTCTCTCTGTGTAACACAGGCCCGTGGTCTAGACTCTTGCATCGTGGACTGGAGAGGCATCTCGGGGTGATGGGTATACCGGAGCAGCAGTCTGGCGGTGCGGATTGGCCGTGGGGATGGGGATGCATGTCTTGGTGAGTGAGTGAGTGAGTGCATATGATATGGTGCTTTCTCAGCTTAGAGTAGGTGATATTGCATTGGAGCGCTGGGCAGCGCAGCGGGGAGGGGAGGGGAGAGGGACGTCGAAACAAAGTGTGGCTAGCTCCTCAAACTTGTCACTGTCACTGTTGGAGGAGCTGTCACGATTGCTCGCTACACTACACGTGCAGTAGTCTTTTCTTCAGGGCGCCTGTAATTTCGAGGATGCAGACAAAGTCTGCTAGGTTAGTCCATTCTGGGAGGAAGATCTTGGTTGCGGTTACCACAATTGTACAAACACGCAAAAGTCCTCAGCTTCGAATTGACGATTCCGCGCGCCCCACTCTTGGACGCAATTTTAGAAGAGTGATGGGATGTGCGCTGCGGTGATGGGGGTTACGCAGTGTGGATTGGAGGCCTTGGCGAGTGGGAGCGCCCACTGGTAACAGTATGTACCTACATGAAGCCCATCACCACAAATGCCGTTGCGGCGTTAGAGTTCAAGCCTCTATGAACACTTTTAAACTCTGGCTGGCTGTCTGGCTGGCTTGGAGAACGGTAGAGCAGAGTAGCGGAGTACAACACCAGCCAATGAGGAGCTCGAAAACGCATATCCGGCCAATCGAATAATCCCTCGCGGAATATAAAAAAAAACCCTCACACACAGGGCCAAGGATTCGGACCGGTATCCTTTTGAGTATGGACGGATATGATGCCGAGCGAGCTCCTCTACTCACCCTACAGTGCCGTGCCCCATAGCCGATGGCCTGGCCGAGGGGCCGACAGGCCGAGTTTTCCTTTCTGACTTCCACGTTGCAGTCCATAGATAGACACGGCCCCTTAATCTCCTGCCTTGTGCCTTGTCTTGCATTGGAGGGAGGAAAAGGAGATCATGACGTTTTGACGATCCCATGTACCTATGAGCCCTTCACATGTATCTAGGAGTAGGAGGATATTTAGGGAGACGAAGGGGACACGGAGGGTTGAGCCTCTTCTACAGAGAAGAGGCATAAACGCAAACACGGTCAATTTGCCATGTGGCACCCTGGGCGCTGGCAGTGCGCAATTCTAGAGTACAGTTAGGTACGAACATCTGTCCATCTACTCTAGCTGTCTCCATCCGTCCATCTGTGTACCTACATGCACATGTAGAGAAGAAGAAGAAAGAAGCAGCGTTTACGGGAGACTCCGCGTACCCCTGACTTAAGACTCGAGACTCAAGTCTGAAGCGTACAATAAGATTCTTCCATGTACTCTGACTCTCTGCGTACACTCTGTAGGCGTGAGTGCTGACAGCGCCTTTTGTCCGAACGCTGCTACTTCGTCGCGCGGGCCGCGAGCGGGGATGAGTGCGGGATCGAAGGGAGGGAGGGAAGGGAATGATGGGGGGTTAGTCTGTTCTTGTTTTTCGTGATCGTGGTTGTGGTGGCGTTTTTTCGCTCATCTAGTTCCCCGAATGAGTCGGGATCGGGGTCATGGGTGGTCACTCGGCCCCATTCGCGACCTCAGCTCAACCTTCAACCCTCAGCCCTCACCCTCAACATGAACTCCCACCCAGCCGGCCAGCCCACCCAATGAATTCCTGCGCATCACTTTTTCGCAATACCCCGGATACACTCGCTCATCCCTCGCATCCATTTTTTTCAACACGGGTAGCGAGTCTGCACAGTCGCTTCTTTTCTGTCTTGGAAGCGGCGATTTCCGGCGGCGCGGCCTGTGCGGAGGAAAAAAGGTGGGAAAGGGAAAATGCTTATGTGCATCTATACCCGGGCTGCCCCGATGGAGGGGGGTATAGTGGGTGTGGGTATAGGGTTTCAGTGCGCCATAGGGACGTCTATGGACGGATTCAATTGTGAGGTCTGGATTGGGTCGGATGAGATGGGACTGCGTAAGATGGGATCGGACTGGGTTGGGTTGTGTAGGATGGGATCGGACTTGCTGGGCGACGATGGATGGCCACGAGGGCGCACGGGTGAAGGGTCAAGGTGAGATGTCGTCAGGATTGTGTATGTATGTAGATGGTGGTCACGTAGTGTAGAGTGTAGGACTAAGGAAGATGGTGCATGGTATGGAGGAAGGATGAATTGGTAGTGGATAATGTACAGTATCGAAGTGGTCAAGTTAAGAGCATAGAGAACATTAATGGGGGCAGTACTATGTTGTCTAGTGCTGCACTCTCATGAATAGTACAGAAAGGCTAGAAAGAAAAGGAAAAGAAACAAAAGAAACCCCCCACCGGCAAACCCAATCCAATCAATCCATCAGTGATCATCGTAAACCCCAATATCACCATCAATATATAAAGTTAGTTTATAAAAGAAAAGGAGGAAACAAAAGAAATAAAGATAAAACCAATCCTGTTAAAATAAAACATAAAAAATAAAGTTACATCCAACAAATGAAATAATCAAACAACCCAAAGAAAACCCCCAAAAATCCCACACAATCCACAACCCCGAACCCAGCAAGAAGGAGAAGAAGCGTATCCCCGCCATCAATCCCCCCTCCGCACTCCCACACAACTATGACGAAGACTTCGACACCTGACTCTCCAGATCCTTATCCCCCGAACTGTGCGTACTATGGCTCTCATCCACCACCACCGCCGTCGTCCTCACAATCATGCCATCCGGAATAATGATATGCTCCTGACTGCCACTCATGGACCCCAGCTGCGTGTGGCCCCCCGTCACAGTGGTGTTCATCGCCCCGTTCTTCATCCGGTCCATCGAGTACGAGTGCTCGCTGTATCCCTTCTTGTACCGCGAGTTGACGGCGCCACTGAGTCCGCCGCTCTGGTCGTGCCCGCTGTACCCGCTGCCCAGCATGCGTGGGAAGTACTCCTTGACGAGAATCTTGAACGACGGGATGGAGGCCGCGAGGATCCCGATGTTGATCTCAATCACGGACCAGTACATGGGCTCGGCGATCACCCAGGTAGGGTCGGCGTCCGTTAGCATGGGGGCGACGTAGGTGATGCGGATGATGGACGAGATGCAGGCACTACGCAGACAATCTTATTAGCACCTCCAGAGAATTAAAGAAAGAAAGAAAGCCATATCCCATATTTCCAGGTATACTCACAATCCACCCAAACCAAGAATAGTCACCAATCCGATCTTCTGGCGCTTCGGCAGCTGCAGCTTCCACAGCATGGGCATGGGCAGCGTGTAGGTGAGGAAGTCGGTGAAGATGTTGAGCGCGGCGTTGGCGAGGTAGAAGGCGTTGATGTTGATGCAGCGGCCGCCGGGCAGCGTGCGGTCCCACAGGAACTTGATGGGCGCGCATTGGAAGATGCAGGCGCAGACGTTGGAGGTCGCCTGCGAGCCCACGATGAACATCATGAAGAAGGCAACCCGGCGGAAGGTGAGGGAGGGTGTCAGGCGCAGGTACAGCGCCAGTGCAGAGGTCTTGATGAAGCCGAGACAGGCGTTGTAGAACATGGAGGAGGCCCAGACTCGCTGTGAGCGGTGTTAGTAGGGTGTTTGCTTTTGAGTTTTGGGAGGTCGGTTTGGGGGATTTGGTTTGTAGGGTTTGAAGTTTGGAATTTTGGGGAACTTACTCTAGTGTATGAGGGCAGGTTCTCAACGGGGACGGCGGTGAAATGTTTTCCTAGGCCTTTGTTGACACAGAGGATGACGCATATTGAGAAGCCCCAGGAACATAACTGGAGGTGGGTTTATCAGTCATTGATATCTTTAAAGAGCACGAGTCTTTTATATAGTGGGAGAGAACTCACTGCAGCAAAGCAAATAAGAACTGTAGAAACATTGGTTAGCTTTAATTCTTGTATTGGATATGATATTGAATGTCCGGAGATTTTTTTTAATGACTTTGGGTACGTAAAAAATCAAAAGAGAAGCTTACTATCATCCATTCCCATGGCACGAACAACCCATAATCTCGAAAACATCCGCAGCCCAATCACAATAGCGGTGAGAACCATAAATATCGTACATACTGTATTGACTATTGGCCCCTTCGATTCACTACTGTAGTTGAAGTCGACAACCTCAGCTTCGTTTGTCATCTTGATTGTCTAAAATATATGTGATATCTCAGGCACCGATCTCAATTGTTGATTACTGTCTCTCTCTGGCTTGCTGGCTGACTGGCTGGTTGGTTGGATGCGATGCAAGCTGGTGGTGTTGTCGATGCCTCCTAGATCCTCTCTCTCTTTGGAATATATTTCAAGCCAGCACTGGGTGGTATCCACACACTTGAATCCCAGGGATTGGCTGTGCTTGACTCGACTT
Organism: Morchella sextelata; assembly: GCF_020137385.1. Classification (NCBI taxonomy): domain Eukaryota; kingdom Fungi; phylum Ascomycota; class Pezizomycetes; order Pezizales; family Morchellaceae; genus Morchella; species Morchella sextelata. The sequence continues at coordinate 1,103,278 of NW_025408632.1, forward strand.
AATTGCCGGGCTGCCTGCTTGTTCTAATACCCTTTCTCTTGGATGAGGTTGGGGCTGCCGGGGCTCTTGAAGAAAAATGTGTCTGCGCTATCTAGCTCGTTTCTCTAAGAATTGTTCCTACATGGAGGGGAGATTCTATATGTATGTAATTTTGGGACCCTCGACTCTTTCCCGGCGGCCCTCCCCCCCCCCCCCCCAACACACGCCGAATTGATAGACAGGCGTCTATTGTAGGTGGTCCCCTAGCCTGGTCGTGTCTTGTCCCATACCTAGAATACTAACCTGCCCTACCCATATTTCCAACTAACTAACATTATTTTGCAACTAACTAATTCTATAACTTCATGTATATCATTCTTTTTTTTTTTTTTCCGATTCACAGCCCTTCCACCCCCCAATTGAGTATCTGCCTGGCCTGCCCTCAAATGCCTTGCCACTCTTTTTTTTCAGGTTTTGCGAGGAGATGCGCGCCCAAATTTTGGCAGCCGTGCTTGTCTCTTTTCGTCTACCGTGGTTTGCAAAAGCAGATCGTGCCGTAATATTTACCCGTGCCCACACTATGCCCGTCCGGTGTCGTAAACCACACACCCACACTCACTCGCTCGCTCGCTCACACACATGCACGCATGCATACCCACACACCTCCCCCTTCCCCGGCGTTCGAAAAAAACACTCGCTTCAAGTATCCCAACCTACAACCAGTACTTTTTGATTCGTGAGGGCCGATCCTAAACTCTTTCCTGTCACGCGAAAGAAAAAAAAACCACCGACGACGACAAACGGGGCTACCGCGGTTGCTCTATGTTGCTTGTTGGTTAGTATCTACCTAGGTTCTAGAGACGAGACTGGCCCCGATTGTTCTCCGTGAAGTTTAAATTTGTTCGGTTTAGTTGCAATTGCGCTAGCTATCTAGATCATTGCCAGTGCACTGCTCGAACTCGTATGTACTCACTCACTTCCTCGCGTGGTATCCTAGGAACCGAGGATTTCACGATGGTAGAGTAGATACAGTCTTAGTACATGCTTAGGCGGACTTACTCTATTTGAATCATGATGAAATTTCCGTAAGTGCGAGTATGAGGGCATATACCTGGTAGACCCGTGTCCTATTTGTAGTGTGCGTTGATCAAGCTGTTTGAGAGCAAGCAAGCAAGTAACGTCCGTCTATCCGTTCAGCCAGATGCATAGCTTAGGTTGACAAAGTCAAACACAAAGGAGAATATATTTCACTGCCTCCTCGGGGATTAATTAGTTACGCAAGTCAAGGCAAAAAAGAAAATAAAAGAAAACGAGATGGATTTCTTTCCCTCTATCCAGGTTTCATAGTCTAGGTATCTGACGTTTACATGTATCGTGCTCTTTACTTCTATAGCTATACAATGCAAGAAGAAACACCTTGGATGATGGACCCCTATACTTCCTCCTCCTCCTCTATGCTCAGGCAATAGGACCAATTGAGTATTTTGGGTACCTTATGACAGGGACAGCCCGTAACCCCGGATTTGTGTTTTCCTTGACACCAGTATTCTCAAGCCGTTAGGCATTGGGAATAACAACTTCTAGGTTGTCCCAGGGATGGTCCTGGCTTTTACCTACATAATACACTTCGTTAACAGGCAGTGTAACAACTATTCTGGGCTCTGAAGAACTTTCTTCCGCCTGCCTTGCGCACTCCTGCATAAGCAAGATGCAGGTTCAACTTCGAAGAGCATCCCCTCGGCCATCTCAACGCAATATGGAATATGGTCTTGGCTCTCCCCCGTCCGATTCCGATTTAGAAAAAAACGTAGTCCAGTCCATCCACAGGTGTCCGTCTGCCCCACGCTGTTAGAATAACTACCTATCCTTGCACTTAACTCACTGCACTCCCCCTTACTAACAATGCTAGATCTAGATGACAGCCAACCCCCCACCCCCGGTAGGTATCTTCCACGGAGGATATCATCAAAACAGAAGCTCGCAAAGCAATGGGACAGCACGTGCTAGAGACATAAAGTTTGCCGAAGACTGGGGGATGATTTGATGGAGAGATCAACAAAACCACAGGCTCTCTGCTTAAGCTTGCTGCAGCTAGAGTGCATGACTGGCTGCTGCCGGTGGTTAGAGTGGAAAATAAAGATCATCCACAAAGCCGCCACACGTCGGCGCGGCAGTCTCTCAGACTCTTGATTGTTAGTTCTCTTTTCTTTTTCTACGGACCTCGAAGAATGCGTTTTTTTTCTCTCGACTTGATTCCCCGATGTTCAGGGTGTTGTAATAGAGCGATTTGGCCAACGACTTCTGAACCTAAATATTTAATTCTTGGCGACAGTTTTTGGTGTGAAAATCCCGCCAAGACCTCAAAATTTGAGCTCAAAATTTGAAAAACAGGGATTGGCCAAATCGCTCTAATATGGTGTTGCGAATTTCTAATCATAGATCCTATAGGAGAGGGCAGATATATGGTTATTGGCCTGTGCAGACACAGATGCGGTTTCGGGCAGGCAAGGTGTGTGTTATGATAGGCCTAGTAAGCTACGCCGAAACAATCTCATCAGATAACCCATCCCCGGTTCTCGGTGATCGACATATCGTTTATCGGACGATAATTCAAAAGGGTCAACTTTACACGCCCAACAGACCTAGACGAGCTAGCTGGAGGGGAAGCGAGCGTATCGTATCGACAAACAATTGGAGAGCTAGAGAAAAGAAGCTTGTTCACATGGCGTCTAAAGGATCGACTATAACCTCCGGATTCCCCCCCCGCAAAAAAATAAAAGTTTCCCGAGAAACTCTAATGTTTTTGTTGTATCTTGTCTCGTTATTTGTTGTTGGCAAACAACGTCAGAAACAAATTTTCTGCAGACGACTTTTTAGAGTCGCAATTGATGTCATGATGAGAGTAGGAGGCGCTGTGAATTAGTGATCCTCTCTCTCTAGATCCCCCTTTAGAGCACACATGACAAACGCCCGCTCCGAACCGCTGTCAATCGGCGGTGGTGCCGCAGCGCCTTGCAGACAAGATCTAGATCCTGATCTGTAGAGTTAACCTCCCACAAACTTCCTTCCTGCTAGGTAATCAGATGTAAGTGTTTGGCACGCACGGTGTTTGTTCCAAATCGGAAGCAGACCGGAGTGCGAATTACTTAAAGACGCACTTACTAGCAATTAACTAACCTCCTATCTTGCTGGAAAAAAAGGGTTTGCCAATGATTTTGGAGTACTTACTTTCTATTATCGCGCAAACGTGTGATAGTTGGTGATTGTCTTGCGGGCACGCTCGAGATCTAGTCACGCAATGATAGGTACGGTCGAGTCCCCATATCCAACTCGAGAGATGGCGATTCACACAGCTAATAATCTCCGGAAAGGAAAAGAATGGTGTCATATGGTCTCTAGATGTGATTATTATCGATAACTGTATCTAATACGAAGACAGCTTCTCCGGTTTCTGGATCTGGCGAATCTGGCGGATTTCAACTGCTTATCAATATGCTGTCAGGGCTTACAGAACTTTCTTCGGAGATTCAATTGTAAGCCCAAGTCCAAGCTCAAGTATCTGATATGTTCTACTCTGTATTTTTTCACATTACGACAAGTGCATCATAGGAAGCGAAAGATCTGAAGCCCTAAATAATCTTGTCTCATGTACGCTAAATATTCGGGCATCGCTCTGAGGAGAAGAAGGAACATTTCCTCTCCGAAACATCTCAACCTGGCAAATTTGCTAGAGAAAAAGGGGGCGTTTCTCTAGACTGGGGTTTTTGCTCGTTTGGCGCACACTAGGATCTAACGGGAGCGGATCAACCCGTTTTTGAACGACCCCCCAAGGATTGAACGTGACACGTCACGCTGAACTTACGCGCTAATTAAAAAACGAAGGCCCGATATTTCAGATGTTCTCGGTGTTTGCTGCGGGGGGTACCTACCATCTTCGGTTGGTGGTGCTCCGTTAGCTGTAGGTACTGTAATTCTCGAATCGAATCTTCAGAGTCAAGTTAATGATAGCCGAGGGAGCTCGGTTGGGTTTTTATCTTTCGGACGAACCATTGATTTGGTAGGTAATTGGCAGTATGCATGTTTGAGTGAATGTCTATCATTCAGTATTTATAGACAGGCATTTCAACTTATAGGCCTCTCACAAATTCCCGAACCCCCGTGTTCACCACAGGTTACCACAATCGGGAATCAATTTATTAAAGTTTTTTTCCGAGTGGGTATCTAAACGGAGATTCCGAAATCTGGGCACTCTCAAGGTGTCCCGCCCCGCCTGTGGGAAGGCATGCTTCTCGATGCTTGGAATTTGCTCACACTCCTCCTAATAATTTCCCCTGGGTTTTCCCTTTTTCGAAACTGTACAGTTACGAGCATGGCCTTGGCAAACGCACATTACCCGACTGGGATAAGCAATGTAGGCCATGTCCGACATCTAGACGCGCTAGATTAGTTGAGGATCCTTTTACATAACGCGTTTACTACATCTGGTCAAAGCAATTATTGCACTGAATTCAGTTCCCATTTCGTAGTAATTTTGAGTACGTCAGTCCTACCACGGGGGCTCAGGGATTGGGGTTTCTCTACATAAGAGGTCCGAGCGAACTGGCAGCACATTCGAGTCTGCACTTTTTGTTCGCCAGTCGACAGAATCACACCTTTCTATAAGGAGCGTGCATAACCCGGACAATAATTTTACTTCCCATCTCTCCTCACATCCACCAGAATCTCGGGGGAGAGCAAAAAGGAATATATGACAGATGGATGAGATGCCTAAATATCTCCTCACAACAAGACTACATATTCCCTTACATCGAGGTTTCCTTATAGCAAGGTGACTAGTTACTCCTGAGTCCTAGTGCCTCGATCTACGAGTGTAGACCAGTACTCTACTTTAGCTGCACAAGTCTGTAGCTTGTATAGCACACTCTAGGGCAAGTTGGCAAAGGGCCATGACCGGGCTGCCTGAGAAATGGAAACCAGGATAGCCCACCAGAAAAGCGCATTTCTTAATGTCCGGATCTCGGAACTGTAACGTCTTGCACTCTCACTTGAGAGGCACGACTTAGGCCATGGCTTGTCAAGCACTAAGTGCTGAAGGCCAGTGGATTCGGTTACAGATAATTCGCTGGTTTCAAATCGGACCGGGAAACTACTTGCAGTAAAGCAAAGGTTGCAGCATATCGATCGTAGTAGTAGTAGGAGGGAGTAGTACATAGGTAGGTAGCCCACATTTCGGACTACCTAGAGGTACCTATCTACAACCCCCATTACCAATCCAAGATTGTTAGGGTACGGTATAGCTATAAGTATTAGAACTTTCCCCGCCCAGTTCTTGGGAGAAATAATATCTCGGACCTCCTCACTCCTTCTCCTGTTTAAACCCGGGGTCGTTGTTGCTATTTCCCATTCTTTTTCTTGCAGAGTTTCACCATCAGAAGCACCCTTGCTTTAATCCCTCACGCGTTTATATCTGGAAAAGCGGAAGAATATTGTGAATAATGGCAAGCTCTCCGTTGAGCATATTATACTCCACTAAGGAGGGGGTGTTTACCAGTATTGTGGTGATCATCGTTCTTTCCATTGCAAAGAGCATTATTGCTTCCCGATACTTTCATCCTCTATCACAATTCCCCGGCCCCTTTATTGCCAGTTTCTCCAGACTCTGGATCGTCTACTGGAACCTCCTCGGTGTGGAATACCTTAAGGAATATGATCTGCATAAGAAATATGGTGAGGAAAAACCATTTCCCCGTTGTCAAAAGGAGGATTGAGCGTAATACTCATATTCTTTTTCCCCGTTAGGCCCCGTTATCAGAATCACACCCACGATGTTGCTCGTCAGCGACCCTAAGATGCTTCCTGAGATCTATCATCGCAGGGCAGACAAGGCCGATCACTACGTAACAGGGTCCTTTGGAAAAACCCCTAGTGTCTTCAACATCCAACCTTATGAGGTCCATGCTGCTGCGAGAAAGAGAATTGCGCAACCGGTAAGTGATCCGAAAGTATTCAGAATAGTCATCAAAGAAAAACTAAAATAAAATATGACTGGTGAATCACTTCTAACCCGAGAACAGTATAGCATGACTGCAGTTAAGCCCATGGAAGGTCTCATTGATGCCCGTATCGTTGAGTGGACGGACAAGTTGGAGAAGGACTTTGTCAAGACAGGAAAGAAGATCGACTTTGCTCCTTGGATTACGTATGTCTCATCCACCTAGTCCTGTTTGATTTAATCTGGACCCTTGACTTGTTTGTTGAGCTTGTTTACTGACTTGGCTTGTAGCTACTTTGCATACGACGTTATTTCTGAAGTTGCCTTTGGAAAGCCTCTGGGTTTCGTTACTAAGGGTCTTGATATCGACGGTCTCATCCAGTCCTTCCACGATGGTCTTCCTGCATTCGGTTTCCTGTGTCGTCTTCACCCGTTCACAAAATGGATCAAAGAGACCTGGGTTGCAGATGCCTACATGATTCCCAAGCCCGGTGACAACACCGGTATCGGAAACATCATGACCTTCCGTGACAATCTCATCGAAGAGCGCATCAAGAACAACAACGACCCCGACAACAAGGTCGAGTACAAGGATCTCCTCCAGAAGTAAGTCTCCTGCCCCACACCACCATCATCACCACAATCCACTGATACTCCATAGCTTCCTCGCTGCGAAGAACAACGATGGTAGCCCAATGCCCATTGAAGACATCAAAGCCGAGACCCTCCTCGTGCTCCTCGCTGGCTCTGACACCACCGCAACTTCCGTCCAAGCCCTCATGGTCGACCTCCTCAGCAACCCCCGCTGCCTCGAGAAGCTCATCGCCGAGATTACCGAGAAGGACGCCGCTGGCCTGCTTTCACCTATCCCAAAATACGACGAAGTCCTCGAGCACCTACCCTACTACTGCGCCTGTCTCCGTGAGGCCATGAGAATGACCCCCGCCGCACCAAACATCTTCCCCAGAGTCGTAGCCCAGGGTGGTCTCAACTTGTACGGAAAGCACGTGCCAGCCGGTTTCGAGGTCACTGAGAACCCGTGGATTTCGCAGAGAGACAAGACCGTGTACGGCGAGGACTCCGAGACCTTTAGGCCCGAGAGATGGCTCGAGGACCCGAAGAAGGCACAGGAAATGGATAAGTACGACTTCACATGGGGATTCGGCACCCGCGTCTGCTTGGGGAAGAATATTGCGTTGATGGAGCTCCATAAGGCGCCTGTGCAGGTAAGCTAAGCGTTAATCCCTACACACCTACGCCCCTTGTCTACATACATTATGCGCTTAATACACGCACACACATTATTCAGAGGATTTATGCTAATGAGGTTACTGTCGCTTGCAGTTTTTCCGTCTCTTTACCCCAGAGCTCGTTAACAAGGACAAGCCGAGTACCTACGTCGTTGCTGGCGGTGTATCCTTCCACAAGGACCTGTGGCTAAATATCAAGAAGAGACAGGTTTAGATGAAACGTACTTACGGGGACGGGGCCGTGGAGTGAACATGAGATTCTTTTCTTTTCATTTGTCCTTTTTTTTCTTCTTTCTTTTTTTCCTTTTTTTCCCTTTTTTCTTCTTTCGTTTCTTTCTCTCTTTAAATTGGTTATTTGGTTTTTTATTCTTCTTTATTTTTATTTTTTATTTTTTTTGGTTATTTAGATTATAGGATGGGGGTACATAGGATTGGAAATGGACCGGTAACTACTAAACTGCATAAGTATGTACTTTTTCACAACAACCATATATAGCTTCAGCTCAAGCTACATACTTCGTTTTCCTTTGTTCTGGCGTGTGCATGTGTTAATAAGAATAAATACTCAATCTGTACAAAAAAAATCTTGGTACATCTGTGATTGTAGAAGTTGGCATGTCATTGCAATTAACTGGTGGCCCCCACACGGGGATGGGGGGGATTGACGTTCCCTACCCCCAATCCCATCCAGCCAGCCAGCCACATCAGCCCTTCCCTCTCCCCTACATAACGGATGTGCGTGACAATAAAAGCCCTGCCTGTCTTCACGCACATAAGCGACACACAAGCGAGCATTGTGTGACAACCTACGTTACGATTACGAGCAGTGACAATGCATCCCTGCTATAGTTACATAACTTACTTACTAGATGTAGCTACAGAATCCCCAATCCCAATTAACTACCCTCCTTATCCCATCTCGCTTCTCCTCAATGGGATAACTCTAGATGTACCTTTGTAGAGTAGATTAGATAGTACGCGTCCATCTACTCTACCTAGGTACATATTTAGGCAGTCGGTAGAGCTGTTCCGAGCTGAGACAACGGAGATATTGATGCCGCGATCGAGGGGGTCTCGCATCTGGCCGGCCAGTAAAGTAGAAGAAAGGAGTGAAGGAGTGGAAATCTTCTTTCATGGTGGTACAGATGGTGTATGTAATAGTACAGTGAGCCTAACGATGAGGTGAAACTCCGTGCTTCGCAGAATTCTTCCGGCCGGGACGGGAGGGCAGGCAGGATGTTATAGTATTTGTGTCTGCCGGCCAAATGCGATGCCGATGTGACAATGATAGATGTAGCTACTGTCGTTCATGGGGTATTGACGGACACTGGACCGTATTGATGGACAAGCCAAAAGAGAGACATCCAAGCCCAGTTTTGCCTTCAATTATTGGTCAAAAGGCCCCTGTCCGTCAACACGGTCCAGTGTCCGTCAATACCCTGTGAACGACAGTACATGATGAGTACGTAGTCAGGCAGATAGAGGTACTCTACTCTAGGCACCTGGCAGACTACACAGCTAAGGCACCGTGCGTACGTTGCGGGTATCAGAGTTTCTCCTGAATCGTCAACTGCCGGCCGGCCGAGGGGGGCTAACAACTAATAAAATATGTGTAACTAATCTACTAAGTACCGAGGGCGCTACTATATTAGGCTATAGCTAACTACTTATTGTATGCTCAACCAACCACACAACTCACACAACTAAACTACTAATAACTTGCTACATACTCCAATTATTAACGACTTGCAGGACAGCGACGAAACCAGCTGAACATCATGATTCAAACCAGGGTCCTTCCAACGGCGCACAGACACACATATCAAAAACCGTTCCTCCTCGTCCCAGGAAAGTAAAAAGAATCGAGAGATTCTACAGCTTCGCCGCGGGCTTGCTGTGATCATCCCCTTTCCTTTGTTGTCGGTGGTGGTTGACAATCTCCAGCGCCCCCATCCTGTACTCCTCATCGCTGCCCGTCCCCTGCACCTCCTTCCACATCTCCTCATACACATCGCCCCCATCCCGCCCCAGCACAATCCCGCCCATATCAAACTGCGTGAACGCAAACGCATCGCTCATGGCAACGGCAGTGCCAACGTCCATGCGTGCCGTCACGGCATCGTCAAGCGCAGCACGTAGCAGCCTGCTCTGTGCGGGGTCCACAAACCCGCTCTCCAGCAGCTCTGCAAGCCCTGCGACGAGCCGGGAGAGTGCATTAATATCTCCGAGGAGGCTTATTGCCGTTTTCTCGGCCGAGGGGGGTAGTGAGGACACGGCCCGTTGGAAGGCGGAGGTGATGAAGACGTCGGCGTGGGCGTCGGTCACGCGCCGGCAGTCCCAGCTGTAGCTGGACCAGTCCTTTTCGCCGCTGGCAAGCTTGAGGCCGAGATCAAGAACTAGGAAGGCGGCGCGATGCTCTAGTGCTGCAATTTGGACGGAGGGTGTAAACCAGTCCTCTTTTGTGGTTGCGGCGGCGCGGAGGAGCGTGAAAGTTATGGGTGGTAGTAGGGTACTACGTAGGTATTGGCTGCTAGGCGGAAGAATATAATTGCTATCGGTCCGTAGTTTTGCTGCATGTTTGAGCAGGGCGCGGGCAGTTTGTTGTGCGATCAGGTAGTTGTCACCTAGTATTTGCATCATCAGATATCACTCGGGTTTATATATCTCAGGTTGGGTATACCTTCGTAAGTTTGCGAGGGAACAGCATTGGCAAACAGAGGTCCGATTCCAGACATATAGCTGAACCCATGCCCACCGAGACATAGCCGGGCCTCCTCAATACCGTGTGAGGACTCGGTGCTGACTTTACACTTTATGGCCGTGGAGAGACTATGCATCTCCGCCAGCATGCTAACATCGCCACGCTTCACGATGGCCTCATTCATTTCATGGTACAATTTAAAAACCTCTCTACTCGCAATGATGTTTGCGTACGCCTGTGCAAGTAGTGGGTACAGCCGGTACTGGACGGAGGCATACGATATGACCTGCCGCTCCTGCTCCGTCGTGCCATCTGAAAATTGCCGCCGGTGCACGCAGTACCGGATTGCGATTGTGACGGCACGCGCTTGCAGCCAGGATACACTTAGTGGGACTTGTGCACGCAGGGCGACCATGGAACCATAGGAGAGTTTGGAGTGCTTTGCGGGGATGTATTCGCCCGCCGGAGTCACTTTCGAGTAGCGGCTCAGCATATTCTCGAGAGGAATGCGGACAGTATCGAAGCGGACATAACCGTTATCGACCATGCTAAACCCGCCGAATGCTTTTGGCCCGATTAGGCCGACGGTGATGCCCGGGAGGGGCTCGTGGGTTGTAGGTGATCGAATCGGAACAATGAATAGGTGTGTCCCGTATGATTTATATCCGCCCGGGCTTTCGGGATCGGGTAACTGCAGCTGAGCTATAACCGCGGCGTGATTTGCCTACAATGACCATCTCGTTAGTTTTTCTGTATCCAGCTAGTAAAAGACACCGAGACCGATATCTCACCAGAATCCCTAGCCCGCCCATCCACCACTTTGTGCTTTCCACCCCTGGAGAGTTGATGACAAATTCTTTTGCTGCCGGGTCATACTGTGCGGTTGTTTGGAGGCCCTGGACATTGTTCCCATGCGACAGCTCAGTCTGCGCGTAGCAGCCAACAACCTCGAGGCTCTGGCATCTGGGAATCCATTGCGCCTGCTGCTCGTCAGAGCCCTGTGCGAGGATCACGGGAGTGAAGGCGGCGCTGTGAAGCGATATGACGAGCCCGTCGTCTTGGAGGCTGCAGGCGAGTAAGAACTCTTGTTGGGTCCAGGAGTGGGTGTCGCGGAGCTCTAGGAGGCGCTTGGAGATTTTGAGCGAGAGGTGTAGGAGCTGAGAGGTGTTGAGGAACGGTCTACAATTAAATGCCAATCAACGACTGTATTCTGAGCTTAAGAGGAGCCGTTCTAAATACCTTTTAGACTTGACACAAAGCGGTTCCTTCTCTAGTATTGCCGCAATTCTGGCACGGGCTTCGCGCTGCCCGTCGTCGTAGAGGAGACTGCCGATTTGCCATGTATCGAGGCTTGAACTTGAGCGCGCGGTTTCTAAGTCGGTAGGCATCTTTTTATTCCTGTCTTGCTCGTGGGATATATGGGAGGAGATAGAGGTACGTGTAGCTGCATTGTAATATTGGCCGGTTATTATTATTGTTACATGTACCCCAGGTCAGCCCCAAGATCGCTTGGGCCGGCCCGGCCGCGGCTCGATCGCGAACCCCACATTTCGGTGACACGTGCATGGGATACAGCTTGGTCTAAGCTCGTGGACAAACCACTTGGACGTAGGTGCATATATCAATCCCAATCGATTTCTCAGGCGATTCAGGATGTCGGAACCTAGAGTACAGGTTTCGCTGCAATGCACTCTGGCTGGGGCTCTTGTCGTTGGGTTTTCATGCCATTAACAGTGTCAAGTTTGGAGCTCTGACGATCTGGATACATATCATCTATCATCAGTAGCTGAAACAAAGTATGGCAGGAATTTGTAAGAACTATGTAGAGCACATACATGCACGGTAAAACTTACGTTCGGAATCGGGCAGATTGAAATAGATCACCGCTTGCGAGTGAATGATACTGATGATTCGGAAATCAAATGTTAGGCCCAGAGATATATACATGTACTTTCGAGTATGTGCAAGAAAATATTAGACGAGCAATATACTGTTACGGGAATTTGATTATCCGCGTCGTATGAGATCAAAGTAAGCTAGAGTACACGTGCCATTTATCATCTTTGAAGACATACTGTCCACTACTAGTGTTTTTTTTACGTGTTCTGTACCCCGCTTCATTAGTCTCTTCGTGTTTCCCTTCCATTTTCTCTTCTCTTTCTCCTTCACCCAACGACCATCTTGTTATCTTCATTCCATCATCAGAGGCCTCACCTGTGATCTGTCTCCTTACTATACAGTTTGCGTAGCTTCTGGCAAGTGTCAAAAAAGCCTGTCAGGCCAAAAATAAATCTTGACTATATTGGTGAGCTACGATTCCATCTCTTTTACCACTTAGTTTGAGATCTAAACTAATGGTCTTTCACATCTTCGGTTGTTTAGATGGGGAGCCGAATTCACCAACGTAACAATAGAAAAGTTGATATGGATTTTTTTATACAAAAGGTCGTTTCTCCATCAACGTCTGGTGATATTGGCAAGACCGAGGTCATTCTGCCGCTCAAGTCCCTCGCATTCCGCGGCTATAAATGTTTGGGGATGTTTTTATCTCCCCGCGACGTTGAAAATTTAGACAAGCTCCCTTACTCAAGCCCGTTTACCAAGAGTCAATTGCCTCTAAATGGCACGGAAATTCACTTTTGCTTTTGCCCAGAGATTCCGACAACTATTATTCCAATTGAAATTGGAGGTTTGCTCGGAGATATTGATAGATTGAAGGTCAAGGAGACCAAATGCTCTCTGCAGAAACAAGGCTGCGAGAAAAAATATCAAAAGTTGGGGGCAGAATTATCTGGTTATAGTGCCAGAGTAAAATTTGACTTTCTGCTCATGCATGGCAAAGACGAGGCACGTAAATTTCACCTTGACGGTGCTTTAATCCTGGATTTGACCCACCCCCTCTTAAGTCTTCCTAATCCAATTTGCTTGATTGGCATGGACTTTATGGTCAAACACCCGCACTTATTATTTGAGACAAGGTTGGATAAGAGGAAAGAACTTTCTTTTAGATTGGCCAAAGTACTTTCTCAGTATAGAAGATACGAAATCCCAGTCAATAATCAGAACGAGGTTATTGTCAGCGTGGAAGATCATCACAACGAAAATACAGAAAACCTTGGATGCGGAATCTTTTTTAAGACTGGATCTGTCTTCAACTCTTTCTGTGGGGTAAGCAAATCAGATATATTGGGCACAGAGCTTAATTACTATTGGAAAGAACGTGGTTTATTGGTAGGTATCTTGAAGGCACTGCAAATTGTGGAGACATTCTCAACCGGGAGAAATTTGAAGCCCGCATCGGTGGTTATCAGAACCTCGAACGCAGACATCGAAAGTATTCTTTCTCCTATTAAAGCTTCATCACAAAATCGCCCGCAGAGTTTGTGGGAAGAAGATTTCGTGGAGAGTGATCGATCTCTGGAAAGAGATTTCCCTCTGGCAATTCGAGATGTGGCTATGTACTACCACGATAATTTTGTCAAACGGAACCCGGGATATAAAATCAAGTATCAACATGTCAATAAACCTGATAATCTCGGTGGAGCACTCTCTGCAAAGCTTTTAGCCATTGCAGGCTCTGAGATGGAAGAGTTTTACATTGAATCTGGATCTACAGGGCTCGAGTGTGAAGGATTGCGAGGTTATCCCAAGAAAAGATGGCCGAGCTCGCGGGGTGCAGTTCCATTGATAAGCCATCCCGGAACCAGAGATAGTTCATTATACGTATCTTTTGGATTTGACGGCTACTATTTTATTCAACGGGAGAGGACTCATATGGTAATGGATCTGGCGGATCAAGCAGGTTCGACATTAATACCCGATGGAAAAAATCAGGTAATTTCGGGGCAAGTTTTGAAGGAGGACAAACACGTTCTTTCTAGAAACCCTGATAGCCTGATAACAGACCCATCATCTCCTACTGATCTCTCGGGTTTTGAAAGTGATTGGTACACTTGGACAAAAGTTTCCGCTGCAGAGTGGGATTTAGGAATGGGCCAGGGACCGAGTAAGATAAATGTGGAGCAGTCGCAGAAAAAAACGAATCAGGATCGTTCAATGAGAGAAAAATCATCCGATTCCTTAGAGAAAGAGTGGATAGAGTCAATACGGAGGGAATATCGAAATGCTAAGGCTCAATCGAAGGTGGGGGGAGAGGAAGTAGTGGATCTCAGTAAGGTGCTTGAGTTATGGAAAACTGGGCCCAACAAGATGATGAAAGCAGTTAATAATGATTCGAAATTATTATGCCATATTGATTGTGGATGTAGAACAGAAGAGGGAGCATGCCTATGCAGAGGACCAAATGGGAGTATCCAATGCGAGTGTGGTCCGCCTTTAACGTCCCCCAAGGAACTGGATCGTTCTCTCCACAAACTCTTGGAGCCAGCTCGACTCACAGATAGGTCGCCACCGCCTAAATACACTGGAGAAGCAAGTTATATACAACAGTGGGGAATTATTAATACACAAAAACCTTCTTGCTGCTCGCAGAAACACCCAAAATGGGCGGAGGAAGATAATGTAGCATGGGAGTCTGTCTGGTGATCTGGAGATCTGAAAGATCCCAAAAGCAAAAGAGGGATTCAAAAGTATATTATTAGTTTTCTCGTGGTCGATGGACCTTGAATCATTTGTAATTGCGAAAAGCGCAGGAAGGTGATGCATTATGCGAAGTAATTGATCAATTGATCAAACTACTTGCATGCTTACATGTATGTAAGCCTAAAATTCACAATCATCATAAAATGCTCTTTTATTTAGCTAGAACTGAGGTGTATCTCATAAATACATAGGTATGTGAGTAGGTACCAATCATTTCCACCTGATCAATGTTTCTCGGGAATAGCAATAAAACATCCAAAGATTACCAATTTCTAAGAAGGCAGATTCCAAGGCCAGGGTTTCTATATATTCCAAGAAAACTGGCGGAATATACCGTACCGCGTATTGAAATTTTTTGGCCTGGCCCGCATCCTGAAAAAGTCTAATACATGTATGTGCCAGAAATGAAGATATCGCCGGATCTCACAATCATGTATCATGCATCATGAGTAATGTAGAACGACTAGAGAACCTATTCAATAGGTTTAACTATTACTCTGCTTGAATGGGGAGAAATGGTTACTTGAGTTGTTCGAGATATTGAGGAATATAGATTATATCTAAGCTCTAGAGACCACGAGTTTCTAACCCTGTACCCGCATATGAGAACATGTATACCTGACGGGTAGTGTGGTCTGCGGGGATGAGCGTCCTTGTGCCCTTGTCTCGAGGACGGACAACGTGCCGGACCTCGAGGACCTTGAAAACAGAGGTCAACGAGGACTAGGTACCTCGAGGATATCCTCAAACCTCGCCTCGAGCGTTCTCGTGGGCCACACTGCTGACGGGCATGAATAATCTTTTGGGCTGGATAGCAAAGTATTCAATGTTAGGCATTTTCATGAGCTTTTTTAATACCTCCGAAGTTCTCCTGTGGAAGATTTTCTTGAGTAAATATGATGCTAATAATAGGAAGATTACATAGATATCGGATAATTGCGCAACTCAAGGTGAGTAGGAGATCTCACCTCAACTACGATCGCCCCATAAACCCAGATCTTGGGATTAGACTCCCGAGATAGATATTGGGGCCACTCTACTCGGATTCAGACTCCGGATCAGCGCTCTTGTCCTTGCAAAAGTGACCATCATCAGTCAGGGTCTGGGGAGGTAATGACTGAAGGAGGCTCCAAGAAGAGTGAACAGAGCAGAGTGAAAAAGGTTAGTGAAACAATTCTTTAGTGCCTATACATAAATATAGCCAAGATTGTCATATCGACTTTGAGAGGAGACCCTAATGGGGACTTGAAAGGTGTCAGGCCCTAAAGCTTTAGAAGATCTCTACCACCATTTCGGGAGCTAGGGCCCATATCAAGAAGGAACAGTCAGCAGCGGCTTATTCCGATTGAAAAGTGTCAGAAAGAGTTGTCTTTGGCAACCTCAACTCTCGCAACAGTACCCCACGACCCGTCAGGCTGGATCGGAAAGAGCAATTTAACACCGCGACTGGGAAGCCTGGATTAAATTAACACAGACACGCTTGGATAAGACAACCTCATCTTGCGGATTTCTTCTATGATGATATATGACATTGCCCTAAAAGCCTGGCCTGATAGTTAGTAGTAGGATACGGACATGCACATGGCCATGATATAGTGGAGAAATAAGGTCTTTCATCATTTACTGCTCGGGTTTGACCAATAAATCGAGGGCTATAAAGGTACTTTCTTTCAGGCACGAGACCTTGAAGTTTACCGGCTAGAATTGCCTTGAGGTCTCAGTTGACTTTCGAGAGTTCTGGAAATAAAATGTCCGGTGTGTGAAGTTGATTTAAAGTGTTGCAGCGAGGCTGAAAGCCGTACATAGCCAGGCCGGATCAAAATGGGGTCTCTGTTTAAACTTGGATTAACGTGGCTTATGCCCGCTCTCGTCGACCACGGATTTGGTGTGCCTACTCTCCACGCTGGGAACGCTCGAATAGGTAAAACTAACTGTAATTAGTTTAGCGTCGTACTCCGACCAATCAGTTGTCGGCAGGTCTCTGTGGGTGTAACTGTAGATCTCCACCCCCTTTCGGTAGGTTGGGAACGTTTTGCCAAGGGTCCTAAGTTGCCTGTTTTGGACAGGGAACGTCCCGCCAAGGCCCATGGCTTTTCATTCTTTACTTTTGACTAACAACCGCCAGTTCAAATATTGTGAGGTTGCGGTATGTCAATGTAGCAACGTAATATGTCATAATTGCAATCTAGCAGAAACAAGATAGAGAAGGCGTGTTCTGTTGCCAGTGTTCCCGCAACCCGGAACACATCGTCAACCTTCAATACAATATTCTATTTAAATTAGATTAGATTCACGGTGATTGAGGGCTATAAAAATGGCGGTAAAGATGTTGGTGACTTTGGTAGTGAATTTAGTGGTGGTTAGCGCGGGAGGATTGTGCAAAGCAAGCTTGAATATTTTGGTCTGAGTAGAATATTTTAGGTTGTGATATTGGGGCTCTAATAGGATGACAAATATCACATAAAGTGGTTGCTCGAACACTACCAACAGAAAGTATCTCACATATTGTGCCAAGCTGGCCGAATATCGTGATATTCGTTGCAACAGGACGCGGCAGTAAATAATTGTGAATTTTAGATCCTTACAGTTTCGACTTTGAGAATTCGGCCAACAATAGTATTCGGCCCAGGGAACTCCTTTTGTGCCCCAACGCGGCCTGCTCCGCTCTCTCCGACTTCGATAATATCCTTTCCCTAAACTACTTAGTCAGTATAACTATCGAATGACCATAGAGACTTGATACTTGCCTAGGAAGAAGTACTAAACATCTTGTGAATACCCGGACCAGCAACGTAACGCCTAACCGGACAACTGGCAAACTGAGCAACTCGTGGAGCAAGCGTCTTGATAAACATCCTAATAGCTTTTGATGAGTATCCCTTCGTGCGTTTTCACAACATGTGGCAATTGGTGGCTCACCATACAAATTGTAGAAGCTAACTGCCAACGTCGGCTGGCTATGCAAGATTGACCCACTTGTCACGCAAAATTGCTCTATAAGGTAGTTGAGTATACTGTTTTTCGTTAAAATTGTGTCTATCACGGCGCCGTCGTGGGCCTAACATGTTGTGATTACCGGGAACAGACGAAGGGATATAGATCGTTCGATACAGTAGTCCACTGAATGAACCGAAGCGTAAGCGTAGGTGAATGAATAGATAGAGGACTAGGAGAGTCCGTCTAGTAGGGGTGTGAGGGAACAAAATTGTGGCCTTCTCTTGAAGACAAGTATTCTTAGTCATTGTATATTAGTAACCCTCATCATCCTCGATTATGAGGGACATACACAATCATAATACCTTTATACACCGTTTATCGGATCAGATAGCGTGACTTAGTGTTGTTGGGAACCAGGTCAAATTATCGTCTATCACAAGGGGAACCCCAGAAGAATTACGTAATCCGGGGTATGAGAGAAAGAGTTCGTATCAAGTAATCAAAGTTTTTTTTGTAATTGAAGCGACCTAAGGAAATAAGAAGGAAGGACGAAGCTACGCCTGATAACCTCAGGGTTCTAGCCACTTAGCGCCAAAGCATCTGATTGGTCGCGCCTCAATGATCGCCCCCAGGATGTGGACTTGACGTTACACGAACTGGAGTATCAAAATAGGAAGTGTCCAAATAAGAACGAATTGGCGCAGATCTAGAGTGAGGCTCTTTTTTCGGCTGGGCAGATCCATCCTCAGCCCCTCTTCCCCGAGCAGAGAAACTTCTACCGCTGCTCGGATGTTCCGTCATTTGGTGCATGTTACTGCAAAGATACCTACGCACACACGACAATTCCAACAGTGCTTTTCGACGGGAAGGGTATGATCGCATTTCGCGCAAAACGCACATCTAATTGCACCGCGGGTTCCTCGAGATTTGTGAACGGTCGGGCCAACTAATGGGTTGGCATGCAACACTAATTATTACTTAACCGATTTGTCATATAGTAAGCGACGAGTGTTTTCCTGTGTTGCTGCGGCTACTATTGGACAGGGGGTGGTTTAGTTACTGTCTTGTGTAACACCTCTCCTTGCGCATGCGCCTGGTCATGATATTTTTACTACATGTAGCTAAGGCAAGTACAAAAAAGCCCAGATCACGACATGATTTCCGCACCGGGTGTCGGGGGAATCTTGGCCTCCGGTGGTATTCTAGACAATGATATTCTACTCAGCTTCTGTAATATGACGAGAAGGTCGTTAAAAGTTGAAGAATATCGAATGTTGAAGAATGTTGAAGGTGGTAATCGTTGGATTTCTACTCATCTCATACAAGACACTGACAACGAGTATAGAATTATCTTGATATAAAAGTTGAACCCAAGAGCCGGGAAAAAAAACATCAATTGGAAAGCAAAAGAGAAAATACTACAGTATCATCCGTTAGCTACAATTATCATTTGCATTGAACAATTTTCAAAATCCATAATTCTCAGTTCTCAAGAAACGGCGAGACTAGAAGATCAGCCAAAAAACTAAAAACCAACACTCACAATGGAAATTGATTCCCCTCCTCTCGTGGTCCACAACATCCACTTCATCTGGGACGATCTCGATACGCCATACACAATCACCATTGAGAACGGCCTCATCAGCGCCATCTACCCCACCCCACCACCCCCTGCCCATGTCCCCTATGCTACCAATATCAATGGAAACCACGGGACCATCCTACCTTCCTTCTGCCAGCCCCACATCCACCTCGACAATCCCTACCTCATCCACCGCGGGCCACCTATGGTCTGCGGATCCTTCTGCGAGGCGCTGGAATTGACAAATTTCTCCAGGCAAGAGTACATAGAGGAAGACTTGATCGAGCGGGGCCGACGGCTCATTATGGAGAATGTCCAGGTGGGGGTGACGAGCATGAGGTGCCATGTTGAGGTGGATGAGATGGTGGGATTGAAATGCTTGGAGGCGGGATTGAAACTCAAGAAGGAGTTTGGGGATGAGGGTAGGGGAGTTTGTGATATTCAGATTGCTGGTTTGTGTTTCTTTTCTTATACTCCCTTATATTGAGTTTTTCGGGGCTCATTTTGAGTAGTTTTTGCGCAGGAGGCCGTGTTCATCGGTGAAGATAATGGTGTAGCCATGCGGAAGCTGTTCTTCGAGGCATGCGAGAGAGACGGCGTCGATGCGATTGGAAGCGCGCCGTACGTAGAAATGACAGTGGCACTGGCGAAGAAAAACATCGACTGGATCATTGATATTGGTAATTGCGCCGGCCCTGATCTTTATTTATACCCAATTGCAAGCTAGATCTAACAAAAGCTCCCCCTAGCCATGCTCAACAAAAAGCATCTCGACCTCCACCTCGACCACAACCTCTCCCTCCGCAACGAACCCCTCATATACCACCTCATCCATACGCTCAAATCCCGCTCCTGGTCTGCCAGCATGCCCTCCCACCTCCGCATCACGCTCGGCCACTGCACCCGCCTCTCCCTCTTCCCGCCCTACGAGCTGCGCCAGCTCCACAAGCTCATATCAACCGACAACCTGCCCATCCACTTTGTCGGTGTGCCGACGGGTGACCTGTACTTCATGGGCCGCGGCCCCACTGATGGGCCTGCTACGGGCGGCGGTGCGACAGAGAGGGGCACGCTGCCGGTGATTGACTGGATTAGGAACTATGATTTTGATGTTGCGTTGGGTGTGGGCAATGTCGGGAATGCGTTTACGCCGATGGGGGGTGTGGATCCTTTGGGGATGGTGGCGTGGTTGGGGATCGTGTATCAGGGTGGTAGTCAGGCGGATTGTAGGGTGCTCTTGGTAAGTTCCACTCTTTTCCCCGTGTGGGTAAGTAGTATGTATGCTCATGGTATGATGGCAGGAATGTATCACCACCCGCGCTAAAGAAGCAATCGGTGTCCTGCAGAACCAGTATAAGGACGATGATCGAATGGCGATCTCGGTGGGTGATAAGGCGGATCTGGTTATTGTGGGTCAGCGGAGTAGGGACATGGGGGTTCATGAGTTGGTTGTGGAGCCCGGGTATGGCAGGATTGTGATTAAGGGAGGAAAGATTGTTGCGAAGAGGGCAGTTGAGACTTGGATTGCGTAGAGATTGTGACTGGGACTTTGTGTTGTAGCTTTTATTTAGTTTGAATGAATGAACGGATCTCCACTATTTTGAATTTACATATTATTTGATTTAGCACCTGATAAATGCTTTAAAATACCCGTTCATACTGATGCCTTCGACTGGCGGATACTAGGTTGTTATATTCATTGTGAAAGAAATACAGAGCAAGTAACGGTAAATTTATGTAAAGAGATTGTTTGATTGATGGTAAAATACAGAAAGAAAGAAACGTTGAATAGAGAAGCACAAAGACAGCTGAAGGTAGACATGCTCTTCAATAACACATGACGCAAGATGTCACTCCAAAATGATTATGGACGGCTGAGCATTGACATCGAAGGGTTGGCATGGGGTTCTGCTTCATCTTGGCACACTGCCAGGCTCAACTATCACCCCAAGTATAGCATCCACCATGGGCGAGTGGTCTAGTGGTTAGACTGCTCGTCAGGTTAGACACCGAGTGTTTGTTCTCAGGATGCCAAAGGTCCGGGGTTCAAGCCAGGGGTGGGAGTAGTAACTGGATTTGGTCGCCGGTTGCAGTACTTTTTGTCCCTTTTTACTTCTTTTTGTAGTGAAATAAATTATATTAGGCAAGCCAATATATACTACGATTGCCAAAGCTCTTATTTCTTCCATACATCGAAAATCTCCTTTGTTTTTGTTTTCATCGCTGCCTCGGCCACGCCCAGACAGAGATGAAAAACGAAACAAAAACTCCCCAAAGAAAACAAAATCTCTGAACCTGAGTCTTACGAAAAAAAGCTCAGGAAAAAAGACAAAGGTTTCCATCAAAGATGAGAACCCCAAAAGGGACGGGGACACAGGCAACAGGAACCAATTTCTTCTGCCCAAGCAAAAGATCGGACGAAAGCCAAAAAGAAAGAAAAAACATTTGTTTATTTTCTTCGCTGCCGCGGCCACGCCCA
Source organism: Morchella sextelata (assembly GCF_020137385.1). Lineage (NCBI taxonomy): Eukaryota > Fungi > Ascomycota > Pezizomycetes > Pezizales > Morchellaceae > Morchella > Morchella sextelata. The sequence goes on from NW_025408632.1 coordinate 1,124,800, forward strand.
GACAGAGAGGAAAACAAAAGAGAAAAACCCTCAGTCGCCCAAATTCTTTTTTTTTTTAACCCCCCCGGGGGAACCAGAAAAAGCCCAAGTCAAAAGGAAAAAAAATTTGGTTTTCATCAAAGACAAAAGCCACAAAAAAGCCCCTAGAAACCAAAAACCCAAGCCGGAGCCCGAGTAAAAACAAAAACCAAAGAACCCCCAGAAAGCCAACCAACCCACAAACCCAAACCCAAGCCGAAGCCCAAGCAAAAAAAAAAACCAAAGAACCCCCAGAAAGCCAACCAACCCACAAACCCAAACCCAAGCCGAAGCCCAAGCAAAAAAAAAAGAAAAGGAAAAAAAAAACCCCACATAATCATTTTCATCACCGTCTCGGCCACGCCCAGACAGCAATGAAAACAAGAGCGCAGAGGACCCCCATTAAACAAAATCAAAAATTAAACAACCCAGGAGGCCCTAAGGCCTCTGGCTGAATCCCCAGAAACCTCGATGTGCAATGAGGAAGGGGACTCAGGGGAACTGGTATGCATGTGCACCAGTCCCCGTCGTCAGGTAAGTATGAGGAGAGAAGAAGGGGTGCGGGGAGACCGCGCCTTATAAAGAAACGGGCCCGGATGCCAAGCTTGGTTTTGGCTGACGTTAGGGCTGGGCCCGGTGGGAGGAGCAGGTAGCGAGTGTGTGGCCTGTGCGTGTGGCCGGAGAGAGTGGACGTACGTGGCTCTGTGGATCAATATAGTCCACGAGGACGAGCGAGCGTCCTTGTGTCCTTGCCTTGAGGACATGTCTCCGATGACACGCGGGGACAGTGGTCCAAAAGGACAAAGAACCTCGAGGACAATGACTGTCCTTGCCTCGAGGACTTCCAAGGACAATTCTTGGCTATAATACACACATAAAAGTATATACTAATGGAATGAAGTCATTAATAAAATATACCTTTCATTTGAAGATTCTTGCTCTACCGGGTCGTTTTTTATCGTCTTCGAGGTACCTTGAGGCACCTCGAGGACCACAGTGCCGGACCTCGAGGATAGACAAGGACAGAGGTCAACGAGGACGAAGCACCTCGAGGACACCCCCAAACCTCGCCTCGAGCGTCCTCGTGGACCACACTACTGCGGATCTGTGTGCAGCTAATCAGATAGGGGTGGGAGATAATCAGATGGTATAGGAGGGACAACGAGCACGCAGCAGCCCGGCTGCACCGCGGCAAAGATCTAGACATCAACCAACGTATCAAGACTGGATGAGTGTGCCGAAACTACATGCCTTCACACAATAACTGCGTTGGCCTTCTACTCCATCAACACAGGCTGACGTTGATAAGCCTAGCTAGTCTGTTCTACATGGCAGCTTAGGGTCGCCCACGGGGAGAGGTAGATATCAGCTGCGAGTCAACAACAGGTAGACATTGCGCTTCGTAGTCGTTTCTTGAGACGCTCTAGGGGCCCACATGCAGCCTCAAGGCGGTAAATTTGAGGTTATCTCGGGCGACGAGCTTCGCGTGATACTCAAAAACGTAAATTCTTATTCCCACTACAGATACGCGCACTACTCCGCCCCCCCCCCCCCCCCCCCCCCAAGAACGAAAAATCTATGTCGTGTGTTCAGGTAAGATAGGAGGACCAACCACATAACACCCCAAGAGCAAGAATACCGCCCTGCAAAAGAGGCCGGAGGACTGTTCTCCACGAGCTCCTGACTTCTTCGATGATACCCGCTTCAACCACACAGTGTCCAGGCTCGCCAGACATCCGACCCACAGCAGCAACCACTCACATACACTCGCCCAGCCGCCACACCACCCCACTAACCGAGTGACACCCCATGACCCATGAATCCATCACAGTCCATCACTCGTTCCCACTACCCCATGTCAGCTGTTCAGAGCCTACAAGCGAGTGATAGCCCGTGACTACATGTAGCTCCTGCACCCTACATCCCTGCCTAGGTTGTTGGGTGTATGTTTCTGGCAAGAGAGAGTGAAACACTTATATTTTCTAAAAGTAGCTATAGCCCTACAAATCACAAGAAGAAGAACGAGAAGAAGAACGAAGAGCAAGAAGTAGAAGAGCAAGAGAGTCCAGGGTCCTATAATGCAGTGGATGTGGAGGATGCCGGAGAGATGATGGTATGGAGAGAGAGCTATAGAAAGAAAAGAAGGAAGGAAGGAAGGAAAGAAGAAAAGAAACTGTGGAAACTGTGGAAACGACGTAAAGGACAGTAAGAAACGAGAGAAAGAAAAAAAGAAAACAAAGAAAGAAAGAACAAAAGCACAAGAAACTACACAACAAAAAAAGGAAAGCAAGCAGGCTAACCCCACTGCACATATTACCCCCTCACCCCAACCTACCCTCTCCTCGCCTTCTTCCCCCCATCCCCACCCGCCATCCCCGCCACCCCCGCACTCCTTTTCTCCCCCGCCCCCTCCCACCCTCCCCACTCCTCCACCCCCCTCCTCATCGCCGCCAAATCCATTTCCGCCTCCTCACTCCTCAGCCCGGGTGGCGGCGGCGCAATCCCCGCCTTATTCACATACGTCATGCCAATCCCCGGCACACCCCCCAGCACCAAACTCTCCATCTCCCTACTTCTCGTCGCAGCACCCTGATACCCACCCGCCGCCCCATCCTCATCCTCGCCCTCCACCCCCGCCGCCGCACCGCCCTCATCGCTGTCCTCGGCATCCCCATAGCTCGTATGCTGCCTCTCCGTGAAATACCTTACCGTCGCAAGCGACGCCTGGTTCCCCGCCAGCTGCAGCTCCTTCTCGGTAAACAGCTTGTCAAAGCTGTACACGGGCGTATACACCTGCCGCATCAGATCCTCCCTCCTCCTGCGGTTATCCGTGCTCGCCGCCGCTGCTGCCGCCGGCGCCGTGGACAGCTCCGTGTTCTCGGGCGGCGGCGACATCGTGGACAGCAGTGGCAGGTCTTCAACCGGCGGGAGGGTGCGTGTCGTGCGTTTGCGCTTCGACGACGTGCTGGGCGGGTCGAAGTTGATGCCGACGCCGAAGGAGAGGAGCTCCTCTACCTCTCCCGCGCGGCGGCGGGGCTTTCGGGGGGCGTCGTCTGGCGTCTGCTGGGGCGGGAGGTTGGGCGGGCGGCGGGGCGAGCCGATTGAAGGTGCTAGGCCGAACTGTGAGGGGTGGAGCAGGAGGGCGTTGGTCTCGGTGAGGTCTGTGTAGGCGGATGTGGAGAGCGATGAGAGCGACGAGAGGGTGGTGCTGCTGTTGGATTCCTTCTCGGCGGCAAGCTTTTTGAGCTGTGTTTTGAGGCGGGCCATGAGGCGCTGCTGGATGGTTGCGCTGAGGGACTTGTGCTCTTCGCGGGCGTGGATGATGCTGCGGGTGTGGTGCGCAACGAGGGAGAGCGATTTGTGGTTGTATTGGTTCTGCAGCCCGGTCAGTCTGTTAGCCTTGCCGCACCGCTCACCCCCGCGAGTCTCGGGGTCAACATACATACAGCAGCGTCAGCTGCGCATCCCGCTCCTCCATCCCCTGGTTCACCTTCTCCAGAAAGTCCCCATACCACCTCCCGGCGCCGCTCACGACCCCCTGATCCGCAAAGCCCATCCCCGCCAGCGCGTCCTCGACCTCTCTGTGTATCGCATCACTGCTATCGTCCAGCGGCCTCATATCCCGTCCGGAGGCATCGCATTTCGTGATGAGCTGGATGTCGGCGGTGAGGGACGCGAGCTGGGCGCGGTAGTGGGTGTCGCGGGCTCGAGGATTCGCCGGGTTGTGGAAGGAGGTGGTGAGCGTGGTGAGCTTCTCGCTGAGGGCGTGGCGGCGCTTGTCGCGTTTGCTTTGCGGGGCGTGGGGGTGCGGGGTGGGGGAGAGGGAGGGCGGCGTGGGGGAGGGGGAGGCCATGGTAGGGTGGCGCGGGGGGGGGGGGGGGGGGGGGTGGAGATGGTTTATGGTATTCGGGGGGGGGGGGGGCGTGGTTTGGTCTTGGAGGTACGGTCTTTGAGGTACTTGATTTCTCCTTCTGCCTGGCGGTACGCCTAGAGGCGTTCTTGCTCTGCCTCTGGAGTTTCCCTCACTCTTCTCGTCCAGATAGATCAAGCTCTAAGAGTCTCTATGTCTGCAACTCTCGTGCTGGCCGTCTCTCTCGCTCTTGCCCGTCGGTCCGTGGTTGTGCAGTTTCGTTGTTTCGGGTGAAGTGTAATTGACTGATTGCTCGACCGATTGATTGATTGATTGATTGATCGAATGCAGTTAGCCCGTGTCCCCATTCGGAAGTCTAACGTCGGCATGGTGCACAACTGCACAATGCCTTTGTGCCCCCCACCCCTAACCCTCACCCCTTGTCGGCCGGCTGGGCACAAACACCCGCAGTGGGGGATCCGGAATGCAATATATTTCTGGTGTTTAGTGAACCTCTGCCCCGGACACTTTTCGCGGTGTTTCGTCAGTGGGTGCTGCGGACTTAAGCTTGGCAGGGATCATTCATTTGGGGGGAAAGTCAGAGGGGAGTCGGAGGGGCTTTCAGGCTGTTGGAGAGGTCTCGCTATCTGAGGACTGGATCTTAATGCTCGAATGAAGGAAGATGAGAGTGGTGACATGATTGACGCAGCCTAACTATCATAGCATCTCAAGACTATCACATATGCTTAATCGACTACTACCACGTGGTGGTAACGGGTCTCAACAGCTATTCCGCTAGCCTGCCCCGCAGCGTGAGTGATGGCTGGTGATTCGGAGTGGACGGGATGAGTGGGAGGGAAAGAGAGAGAACATGCAGCTATGGTGTTTTGTTTCATACGGTAGTAGTATGAGAGCTTTGTGGCCGTTCTAGCATACATGTAGTTACTGTATTTAATTCACCTTATTTCTTTCTACAAAGATTTCAACAACAGAAATACAAATAGTTCTCTTTCCCACGATGGAAAGAATAAGAAGATAATGCGTCACCCACAACAGGCATCATGAGCCAGCACCATGCTGTAATCCAGCACTGCGGTAGACTCCGACCAATGAGAGCCAGGGGGAACTCCCAGTGATCCCTGTCTGTCTATCAACACCCCGGTAACACAATCATTGGCATCGTATCATATCCCCAACCAAGCCTTTTTCTTTTGCAACACCTAACCCAGTGCAACAATGTTGATTTCAAAGCATGATCTTCGTCGGATGAACATTTCGCGCCGGATGAACATTTCGCGCCGGGCGGGGTTGCTGGGAGATGGGGAGTGGTGACGCGTGTAGGGGGAGGTCTAAAATTAGGATATATAAACTGGCCTGCCCACTCACCTATTCATCAAGTCTTCAATTCCTTCATCATCTCAATTCCTACACCACAGCCAGCCAACATCATCTCAGTTCCTATACACCCATCAGCCCAGTACCAGCACTCCCAACACCCACAATGACCACCCCCACCCCCAGCCTAACACTCTACTCGCACCGCAACGGGCCCAACCCCTGGAAAGTGGCCATCATCCTCGACGAGCTCGCTCTCCCCTACAACACCGTCTTCATCGAAATGGACGGCTCGCAGAAGGCCTCGCCGTACATCGACCTCTGCCCCAACGGCCGCATGCCCACGCTCGTCGACCACTCAAACAACGACTACACCATCTGGGAGTCGGGCGCCATCATCCTCTACATCGTGTCCAAGTACGACACGGAGCACAAGATCTCGTTCTCGAAGGAGATGGACGACGACCTGACGGGGCAGGCGCTGCAGTGGTTGATGTTCCAGATGAGCGGTATGTTGCCCCCCCCCCAATCACCTCTCTCATTCTCCCCCTTCCTTCCTTCCTTCGCCCCCCAGCTGCGGTGCTAACGGAGATGCGGTGGTAGGACAAGGTCCATACTGGGGGCAGGCGGTCTGGTTCAGCCGGTACCACCCGGGCGACAAGATCCCCAGCGCGATCGAGCGCTACACCAAGGAGGTCCGCCGCGTGCTGGGCGTGATTGATCTTGAGCTGCGGCGGGGGAACAAGGAGTGGCTGGTGGGCGGGAAGTGCTCGTATGCGGACCTGAGCTTTGTGCCGTGGAACTGGTACACGGATATGAATTTCGAGGGCACGGCGGTGGATGGGTGGCGCGAGGAGTTTCCCTTTGCGGCCGCGTGGGACAGCAGGTTGAGGGAGAGGGCGGCGGTGAAGGCTAATTATGAGAAGAGGGGCGCGGCGGTTGCGGCGGCGCCGAAATAGAGGTTGCGGGTGGAGTGGGAGGGGTGGGGGGTTGGTGGTGTCATGTGCATGTAGTGTAGTGTAGTGTAGTGTAGTTTGTAGAGAGTGAGAATTGATGGCTGTGTGTGATTCTCAATTGATTAGCCGAAGTTCGTTCTGTCAGAAGCGGGACATCCTACCGGGTGACTGCATATGATCGGTATACTCGACCGATCACTCGAGTCGAAACAATTTCAAAGACAATATACATGTATCCAGGGCTGACTGGCCGGCTTATTGAGTAGCTTGCTAGCAAAGAGAGGACGGCAGACGGCAGACAGGTAAGAAGCGCAAGATCTAGATTGCTCCAGCTGAGATTATCCGTGCCAAGCCCACACTTAGCCAACTTACGCTGTTGATAAGCCGCCAATCAAACCTGACGTACTCGTCCCAAGAGTAGCACGAGACCCTGCACACCCAACCCACCACCAATGTGTTTCCGATTCTGTTGGAACACCACCACTCCCAACCCCCCTCCCCGGTCCCCCATCAAACAACGAGTCAGTTCCAACCCGCATCTCCGACCAAGACCCAAAGCCCCCAAGCCAAGGTCGAATCCCCCCCCCCCCCCGAAAAAGCTTCACAGCCCATCACTCGGTCCTTGGCACAACCTGCACCCCGGGGACAGAGTGGAAAGACAAACATGAATTAGAGCCCGGATCAGAGTATTCTAACCATTGACATAGGGATTGTTTTTTCGAAGCCGACACCGTTGTTTGGTCGACCGCGCAGAACCCGAGTAAGCCTGCTCTATCGCCGAAGTGAGACAACCCCGTGGTCCCACGCTGGGTGTGTCTAAATCTGAAGCATAAGTAGGCTCTACTTCAAGCACTCGAGGCCTCAATCACTAGAGATTCAAGCCATCTTCCTCAACCTCACAAAGACATAGAATATTATTATTCCTCGCCCCTCGAAATAAGGACGATAAGACAGACCTATGAGCGATCCTCTGAGCAGTTCCGAAATCGAGTTCCAGCTTCTCCTGCCCTTTGCGTGAGTCTACGGGTCTGGTGGGATGTGTCTGTAGCCTCAATTCATAGGCTGCTGATGGTTCCGGTGTCGTCATACTCGGGGGATTCGGTGGGTGGACGATGAGACTAGGCGGGGAAGGCGGTGGGTGAATTGGGTGAATGACTATGGAGGTATCGGACATGATGGTCGGACATGATGGAAACACATATTTTTCTTTGTAGATGAAAGACGGTACCCATGATAACCGACCGGGAGGAGGAAGGGGAGAGTTGGAACGAGTGATGGGCCATGCAGCAGATATTTCCTTTGTCACAATCGATTATGTAAAACAAGGCTCCAAATCTGATTTTTTTTTTAAATTTGTTTTCAGATCTCAACCGCATCAAATCGAACCGCATAAACAGGGCTTACCCAAGGGCTGAATTAAGCCAGAGCCGCAACTAATTGAAAGTGCATGTCCAACTCCATGATGAAGCATATCTACATAAGGCAACCTACACCTATCTAACTCGAAACACATCTCCAGCAACGTACCGGAGTCGCCGGTCGCCTTAACTAGCACCTACAGTTCAAAGTATCCACAAGTACCAAGTGCTGTCCATAGCTGAAGCTCCAATTAGCCCGATCCCAGATCTCGCAGACGCCTCCGACGCGGCCCCATTGGCCAGACAAGCGACCAACGCAGTTCAGTGTAGCTCAGCTCTTATCTGTCAAATGTTAAGCTCACGTCAACCACGCGATACTCTGGGGCTCAGTCGACCAAGCGAATCAAGTCCTTCCATCAACAGCATCGCTTCGATGTAGGTAGAGTAGAGTAGATTACCCTAATGTACCTACTCTACCCTACCCGCTGTCAACACTCTATTCAGCCGATCTCGCGAAAATATAAGGTTGCCCTGAAAGAAAAAAAAGGGAATATGGAGCGTTGTGGTTGGCTGGTGGTGGTTTTGTGGCGTTGCGTTCAGCCCCCAAGCTAAGCGCAAGCCGCCCTATTGGGGGTCTCATATGGGGGTTTACAGTCGTGGGATATCGGGCCAACTTTGCTGAGTGCGTTTTCTGCGGTGAAACGTGTAGATACTAGTATTTCGCTGACGTTTTTGAACTGGGCCATTATTGCATACACCCAAAATCATGAGCTTGGCGTATTTTTGTATGGCATGCAATATCAGTCGCGTCCAAAAACGTCAGAGAAATACGAGTACATGTAGGTACATACATGTACGTACAGTAATGACACCTCGTGGGCGAGGTTTCGTCTAATACTGGTCCGGTCGTATGCGACAAAGATCCAGACTGGCGGAGGTTCAATTGATTCTTTCTGCGCCTAGCCTCGTGGTCGATACTGCAGGATCGCGCGGGATGCTGTTGAACAGAAAGATAATCTGAAGCCATCGAAATGTCGATATCATTGATCAGGGATCGAGTGTGATAGGGTCGCTAAACCAGATGCGGTTAAGCTGTACATGTACGTGATCATTGACCCGAACCAGGACATTGTTTTTGAGATTGGTAAACGCAAAGTTTTGCAATTTGCTAAATAAATATACATATGGAAAATCGTGTAGATACAGAAAGGAAAAACAGAACTCCCCCCAACGCGTACGAGCAAGTAAGCAAAAGAAACTAGAAATGAATGACGCCCGTCGAGATTCCTTTCGACGGCAATACTGAAACGATACATTATCCCGGCACACAACGTGTGCATGCGACCTAGCTCCAAATAAAGAAATAGCTAAATAACGCTCCTCTTAAATCATGCCTTACAGTTGTTCGAGCGACTGTCGACATCGACCGACCAGCCTGCCTTCTTCCACTCACTCTTTGTGCAACGAGAGTTGTGTCCCAGGATAGCCTGAAACTTCTCAAGCTGGGTAGTAGAGATGGTCATAGGTTGCTGCACAACAAACCAATTGACACCCTCTGTACACGGTGGTGTGGTAAGTGAGCCCTCGTATGTGGTGATGTTGCTATTGCCAATAGTGGCATGGGCTTCGACAAATTCTTTCACTCCACCGAACCTGTATGGATCTATTGTTAGATTGCTCTTCAACGTACTAGCTAGGCTAGGTTCACATACGTTTTTTCTGATAGGACTAGGAGTTTTTCTGTCTTGTCACCACAATTCTTGAGATCTTCGATATTCTTGGTGACTTCTTCAAGAAAAGGGTTGGGTGTGGAGTCATCAAGTTTGAACCAGATTCCGAGGACTGCGTTCCTGCCCCCTGAAGAATGGACGAAATGAACCTCTAGAGGGAATCTGGTTGGCTTGTCTTCCTCTCCAGCACCATGTGTATGCTCAGAAGGAGTGTGGAAGTGGAACTAGATTATGCAAGTGAGGTTAGTTTAAGTTATTCTCCAATACGCATAGGAATCTTGCATGTTTTAACCAATACACACCTGTTCAAATTTCCATGGGTCCCCATTGAGTGTTGATGTAAGCGGAATAGTCTTATTCTCCAGCATCGCCTCAACTGTATGCCCGTTGAACTCGAACTCGAGTTCACGGCCTTCATGACCGAGATGCCAGTCAAGCTTTGTCTCTTTCTCGGTTTTATCCATGACACTCGGACGAATGACCACGGGTGACTGGTGAGTTGCACTCCGAGCTATGTTACAAGTCCCAACGACGTCTCCAATATCCGGGATTTTTGTAAAGCTCGACCATACAACAGGACCATTTTCGGAATCGTAGCCCCAAGGAGATACATATCCATTAACCCCACATTTCGGTTCCAACAGTGCTGCAGCACCGAGGGATAATGTGAACATCGCTGCCACTTGGAGAAAGTTGAAGTTGAGCATGATGGGAGTGTTAAAGAGATTGTATGAGGATATAGAGGTAGTATTACTTTGCGGATAGTATCTTGGAATGATTTGGGATTGAGATATGGAATATGGGCTTCCCTTTAAACCATTTCCATACCCTATATATGAGGGATTCACAGGTGGGGTAAAGACTGAGATGGTGTCCGTAAAGTCTCAGCCCACGAAAGAAAAGGGAAAGATGAGGGTCTGGATGATGGTATCCTTTGGATTCAGCTACATGTACGTACACAAAGTTTATTCAGCCCTGATTAGCGTTATGGGAAGTTTTACCAGACTGAGAAGTCCACTTACTGTCGTGGTACATCTAGGGTTCACGATATGAACGCCACAGAAGTCAACATCGAGCTGACTTTCTTGCTCTAGATACCGATTCCTGATAACATGCATTGAGATTTCAACGGATACTTTTAAACTTATGGGATTTAAACCCTACACTTGACTCCTATGAATACATGTATCAACTGATAGATATTTAGCTCATTTGAAGTAGGTATGGGAATACATGTTTTGAATATAGTTATATAGGACTACTGGGCCGGGTGTATCGTTTAACTCAGAGTTTGTGAAGATTTTTCTCTCTTTTTTTCTTTTCTTTTCTTTTCTTTTCTTTTCTTTGTCTATATGCATTTCGCTACATAGAAGTAATGGCATAAAAATTAGATATACATGCATGTAGATTTGCGGGATGGTCTTGGTAATGTCAATGAGCCATCATAGCATGCATGCCGTATCTGTTGCCCTACATGTACAGGTGCCTCTAGAGCAGCTGCGTAGAGTGCAATACATACCTATGGTTTGCTAATTTTGAATGAAGATATATACATATGTAGTAAACAAAGCAAAAAAGATTAATGGCGACTTGAATTCATATCATTGATGACATCGCTTAATATTTTCATACACGCTTTTGAGTTTCACGAGCTAGAACAGACGATATATTAAAATAAATCTGCATGTAACCTTGTAATGTCCCACGGTTCACGACTCGAGTCATATCGTTTCATCAACGAGTCAAGACCTTATCCAAGTTTACCTTTGACGTTCTTATAGGTACTCAGCCCTTAGAATTTTTTTGCGAATCTGTGCCTGAACTTACCAGCTGGGAGTCATCGGATGCCGTTAATTCTGGTCGAGTTCAGGTTCTGCGTCGTGCCCAGCCTCTCGCCCTAGTGCCAAGGTTCGTGGCTTTATTAAGTGGGTGCCGCAGCAGAGTTTTGTGGAAGACTTGATGTCTTACTTTGTAAGTACATGTACCAACATAGTCAAAGCTGGTTTCGATCGTGCACGTGAGGAAGATACATGTGTTGAATTGATATCTTCGGGCGAAGAATTTACTAATAATTGACGTGCTCTGGATTGAGCTAGTGTGTATCGAAAACCTAACCCTGCCTAACCTCTTGATATATATATGTATGTACAGTATGTACCTACATGTAACTGGGGGCCTTTTCATACAGGGCCCCGTCGGATATCGAGCTCGAAGGTCACCTTCCAAAGACCACCAGCACCTGCTCCTCCTCCTCCTCCTCCTCCTCCAAGCCGTCATTTCCAGGTCGGCAAACCTCTCTCCCCCCCACCATCTGCCCTTCAAGGGGATGTGCGGTTGGTGGCATACCATAGTCACTATAGCTGGGGTTTTTGGGATACTAGTACCTTTTTTTCTTTGGTTACGCTATTTTCCTTTGTGTTATCTTTATTTTTCTCCTTTTTTCTTAGGCGGGGGTTTCCTTAGTCATCAACCTTGTAAGAGGAGTGCGGTTGGTAGCATACCATAGTTACTATAACTGGGGGACTGGCATTGGGGATAGGTCTTTACGCCATAGTTTTTACTGCATGCGATGATTGTACCTAGAAACAATTCAAATGACTTCACACACACACACACACACACATGTACCTACATGTAGCCAGCGCTTTTTAAAGTCGCGCTTTTATAAATTTATATCATCGTTTGATAGAAATCAGGCTTTTATTCAAGCAGGAAGCAAATCTTATTATTGATAAACGATTCGCATTCAATAACTCTAATCTTTTTGAATTCATTGTTTTTATATGAGATCTTCTGCCATGGTGTTTATAACCAGAGTTGCTCCCTTCGTTCATTGTTTGTACATCTCGAGACTCGAGAAATTTATACAGATTTGAAATTACCATGTACCAAGTTTGATCTTCTTGCGCGCGACAGTAATATCAAGGTCAACAAATAACCATACATGTATATATGCCCACGCTCTAGGTCTCAAATACTGAAAACCGAGAAGGGTGTTTCAATAATCAAAGACGGTGTGTGAACAGAATATATCTTTGAGATGCATCATATTTGATCTATCTCCATGGGATCCACCGCGTCCGCAAGGTCTGTCATCGTCATAGGTTCGATCATTGTAGGCGATAATCTGTTTCTTAAAACTTAGTATATATTGGTGGTAAAAGGAGATGCTGAAAGGTATACCGCTTAGAGATAGTGCTGGTCGTTGGATTTGGATCTTCCATCGGCCCCATCGCGTCGAGGGAGGGCTGATTGAGCATTCGCGCCCACAATGACTAACGAGATGTTGGCCTGAAATTTATTAAGAGGTTATCAAAACATTAGACTTACCTTTGGATGTTTCTTAACCTTGTTTCTCGTCACAGAAAAACTAGCTCCTAGTGCGAGCCTGGTTTGCGTACGTACGTTAGCCTACGTGTTTGTTTTGTGAGTATAAGTATATTTACTTTGTCAATAGGCCCGGAGGTTTGTATCCTAATCTTTCCATCATGAGTATATAATAATAATCGGCGCGCGTGCACTGGCTAGTTGGTTTTTTTGTCTCCGCTTTCACCCCGAGCTGGTCAGATGATCTGTAGCTGTAATTAGACCAGTCGATGAGGTTTATAGACTCGTCAGAGTCTGTCCTATCGGATAAATCGATTTCCTCTGCTTCTTGACCTTCAAAAAAGATTGGTGCTTGGTCTCTGGTATTTAAAGCCTCTACCAGAAATCGTTCAGGCCTATAGTCGAAACGTTCGGATACGTCCCCCTTCAATAATTAGTTGGAGATTAGCTATATGCGTGTAGTTAACATATATATTGTGAGTCTAGAAGATAGAAATTACGATTTACCTTGCAAAATACTGTAACATCTTGGAGGGTGTCATATCTGGCCACTATATGATAGAGATAGGTGTGTCCCACACCATGGTCCACGTTATCACGGAGATATTGGGTATGAGCGTGAAATATTGGAGGAAGTTTCTTGCCACCTGTTGAATAGATAGAAATCTTAACCCCCGGGTGACTGAGAAATGGACCAAGCCACTCGAGCGCTTCGCGATGGTGAGCCACAACAATTTCGATTTTTTTTGAGGATGGTGATTTTTTAGGCTCTTTAATAACGGAGCTAGAGATATCAAGACTCTTTCTTGTGGATGTTGCATGATCGCCAGGCTCAATGTCGTTGTTTAATTGAGTTGTTTTTTCAGATCGTGCACTCTCAGGTGTTACTGCATCTAATCCGATAGGCCGATAAAGGTTTTCTTTGATGTATTCTTTCGGTACACCGGAGTCCAGAGCGTTATTTATATAACCTTGGGCATCTTCCCCTTCTAGATACTGGAGGTCTTTTTCCATGGATTCTATGAGCTCCGCGTTTGTGTCATCTCTTTCCTGTATTTTTTGGGCCAATAAGTCTGCACAATACTCTTTAAATTCCCGTACTGATTTCATTCTGTCCATCCTCTCCTGTTCCTCTATCATCATCTCTATATCTTCTTCCTCTTTTGCCTTCACCTCCTCTATAGGTTCGATCTTAGGCTCTTTGGGCACATTAATCCATTTTGTCTTTAGTCTGATTTTTTCTGTAACCTCGCGTATTGTCGTTTCCATCTGCCGTATATTTGTTTTCAGACTCATTTCGTCCATGATGACGTAATGAGGATTCCTATTTGATGAATGTCCACGAAACACGGCAAGGCAATTAGTGCTTAATAATTTCCAGCTAGAGACGTAATAAAAAAAGAGGTATAGAAGCTAACTGGCCATGAGTATATGTATATACGAGTGAGAGAGTCTAGACCCTGCCCTATATATATAGAATTTTGATTGAAACTTTAATATACGTAGACCCCAGAATGTTGTCCTTTTACGCAAAAGACAGACGTTAATTTCTCAGCAAACATACGTGTAAAATCGAGGGTTGGGGTTTATAGAACACACGTATATATCTGTATGTACATGTAGATACATGTATATGCGTTTGAGCCCTGCTGTAGTCATCAGAGAAGACAGTACATACATGTAACTACCCACAATAACCTTATTGAGATATACGAACTCGATGATTTATATATGACAATATAAACATTTATAGCGATCATTTGATTGTAAAAGCGTGAGGACAGTGGATACATGTATTTGCTGGTGGAGTAGGGTACTACAATACACCTTTGGCGGCTCGGCAAGCCGCGTCACACCCTATCATTCGGAGGTTTGTCTTAGCTCCCCACGCATCCATCAAAGTTCAACACATTAAGGTTATCCTCTACTTTTGTAAACACAGAACGACCACATACCTGCTATCCCTTCCATCAACCAATCACCCCGCCTAGAATTACTCTATCGCCAGAAGTACCTGGATAGAGCGCAGTATCTCTCGATCATCATAAATCAAAATGTAAGTCGTTCCATGTCTCATCACCGACGATAATCAACCTTGCAATTGATGGAGCCACACTTCAATATTCCTGCTTCGTATTTTTGGCTGATTGGATGAGTCAAAGGGCCGAACCTAAGGGCACCCGTCATAAAAACTATCATCATCACCCACAAGATGATGTTCCCGGACAAACCAGAAGCACTGTATTTGTTTCAGATCCTGTGATGGGCTTTCGCTTCAATACCACAAATACATCTGGGATGGGTGGCCATGTTCCGACATTTATCCCAGAACCCAGAATCCGTGCTGCACAGATCCAATCTCGCAAAGAGACACAGGATCAAGACGACGATAATATCTACGCCGAACGTTCCGTAAGGCAGGTTAAAAACATGATGAGTACGCCTACCACTCTGTTGGAGAAAACCACGGAGCCTCGATTTCTCAACAGATTCAGTACAAATGCCCACGGGATCATGAGTGAGAACGTACAGCAAAGATACTTGTTCTCAAAGACACCTAATTATGGTCCTTTGTCTATATCAACCCCAACATCATATCATCCGCTCCCAAGCAATACCCGTCAAGTTTCCGATCTAAATTTATTCGACCGTGAAGAGCCTCAAGACTATAACCATAGGTTTAAGCCTTTTGGTAGACGCTCGAGCGACGCTCGAGAGCCGATGCCTAAGCTTGGTCAAGGGGACGCTAGGATTGGAGAGGGTATTCTTTTTGGGACAAGAAAAATTGATTCGAATAGGTGAGTTGAGTTGAGCCTCATAATGAAATTATTATTTCATATCATATCATCTGACAAAGTCGCACTTGGAATACGGATAGACCACCGCCATTAACCTTTCCTACGAGATCTCCCCCAAAGACATACTCTCAACAGGTTACAACTTTTGGATCCAATCCGAGGGAACTTATACAACATACACCTACTTTTTCTAACGGATCCATCCCGGAAAGGTTGATGAGAAAAACTCCCAGTGCCCAACATCTATCAAGGTTTTCCGGTGATAACGATTACCAGTATGCCACTGCTGTAAACAAAGAATATCACCCACCGCATACAAACCCATACAACAACTGGCCTGAAGGTGTCTATTCAAACACCCTGCGTGAACATAAGAAATCAAGCTTTCATCAACTTGATGCTACAGCTCCCGTATTTCAGCCGTCAATGCCAGCCGCGGCTCGTGTCCGCCCGGCCAAATGGAACATTCAATGTAGATGGACCTTCAGCCATGTGAATGATTGTCGCTACGGATCTACATGTAATTGGGGCCATGAAGGCGATGAATACATCGATGAACCAGGCATCAAACACTCATTTGCGAACTCGAGCGGCCAAGCGTCGGAGGAGGCTAGTCAAACCCCTAAACAGCATAGTAGTAGCTATTCTGTGCGCTCCAAGCCTCCCTTTGAAGCTATATCGAAACAGCAATCCGATGATGGTTCTCAGAAGTACGAGGATAGCCTGCCGGACTTTTCATGGGTTGGTGGTGCTACAAACGTAAATAGCTGGATTGGAAATCAGGGGAATGGGGCCGCTGGCTATAAAAGAACCCAAAACTTTTCCAAAGCTTCCGATGGGTCGGTGGAAGATATTGAGAGGTTGGAAAACCAGCTGAATGCGGAGAAAATTGTCGGCATGGAAGCAGTTCACAACCTAAAGGACGATAGATTTCAACGTCTTTCGCAAGTACAGGAGTTCCAGAAAATGATACCAGAAATCGAAACGATTTCTGAGCAAATTGAAAGAAATCTGTCTATCGGCTGCATGAATGTCGAAAAGCTTCACATGGGAAAGGAGGACGCGCCAGGGGATATCGGTGGGAGAAAGTGATTTGATGGTTAAATCATGTTTATTTGCTCACGGGATTTCTGAGGGGTCTGTGGAGTAAAAATATCGGTATTGAATGAACGGATGGGGCTTCGCATATTCCGAGTAAGCCAAGAAAAGTTATGTTATCTTTGTTGAAGTTTTACGGGTTTGCGTGGAGCTATTTCTTTTTTACCTTTTTTCTCTTTTCATTTGAGGAGAGTACATCCAAGGACTGGAATGTACTGCACAAGAAGATTTAAGGTCGTTTTGTTTGATGGATACTATTGGCAGCTGCACTTCTTTCATCCGAGCGATATTTGGGACATTTCCCTTGTCATTTCAAGACAAGCATATGTACTCCTTCTATGGTCTTGCAAATAAATAAATGCTACTTACACTTCTTTCATGGCGATATAATAACGTAATGGTTGTGATGTACATATACTCAATCAATGAATAAAGCAATCAATGATAACTGGGATGTCCACTCGGCTTGAGCGAGTGAGACATGATGATGCAGCTGTTTCGTTCATTTTCTTTTTAACTCATTAATCGTTGTTTCGTTCCTTAACGTTGGAGTGAAAGACCACGTGTTGCACTTGGTAATCGCTTATAATTATTCCCATGATATTGATTAATTTAGTATTTGGTTCCACAATACCGTGGAAGTAAGATATGAACGCTCGATTCTAAGATTTTCAACGATGGTAAAATGCAGTATCCGCTAACAAGGAGAAATCAATGACCATCTATATTGTTACTTCTAAGCACTCCGCATTCCCGGCCTCCATTCTTACCACGCTCATGTGGTAATCATAAACCGCCCAGAGCCCTTTATCCTCCTCGCGCTGCATAGTCATAGCATGAAGATTAGCTCTCGACCTGGACTGTAACTCACTCATATCCCGATTATACACAGTAATCTCATTTTTCAGAGTATTCTGGGATAGTAACCTAGCACGCTCCATATCTAGCGTCTGCGGCTCACCAGGGTTAGTGTTCCATTCAGCCATGCGCTCCAGCATCTCATCTTGGAAAATCTCATTTTTTGTGCGTGGCCCTGGCTCCGAGTGTTTATATCCCGGAGGATATGGGAAATTCTGTCTGAAGTTTGGAGGACGGGGGGAAGGAGGAGATTGTGATGGCGGGGGTGGGATATTCACCACCAGGGGAGGAGTTTCCTTTGGGAGGGAGGGCGCCTGTTGCTGCTGTCGTTGATTAATAGCACTTTTAGTTGCTCTACCTCCTCCGGCCCCCTCTCTCACCCCTCTGCCCCCTTCCCTTCCTCCTCCTCCTCCTCCTCCTCCCCCCCCTCCTACTGCTGCTGCTGCTTCTCCTCTCCCTTCCCCCCCCCCATCTCCTTCTTGTAATATGTCTACGTTACTGGATGAGGCAAACTTCCGTTTAGTCGAGCGGCCTTCTTGGTCTAGAATATATATTGCTTTCCGTTTCATTGAAACCTGCGGTGGCTGTTCCTGCGGGCGATTCGGGTTAAGAGGTGAGCAACGATACTGATTTTGTGGCCCTGGAGTCGGCTGCACGAAGGTCTGTCGATCCTGTAAACCTGGTGTCGTTCTCATCTGTATAGTGGCCTCAGATATATGTTGAGTTAACTGTCCTTCGCGATGTGTCAAGCCACTCTGGGAATTAGCCATTCCACCTTCTCTCAACGATTCAAGATAGATATATGGCAGTAGTAGCAGCACAACTCACATCTGACCATTCACTACCTCTCATTACAGGGGTCTCCACCACCGGGTCGGCGGGAGGAGACCCATACCCCATAGTCCCCTTATTGCGCTCTTCACTTTCGCATATGGCGCATGTCTGCTCGTGTTGACTAATAAAGCCTCCCACAGGGACGCGGAGCGGGCATTTGTACTGTCTGTTTGGGTCTGAATGTTGGAGGGCATTTTTGCATAGTTCTACCTTGAGCCATTCAATTACCCCATGACTGCACGGGAAGATGAGACGTTGGTAAAAACACATGGTCGTTTGATCCGGTAAGGTACTAGCTGAGTAGAGATATTTCTATATTGCCAAGCTAGAAGGAAGAAGAGTAATGACTCCTGAGATGGATTGAGAGGTTCTGGTTTAGGGTGTCTGAATAGAAAGCTATGCGTAGGAAATATCTGGAATGAGGTTTGTGTTTTTTGGCTTTCGCAGTGGTCCAAATACCAAATAAATGGTAGAATTCTGTGGAGGTCAGTGGTCAAAATTAGATGAATTATGAAGGTGTTTGTATCTTTAAAGGCCCTTTGTTGCGATGATTTGAAGATTCTCTTCTTTGCGCATACGTATACTTTGATCACTTCACCGATCACACTCTTTGTCCGCCAAACCTGTGCAGAACGTAAAACGATATAAATGTGACAAAATAGAAGGTTTGGAGCTATATTATCGTTACCTTGAAGGACGTAACTTCCTTTTAAAGCTCTGGTGTGGTAGTTAATAAACATAAGTTGACCAAAGTGCGTTGATATATTCAAAAAAAGCCTGTAGCTAACGAGCTTGAAACACTTATTTTCAATTGGCACATGCTAAAGTAATGTTGCTAAACAAAACGAAGCGTAAAATCTGCCTACAATTTCAGTGCCTTCTTGATTTCTTCTCCCAAGGCCCCAGCGCTCGCAGGGTTCTGTCCCGTAATCAACCTTCCACCGCGTCCAATGCACACCTTCTCACTCCAAGGCTCCGCCGCCTTCTCGTATTTGGCACCCCTGTTGATCAACTCTGTCTCCAGCATGAACGGCATGTGCTTCGACAAGTCTACGGAGTCCTCTTCAGCGTTTGAGAACGCGGTCACCGGCTGGTCCTGCACCAAGTACTCCCCGTTCGACAACTTGACATTAAGGAGCGCCGCAGGCCCGTGGCAGACTGCAGCGACAATTTTTCCGGCTTCATAGAACTCCGCAGTGAGGGACTTCGAGATCTCATCATTGGGAAGGTCGAACATTGCTTTTATCCCCGTCTCGTCAGCAATTGGGTTTCTCAATCTACCTTCTCACGTAGGGTACTTACGTCCGTATCCACCAATGAAGAAAATAGCGTCAAACTCGGATGCGTGACCGATGAAAGCAGACAACTTCTGGGTGTCTTTGTAGGCGGTCTCCTCGTTCTTTAAGAAATCGGTAGAGATCTCGTCATTCTTGAAAGCCTCAACTGAGCCCTGGTCAAGTGGAGCCTCTCCTCCGGCTGGTGAGGCGACAGTGATGGAGACATGAGGCTTCAACACGTGGTATGGGTGTGCCATCTCAGGCTGATACGACCCAAAGGTTATTAGCACCTATCTCCACGACACACCTATTAAAGGAGAAACTTACCAGGAACCATCCTGTTGGCTTGCCGGTGTCACCGAGCTTGTTGTGGGAGGTGAGAACGAAGAGGACTTTTGGCTTAGATGAGGTGGCCATTGTTGGGTGGTTATTATTTCAATTGATTATTTCGAGTTGAATATTATTATTTAGTATGCAGTAGTAATCGTAGCGATGATAATATCTTCAACAAAGCTCGGGGAGAGAGCTCGACTCTTATACCCTTCTTACGTCATTTTGCGGGGTACGGAGATAAAGCCTGCCAATCTCCGGGATATACCGCTTCGAGCAGAACGTTTCCTAAAGAGGCGCTGGCAGTGAACCATCAAGGAATCAGACAGAAGAACTTTAAAATCTGATGGTGTAAGCAGTATTGGTAATGACCCACGACCCGTAACGACCGGTCAGTGTTGGGGCCCGGTCTGACCTAGGTTGTATCCCCTTCCGGGGTCGTATCATCAAGTTATGAACAATTTGAGAAACGTCTGTAATTTTTGCTACTAGAATCGCCTTTCTTGGCACTGATACGACCTACATTATGACTGGTCCCGTCAAAATCGTTATGACCCCGACCCCAAGACGAATCGTTAGGACCCCCGGTCGCTACCCACACTAGATATAAGTGAATCTAATTGATAATCCGGAGTTTAGAGTTTAGGTAGTGGCTTGGCTTGGCTTGGCTTGGCTGCAGTCTGGGTCAGGCTTAAACAGAGAGAAACCTGAGAACGTGGCCAGACGGTACGACGACAGCTCAAGGACAGCTATCTACTCTAAAAGCCCGTCTGGGAGTGATAAGGTATCGTGGAACCGCAATCCTCAATAATTGGCGTCTGAGCTCTCTTGGTAGGTCTAGAGAACACAGTTCATTGTAGATGAAGTGGTGTATGCAAGATCTGATACGGGTGTCGAGTGATAGTCTGAGAACCAGAGCCTCATCCTTATCAGATAATCAGCTACAATAGCACGCAAGAACAGACTTCACTTAAACTTCACTCTAGCACTGATGGAACACAAATGATTAACGGAATGACTTAGGCATCCCGCCTATACTAAATTTTATAATAATCACCTCAACTTTTCACCCCCCTTAAAATAAAATACATAAGAAGAAATATAAATAGTAACTATGCCAGCAAGCCCCACAATTCACTATTCGATCCGGCTTTACAAAAATTTTAAAAAAAAACACCCGTCTTCTCTAATGTCGTCGTTTTATAACACTAACTTTAAAAATTGGAACGAAAAAACTCAAGAAGAAGATGCTGGTCGTGCTGAGACGCTTACAAGCACTGGGAGTAGTAGTCGTTCTGGTGGACACAGCTGCATCCAGAGACGCAAGAGGTTGAACCAGTCCAGAGTTTTCCACCGCACTGGTAGTACTTGGCAATAGTGCCAGAACCAGAAGCGGGGGCAGATGTAGCGGCAGCAGCAGCGGTGGAGGTCTTGACAGCCGCCTTGGTGGTGGTTGTGACAGCAGCCTTGGTGGTGGTTGGGACGACGACAGCTGCGGTGGTAGTAGGGACAACAACGGCGACAGAGGTGGTAGTCGGGACAACAACAGCAACAGAGGTAGTAGTCGGGACAACAACGGCAGCGGAAGTGGAGGTCTTGACAGCGGCAGCTGTGGTAGTAGGGACAGTAGCGACGGCAGTGCTGGTAGAAGCACTCTCGCTACCGCTTGAGGTTCCGTCCCAGACAGCAGGGCCGGGGATCTCATAGGTGGTTGATCCACCGTAAAGGTTGAACAGAATGCCAGGGTCAGTGGAGGTGTAACCACCGATGAAGTTGAATGTTCCTGGAGGAGAAGTGGTGCCACTTCCAGAAACAGTGACCTGAGAGCACGAAGGGTAGAACTGTGCACCACGGGCACTGTTGACGGCGTAATCAGTGTCGGCCTCGTGGAGAGCAATGATCTCAGCCCTCAAGAGGTAGTCGCCAGAGGCAAGGGATGAAGGAAGGGTGAGACTGTGCTTGCCCCCGTTGGCAATGAGGGTATCGACGGCCCATGTTCCGCTGGAGAGACCAGACTCGGCGAGCTTGGTCCAGACGGCGCCAGCTCCGTTGGAGGCGGCAGGAGCAATGTAGACTGTGATAGGCCCCTTGTGGCTGGAAGCAATGATATCGTCGGCACGGTTGTCGTGGTACCATTCGAAGGTAACCTTGTCACCCGGGGCAACTGGGACGCTGGCAGAGCCCTTAGTGTTGGCAACGTTACAGATGATATCGGAGCTCGTTACATCCTGAGAGAATTGTTAGATATCTAAAGGACCTTGATCTAAATTGAGCAATGAAAACTTACCTTGACGGGGTTGTTGTTAGGAGGGCTGCGAATGTAGGTGCTACGACCATCACCTTGGTCGACATCATTGACCCAAAGACTCCAAACGCGGGTGTGTGCCTCAGCAGCACCGAGGAGAGCGGCAAAGACCGGGAGGAGAGCAATAGCTTTAACCATTTTGAATGATATTGGTTTTTTGGTTTGAAAGGGAGTGAAAAACGACTTGTGTAATTGATCAAAGAGTGGAAGACGTTTAGGATACCAGTACCCGGGATTGAATTGAAATCGGCAACAAAAAGAGTGAGCTGCGGATGGAAAAATGAAGAATGAGAGTAAAGCCTCAGGCAGGAGTAATGAACAGTGAATGTGAGTGTGGTGAGGAGGAGAATAATGCGGGCAAGACGTTTACCTTATATACCAACAAAACTCATCCCGAGATTCCCAACTAACGAAAAAAGAATTATCCGAGCCGCAGTAATAATTCCAACATATGATGATATCTAAGGCTTGGTGGTTCGACATGGCCATGGATAGTACTTGTTGTCGGCCATAGATTGCGGGGTCTGAGACCAAGTACCTATGTGGCGGAAAGGCATATAGTGGTTGCTGCAGTAGTAGTAGTTAGTATGTGTGGGATTAGAATGCACCCCTGTCCTGTCATCACTTGAAAGTGTTTACATGCGCCTAATAATCACA
Source organism: Morchella sextelata (assembly GCF_020137385.1). Taxonomy (NCBI): domain Eukaryota; kingdom Fungi; phylum Ascomycota; class Pezizomycetes; order Pezizales; family Morchellaceae; genus Morchella; species Morchella sextelata. Next base: position 1,147,531 of record NW_025408632.1, read on the forward strand.
GCAACAGCAATAAGGTATAACGACTAACTAGAAATGTATACCTAGAATCCCTACAAATTGGTACTAAATAGCAGTTCTTGGAGTAAGACTTTTCCCTCTCCTACCTTTCCTCCTAACTACTAGTTCTCCGCCGTTCTACTGAATTTCTACCTCTCTCATTGACTGACTACGGGTAGTCTAGCCAATCTCCATCCTCCCGCGTCTTCAATAACAAAACGGGTTTCGCGCGCGTACTGTTGCTTTGGGGGGAGGCTCGAGGCGTTTAAGTCAGTATCAGATATATAGTAGGCTATTAAGGATTTTAATCCCCATGTCCCTGCTTATCGGTATCGGCCTATGCCGAGCTTTATTACTTCCTTATTCAGCTCCACCTCACAAATCCGCCAGCCCGCACTATAAACGAAGCTCCTGGCATAACTTAATATCGGCGAAAGGGGCTTTTGCAAAACGTAAGACTCGCTTAGTTGTTTCGTTTCAATGGTAAAAGTATGGCTGGCTACATGCAAGAGTTGACGTTTGGTAGAAAACGCTATGTAGATGTTATTAAAAACCGTGCCTCGTGTCCCAATGCACATCTACGAAGCCCGACAAGTACATTTTGTTCTTCGCACCATGTCCGAAAAAGAAGGAGATCCTACAACTCCAGCTAAGAAATTACAGCATCTTCTGGAACAACTCAATCCTTCGATTGCCAACTAGCATTGTGTCACACGTATTGCAAAGCGCCGAATCCTTGCCACAGTCGAAACACTGGCCCTTCCTGTCCTGTCAATCCAAAAACCACGCTAGGAGAGAAATCTCGCGACAATATCTACGCGAAGGAAGGAGTCAGAATACTGGTGAAACTCCGATTCACTTCCACACACATCCATTCGGGAGAATACGAGAGCTATTAAGCTAACAATCATCACTCACCCAGCCGCCACATTCCATCTCCGTATTGCGATTCAGGGGGGGGGGGATGCTGCCACTCTAATATTTTACCAGGGAGAGCTACGTACCTATACCAATCTACACATATATACCCGAATTTTGGCAGAAGTGCCACTCTCCATACCCAGGTTTCCTAGCGATCTTAAACTGGGTAGCTAGCTAGCAGCACGGACCTCCACGACCACGACCCCAACCAGCAACGGATAATCTATATGTTCCGGATCCTTGAATGTCGGATAAAAGAAGTGGGAGGCGGAACAAGCTTAACGACCCATCAAAACTGACTATGTATAAAGTTTTTCCGGCCCCCTTCCTTCGAGCGAGCGGTCATTGCGGTATCTATCTTGTAGGATTCAAACGGTGCGAGAGATGTCCTACCCCTTCCCTGGGCACAACTGAGCCGCAGTATTGGATAAGAATACATACGCTGCTACCATCATTTTCACCGCTTCCCCCTCTCTCCAGTACCACGGGCACGTTTGCAATGCTATACTCCCCACTATAGAAATATATTAGTGAGGGTTACCTAGCTTCCCAGAGAAGAAGCCGCTTGCTTTGGAAGAATCACGTAATTTGTATTGGCTTCTCGGTGAGATACAATATAGTACCGCGTGCATACGCTTAATCTTAAGCATTTTCCCTTCCCGCTGGATTGTGTTCTAGAGTGTTCTAAGAGCATTGGGACGGAGTGTCTGAGCGTTGAAAGAGGGGGGCGGATCGTGAGATTTTGATCATGGTGTATCACTCGGATTTCGCAGAAGTGAGGGTGTCGGCATCTACAATGCGGAGTTTTGGTTTGGGTAACCGCCGTAGTGGGATAAAAAGGTGACTCTAATTTAGTATGATGGACACATATCTATTTCAAATACTCCTCCTGCAGGCGCTGCTGGGAACCCGACAAGAAAAAACCCTCTCCTGGCGACAATATTAGTACCCATCTCGACATCAAACGGCAGGCGATTACTCACTTAGCACACAATCTAGTACTACCACTGGTCTCACTCTCTACCGCTCTGCATCTCCAGAAATAAAACCAACCAACCAATTCGCCCCTCTGGCCCAGGATCTGGTTATATAAATTGCCTGGTCACATATAGCCCCCCCTCACTTTCCGTACTTGGAAATTCGAAAGTACCTAAATACATTACTAGACAAGCGCTTGGATAGAAATATGCACTCCGTGCATAAGTACTCTACCTTTCCAACTCACAATTCGTGCCGCCGCAGAAGGTGACGGCGTCAAGCGTTTGGATCCTAACTTCAGTACAAGCTTCATTCGAATAGCTAGAAGAGCATGCCATAATCTGTAGTGTGGGTAAATGATTCAACCAAAATGAGCAAGTAGACGTCGAAGTGGAAGAGGATTAACCTTCTCTACTCGTCAGTACGAGTGTCTCAAAGGGAGGTCCATATAACATCCGCATACTAAGATGAGCTGGCTGTGTGACTGTGATTACCTCCTACCTATATATTACTTGTGCCTGTGCCTGTGACTGAGATCGATAATCAGCCGATAGATTGATTTGCATGTGTTCCTCGGCCTCGGCATCGGCTCCTGCATACCGACATGCATATCTCATCGCATGGCCGGGTGCCGAAACACAGGGATCAACCTCGCCCGCCCGCCTCGGGCTCCTCCTAAGTCAACGAACATAGTTATACACCCCGAGTACCGTACAAACGCAGCATGACCTTCTCCGTCTGGGCGGCTTCTCTATACGCGAACGGAAACTACATAAGTGTAGTAGAATACTAAGAGCCTCATAGCCAGTTCTCACCACGGGTTCATAGACTAGCCATGGAATCCAGAAGGATAGGGCAACTAAGAAAGCTCTGGGAATTCTCGCCATCGTTACCAAAGCAGACGTACCGAAAGCCGTAAGGGGGCGGTTCTTGTGTACTCTATATAATAGGAAGTAAGATAACAGCAACAGAAAGGTCTCTCGCTCTTTCGCAGCCCCCGGCCCCGTAACCTCCCAGCCCACTTCACCGCAGAATCCGGAGCCGTAGATCATTACATCCGTCGCGACGTTAAGCCAGTTAGCTAGATGGCGGTCCGATTCCACGCGGTCCAAATCCCGGGACCGGGAGGCCACAGACAACGATTCATAGCTAGTTCGTATCTCAGTCATCTAGACACACGACCATTAGTCAGGACTATGAGGCCAAACTCATTGGTGAAACAAAACTTTAATGGAAGTTTCGATACGAGGAGTTGAAGCGCATGAGTGGGTCTAACACGACCCCGGTGCAGGACCCAGGTAACCATTGCCCAGGTCATTGCCAAGACGCAGGGGATCTCACTCGGTTTTTCTCTTTCTCGCGAATTACTCGGGACAGGTAGGAGTTACCATTTCTGGTGGAAAGGCTTCACTATTCGTATTCTCAGACTAGACGCGAGGAGAAAACAATACGAAGGATACGACCCTGTCCTGCTGCGCATGTGAGAATTGAGTATAGTTACACAATGACATCAATCGTAATAGATCACTTGTATCGTTTCTAGGTTCCATAATATAGAATTGGGCCCGGATTAGATAATAATCGGGTACAAACTACGTCTAATACTGAAAGGAATAGGAGAACGGAGTCAAAGAAGAATGGGATCATGGAGAGTTGCATGTAGTACTCTGTGCTCTTACTGGTAGAGAATCACTCAGTACCATCGAATCTACAAGACCTGCAAAATTTATAAGAAGGCCAGCGGCTCTTCTTTAATGAATTCGCTATTGCCTCATGTCCCCATCCACGGTCGTAATCATACCCAAACACTCACGAGTCTTCAGCACATCGATATCGGTACCAACCACATCTTGATAACGCCATACTACCAAAGATATAAGATAAGAAAAAAAGACCTATTCAGACCCACAAGCTCCCAGTAACTCACGGATCCCAATTCTATCCTCAAAGTGAACGAAAAAAAAAAAAGAATAGATAAAAAATACAAGCCAATGCCTCCCAAGAAAAACCTCTTTTTTGTAACACCAGAATAATAATATTCCTTCAACCGCGCGCCCCACGTTTTCTACACTTTACGCAGACTCGGAGACGACCTCTGTTCCCCCCGCTCCTTCTTCCAGGATTCCCTCCAATGCCTCCAGATGCTTCTTCAGCAACACAAGAGCTCCCGCAGACACCCTACCCACGCCCTCGCTCCCGACCTCAGCAGATGCTTCGCCGTCCTCAATTTTCCTCGGAGCTGAACTCCTCGCCACGACCTCTTTAGCCCTTTTGATAACCTCGTTCAACAGCTCTGGCCCTTCAGGCTGTCCAGGCATGTACAGCCACTTGATCTCATCCTCGAAACCCAGGACAGGTCTCTGCAAAACGTGCTTGACAAAGCCACGTGCTAGAATAAATGCCTTCTCAGAGTAAAGAGCTGAGTTAAGTGTTGCGTCTTTGGAACCAACGTAGACGTTAAAGCCAGCCTCATCTGCGCGGAGAGGGTCTATGTCAGCGGCAATTCACGCATTCGATTTTCCCAGCGCTTGAGCTCCAGAAAAAGAAGAAAAAACACATCTTGAAGGAAAACTCACTGTAATATGGCTCCCGGACGAGTACGAGACCCATCAAACTGACAAGCACCTGCAAAACAGAACTTCCGTTGGGACTCCACCCCTCATTCCTTTTCTCCGCATGCCACGTTCCTAAGAGACTTAGGCATATCTTACCATCCTCGTATAAATTCGGATTGACCCTTCCTATGCCTCCAGTCCAGCTATGAAAGTGCGCCAGTGGTGGTGAATGCGGGAAATTTGCCGAGAAATGAAAATCGAACACGAACGGGGCAAGTTCATACGGCGTGTTGAGAGGGCCAATGATTAAGACTCTCATCAAGTCAATTCGGCGATCCCATGTGCGCACGAGGATCCCATCAGGAAGAGACGATGAGAGGATTGCATGCTCCTTGTTGATGCGTCTAAGGAACTTGGGATCTACAGGAGTTTCGGGCTGTCCACCAAATGCATGATCTGCAGGAACGGCGCTTTCCAATATCGCAAATCTCTCCAGTTGTTTCGAAGAAGTGGGAATAGAAAAGGCCTGTGGCGCTGGCATGCCCTCTGGGATTGGTGGAGGAAGTAATATTTTATCATCCGTGGACTCTTTTATATCTTCGGTTACCGATTCTGCACCCTTCCCAGCACTAGGATTACCCATCATAGTATCGCCATCAGAATCTAGGCCGATTGGTTGTTTTGAAACAACAGAATCACCTTCGAAATCCATATCATCCGCCTCATCGTCTGTTGACCATGCTTCTTCGCCACCATCATTTTCTATCCTTTCACCGCCTTGATAGTATACCTGTTCGTCAATAACTATATTATCTCCCCTCCATATTTCGTCGTCATCGTCATCAAATTCGTCATCTTCATCCGATCCACTCTCTTCACTATCGTACTCATCGTCTTCGTCATCCTCATCACCAGGTGAATCAAAGTCCATCTCACCGGTGAAAATGATGTGTAGTCGTTCGATTGAAACTTTAATATCCTTTGGCTCGTCTAGGGCACCGAGACGCACAGTGATTAGTCCATCTAAGCCCAGATCAATAACTTCGCCAATCCATTCCAGAGGTTGATTTAGATAAAAATCTTCGTTGTTCATGTTCCGAGGAGCTACAGCTGGGGGATTTGTATTTTCGGAATAATTATTTATCAACGGGAATTGACTCAGCATCCTACTGACGGCTTGAAACTGCGGATGGTTACTAGTTCCTAAAGCTGCGCTCAGATTTGCTAATAATCCGCCATCGATCATCCCTCGCAAGCCGTCTGCCATCTGCTGCAATTGACCCCCGGAGGACTGTTGATTCGTTGGAGCAACAGGAGTAATATCACCGGCGTTAGTGGTATTGGGTTCTCCTTGCTCTTCAGATATGTCCTTTTCAGGCGCAATAAGGACGAAATCACCCCTCCTTACGCCCATAGATTGGTGGGCAATGACCTCATAGAGACTGGCGTCCTCCACTTTATTTCCTAATGTTCCAGTCTTTGATCCAGGAATCATAATGTTTCCTGCGATCTCTACTTTCGGATCTGCAAACCAGATTACCTTCGCAACCCTTTCTGCTGGGTTTACAGTCTGAACGACGCCAACCTTCTCAGGCTTAATAAAATCCGGCACAGGGACTGCTTCTGAAGACGGCCCAAGAAGATTTTCATTGAAGTATTGCCAGGCCCCTTGAAATTGTTGTCTTCCATCATGGTTGATTTCACTTGGCTTGGCCTTATCTTCAACTGGCTCCTCTTTGATGACGACCATTTCACCTGGCCAAACATCGTGCTCATCGACATTCAGGTATGGCACAATCCCACGAGCTTCCTCGAGGGTTTCAGTCAAGTCCTGCCACATCACTCTTACACGGGTCTTCGTTTCAACCACAACGAAAGTGTTGATCTCAAAGCCTAGAGATTCGCTTCTTGAGATTTTCCTGACACGACCTTGGTATTTTTCCAAGGCCGCCTCAAGATCTCTAAAACGGACTCTATCCCCCACCTCTAGTGAGCCCCCTGTTTGAGTAGCATCCATGCTCGCAAAAGGCTTGCCCTCAAGATCAACGAAACCTCCCATGGATTTTGTGAACTTCTTGAGCTTTGAAATCTCGGCTTCTGTTTCGATAACCATATCTGGCCTTTGGACGGGCACAAAACGACCAGGAACGATCATGTTTTGACATAGCCAGGTCACATGGAGTTTTGAAGTAGTGACATCCACAACGACGCCAATAGGAGGGATACTTGCATTATATGCACCATACAACCAACGACCTCTTCGGAGGTTCGCTTTGTTCGTTGATACAGTCTGACCCGCGGAAAGGTGATATGGTGAGGGAATGGTTTTTGGTCTGGAAGGTCTCCTCCCAGATGTGCCGGTAGGTTTCCCTTCTGCCTTTCCCTCTCCAATTCCATTTATTAGAGAGTTGATGTTCTGATGCTGTGCCTCCTCTTCCGCACTTAATACTGGAATCTCAAGCTGCCAGGCGTTTTCAACAACGACAACACTTCCGTTCTGAAGTCGCACGGCAACCTCATCAAAAACCTCTTCTACTACACCCATCCAGCAATTCTTATATATAACAAAATCACCGTTGGTCCATTCCCTCGAAAGTACCAGCTCCTGCTCCCCAACGTCTGGAATAAGACCATAGTTTTCCGTCGGTTCATGCGGGTCGACAAAAGAGTGACGAAGGCCAACTGAAGTGGACACAGAGACAACTGTACCGGAAAGGGGAGATGTTAAATTCTTCTTAACAACATCGCCGAAGGCAAGAGCGCGATCAAGAAGGACCAATTCTGACTCGTGGAGGAGCATGGAGGGCATAGCCGGAGACGAAGGTGTAAGGAGAAGATAATTCCGGGGTGGCTGGGGGTGATGATGTTAGGTAAATCCTAAATTATTTTCTAATCGGGGGGACAAACCTGGCCAGTTGACCGAAATTCCATCACGTCTTCATCGGAGGCGTATTTTCCTGGAACACACTCATCTATTTCTTCCCAATTGTCCAAATCGTCTATGTCATGCCATGTTTTCTATAGATTCAAAAAAAAAAAAATTAGACTTGTCCTGCTAGAAAGCATACGAGACAATAACGTACTGCCACAACGCCGATGGTGTCTGGCGAATCCTTCAGCGCACAGGTATCTTCTACAAAAAACTAATTCCCGCCACAAGTCCATTAGCTCAGTCGTTGCTCGTCAAATTCTGCCATTCTCTTTGCAGGTATACATACTGTATCCCATACTTCGCCCTCGGGGATCTTTAGGCGTGACCCGGAATCTCTTGACACATTTGGAGGCGGTCTCGTGGGAGGGATTTGCTCAGAGGCGGTGGGAAGTGACATTTACCGTTTTGTCCGTGTATTCAATAGCGGTTATTGTATGGCCTCAGGGGATACGGGGCGTTGATGGCAGGGATGCGGAGGGTACGAGCCTAGGATGTCGAGTTTGTTCCTGCTTCTTTTGAGGATGTCTCCTGCAGTTGCGGGTGAAACACTTGTAGTCGATGTCAAAGCTCGAAGACATGTGGAGGGGTTCAATGACTAAGCAGACACATGTAAACCTTAAACTGGAGCTAGAAATGACCTGATTAGGTATGTACAGTACTAGATAATTTCAATTCGGCTTATTAATCAAAGTAGTAATTCTGGTGGCATACGCCCCGGTACAGGTACATACTTGCCTTGTATTGATTCTACTTTCCGGAATTCCCTGCACTGGTCAAAAACAACGATCTTACAATTATAGTACCTGTAAGCAATGCGTACCTACATATCTTCTAATATGTACTACGATAGAGCAGTTTCGCGCTCGGTTGAACCCTGACCCTGATATCTGCGTGGCAACCAATCCGCGCCACCAAATCGCCCGTGGTCAACCAACAGTGGCCAATGCCCAGTCAATCAAAACCAACAGCGGCCAATGCCCAGTCAAAACAAAATGTAGGAGTATTAAATTATATCTTAATAATTAAATTATATCTTAATAATTAAATTATATCTTAATAAATAAATGTGCTATCTACTATCTTCTATAGTGTACCTACTGGAATACACTTTAAGGGGTACTTTGGTACATGTATCTTTGGTGCGGTTCCCCGCTGACACGCCGGCCCATAACCCTAACCCTGACCTCTGTGTGGCAACCAATACGCCCCACCCAGGCCGGTCAACATCCGGATCAATATCCAGGCCGGTCAACACCCAGTCAACAGCCGGGCCTATTCAATTAAAATAGGTACTACCTCCCCCCATCCCACCATCTTTTAAAACAATTCTGATCAACGAAAAATATCACAGGGACTGTAGGCGATAGACTGTGGTGCCAAGGAATACAACCTAGGTAGTGACGTAGACGTGGACGTAGACGTAAAGATATACTTTGACTATGGACTATGGGGTGACTCTACCTGGTATGATAAACCGGTTGGAGCCCAATGACGTAGTGCGAACAAAGAATAGTATTCGTAGAATAAATACAGAAGAAGAAGAAGAAGAAACTTATATTGCTTTGAAGTACAAGACTTATCGCACGCCGACCCAACCGCCTAAAACACAAATCAAAACCGAACAAAAGAAAGAAAGAAAAGAAAACAACAAACATAAACGCAACCGAACAAGAACAAGAACAAAACAAGCACAAGCGAGCACGAACAGTAACAAGGAAATTCCAGAACAATACTCGACCAGAAAACCCAACGACAAGGAGAAATAACATATCTCAGCGGACTCAAGCGCTGGACCCATCAAAACAGAACATAAAAACAAATTTAAAGAGTAAAAGGAAACTGCCCTTCCTAATCCCGTCCCTAATCATTTCCTTCCATCCCCTCTTCCAAGTCCGCCTCCGCCTCCGCCGACTCGTACCATTTCGAGAGTTGAGATTGTTTTGCAAATTGTAGGATGAGGTCCGTTCTCAGGTTTGTAAACATCCAGTTTTCCCAGGTCATCGCTCCGGGGATCTTCTCTATCAGGGGGGTACGGATTCGAGCCCACGCTGGGCATTCCATGAGTATGTGTTTCGCTGAGTTTTCCATACCACACTGGCATGGTTTGGGGTCTGTATATACTGCGTGTTTGTCGATTCGGGTGGTTTGGCACCGGATTCGAAATACTTTTTTTGCTTCCGTAAGGGTGAGTTTCGCTATCTTGGGAGGGGGGCGGAATTCCCCCCGGTGGTGGTAGTTCGGTATTGATTGTGTGTTCCATTCTTCCAACAGGTGGTCGCGTAGTAGTTTATTTTGGTTCCACTTATCTCTCGCATTTCCGGGGGTCTGGTGTGGGAGTAGTAGGGAAGCGATTCGGTGTAGGCCTGTTCCTTTGATATTTGCTTCTTTGTAAGGGAGGAGCTCGATCAGGGATTCATTGTTGGGGTGGGTTGCCTCGGAGCAGAGTATTCTGGTTCCGTACTTTCTTGAGCGATATGTCAGGAGGTGTTCTAAGGGGGGTAGGCCTGCTTCTCGGAGGAGTTTAGCTCTTTTGGTCCATCGTGGTAGGCCGGTGATGATCCGGGCCGCTTCATTATATAGTGGTTCGAGGGATCTTATAATGTGGTCTGCGCCGGTCCACCAAGCCTCGGATCCGTAGAGTAGGCTTGGGAGGAAGCCTTGTGTTATGATATGATGGATTGTTTTGACCGTTATGCCTGGCAAGCGGGCTGTGTGTCGAATCTGGTGGAGGGCTTTAAGGCCTTTTGCGATCGCTGCTTCGATGTGGGGCCGGAAGGAGAGGGTCGGGTCTATCCAGACTCCTACATATTTCAGTCTTTCCTGAGGGTGTATATTGATATTATTAACTTTGACCGGAAGTCGTGGTTGTTGTGTGGATGATGTGGTGGGCCGGAAGAAGATCAAGTCGGATTTATCCGGGTCGTATTTAATTTGGAGTGGCTCAGCATTTATTAGTCTCTCTCTCATTCGTTCCTCCATTCTCTTGATTGTGAAGCCTGGTGTTTTGGATATTTGTACCAGCGCGTCGTCATCGATGTAAGTAGTGTCCATCTCTTTCGGGCTGCTTGTTGGGTCCAGGATTACTCCAGCATAGATCATAAATAGCACCGGGGACATGGGGCTACCTTGCGGCACTCCAGAATCATAGGGCTGTGGCTCTTCTAGCTCATGGTTGAATTGAAACTGTAGTTTTCTGCCGGTATTGAACTCCTTGCACCATTCTGTTAAGTAGGTAGGGAATTTTTGTTGTTGCATGATTTCCGCGAGGAGTAGGTGGTCGACGCAGTTAAATGCTCCTTGGATATCATTGGTTAGGATCGCTGGTCTGTCTCGCCGAGCGACTCCGGTAATGTTTTTCAGTAGTAGGTTTTGTTGTATTGGCGTTAAGGTTCTCAGCAGGGCGTCGATTGCCGAGATGGTTGGTCTTCCTCCAAATTGATTCGCTGAGAGTGTGCCTAGAATTTCTCCAGCGGTGCAGAGTCTTTGGGCCACTATCTTCTCCAGGATTTTGCTGAAGCATTGTAGAAGGGAAATGGGCCGGTAGGCTTTTGCTTCATGATAGTTTGCTTTACCGGGTTTCGGGATCGGGATACACTTAGTTACTTTCCATTCCGCTGGGTGTACGCCGTGCCGGAGCATGGCGGAGAACATGTCTTGGATTAGAGTTGTGTTTGCTTTGACTATTGCTTTAATAAAGGTATAAGGAATGCCATCCGGGCCGGTCGCCGAGTGCGCTGGACAGGAGTCGATTGCTTTATTAAGTTCTTCGGGGGTGACTATGTCGAAGGTGTGTAACGGCAGCTAGACGGATTGGCTATGTGAGTTGTCTGGGTACAAGGGAGAAGGATTATGCAGTGTGGTTGGGTTTAGTGAAGTGGGTTTCTATTATGTTCTATTTGTTTCTGTTACGCGAGGGTATGAGTCAGCATTGGGATAGGGTATGGATATATAAGGGGGGCGTTGTCTCGTGATTTCTTGTTTCTCTTTCTTTCTCTTTTCTCTTTATGCAACCTCTGTACTTTACAGTCACGAATACTATTTGGTTCGCGCTACGTCATAGGGTTTACCCGGTATACTAGACCAGGTACAACCATCCATAGTCCATAGTCCACAGTCTCCGTTCTTGCCTTAGGTGTACCCTTCGGCCCCATAGTCCATAGTCCACGAACTTCCTACGTCCACGTCTTCGCCTCGGTTGTATTCCTTGGCTTCATAGTCCCTACGCCCATAGTCCCCGTTAGACTTAGGTTGCATCCTCTACAGCCAACCAATACAACACCGCCTCGCTTAGCTCTGGTCGCGACCATGTCCGACATCACTCAAGATACGTTGTTGCAGCGTCTTTCAGAATTTTTGACCATATATGGTCCTCTCCCAGCGGATATAGACTTCGGTGATGAACTTACCGAGGCCCATAATCTCATTGCTGAATGTTTGGAGGCTTTCACCAAGCCTTCCGAAATCCCCGAACCCGTTATCAACACGGCTCAAGAAGAGGTCATTATCGATCTCACCAAGGAACTCGAAGCAGCTGACGAAAAGGCTGCCGATCTATTGCAAACCTTGTCCGAATGCCAGGAAGACTTTACCGAGACTATCCAGGGCCGCGATGAAGTTATCGTTGCTCTCAAGGGCGAGCTCGAAGAATCAAAGGCCGAAGAAGAAGAACTTCGGTATCGTCTCGCCCTACACCAGGAAAGTCTCGCCATTGCCGACGAGAACCTCGCCGATGCTGAAGACGAAATTCTTCACATCATCTCTGCTGCAAAAGCCTGGGAAGCCCAAGCCAATGCCACTATTGCCGGTCTTCGTTCTCGTATCTCCGTCTCTGCCGCTACAGTTAAACCTCGCCATGTCTCCAAGTCTCGCTATCTGTCCCCTCGCTCTCAGGATCCCCGTACCATTAGTAATTGGCGAGAAAGGCCAATTGAAAATGTGTCCCCAAAGCCGGCGCTAAAAGGTCAGCCCCTTTGGTAAAAAATGGCAAACCAAAGGGGCCAGCCCCGCCACCTGTTTCTGTTCTCCCTGCTGCTGCTGTGTCTGAGGATAAGATGTCCGAAGACTCTCTTGTTGTTACCTGTTCGGTCTCTCAGAATTCCGACTCCTTCATTCCCACCTACGCTCTCATTGATACTGGAGCATCAGGATATGCTTTTATCGATGAATCTTTCGTACGTTACAATAATCTTGCAATGACCCCTCTTAGGAAACCTCGCCAGGTAGATGTTATGGATGGAAGACCTATCCAGTCAGGAGAAATTACCCACATTGTCGATGTTTCACTAGATATTCATGGCCACCGAGAAATTGCTTCATGTTTCGTTACAAAGTTGGGACATTATCCGATCGTGATGGGAATACCGTGGATGCGACGGCACGATGTCACCATTCGGCCAAAGGATAATCTACTTGTTTTTGATTCTCGGGACTGTATTAAACACTGTTCACTCAATGAAACTGCAGTCACTGTCCATGGAATATCGATCCCTCTACCAGAACATCATACTATTGTCGTTTCAGCAGTTGAGAAATCCACCGTCAACGTCAAGCAACTAGTACCAAAGGAGTTCCACCATCGTCTCCACATGTTCCAAGAATATGATGCTTCTGTCCTGCCGCCACATCGACAGTCCCATGATATTGAGATCGTATTGGAGGAAGGTAAACGACCTCCATATGGACCAATATACGGCCTGTCCCAGATTGAATTAAAAGCGCTACGGGAATACCTCGATGAAAATCTACCAAAGGGATTTATCAGAGCTAGTGAATCACCGGCAGGAGCACCTATACTATTCGTAAAGAAAAGTGATGGGACTCTCCGGCTATGTGTGGATTACCGAGGTCTCAATGCGATCACAGTCAAAAATCGGTACCCGTTACCACTGTTAAAGGAAACTTTGGCTAAACTTTCGAAGGCACAGTACTATACCAAGTTGGATCTACGTTGGGGATACAATCAGATCAGGGTAGCGGAGGGAGACGAATGGAAAACGGCATTTAGAACTCGATATGGACATTTCGAGTATACAGTAATGCCGTTTGGATTAGCCAACGCCCCCGCCACCTTTCAACATTGGATTAATGATATTCTACGCCCCTACCTCGACCAATTTGTAACGGCGTATTTGGACGATATCCTGATTTATTCCGAAACTCTATCGGAACACAAGGAACACATTCAAAAGGTTTTGAAGGTACTTGATGAGAATCATGTCCATCTTAAACCTGAGAAGTGTGAGTTTATGGTTCAAGAAACAAAGTATCTTGGTTTGATTCTCACCCCGGATGGGAATCGAATGGATCCGAAGAAAGTTGTCGATGTTTTGGAGTGGTCTACACCAAGGAACCTTCATGATGTTCAAGTATTTTTGGGATTTGCGAATTTCTATCGACGGTTTATTTTAGGATATTCAAGGATTATTGCTCCGCTTACGGCTTTGACCAAGAAAAATATTAAATTTGAATGGACGGATGAGAGGGAGGAGGCATTCCAGATATTGAAGAAGATGTTCATAACGGCACCCATACTAATGCATTTTGATCCGGATCGGAAAATCGTGGTAGAAACCGATGCATCCGACTATGTTTCTGCTGGAATCCTGTCCCAACGTGACAACGAAGGAATTCTACATCCAGTCGCTTTCTTCTCTAAGAAACATTCCCCTGCGGAATGTAACTATGAGATCTATGACAAAGAACTCCTGGCGATCGTACGATGTTTTGAGGAATGGCGACATCATTTAGAGGGGGCACAATTCCCAATTGAAGTTCTGAGCGACCATCGGAACCTTGAATATTTCATGTCAACAAAGTTATTAAACCGTCGACAAGCCCGTTGGTCGGAATTTCTTTCACGTTTCGATTTCGTCATTCAATTTAGACCAGGAAAACAAGGGGCGAAACCAGATGCATTGACTAGGAGGTCGCGTGACCTGCCTAAAGAAGGGGATGAGCGGTTGACCCATCAGAGTCAAGTGGTGTTGAAGCGAAAAAATTTAGATGCAAAGCTAAGTTTGTTCGCGGGTTCTTTTTCAAATGAATCCGCTGAAGGAATGTCCACTGTAGAAGAGTTGTTTTTAAATGCTTACCAAGTTGACAGTTTCCCGAACAAAGTACTCGCGATGCTTCGGAACGGCGTCCGTCACTCGAATAAGATCTCGCTTGCCGAATGTACGGAAGATAATAACGGTCGGCTACTTTACCGTGGCGCACTCTATGTACCGGATGTCGACGACCTTCGGCTAAGACTCCTAAAGGAACATCATGACAAACCATCGGCAGGCCATCCAGGTAGAGCGAAGACTTTGGAACTCCTGAATCGAGAGTACTACTGGCCACAGATGCGAAAATATGTCGACCAGTACGTTAGGAATTGCAGTGTGTGTGCCCGTAGCAAGGCACCACGCAATGCACCTTATGGGGTACTTCGACCTATGCCAATACCCGATGGACCATGGACAGATGTGTCAATGGATTTTGTTACCGACCTCCCAGAGAGCGATGGATACAATGCAATCTTGGTCGTGGTGGATAGGTTAACTAAGATGCGACACCTAATACCAACAACAAAGGAGGCGGATTCAAGGGAAGTAGCGAGACTGTATATTGACAATGTTTGGAAATTACATGGGTTACCCGACACTATGGTATCCGATCGAGGGACACAATTCGTTGCGGAATTCTGGAGGTCTCTTTGCGACCGTCTGGAAATATCACCAAAGTTTTCTACTGCGTTCCACCCTCAGACGGATGGGCAGACGGAAAGGATTAATGCCGTGATGGAACAGTACCTTCGGAGTTATGTTTCCTATCAACAAGATGACTGGACTCGATGGTTACCAATGGCTGAATTTGCGACCAACAATCACACTTCAGAAACAACAAAGATATCTCCTTTCTTTGCCAATTCAGGACGAAATCCAAGAATGACGTTCGGTCCTTTGGAACATGGTAGGACGACAGCAGAGGATCAGGCTAATGGTATCGCACGGGAGATGAAGGAGGTATTAGATTTTCTACGAGATGAGTTGTTCCGAGCGCAAAGGATTCAAGAAGAGTCGGCCAATACCAGTCGGGCTCCCGCTCCTCACTATCGTGTGGGAGATAAGGTTTTCCTATCCACCCGCCATGTCCTTACCAAACGACCCTCGAAGAAACTCGATTGGAAGCGTATTGGGCCATATGTTATTAAACGAATTGTCAATCCCTATGCCTATGAATTAGAACTTCCTCGTTCTATGAAGGTCCACCCTGTATTTCATGTTTCGTTACTGTCGCCGGAAGCCATTGATCCCCTACCAGGACAACAACAGTTACCACCACCACCGGTCGAAGTTGAAGGACAGGAGGAGTGGGAAGTCGAGAATATTTTGGATTCCAGGGATCGTCGAGGAAGATTTGAATACTTGGTTAAGTATGCCGGTTATGACGAAGCTTCGTGGCAGCCATTGTCGGATGTCGAACACTCGCCTGATATTGTCAAACGATTTCACGAACGATATCCACGGAAGCCTAAGCCTACCAGGAGGTAGGCCGTAGAGGGGGGAGTGGTCTGTAACGGCAGCTAGACGGATTGGCTATGTGAGTTGTCTGGGTACAAGGGAGAAGGATTATGCAGTGTGGTTGGGTTTAGTGAAGTGGGTTTCTATTATGTTCTATTTGTTTCTGTTACGCGAGGGTATGAGTCAGCATTGGGATAGGGTATGGATATATAAGGGGGGCGTTGTCTCGTGATTTCTTGTTTCTCTTTCTTTCTCTTTTCTCTTTATGCAACCTCTGTACTTTACAGTCACGAATACTATTTGGTTCGCGCTACGTCATAGGGTTTACCCGGTATACTAGACCAGGTACAACCATCCATAGTCCATAGTCCACAGTCTCCGTTCTTGCCTTAGGTGTACCCTTCGGCCCCATAGTCCATAGTCCACGAACTTCCTACGTCCACGTCTTCGCCTCGGTTGTATTCCTTGGCTTCATAGTCCCTACGCCCATAGTCCCCGTTAGAAGGTGTTGCTAAGGTCAAAAGAGGGGGGTCTAATGTTTAGGGGGGGATGGTCGGGGGACGTCCGTTTCGAGGGGAAAAGTTGGGCTCTTAGAGCTTGACACTTCCCCGCAAACGTTTCTTCACCTTGTATGGTTGGTATGATTGTGTCTCTTCTTCTTCCTACGTTTAGGATTCTCCAGACTTCACTACCTTTCGCCTCGTTCATCGTCTTTTCCCGCTGGTCCGCTTTTGCTTTCCGGATCATGACTGTCCATTCTCTGCAAGCCTTCCGGTGTTCCTCCACGTGGTTGGGTTTCCTTGTGTTCCTCGCCTTCCTTTCTGCTGCGTTTACCCTTGCCTTCATTTGTTTCATTTCATCTGACCACCAAGAGTTGGCTCTTACCCCCTCCTTCGAGAGCGGTGTTACTATGCTGACTGTTGACCTGACCAGTTCTAGGAAGAAATCGACAGTTTGTTCCGTAAGTTCCTTGGTTTCCCATGCCTCTGCAGGGATGGAAATGTTTGACATGTGGTTCTCCAGTAGCTTCCAGTCTGTTTGTCGCCACATTCGTCTTGGTACAAAAGGTGGTTTCTCCAAGTGTAAGTGGACGGAGGTTCTCCCGTGGTCTGAGCCCGCTCCATAGGGTTCGGTGCTCCATCGTAGGTTGTGGTCGAGTGTTGGGCCTTTAACAAATGCAAGGTCGATGGTTGTGGGCCTTTTCCCTCTGTCTCTGGGGAAATGCGTAAAGACGCCTGGTTCGTTCAGGAGGGTCAGTTTCTGTCGGGTTATCTATCGTTTTAGCCGTGCACCGTTGACGCGGTCTGCTCGAATGTTGTTTCTGTATTCATGCGAATTTACTCCGTACCACAATTGATGGTGGCAGTTGAAGTCTCCCATTACTAGACAATTATCAAGGGTTTGGATTGTACTTGCTATTTGAGCGAAGGGGCCACTTCGGCCTGGGGAGTATATATTTAGGATTTGGGTTTTCTTATTCTGGATTTCTACCGTAATCGATACTATGAAATTATCGTGTGTGTAGTGGTGTTTTGGTTTGAGGTTGGCATGTTTGCGGACGTATGTTGCACATTTTGTATTGGTGTTGCTGGCCGTAAAAATATAAAAGAGATTTGATTCTGGTGGATATCCCTCTGCTGAGGTCCATGGTTCTTGTAATAGTAGGAAATAAATGCTAGAGTCTGTTTCCGCTTCTTCTACCGCCGCCTTGGTAATAAGTTCGCTCCGTGCACAATTGAGTTAATGTGCGAGCGCGGTAGTTCGAGGCCTAAGCATTATTTGTCATGTGTTGGTCGTCTTCGGGAACGGGTGGGGCTCCGACTGGGGCGGTGGCTGGTACTTGAACTATCGACTCTTGGACGGGTGCGGCCGGTGGGTCTTGAACGGGTGGGGCGTTTTCTTTTCCCTTGTTAAGGAATCGGCGTTTGACTCTTTCGGGGCATGCTGGGTCGGAGGCCTTATGGATTCCTTTGCAGTTCAGGCATCTGATTGGGGTGTGGGTGCATTTATATCCTCCCTGGCATTGATTGCATGGGTGGAAGCTGGTGAGATGGTCTCCGGCACAATGACCGCATCTCCCGTTGTTTTTGCATTTCTCCTGGCGGTGACCATATTCGAGGCACTTCGCACATTGGGTGTCTGGGAAGGTTGGGAGGAAGGCCTCTATGTGGCAGCTTCGGTTAAAGAGGGATAGGAACTTAACTCCTAGTGATTCCATTGTAACTTGTCCTGGGAGCGCGATGACCATTGATGAGTGGGTTTTCTCCATTCGAGTCTCTGCTCTAGAGATCCAGCGGGGAACCTGGGCAAGTTGGAAGTTCTCTCCATAGTTGCTTCTAATTTCGGATGCTACCAGTTGTCCTGCCTCGATGCCTTCTCCGACCGTCGTGGGGATTCCGTGAATAAGGAACTTTGACCATTTGGAGTTTGCCCGGATGATAGCGACTGGTACTTGTAGGGTGAGGAGAGCCTCCTCAATTTCTTTGGCGTATTCCATTGCCTTCGATGCTGGGGTGACAAACTTTGTTTCCAGGATAAAGTTGTCCTTGGGTGTTCTCCTTGCTGAAATGAAGTGGCAGGATTCGTCCTGAATTCTTGAATTGACTAGGGTCCTGATCTCGGAGGGATTGACGTCGGATGGGGCAGTGGTTTCGACACTGATTTCTCTGTTGATTTTGGTATATTCTGGCTTGAAGAGAGGATCCGCTTTTGGCTTTGCAGACTTCTTTCTTCTCTCAACAACCTGGAAATTTCCTTGGGCAGGGCCGGGGGCCGAGGCCACGGCGGCCCAGGTGCCTGCTTTCCATCCACGGGGTGGGGCTTGTTGGAGGGGTGCGGGTAGGGGGGCCTGAGGAGCTGCCTGAGGCGCTGCTTGGGGAACTGTTTGTGGGACCGCTGGAGGGGGCATTCTCTGTCCTTGCGGTTGTTGTGGTTTTCGCTGTTGTTGCTGTTGTTGCTGTTGTTGTAGTTGCTGCGGTTGCTGCGGTTGTGGTTGTTTGTTGAGGAGAAGGTGGATCGGCGAGTGCATGCTGGTGATCATGTTTGTTTGCGCTTCGATTTGGTGCTTCAGTGTATCCACTGTTCTCCGGAGTGTGGTCGTTTGCTCTTCGAGGATTTCCATCCTGTCGGTAGGTGGGCAGATTCGGCTGGTGGCATGTCTGATGGCCCAGGTAATATAGTTCAGATCTGTCTGGGTGTGGGTGTCCTGGGGGACAATGCTCGGGTAGAGGTAGTCAATTCTCGGCTGGTATGGGTCGTTGTAGTCGGATTGTGATGCAAAGGTCGAGGAGAATTCTTGTTCCTGAGCTCCGGATGGGGTTGGGTCAGGAACCGGAGTGTTCCTGTTCTGCGGAGGGGCTGTCCCTTGCTGGGAAGACTGGGTAAAAAAGGACTGGAGCGAAGCTTGTTGCGACATAATTGAATGTCCAGTTCTTCTGGCGGCGTAAAGTGATGTTTCGGATAGGTTTCTTTTCCTTCCCTTTGGGAGGTCAAGGCTGGAGAATTCTTCGCTAGAAGCCAGTTTTCGTGGTGTTTCTTTCGCTTGGAGCAACAAAACGCGACCGTACGATCGGGGACGAGATTGCTCGACCTGGTATGGTATACCAGGGTAAACCGATGGGAATAAACTAAAATGTTTTTAAAGCGAGGTTTGTTATCAGGGAGTTCTTTGCGAGCCTTAGCGAGCAAGTAGAATACAGAGGTTGCGTAAAGAGGAAAGGAAAGAAAAGAAAGCAGAAGAAAGCCGAGACAACACCCCTTTATATATCCAGACCTCAACCCACAATGACTCATCTTCTCGCGTAACAGAAACAGAAAGAACATAATAGAAACTCGCTTTAACAAATCCCACACACACTGGACAATCCTTCCTTTACATACTCTGACACTTCACATAACCGAAACGTATAGCTGCCGTTACAGACCACTCCCCCCTCTAAGGCCTACCTCCTGGTAGGCTTAGGCTTCCGTGGGTAACGTTTGTGGAATCGTTTAACAATATCGGGCGAATGTTCGACGTCCGACAATGGTTGCCAAGAAGCTTCATCATACCCGACATACTTCACTAGATATTCGAATCTCCCCCGGCGCTTCCTCGAGTCCAAAATATCTTCAACCTCCCACTCCTCCTGTCCTTCAATTTCAACTGGGGGTGGAGGTAGTTCTTCCTGACCGGGCAAGGGATCATTGGCTGCGGGCGACAATAACGAAACGTGGAATACCGGATGTATTTTCATCGAACGAGGGAGTTCTAATTCATAGGCATAGGGATTGACAATTCGTTTTACAACATACGGTCCAATACGTTTCCAATCGAATTTCTTCGAAGGTCGTTTCGTAAGGACATGGCGTGTCGACAGGAAAACTTTATCTCCCACACGGTAGTGAGGGGCCGGAATCCGATTCATATTGGCCGACTCTTCTTGAATCCTTTGTGCTCGGAACATATCATTTCGTAAGAAGTCGATGATATCCATCATTTCTCGCGCAATGCTATTAGCTTGATCTTCCGCCGTCGTTCTACCATGTTCCAAAGGCCCAAATGTTATCCTAGGATTTCTTCCCGAATTAGCATAAAAGGGGGAAACTTTTGTTGTTTCGGAAACGTGGTTGTTGGTTGCAAATTCAGCCATCGGTAGCCATCGGACCCAGTCGTCTTGTTGATAGGAAACATAGCTTCGGAGGTATTGTTCCATTATGGCATTGATTCTTTCTGTCTGTCCATCTGTTTGGGGGTGGAATGCAGTAGAGAACTTTGGCGAGATTTCCAGTCGATCACAAAGGGACCTCCAAAATTCCGCAACGAACTATGTTCCTCGATCGGATACCATAGTGTCGGGTAATCCATGTAGTTTCCAGACGTTATCAATATATAGCTTTGCTACTTCCCGTGAATCCGCCTCCTTTGTCGTTGGTATCAGATGCCGCATTTTGGTTAGTCTATCTACCACGACCAAAATCGCATTATACCCATCACTCTCAGGAAGATCAGTCACAAAATCCATCGAGACGTCTGTCCAGGGCCCATCGGCAATTGGCATGGGGCGAAGTACTCCATAAGGTGCATTGTGTGATGCCTTGCTACGGGTGCACACATTGCAATTCCTAATATACTGATCGACGAACTTCCGCATCTGTGGCCAGTAATATTCTCGACTTAGGAGCTCCAGAGTCTTCGTTCTACCCGGATGTCCTGCAGATGGTTTGTCATGGTGTTCTTTTAAAAGCCTTAGTCGAAGGTCATCGTCGTCTGGTACATATAGCATGCCTCGATAAAGTAGCCGACCGTTGTTATCTTCCGTACATTCGGCAAGCGAGATTTTGTTTGAGTGGCGAATGCCATTCCGAAGCATATTGAGGACCTTGTTTGGGAAACTATCCACTTGGTAAGCTTTTGAAAATAACTCCTCTACAGTGGACGCTCCTTCAGCGGATTCATTTGACAAAGAACCCGCGAACAAACTTAGCTTAGTATCCAAATTTTTTCGCTTCAGAACCACTTGACTCTGATGCGTCAACCGTTCATCCCCCTCTTTAGGTAGGTCACCTGAACTCCTAGTCAATGCATCTGGTTTTGTTCCTTGTTTTCCTGGTCGAAATTGTATAACGAAATCGAAGCGTGAAAGAAATTCAGACCAACGGGCTTGTCGACGATTTAACAATTTTGTTGTCATAAAATATTCAAGATTCCGATGGTCGCTAAGAACTTCAATTGGGAATTGAGCTCCCTCCAGGTGATGTCGCCATTCTTCGAAACATCGTATAATTGCTAAAAGTTCTTTATCATAGATTTCGTAGTTGCATTCTGAAGGAGAATGTTTCTTGGAAAAGAAAGCAACTGGATGTAGAATTCCTTCGTTGTCACGTTGAGATAGGATTCCTGCTGAAACATAGTCGGATGCATCGGTTTCTATCACAATTTTTCGATCCGGATTAAAATGAGCTAGGATTGGCGCCGTTGTAAACATCTTTTTCAAAGTTTGAAATGCTTCCTCCCTTTCATCCGTCCAATCAAATTTAACATTCTTCTTTGTCAAGGCTGTAAGTGGAGCAACAATTTTCGAATATCCTAAAATAAATCGCCGATAGAAATTTGCAAATCCTAGAAATACTTGAACATCACGAAGATTTGTCGGTGTGGTCCATTCCAAAACATCAATAACTTTCTTTGGGTCCATTCTATTTTCATTCGGAGTAAGAATTAAACCGAGATATTTCGTTTCCTGAACCATAAATTCACATTTTTCAGGTTTAAGGTGAACATGATTTTCATCAAGTACCTTTAGAACCTTTTGAATGTGTTCTTTATGTTCTAGTAGAGTTTCGGAATAGATAAGGATATCGTCTAAGTATGCCGTTACAAATTGGTCGAGATAGGGACGTAAAATATCATTGATCCAATGTTGAAATGTAGCAGGGGCATTAGCTAATCCAAATGGCATTACTGTATATTCGAAATGTCCATATCGAGTTCGAAATGCCGTTTTCCATTCATCTCCCTCCGCTATCCTGATTTGATTATATCCCCAACGTAAATCCAATTTCGTATAGTATTTTGCTCTTGACAACTTAGCTAGGGTTTCCTTTAACAATGGTAATGGATATCGATTTTTGATTGTAATCGCATTTAGGCCTCGATAGTCATCACAAAGTCGAAGAGTTCCATCGTTTTTCTTTACGAACAATATAGGTGCTCCCGCTGGTGATTCACTGGCCCGAATGAATCCTTTAGGTAAATTTTCATCAAGATATTCCCGTAGTGCTTTCAACTCAATTTGAGACAATCCATATATAGGTCTATATGGTGGTCGTTTACCTTCTTCCAGTACTATCTCGATGTCATGGGATGGTCGATGTGGTGGGAGAATTGAAGCATCGTATTCTTTGAACATATGGAGACGATGGTGAAACTCTTTCGGTACTAATTGTTCAATGTTGACCGTAGATTTTTCAGTTGCTGAAACGATGACCGTATGGTGTTCCGGTAAGGGAATCGAGATGCCATGAACAATGACTGCAGTTCCATTGAGTGAACAGTATTGACAACAGCTTCGAGAGTCAAAAACAAGTAGATTTTCTTTTGGTCGAATCGTAACATCATGTCGTCGCATCCAAGGTATTCCCATCACAATCGGATAATGTCCTAACTTCGTTACAAAACATGGCGCAACTTCACGATGACCATGAATGTCTAGCGAAACATCGACAATGTGGGTAATTTTTCCTGACTTAATAGGCCTTCCATCTATAACGTCTACATGGCGGGGTATTTTGAGGGGGGTCATTGTAAGATTGTTGTGGCGTGCAAAAGATTCATCAATAAAAGCATATCCTGATGCTCCGGTATCAATAAGGGCGTAGGTAGGTATGAAAGAATTTTTATTCTGTGAAATCGAACAAGTTACTACAAGTTGATTTCCATCCATTTCCTCCTCTGATACCGAAAAACCAGAAATACACATCCTAGAAAAATCCTTAAATGGTCCCTGGGCTAAGCCACTTAGTGCAGGGACAAATCTTTTGCCGATTCGTTATCGCTTCCGCCATTTTCTTCCACCGTCAACACCGCTCCTCTCATAACAGGCCTCCTTGGTTGGTTTCCCGTTGCCCTCGCTTGAGGGCAATCCCTAACCATATGTCCAACACCTCCGCAATAGAAACATCGGCCCTCAACTAAGCGGGCGTTTCTTTCGGCAGGGGTAGGGCGACGACGTCCTCCAGATAGATCCATGGGTACATCACCGCCAGGACGGAACGAGGGGTGATTCTCAGTGGCAGGTGGGTTGTCAGCAGGGGCAGCAGGACGGGGAACAGGAACAGGATTTGTTGGTGGGGGACGCGGAGCCGGGGTCGCAGTAGTAGTCCAAGGTTTTTTACTACCTCGCTTAGCTTCCGCCGCCCGTCGTCGGTTATCTAACCGTTGCAAGAGTGTTGCACAACCATCTACCGTTGCAGGAGTCTCATGGTGTATCATCGATTCGTCCAGTTCCCCATTAATTCCTTCCATCAAAGCCTCAATCCGAGAGACTTCATCCATACCCGACTCAGCAGCATACCGTTGAAACTCAGCGAAATAATCGGCAAAGGTTCGAGTGCGTTGTCTAATGTTCCGAAGATTTCTTCTAGCTGTACGCATTCGATCGGGGTCTCCAAAAGCTGTATCCAGAATCTCATAAAACCGTGTCATAGAAGGTAAGGCAATACCTTCTTCTCCCATGTACTGTAAGAATTGATTGGCAGCTGCGCCTTCCAATCTGCTGAACGCATACGACAATTTAGACTGTAGTGTAGGATAACGATCGGTATTTCCTAGTAACTTGAGTTTCATTTGTTGCTTAAATAAGTGTAACCTTTCTCGATCACGATCCCCTCTGAACACGTCGGGGTCTGGGAGTTTCTCCGACCGATAGGTGGTACCTGTAACTGGTGGTGCTGGGGGTACAGGTGGAGCATTGTTTCCAATAGGTTCCTCGTCAGGGGCCACAACCTCAACAGCAGTTCGTTGAGCTCGGGCAGCAGTAAGATCTCGTTCAAATATCCTTCTTGCCCTCTCAGCCTCCGCTTCTATCTCCTGTAAATCCGTTGCATATTGAATAATACCATTTTGACACTGTTGAAGAAGCGCATAAGCTTCAGCTCCGACAACATGATCGACCTGTGGATGCGCTTCAAAAAATCTTTGGAGGTTATCGTTGAGTTGTTGATAATCGACATGAACATGTTCCGACATTGTAGACTATGGTGTTGTATTGGTTGGCGATAGAGGACGCAACCTACGTATCACAGGGACTGTAGGCGATAGACTGTGGTGCCAAGGAATACAACCTAGGTAGTGACGTAGACGTGGACGTAGACGTAAAGATATACTTTGACTATGGACTATGGGGTGACTCTACCTGGTATGATAAACCGGTTGGAGCCCAATGACTTAGTGCGAACAAAGAATAGTATTCGTAGAATAAATACAGAGGTTGCGTAAAGAGGAAAGGAAAGAAAAGAAAGCAGAAGAAAGCCGAGACAACACCCCTTTATATATCCAGACCTCAACCCACAATGACTCATCTTCTCGCGTAACAGAAACAGAAAGAACATAATAGAAACTCGCTTTAACAAATCCCACACACACTGGACAATCCTTCCTTTACATACTCTGACACTTCACATAACCGAAACGTATAGCTGCCGTTACAAAAAACAACAATGAATTCCATAACATGCCGTAAATACAAACGGAAGAAACCTCTTGAAGATTACGATCAGGATAATCAAGGAGAACCACGTAAATCATGTCGTACATGTTTGGTATGTAGTGTTGAATCTTTCCGGGTGACAGTTATATTTTGCTCTAACAAATTGTATAGCAACTAGAGAGAGAACGAAGAACAGCACGTAGAGCCACAAGATTAATGGAGGAAGAAAATAATATAGAGGTATTACGATTTTGGTTATTGAATATTTTTTCTGATGGTTTCTAACAGTAATCCAGCTCCGTCTGGTTTTACCAGTTGTAGCCCCCTCTCCAATGGCATTTCTATCTTCCCGAACAAAATGGTCACTATTAATACTTGGGCGTATGACAATTGTTTGCCAATCATGCAAAGCTTTGCATTGGCTAAATGAACGTTCAAGCTGCACCGGGAGCTCAATTCAAACACCAATCTTTGAGAATTGTTGCAAGAAGGGAGACGTTGTACTTGAAATTCTTAAACCCCCTTCTGATTATCTGAAGTACCTGTTGGAATCTTTAGAAACTGTCCCAAGAAACTTCCGGAAACATATACGGGAATATAATTCAGCACTTACGTTTACCTCAGTCAAATACAATACGGATACAAGAGTTGGCGCAAATGGCGGTTGTATAAGTTGCTTCCAAATTCATGTTGAATTATATCATCTTCAGGGACCATTGATACCAGCAATCGGAGCAACTCCTTCCTTCGCCCAACTATATTTCTACGATCCAGAATATTCAGCACAAGTACAACATGCAACACATCCAACTTTAGATATTATGGTACTTCAACGTCTCACCATGGAGTTAAATTCAATAAATCCGTTTATTGAATTTTATAAAACAGCAAAAGAAAGATTGGATAATGCTTCAACACAAGATGGGAATGCACGCATTATACTTAATCCACGTCTTCAATTGATAGTTGAAACAGGAGCAGACAAACGACGAAACAACTTTCCTACAAGTAACGAGGTGGCGGTAATAATTTTTGATGAATATGAAGAAGCTGGATTCCGTGATATCGTATTGGCATATAGAAATCCATTGCCAAATCAAATGTTCAGTATCATCAATCCTAACCATGCTGCGTATATGCCATTGCATTACGTATTGCTTTTTCCAAATGGGGATACCGGTTGGCATTGGAGTTTACAACTTCGAGATCGATTGAATAATCGGAAAGTATTGCGTTTAGGTCAACGTGAATTTTATCGGTATGTTTAATATATTATCATAGAAATCATTACTAACTTATTACAAAGCTATCATATTCATTCACATTCAACCGAGCCTTTAACACTATTTCAATCTCAAAACCTTTTTCAGCAATATTTGGTTGACGCATGGGCTGTGTGTGATCAGAACAAACTAAATTGGATACGTTTGAATCAATCAAGACTACGATCCGATTTGTATAATGGCCTGGCCGATGCTATGCTTCAAGAAGACTTCAATCCAGAACAAACCGGACGGAGAATAATACTTCCTAGCAGCTATAGCGGTGGTGATCGTTATATGCAATAATTATACCAGGATTCAATGGCTATCGTAAGACACTTCGGAAGACCTTCACTTTTCATCACATTTACAGCGAATCCTAAATGGTCGGAAATCGTTGCAGAGTTACTTCCAGGTCAAACAGCTGTCGATCGTCCAGATCAAGCACTTCGACATATGTAAGACATTTAAACCACTACACTAGGTAGCAATAGCTATGCAATATAATTCTGGAAGTTTATATGAAAGCAAACTCCATTAAATTACACATACTTTCAGCTCACTGGCACTGGCATCGGTACTGTAAAAACCGGACTCACCACATCCAACCGCCCTTCCCAAAATTTGATCACATTCAAGCTCACACTTCGCCCTGGCGAGGTGGCCAACTGCTAGTATACATGTACGTAAGTACTCCTCCAACTATATGTATCAAAAGTGGAGTCTTTTCGCAAAGGCTTAACTTTACATGTACTTATGTAAACGTATGCACTTAATGCATGTGGGATAAGCGGGCCCGTGTTAGTTGTCTGGGCCCAGGTCGAATAGCGATGCAATTTGCGGGTCCAGAAAACAACGTTAACTCCATCAAAACGGAGTTTTCAAATAAGCAACTCCTGCCTACTTTTTCACTGACTATCAGTACAGTGCAACCAGTACTAACCCAACCATCGTTGCCATCATCAACACATTGTAGCACTCCCAAACGGCACACGACTTTGGAACTCCGTTTCAAAATTTCCCAGTTTTCTCTCGCCAACGGAGGTCAAGCAAAACGTTGGATGAAGGGGGAATATCAAATTCATATAATTCCAGGCCTGGGGATAAAGTAGCACCTATCGGCCGGGTAATAAATCCTCTTATGCTAACCTACATG
This sequence comes from Morchella sextelata, assembly GCF_020137385.1. Lineage (NCBI taxonomy): Eukaryota > Fungi > Ascomycota > Pezizomycetes > Pezizales > Morchellaceae > Morchella > Morchella sextelata. Next base: position 1,175,024 of record NW_025408632.1, read on the forward strand.
TATGCCAAGCATCTTAACACGCTGTCACGCCTTGTTTCGTTTCGTTTCCTACTACCTTCATTCGAGCGAAATTTCGAGACGGAAAAAAACACCACTTCCATACATCATCACAATGTCAGAACCCATCCCCGAGTCGATTCCCACGTCCCACGATCGTCGTTCAAAACGACCTACGAAGCGCCGCGCTCTCTCTCCAGTCTCCTTTCAAGCTTCGGCAGTAACCTCCCTATTCGCTAAACCTGATCGCGAAATTATCCTTCCACGCGGTCCCAAAGCCAAAACTCTCCCGCCACCTCCGGAAATCGTTGCAAACGTTCAAGGCTCATCTGCCGGCGCAGGTTCTGGCGAGTTTCATGTTTATAAAGCCGCGCGGAGGAGAGAGTACGAGAGGATCCGGTTGATGGAGGAGGAGGTTAAGAGGGAGAACGATGAAAAGGAGTTCTTAGAAAAAACCGAAGAACTTAAGAAGAAGGATGACGAGCGGACAGAGAAAAACCGGAAGAAGAGGATGAAGAAGAAGCAGAAAGGAAAGGGCGGCAAGGCTGATGTCGAGATGAAAGATGAACCTAAGGATACAAATGGCGGCACCGCCAATGGAAAGCCAAACGAAAATTCGAATGGTACTGCCATAAAAGAAAACACGAACGGAATAAATGCTAGCGAGATGAAGGTGCAAGAGAGAGCTTCGCCCCCCGTGGAGTACAAAGAAGGGAATGGACTTATTATTCACGATGAGTCCGATTGAGTATTTTAGAAGGAGCCTAAGATACTCGCTTCTAGTCAGTCAAAAATTATTACGGTATAAAAAGCGACTCGAGGTAAAATTGAATCTTGCTAAATAGCTTATTCGGAACCTCTGAAGCTCGGGTCATGGAGTTGACGGCTTGAGAGGTGGAGAGGAGGAGGAACAGGAGGCATTACAAACTTCTTCCCCTTAAATCTATATTTCTGTGCGGTTCGTTTTGTGTTTGCACTAAATCCCTTTCTCTTCAATAATGACAGTTTATGTTTCATTTGTCATTTTATTTCTTACTTGGATTGGTACCCATAGACTTTTATGTAATATTATATCAACCTGGTGTTTCTGGTTTCTTCAGATTATGGAGTATTGTGGATTACGGAGAACTACATGTAAGATCGTAAATTTAATCCACTTTCGCTCTGTTACAAGTGCGCTGTATTCAAATAACACTCACAGTGTCCCTATCTCATAATACCAACTATGTGTCAACTTCCTTTTGTATTCGGAGTAGTGGTCACATGAAGCCCTGTGAGAGCAATGTGTCATGATATATCACTCGCCCACACGTATGTTTAATTAAAACAGGCACATAGAGCTCTAATTTTCCCCCCCGAAATTCGTCATCTTCTTTGGCTATCTCAGACTACCGCTAAATAACTACATCTATTCCGTCGTGTGTACGGAAATCGTTTTCATTAACCTCCACCTCTTAACTTCCTTGACCAAACCATTACTCGCTTTGAGATGGAATCAAATCCTCCCCTGATTGGTAGTGGTAGAGAAAAAGACCCCGATCACTCACCACCAGTGATACGGTACCCACCACACCCGTATGTTGAAGATGCTGAAAGCAAAGATGTTCAATATGAAAGCGAACCAACCTATTTCCATGGCCTGTCTCGAATGGATGTTAGTTCAACAGATAGTTTCCCGGGGGCTCTTCCTGGCCAGCTCTTACTAGAATATCCAGGATCGTTGCCTATGGAGGATCTAGAGGAAGAGAGACCCATCAATCCGCCCAATACTCCGCAGACACTTTCAGAGTCATCTTTCTCCTATGGAACCTCATACAGACACACGGAATTGGAGGAGTCTTTGGATTCCTTTGATTCAGAAGAGACAGAGTCAGGTTCTTCAACATATGAAAATGATGGCACTTCCCAAAACCTCTCATCAGCAGTGGATCCACCGCCTCATGTGCCTTACATACAAGGAATACCGGCAGTCAGTATTGAATCGCCGTTTGAGCCATTCCAGCTTGAAACTATAGAAGAGGAACCGGTGGAGGTAAGCAGCAGCTAAAAATAAGCTTACTCCCGAACTGGCACCCCCAACGAGACTGTCTTGCCTAATCGTGTCAATTAGGGGACAACGGCCTCTGGCGTAAATACCATGGATAAAGGACCTCGACTACAAAAAGGGACCCCCAGGTCGACATCGTTTACTGCCATACTAAATGAAGATGAAGAGGAAATCGATTCAGACGATGACGAAGTAAGTTTCTTTTATATTAATTTTTAATTTCCGGACGCCTGAATGGTAGTATATCTGACCAATTATATTTCTGATAGCTAAGTGTGCAATTAATCGAAAATATTGAGGATGAATCCCCCGAAAACCCCGGGAATTCGCTCCACTATGTCTTCAAAACGGATAGAAATGAATCCTCCCAGAGTACTACGAGAGTATGCTCAGGTTCATTAAGCCTCGAGTCGGTGGTTAGTTCCGGTTTCCTAAAGCTTTTGATTAATAAAAAAGGTTACGTATTATTCTAGACTAATATGTCTCTATCTTGTTATCTATAAGCTGGCCGAGAATATCCCCGTTGCGTCTTTAGACGTTAAAGCTTCCAGGAGAGACCATGAATCAGCTGAAGCTGAGGCTGAGGCTGCAGAGGCTGAGCCTGAGCCTGAGCCTGAGGATGAGGATGAGGATGAGGATGAGGATGAGGATGAGGATGAGGATGAGGATGAGGATGAGGATGAGGATGAGGATGAGGATGAGGATGAGGATGAGGATGAGGATGAGGATGAGGATGAGAATGAGGATGAGAATGAGGATGAGAATGAGGACATGTTGTTTTCAGTGCCCATGACGCGGAAAGCTATTCCTAGGGGTACCGCCTTAAAGGTTTCCACCAGCGACTCATCCCATAGTTTGAGTAACTTTCCGAGAAATAGAATTGACCACAATTTTAGCTCACTATCTCTATCCCTTCCGGTCCGGAAGACAGTAATCGACTTCCCTCCTCACCAAAAAGAGACGTGTATGATCCAACATCGCTAAGAAAACCTGGCCCTGTGAAAATGGAAAGCCTCGAGCATGGTCTTGTGAGAAGGCGAGAAATATTACAACCTCCATTGCTGAAATTACCGCCTGTGTCATCAATCCCGCAAGAGCCACCTCCAAGTTATGAAGAAAGCATGGGACTTACAAGTGATCCTGGAGTCCTTCTAAAGGATCCTTTCAATGGAACTGATAGCGAAAGCGACAGTGATAGTGACTCTGATGATTCTGATGATGATGATGTTTTTGACCCTAATAACGAAGATGATTTATATGATACGGCCTTTTCACGACTAGATGTTTTGGATGGGCTTATTGCTGAGACTAAGGCATGTAGATCCTTTTCATTGAGAAAGGAGCCAATCAACACAACTACTAAGGTGGGTTCTGATGAATATGAGGAAAAATCCCTACCAAGTCAGGAGCATCAACATCCAGACGCTACGACTACTCGAACAGATCACGATGAAGACGGTCCGCTCATTTTCCGAAAGCCACCTGGAAAGGAATACGGGGAGAGATTTAGATTGGAACCCCATCCAAGAATTGCTAAAACCCAGCATGTAGGGAATATACCGCTACAGCCTCTGAGTATTGGGGGGAGCCAGGCTGAACCATACGATTTAAGCGTTAACAAACCTATCTCCGTCCCAATTCCATCAAATGACACGCCTTCAATAACAGTAAGTCCTCCTACTCCCCGCTTCGCTTTTACATGTATAGAACTGCTAGATAATTAAAGGGATGGGAAGGAAGAACTTCCAAGGCATCGTTCCATAAGGACTTTTCATGGGCTCTTAGAATCTCGGAAAACCGACCAGAAGCCAGAGGATAATATAAATAAGTCCAGAGACCTAAAATTATCTAGGAATTCTAGAGATAATTTATCCGGTCCTAGGATGTTGTTTAAACGGGATCTTGGTTTTAAAGATCGCAAGGGCTATTCAGATATGATTAATATACTTGAAGATGTGATTAATACACTTGAAAGGCCTATATCAACATCCGAACCAGAAATTTCCACTGCCGTCGACAAACCCCAAATAACTGTGGACTCAAATTCAACTCCCCAAAGGGCGAAGACACGCTTCTCATCAAGTAATACATTGTGTAGCTCAGAGATCGCTAGTCATCTTGAAGAGGACGGGGTAGAAGAGGACGGGAGGGAAGAAAGGGAAAAGGCGCAAAAGGATGTGAGCGAAAACGAAAGTGACGAAAATGACGAACCAAGGAGCAAAGACGATGATCGATCTAGTACAGATGATGATCAAAATAGCGGTCACGGCCCGTCGAGTGGAGGCGCTGAAATTATGACTGGACACACCACCTCAGACCATCGAGATAATCAGGAGCGTGGCAATTCTAATATTGATTCACCGCCTCGAGAGAACGATGAAAAAACTTCGCTTCCACCTTCAAACAATTCTAAAGCTTGGGGACACCATATCCTAAACTGTGAATACATGCTTGAGCCAGTATCCGCGCACCAAGCCTTGGAGAGACATCAAACGAAGCTATTGAGCATAGAGAAACAGGGACTTTATTCACCAAGTGCAGCTAATAAAACTTTGACACAAAAACCAAACATCCCATCAAAGATCCCTAAGGGAAAATATGAGACAAGACGATGCACTTTTGGAATCTCTAGAGAAGCACAAAATTGCACGGAAAAGCAGAAGCAGAAATCCACATCACAAACAATACCATGTTCGACATCGGCCCCTACATTACCTCACAAAGTGTCCGAATATAAGGGTTATCCACACAAAAGCGAAAACATATTCTCAACTTCATATGTCCATTGCATACCGGAATCAGAGCCAAAGAAATACCAAACCAAAGCGGTAGGTGATGAGAAGCAAAGCTCGTGGACCACACTTCCAGGACCTGCACCCGTTTCTCACGATCTATATTCTTGTCTATCTTGTGGTTTCTTGGATTACAAAGAAAGAACAACATGTCTCCGATGCACATCCTCTATAAACTCCAACAGAATCACATTAGAATCCCATGGTCGGTTGGGGCAGTGTACACTGTGTGGATATACAGGTTACCAACGCGGATCGACATGTCCAGGTTGTTATATACAGAAAGCTCCTCAACACTGCAGTATTGATACCCAAAAGCAATTTCATGGAAATAAACAACCAAACGGACGGTGGAAACCGCGCAAAAACTGGAACTGTCCACACTGTGCTTTCCATAACTTCAGGCAGAGAACGGTGTGCAATAGCTGTGGTATACCTGCAGTCCCACCGGGTGCTGCCCAAAATGGTATTTCCCAACCAGTTTATCACGGTCCAAAATCCCCATCGTGGCAACCAATAAAAACAACTAGTAACATGCCATTGTCTTCTATCTATTCGAAACTGGTTTATGCGAATCATGCATCTCAGATAAGAACTGCACAGGACGTTACAAAAGGATCATACAAACATAAAAGTTATGATACTAACGAAAATTCTCATTCTGCTGTGGAATTTGCCCCTGAGAAAAGAGATTATTTCTTTAATTACTTACGCACTATTGAAAACAAAAGAATTTCTTTTTAAACGACATAGTATTGATGCCTGGAGGATCAAAAACACTGTTCTCTGGTTCGATTGTTCTAGTATCGTTTAGAGAGTATACTTGTGTGTATACATGAAGATTTCCTTCATGGAAAAGGGTTAGGTTGCTATGATTATAAAAATTAACACTAGACAGAACTGGAATTAATGGTTTTCGTAAAGGAAAGCAAATGTAAATAAAATGAATTGGAATCGTTCTTTGCAAGCTACGCCGTGATCAAACACAGTTAAAAGAAAGCCCTAATCACCCGCAGATTGATCGTGGTGGGCCAGATATCATCCAATGGCGACGTTTCTCTAGCTATAGAGCCGTAGAGTACAGTTGTTTAACTTACATGTATGCGACCTCTTCAGCACTGTCCTTCCTACATGTAGGTGTACATGTAGTATACATAGTACAAGTATGCAGTCAATCACATACAGTACAATCTCTTTATAAGGGTACGTCGGGACCGAAATTTGGTACCCTTATAGATCTGTTACCCTTATCCCATAGTCCGTTAAAGCTGCCTATTGATTCGGGTGGTGTATTTTCAGCCATGGCTTGTATCTAGATCACACATATTCGGCTGCCACCCTTCCTCTTTTGGTCTCAAAATAGACAGCATCTAAGTACCGGATTATGGGATAGGAGGAGTAAATTTGTACCTACGAAGCCCAATGGGGACCCCAAACACCTACCCTTATAACCCGAACCCTTATAAGGAGATTGTACTGTACTCATATATCTACGTGTATCTCAGATTTTGCATGAAACCTGAAAATCTCCAACCGAAGCGCATCTAATATCAGCTAGAAACTCCCAGCTCTGCGGAGCTCGGTGCACATTTCGGCGTCTACCCGAGGCGAGCCATGCATGGTATGGATCAGTACCTTGATCAGGCTACCCCAGAGAATCTTCCTTATTTTTACTTTGCCGAGCTCAGAATTCTGCGCCACCGGGAATTCGTAAGTTGGTCACTCGATACATAACTACATGTAAACCATGTAATGTTATACAGCGAGAGGTAGAATTATTGTAGAAACAGGGGTCTAAAAACAGGGTTTCTATGGCTGGGCAAGCCAATAGGACTCCACAATAATCTTACCGCAAGCTGTACTTTATATCACTCAACTACGTCGTATACGAATAAAACTCTTTCTTTTTAACGATACTGTAGCTGTGTTGTACTAGTTATGATACGATTCTATAATACGTAAACTCAATGCATCTGCTATTTTAATTACTCGGGGCTCAATTCTACGAACTGGCAAATTAAGCAGTATGTACCCATGCCAAGCACACAAAAGATGCTCATCCTTCCCCTCTCCCCCCCATCTCATCCTTCTCGCCTAAACTCAACCCCGGGATGGCGCAGACAAGCATTTATTTTCCCGGGGTAAACGTGCATTCATAGGCTACCCCACAGTTTCCCTTGACGTCAAGCGGCCCAAGTCCGGCGTTCCACGATTTTGGGCCTACAAAACGGTATATGTACATATTTCTCCCCCAGGAAAGTCACTCTCCGGTCTAATTCGCGGGGGGAGAACTTTATCCGGTTGGATATAATAATAACAGGCATATAGAGGTACTATAGATACGTTGTGTATAGCTAGGTATCCCTTACTTCTATGAAATGCTGTGACCTTATTAATAAGGAGGTTCACCCTCCCAGCCATTGGCCTTTTCTTAACCTTCTCCACCGTACACATACTCGTATCACTCGTAAGGTGCAGTTATTTCAAGATGGTCAACTCACTCATCACTACTCTTGTAGGCATATGCTGTCTCACCTCCACGGCCTTAGGATTCCCAAACCCCAGATCAGAATCGAAACATCACGCGCACAATGAAACAGGCGTCCCGAGCCCTGGTGCTGATGGCAAGTATACGCTTGAGGCAGAGGGTATCAGGGCCCAATTCGTTCCATATGGTGCTGGTATAAGCAACTTGTTTATCAAGGACAAGAATGGTACCGAGAGGGACATTGTGCTCGGTTGGGATAATGCTTCGTATTATACACGTAAGTCTGGACGCTCTTTCTCATAATCAGGATTTCAAGGGGTTTAGAAACTAATAAAAAGTAGAGGATCCATGGCATGACCATTACGGTAGTGTTCCGGGAAGATATGCCAACAGGATCAAGAACGCATCATTTGAGATCGATGGAGAGACGTTCAAAGTCGACGCTAATGAACACGATGGGTGTGAGTGCAGCTTCGATGTTACTATCTTTGAGAACAATTATGCTAATACCTGCCAATCAGTAAACCAACTCCATGGTGGAAGCAATGGATGGGACTACCGCAATTTCACCGTTGTCTCAGTCACAAAGACCTCAATAACATTCTCAATCTTTGACCCCGATGGCGAAATGGGCTTTCCCGGCGATGTCATCTCATACATCACTTACACACTCTCATCGTACACCTGGCATATCAGCATGACGGCCACTGCTCTAACCAAAAAGACACCTATAATGCTGAGCTCGCACGTTTACTGGAATCTTGACGGGTTTCAGAACCCTGAAACGGAATTGGCTACTGATCACACACTGTAATTCCCCAAAAGACCCCCCCCCCAAAAAAAAAAAAAAAAAAAAAAATACAACTGTACCAATAACCCATGATAGGCACCTCCCCTACTCCGGGCTCAGAATCGGAGTCGACTCTATTCTCATTCCCACCGGCGAAATCCTACCCAATGCCAAGGGCTCTGTGAACGACTTTTGGAGCGAGCCCAAGAAGATTGGTCGTGACTTAGACTCACCAGATGCAGTTGGGAACTGCGGAGAGGGCTGCACAGGGTGGGATAATGCTTGGCTCGTCGGGAAGCATGATATAGACAATGAGGTAACTTCTTACCGTACACGCTTGTACAATCCAATCTGACAAACCTCCTAGCCCGTTGCGTCCATCTGGTCAGACTGGTCTGGTATCAAAATCGACATATTCACCGCCCAGGAGGCATTCCAAATGTACTCCTGCAACGGCATGAAAGGTTTATACCCCATTCGCTCTCTTTCGCCCACCTTTCGTAGCTGACGGTTATTTAGGAGACAAACCATTGAAGTCGACCCAGGGTCTCCCGGGTCGTCGCCTTACACAGCAGTATGGATGTATAGTGCTAGAGGTTGAGGACTGGATTGACGGAATTAACCATCCGGAGTGGATGCGTGGAGGACAAATTTGGGGCCCAGAGGACGGACCGTATGTGTTGGAGGCAACGTACAAGTTCAGTACTGTTTAAGGTGTTGAACATATATGTAGGACGATGTATAATGGACCTGTATAGTTTATTGACGGTTAATGATATGATGCTTGTGAACCTGAGTTTTTATTTTGTCGATTTCATGTGATTGGATGCGTTGTGATACAGGAAACATAGCCAAGCTACACCTCTCGCTTTACCTACAAATTACTCACTCCACCACAGCCTCAACGTCAGCGTCGCACATACATGTAGGTACATAGATGCAGTGTAACATTACACAGACAGATCACAAGGCCTGATTCAACTCCGTGTGCCCAACATCGAAAGAAAGGCCCTACAAAGAGGTCGATTTAGAGATACAATTAATGGAGTAATCAATCAATCAATCGAGGTCGATTTAGAGAATACATTACTAAACGAGTGATATATCATGATTCGGACCATTACTAATTGGTTTCGTTTTAGCCCCAGTGGAATCTGGTAAATTTCAAGCCACTCTCTACAATTACTTTTACATCTATATAAGCTAGACTACCAACAGAAGTATAAATCAGTTATATTGGGACGGCGAAGAGTTTGAATCAAGGAGACCGGTAGTGGATTAACCTAAGGTGGTTGCTGTGATCGCAGGTTCTAGAAGATCCGTCCCCAGCAGCCACACCCCATCATACGGACTACTCACAGAAAGTAAAAACCTTTGTACGGAGCAGAGTACACACAAATAGGAAAGCTAGGACACTTCGTCTTTTACTATTGACAAGGGATCAAACTACATAACACCAACGACGTGATTCTACAAAATCGCTCTTGTGCTTGTATTTTATCTTCTAACTTCATTTATTACAAGGCAATGCGAGTATCCGCTGAAGAAGCACAATGTATACCCTCGCAAGACTGAGGCACCTTGGATGATGTCTTGGACCATTTAGATCATTAGTTTCTGCCGCCCTGTGGCAAGCCGCTAGTGGTAATAATGCAAGAATCCAGAATTATGTATTTGAATGTGGCTGTACTAGGATATTCACCAATTTCTCGTAACTTTATCAAATGTCTTTTTCCTGAAAATCCGAGCTAGCACTACCACAAGGATGGATTCCTGTCAATTATCTAAATGGTCCTGATTGAAGGCTAATATTGATATTGTAGATCCATGGTATTTCTCTATGTCATGCCTCCCCTCATCCTTGACAACTGATTGATTAGCCCGTAATAACCATCTCTGCCACCCGACCAACCATGGGAATCTGCTTTTTCAGCCTCTTCGTCAGCCTTCCTTCTCTCTTCTTCTTTGCCCAGCACTGCTTCTTGTCTTCTCTCTTGCTGTCGTTTTGAAGCCATCTTCTTCTCCTCCTCCTCTGCAACCTTCGATTCTAGCGCCTCAACAACTGCAATCCTAGCAGGCCCCTCAACAGTCCCTTCGAAGATCTTAGCAAGCTCCTTTAACTCCTTTATTTTTGTGGAAGCAGCCGGAAGGTCGTCGCATGATAAAAGATACAGAATCTCTTCTATAGGGCTTGCGCTTGATTTCTTCCTTTGGGTTTTATTACTTGATTCAAGCGCACGGATCGGGGAGGGGGTTCGGGGAGGTACAGGAACGCCGTAGGAATTTTCGAGAGGAGGGTTCAGATTGTTGGATTCTAGCTTGGGCTCTTCCGGAGAATCGTTCAGAGGCCAAGCCATTGCGTCGCCAAATATGCGGATCACATCTTCGAGGCGCGCTCGAACCGTCGCCAGCATTTCAAGTTTCGAGAGAACATCTGGCTTGTTACTTCTAGGGGGTGCATCTGTAGTGGTGGTCCCTGTAGTCTCGGTGGGCTCTTCGGAGTTCTCGGCTACTGGGGGTTGGAAGTGCTCGATGTCTTGTCGCAGATCTGTACTTAACGTCGTTGACAATGAGAGAACATCGCTACGAAGAAGTTCAACCTCATAGCCAAGGCGAGGTGTCAGACGTAAGATCTCATCGGTAAGGGTTTGTAGTGTGGTCAAGAGACGCTGTGTTTGAAGGTCCAGAGTAGAAAGAAGAGTTGTGGTTTTGGCTGATAGGCTAGACAAAGATTCGGGATTTCTAGATTTGGATACCGATGCTGAAGAAAGAACAGAAGGTGGGAGGAGAGGTGGGAGGGTCGAGTTGAGGTACGCCTTGGCCGAAAAGTTTGGCGAGAGGAAAGGTGCTAAAGCGGGGTCTGCTAGGAGAGATGATGACGACGAGGCTGTAGTGGGGGCCCCCGAGGAAGCGATCGGAGCTTGTGAAGCCATCTCGTTCCAATTAGCTTGTCGGAAAGAGCTTTAAGTGAGAGCTCCTTGTGTGAGTGATGGCTGGTGCTTGAGCTTGAAGTTGAGGTGAAGTGGGAATATCCAAAGTTAGAGTAGACTAACCTAAAGCGTCAATCCTACCACTTTGTGTAACAATGCTAGGCGACGACTATTTCCTACTGTGAATCATTGAGATGTAGTAGCAATGAGTTGCCAAATGTGACTACCATGAATCTGCTTTACTGTGCGAGCTCGTCCACTTCGGTAGGATACATACTGTAGTTGGATGTATCTGAATAAAAAGTTATTGGGAGCTTTATGAGCTTCGTTCAAATCAACATATCACCTGTTGACAAGGTATGTAAGTAGGTACAATACCTAGTAGTAATGTAGATGTTCACATAGACTCTAGATCCTGACGTATTCTATGGGCTGTCACTCACCTTTACGCACCACTGCGGCTGAGGAGAGACAGGTACATGTACTCTACAATAGATGCTTGGCATGTTGTACGCACACGCGGGGCAGCATGATGATGGTTGCCTGGCAAGGAGCTCCCAGCGACGCCTGCACGCATCACTCATCAGTTATTCTTCCCCAATTTAACTTCTTTCCATTTTTCTTTCCTCGCCCCTCTGGAATTTCTTCACCGACTGTCCTCCATTTCCATACCGTTTCTTTAAACCGTTGCCGATTAATTGCCTGTTAAAGCAAGGGGAAGGATGCCTAGGAAATCGTTTTTCGCCGATCTGGAGCGAGTACAGAGGCCGGGTGGTGTCGACAGTTGTATTTCTGGTATGGATTTCGGCTTCCCTGTTATGTTTAGTGATGACAGCAGCTCTTTACTTGATATCTGGAGCTCTGGCAGCTCCATTAAAAGAAACTATCTTGTTTGATTTAGACGGTAGATACAGCGAACACAGATTAGCTAGGGAAAAGAATTGATTGGGGGATTCCGTCTTCAATTGGATCGAAACAGCGTGTTTCGTTTTGAACCACTACTAATTAATGAGAATCGTAGATGTCCACCGAGGGGACGATGATGGATGCTTCAACTTCACCTTTACACCACATGGCACTGGTTCGGGGAACAGAGGGATTGGAATTACTGCCATGATTCCAGGTTCGTCTACCCAATATTACTGTTTCCACTCTTTGCGCAGATGCCGTTCGTTATAGTCATTGAGGGATGTGTGCGGCAAACTCTGGGAAGCTTTATCAATGATGCTTTGTACCTCCATTATTACAACTGTTAATGCATGATACTGGGCAAACTCCTTCCTACTTTGTTCTCTCGATCTTAGGACTGCCATATAAGAATGATCCCCAAAGTCCTTAAAGCTAAGCATATTCTCCGTAGAACTAAGCGATTATCCGGATTCGCACCAGACATATCTGTACACAAGCTCTGCTGATGCTCCAGGCGCTATCACTGGTGCTCTTGCAAAATTCTCTCCAGAAACCTCGCAGCCACTATCAGCACTTCTAGCTGCAGTCTCATACTCTCTCAATAAAGCGATGGGAATAGGGCCCGCAGATTCTGACGTTCTTATGGAGGACAACGAATTCGAAAATAGCGATGAGGATTTTCAAAACGGAGAGGACGACGACGATGAAGACGATGATATATCTGTCGGAGGCTGGGAAGAAGATTACCAGGACCCAGTTGCGAGAATTCGTCAGCATAGCTCGGCCGAGAAAGATGAGTTTTCACAAGATACTCTGAATCCAGTAGAGGTACGGAAGTTAAGAAAGGCGCTAAGGCATGATCTTCGGCTAGCAAAAATTGCCGGATTCAAGATCGGCGTGCTTGGGGATTATCAGGGCGGAGTGGATCTTTATGTTTCTCTTGGTATCAGGGTGTCAAAATTAGGCATTTCGGATGAAGCGATTGATGCTTGGAAGTTGGATAAGCAGAAATATCTCATTATGCTTATCCACTACTCATCATACTATCAAACTTTAGAAAGGCTTACTGGGGACTTTGGGGGTTATCATGCTAAGAAGAGCGTGGAGTTATGCGTTGGCACTGCTACCAAATACAAGCCAACACTAATTGAGGCAATTGGGGCCTTCAGCAAAATCAGCGCTTTCGATAACGCTCACCCTCTGTCTAATGGTACTAGCAAGGAAGGCGACGGTCTGGATGGAATAATTGAAGACATGTCAGATGACGGCGCCTTTCGTGGGGTATTCATTAGTAGACCTCTTAATGAATTGTTAAATTCGAGACTGATACAGTTGGTGAAATATCGAATTCAACATGGGTTTGGATGGGACGGGGCAGAAAGATACTATATCGGTGAGAAAGATCAATGATTCTACCAAGTATAATTACTAACGCCTTCCGTGACCACAGATAGTCAAGGTCGCGAATCCAATAGTTTGGGCCAAATTGACAGTAGATACTATGATCATCAAGAACCGAAGAGGGCTCTCGCGAGGATCGTAACCGATGATTCCCTTGCAACTTCGTCACCTAAGGATGCATCGTTCCCCTTACTTGCAATGCAACTAACTCTTCGTCACTTGGTCCGATGTACTGAATTCTGCCTTGTGTGTCACACGAAAGTTCAAAACGATTTCGAAGCTCTCAAGCCCTATGTGTGCTCAAGTCCACTATGTCTTTACCAATACATGTCTCTTGGGTTCGGACCCAGTATCGAACATGAGATAATCTCCCAGCCCACAGTTGTCGACCTACTGATCAGCTTCTGTCATGTTTCAGCAAAGTCCGACAAATTGGTCGAGTTTCCTTCTGGAATGAATCTTACAGTTCCCGGTGCACCCCTTGAGACCTTTCAAGCTAACTATCATCGGATGAGGTACGAACTTTCGTTCAACCAAAACCCAGATACGTTGAGGCCACCACTGAAAGTGGGTGACTGGATCACAATGCATACCCAAGCAAATGGTGCAGCCACCCCAGAAACATTTCACGCGAGGGTTATCGAGACGGAATACTTTCCCAAAATTAAGCTTGCTACCCCGGTAGGATGCACGCTGCCACCGAACCCCGTGCTTCCGAACCCCCTAAACGCTTACAAAGCTTCCCATACCCAGGCAATTCCTATTCACTCACAGCAGCTTTCCCAGCCTGTGGATAATCTTCCAACAGTAATACCAGTCACGTTTTCGATTTACAATATAAATTTTGATTCGTTGCCTGAGAGCAAAAAAACACACAGTATTCTTCAAATACTCGAAACCCTCCCTTCAGTGGCAGAGATGAGAATGTGGTTGCAACGAAATACAAAAGTCGGCGAGGAAGCAAGTTTGAAAATGTGGAAGAATCGAATTTCGCCCCCAGCCCTTGGTATATTAAGATGGATTATTGCAAGTAACAGAAGCTGTATTGTTCCAGTTGATCACGAGATGGATAGCGTTGGAAACATTAACAATGGTTTTGGAAGTAAAAAGTGGTCAGAACAACGTGTTTGGGGAATGGGCGATTGGCTGCAGTTCAGGTTTGCTATGGGTGCACCAGACAAGGAGCAGCGATTTTTGGAAGCTGTTCAAGATGCCCAGAGAAGACTCAACCAACCTCGTATGAGACCCTAATCCCTGTATTAGTATTATTTTTCTAATAGTCTTTAGATTCTTCCCTATTTGCTTTCCACGGATCCCCTTTATCAAATTGGCATTCAATTATCCGCGAAGGCCTTCACTTCAGGAAAACACAGCATGGGAGAGCTTTTGGTAACGGTTGCTACCATAGCTTGGATCTAAATGTATCTATGGGATACTCCGGCACGGTTGCTGGGTCTAATGTTCCGCATACGAGCGTTCCATCCTGGTCCCAGAGTTTACTTAATATTAAGGCAGCCATCAGCTTGAACGAAATTGTAAACGCTCCTAATGAGTTTGTTTCTAAGGTGAATATCTATCTCAAGCCATTTTTTTCTCATCCCTAACCTCAGTGTAGGCACCGCATCTCGTCGTGTCCCAACTGGATTGGATTCAAACGAGATATCTATTCATCAAGGTTGAAGGCAACAAGAGCGCACCCGTCGATGATGCGGCTTCATCAAGGCCGACTCTCGTCCACCCTCAGGATGATGCGTACACTCCCAGGGGATTTTTTGGGAACCTCATCATCCCTGCCACAGTCTCTGGCTATCGAACTAGAAACGTGCTATTTCCCGGTGGCCCACCACCCCCCACCCCATCCTTGTCTCCAACGAAGCTTGCGAAAATGAAGAAAAAGATATCACATATAATACCCAACCTTGGATCTTCATCTAATACCCCAATAGTATTAGATGATGATGATCTTGCTGATGATGCTAGCATCGCGACTGAAACCTCTGACATCTTAGCATTGATTTCAGATGATGAGGACGATGACGACGACCTTCTTTCTCATGAAGAAACAGGCACCACAAACCGCAAAACGGATGGATCATTTATACCGAAGGAGGGGGCATTCATCCCAGGAAGCCTCGATACGTCTGATCTTCCAATGCTTCCATTGCCCTCCTATGCCACTGGAGGCGCGAGTAAAAGAATCCAGAGTGATCTTAGGAGTATCGTGAGGCTTCAGCAGACACAGCCGATTGAAGAGCTCGGGTGGTATGTTGATACAAGTCGCACGGATAATATATATCAGTGGATTGTTGAGCTCCACAGCTTCCCTGAGCACTTGCCATTGTTCAAAGATATGAAAGAGAAGAACGTCAAGAGTATTGTGCTTGAAATGCGATTTGGGAGCCAATACCCTATGAGCCCCCCATTCATTAGGGTCGTCAGGCCCAGGTTTAGGGGATTCGGTCAAGGTGGTGGTGGACATGTAACTGTTGGTGGTGCGCTTTGTATGGAGTTACTCACAAACTCTGGGTGGAGTGCAGTCAGTAGTTTAGAAAGCGTTCTCCTACAAGTGGTAAGCTCAACACATCCTTCTATCCACAATGATTATTTTAGTGACTAACTTTTTTTTTTCTAGAGGATGATGATTGCAGAGGAATCTCCGCCAGCTAGATTGGCGGCTGGTCCAGTACAGTCTTATGCACCATCGGAGGCGAAAGATGCATATCTTCGGGCTTGTAGAACGCACGGATGGACCGTGCCAGCAGATTTTGCAAGCATCGTCTAGAATATGAGGATTGAATTATTTTATCGGGCAAACAGGAATACACCAATATACCGTAGTCCTTTTTCCTTAAATATTTTCCTCGGGGGGATGGCATTAGCGGGTATTTTTTTTGATCGCATAATGGATTTATTCATTTTTAAAGTCATCGTTAGCCTTTGGTATAGGGAATGGATTAAGGCGTCTTCTTTTAAGCATCTGTCTGTTATTCGAGCTCATCGTACTCTTCCTTTTTTATAGTTTCATGCCAACTATGCACATGTCGATATTACTTTCTGAAGTTCGGCAAGGCATTTCTATTATATACTTGGGTTCTGCAATAGGTTTTTTTTGCCGATGACTTTATTGAGTTCTGAACAGTCCATGAAATACATATATGGAGAGAATAATCCTAAGCGTTGAGACTCTGACTGAAAAAAATGATATGTGACATACAACCTCAACTGTATCAGTATGTCCTCCTATCACAAACTGTCACTCGGCATCATCCGCGGTTGACGTTGCCGGGAACAAATCTTGCATGGAATTTGAGTCCTAGCGTTGAGACTCTTGGCGGCAGGAGTAAAGCAGTGCTGTCTGTGGCAGCAGCTCGGTGATCATCTATTGCAGCTATCGGTTGCACCATCTTTCCAAACTATCTCAGTTGGAATACAATACCTCTACATCCCAGAATACTCCATCGGAATGCCCGTATATACATGTATATATTCTTGGCTGCTTTTATTTTTTTTTGAGTTTTCTTCCTTTTCCAGGATCCGCCTTGGCACTGTGACTGTAAAGTTCAACTCCGTGATCCGGACAGCGTTAGTGCGCAGGGTTAGGGTTGCAACAAGGCCATTGATCGCAAGGTCCACCAGTCCATTTGCATCGGCTCGGAACACACCTCCCACCAAACCTTCTCGAAACACAACCCATCGTCGACTCCCTCATCCCATATCACAAATAGAAAACACACACAAAACTACCGTCATAATGTCACGTTCCTACGTGCAGGGCCTAGGCCTAAACCAGGTCAAGCCCGAACAGACACCCTCCGCTACGAGCTCCGACGACGGCCTGGGCGACAACCTGGACATGTACACAAACTCGACCTTCGACTTCCTGGATGCCGACTTTGAGTTCGACCCGACTACTACCACTGCTGCCGCCGCGGGAATAGAGGACGTTGGTGGTGCGACGGAGACGAAGGTGATGGATCTGTTCGCGGCAGAGGACATGTTTGGCGACCTGGCCGATGTAGTCCCCGGCCCGTTTGTGGGCGGGTATGATGTTTTGGCGATGCCCCCCAGCTCCTCGGTCCAGAATAGTGTATTCGGCGCTTCGCAGTTCCCGATGTCGCCCCCAGCGCAGTTCACGACGGCCTCTACACCTGTGGCGGATGCGTCTCCGGCTACTCCGGCTACTCCGGCGCCAAAAGGGAGGAAGAAGGCGGCGACGAATCCGGAGGCTGTGAGTGCGGCCGATGAAGACAAGCGCCGGCGTAATACAGCTGCATCGGCGCGCTTCAGGGTCAAGAAGAAGCAGCATGAGCAGCAGTTGAAGGATAAGACGAATGAGCTGACGGAGCATGCACTGAAGCTGGAGGAGAGGGTGAGGAAGTTGGAGATGGAGAATGAGTTGTTACGAGGACTCATTATTGAGAAGAACGGAGAGGGGGCGGCATCCCTCGCTGAAGGGGGTATGGGCTTTGCGGCTTAGACCCTTTTCCCCCTCCTGCTCTATATCCTGCTTTTCCTCTTTCCTCTGTTCTATTTTGGATTGTTTTTTGTGTTTTGACATTTTTTTTTTCTGGGAGGCTTTTTGTCCTTTTCTTTCCCATTGTGAGGCCTTGATTTCTTTATCTAGGGATTCTATAGAATATTGACAACCCTTTTCCTTTCGCCCCCGAATGTTTGGTTAATGAGAGTGGATGACTATGCGCAACGTGTATATGTAATAGCAAAGAATTAGAGATGCCCGTTTTGTTGATATATATTTATAGCTGGGAGGCTCGCGAATTCGGTGACTTGAAGTCAGTACATAGATAGATGTCTCCCCGTTCGAGAATTCAGTGATTTATCAACGCCAACATTTCATGAACAGGTATCTGGCTAAGTTTTGGAAGGCGCCTCCACGATCATTTCCCTCGGGGCTCCCAGGTGCGATTTCCGGTTTTGGATGGCGAGGTGGGGTAGGTATTCATGTGACGCAATTGCCTTAGGAGGAGGAGTAGGGATTAGCGCTGTCAAGGAGATGCTGCGTCGGGGACCTTGGGCCGGCTGTGCTTGGCGGCCGTTGCCAAGAGGTGCCCTGCGCCAATAAAGCACATTCCTTACTGTTCCTGAAATAGAGATCGACTCCATATCGTGGTCCTGAACTCGGGGAGTAGTGCTAGAAAGACCGAGTTTTCCATCGCCGTTTGAAACCTTGAGCTGCAACCGTCACGTAGGCCCGCCGTTATTTATGGGGCAAGTTAAATAGCCTGGGGGGAGTTCCCCTCATGCCAGTTCTTCTTTTTCGTATTTCGCGAGAACATAGAGCGATGGTGAAATCTCCGAGTAGGCAGCTTTGATTGGGTCGTCCTTTCCATATGCAGCCGCCCGCTGCCAACCGAAAAAAAAGCCGGATAGCAGCAGTGAGCCGTGGACCTCTAGGTACAATTTCTCGGTCGAGCCTTTACTTCCGTAGCCGGTATCTCCAAGTTAACCCGATGTTCTCGAACCATATAAGAAGCACCGGGCCCAAGGATAACCGACCTAATGAGATGAGATGACGAGGGACTAGACTAGGAACGATCATTGGTCGTAAGAGGATTGGCCCTAACTCGAGGCTGTCGTTTCTTAGACCTAAGCTAGGATCTAATCCGTATGTAGTCTCGGTAGAGCTTTATTGACAGCAAGGAGAGGATATATATAGCATCTATATCTCTTGTGACGCATATTCTTGGAATGATGGGGTGGGGAAGCCGTGTAAAACACCATACATAATGTATTTCCCAGCTTCAGAGGGACCACGCTAGTAGTTCTTGCAGAACTTGGTAAAAAGCGGTTGTGTATTCAGATGTAGTTGGGCCCAACTGCGGATAGTTGCTAATTAGCTTATGTTGGAGCTAGGGGTGTTCTGCAGTGGTACCTAGATAGCCAACGTACCCACTGCTACATGGACGAGAAAGGTGACTAGCACACAGTGCAGTCGATACAACATTTAATTTACTGTCTCCCTAGTATCAAGCTTCTTAAGACGTAGACGGCCCCTGTGAATGTAGTTGAAAGCAGAGTGGATTTACGCTAAGAGGCGGGTCATGAGGTATCACTCGGTAGGTCTTCTGATATCGGGAGAGATGCTCCAAGATTCTGGGGAGAAAGTAGAGATGTAGACGGAATGAAGGAGAATTCCTGCCAGCTGGTTGCAGCCTATTGTGAATAGGTGGCCTTATGACGTTTATTGCAGCAATATTGATTTAGGTCTCAAATATATCTAGATATTACTCTCCACGAACATGTTCGAGACAAGACTGGGACATAGGCTCGTCTCGCGTCATACTGATTTTACGTGCGGTCCACCGCCCGGAACTGGTCGTCACACCTCAACGCCAACCACGTGAGGCCGGGCACTGCGAGTGATAATCTATGACTACAACCTTAGTTGATTGATTGATTGATAACTCATTCATGTATTCAGCCTGTAAGCTATGACACTCTAAAACGTTAACGAACAAACTACATGTATAGCGACATATTTACGAATGACTGGTTAATTGATTGATTTGTTAGAAATGACTACAATTTATAGGAGATACAAAAGAGTGCAAATATGCAGTTACAAAGATTGCCCAACCAAATATACATGTATCTGTTGTTATTACATGTACTATTTTCTTTGATTTCTTCGATCCCTTCTATCAATTGACTTCTCCCTTTGTTTCCTTGTCCCTCCCAGTTGTCCATCGCCTTGGGCCTCTTCTAGACCTCGAGAATTCCATGCCCCGCTATTCCTGACTCTGAGCCTGTTTTGAATATTCTTCCATCCAGCTCAACACCCGCGGGAAAGACACATCATTCTTCTTATCATTGCCAGTGTAGTTCTAATCCCCAGACAAAGTAGCTGGCCCGAAATGCTTAAAGAAGCACCATCTCTCTCCAGTACATGTAGTTCCCTGCACATGGCTTCTGGGAGGCTGAATCCACTGAGGATACAGATCATGTGGGATCTCTGAAAGCCCGCTGGTGACAAAAAATGAAGGCTGAACTGCCTGGATAGTGGTGCTAGTGGGTGTAGTTGTCGGTCTCGCGATCGGCTTGTTGTATCTAACTGTCTCCATCTGGGTGACAGTGCTTGTAGTGATAGAATCGGATGACGGCCTCGCGATCGGCTTGTTGTATGCGCGGCTAGCATGTCGCTGGGCTTCATACTGGCGCTGTTGTTCCTGGTAGCGGCGCTGCTGTTCCTCTTGGTCCTGACGCTGCTGCTGTTCCACCTCAAGTCTCACGTACCTGCAAAGCTCATCGAACTCTGCCCACCCCGCATGCATCTCCCGCTCAAACTCCTGCTGCTGCTCCCACAACTTCATGTCGAAGATCGCCTGATTCTGCTGCAACTTACGCTCCTCCTCTCTCACCTTCTCAGCCAGACCCTGCTCGAACTTGTAGAGCACCGTTTCCGCCCGAAGATGCTCCTGGAATCGCATCTTATTCTCGTCGATAAGTTCCTCACCATCAGTGTCACCGTCCTCTTGAGAAGAAACAGAGGTATCATCAAGAGTCTGATCCACCCAGTCAAGTTTGTCTTCCTTGGAAGTACTGGTACCAGTTTGATCTTCCCAGTTCCCTTTACCATCTTTAGAGGAACTACCAGTCTTGGCCTTGTAGGCCCGCCCGGCCCAGCACCAATCGTCTGTTTGTGGCGTAAGGCCCCTTTTGGATTTCTCCACTTCAACAAGCTTACGATAACCTACCTTTAAGCCCTCCCTATTGATAACATCCCCAATAGCCATAAGCTCCTCCCTTCTCTTAAACAGATCGAGTTTTCCTTCGAGCCCGACTTTGCTTTCCCAGAGGTCGACGTTAAATCCCAGGACAAAGCGCTGCACATGCCATGGAGAATCATAGTAGCGGTCTTCTTCGTGCCCGAAAGAGCAATTTTTGGGTTGGTTGCAAGATTTTATCTCGCCACTATTGGAGGAGGAGGAGGAGGAGGAGCCGGGAGGTGACAATCCACATTGGATCATGGCGTAGTAAGGACGATCGCGGGGTGCGTTTTTGTAAATAAGTCCGCGCCTTTGGTGTCTTCTATTATTGACTATAATAGCGGCGTGCGGCTTTTTGTTGGTTTGAACCATTTCTTTGGAGGGGTAGACAGGGTCCATTCTTGTGGCTTTTCTGGAGGGAGAGATTGGGATAGTGGGGTAGTTGGTAGTGTGTTGGTTATTGGTAGATATTTGGGAGGAGCTGATGTCGGTAGGTGTATGGGGAGAAGAGTTGTCGTTGGGAGGTTTTCTTTTAAGAGTGAGGTTGGCGTTTTTTGGAGGGGCCTGAGCACTGTTTAATTTGGGGCCTTGGTTCCTGTGGTAAAATTGTCTACCAGGAATGATATTTGTGTCGAGGGTGGTTGGTATGTCGAGGGGTAGCGGCTGCCACTTCTTGGGTTTTTTCTTTGGAGTGAATGGTTTGATAAGACTGGTGGTGTCTTTGGCACTATCATCGGTAGGGTGCTGAAGGGAGTTATGTTCATCTTCCGTCTTTTTGGACGAATTAATGGGTAAGCCACAAGGATTCTTAATGGTAACTTTGAATTTTTGGGCGGGATGCTCAGGTAGGTCTGCCTCCTTCATCTCCTCTTTCTCAGAGATGAGCGGTGGGGCGATAGATTCGGACAAAGTTTGAGAGTCGTCTGGAAGTATCTGGAAGAATTGTGGCTTCTTGTTTTTGCTCTTCTTCTTCTGAGGAGTAAGCGACTTAGTAACATTGATAGCTGGAAGCTGGGGAAAGTCCTCATTCATAATTTCTTTGATGCGGGTAAGAAGTTTGGGGGGAGAGTGGATAGATTTTGTTTCAACAGGAAGTTGAAGAAAGTAGGGCACACTCATGTTTTTATTTTTGAGCATGAGTAGTGGGGCAGAAGTGTTAGATGAATTACGGAGAATTTAGATGTAGAGAAGTTGGGGGCGGTATTCTTTAACGGTTCTATTCGGGGGAACTAGTGAGTGACTTACTATGACGCTGTACCCCCCTGGTAGTACGAGTAGGAAACTAGGGCAAGTCCGACTGCTGCAATGCTTTACTCACCGTACTTAGTATTTTAGCAGGATTACTGGTATTCTTATAGCTACTAGTAAGCACGCAGTGCAGTGGGGGGTTCATTTCTTTATCATTTCCTTCTTGCGTCCCTTAAAATTTTGCTGGGAAATAGGAACAAGGGCCTCGCTCTGGTCTTCGAGATTGACATTTTCCGAGCTTTGAAAATCATTGGTGTAGGGCTGTAGATCACCTGGGACAATTATACCTCATCCTATACAGTGGACTACTTTAGTGTTGTCAAAGTATCATTGACATTGGTGGTTACTTGAAGAAGGTTTATAGTTCACTTATTGGATGCAGGCAGTTTCGAGTGGCTTCATGTACCGTTGGCACGTATTACATACTGAGAATAGCGCTTTTAGATTGGGGACGTAATCTGTCTTTAACGCGGGGCATAATTTCTGTAGTAAATAGGTTCTACTCAAGGCAGAAAAAACTCCTCTCTCCGGGAAAATTTATGGTTAGTAAGCAGAGGTAATGATAGTGTTGTTAGAAATATCGAACTCTTGGCAACCCCGGTTTACGAATACCTTCACGTTTATAATCTAATAACTCATAGATTCCTATCATATGCCTAAATTTCCCGGGGATCACGGAGACACTTGATTTCAGAACCTTGATTAAAGCTAGCTACCCAATCCAAAAACGTGGCGAATGCCCAGCTAAGGCGACGTTTCTAGGGGCATTCCTGTCGCCTCGACTCAAAGTTTTGTAGGCTGCACTCATGCGTGACGGTGACGTTTAATTTGACACAATATTAAAATATAGCCTATCCCTACTGCATACTTTAAAAGGCCGGGGCTAGCCATGATATTTTCACCTAAAGATTGTCTTTAAATCACTGCTACTATGCGAGACAGAAGATGGGAAGGTATAAATGGACTTTTGGATACGCTTCGAGTAGGTTTTGTTCATGGTCACATGAGAAAAATCAAGAAGTCCCCCCTAAACCTTTTTATATTCTTCCAAACTTTCCTCTTTTCCTTAAGGGAATACCCAGGGCACCATAGCTTTCGACCAAAACCAACCAAAAGAGATGTGCAATCGCGCGTTCCATCCTGTCGAGCGTAGAAATAACAAGTACAAGGGGGGAAGAAGCGAGCAAGTGAATTTTGGGCTGGAAGAGGAAACACTGCAAAAAGAAAAAAAAAAAAAAACCATAGTACAGGCGGCTCAAACACGCGAGCCCTGTTTCCTGTACATCAAAAAAAAATGAAAAGGGATTGGTGGAAATTATGATGAGAAAGCCAAAGAAAATCGACATTATATCCCATTAGCATACAACCAAATGCACACCCTTAACAGACTTGACGAATTTTAGACCCTGTCTATAGTTTCTAGAAACTAAACTTCACGAGGTTGGCCAGCCGAAGATCTCTCCGAGCTGTCCTGGTTTTTGCTGCCACGGACATCTTTCTGGTCGTCGCTACCATCATCGGTGGGTTCGCGGTAGGGGTACCAAACGCCATTGTTTCCGTAGTACCCGTATCCAGCATTGGTCCAGATCAAGAACCCTGGGCTGGTGACTCCAGGAATCAAGGTGCCCGTAGAATCAAATGGGTGACCCGGGTACTGCCCCTTATCAAGTCCTGGCCACTGCTTCTTTGTTTCCGGCACAAATGCGGAAACTTCTGGTCGAAGGGCGAAAGAGTTGACCGGCTTCACATCATCGATAGGAGAGAATTTTGTGTCATCTGCAGGTATGAGTGCGCTTGGGATATTTTGCTGCCAGTTATACACAAGATCCTCTGTGTTGATTCGGGGAACCCGCTCCATGTTCTTGGTATTCATATCTCCAGGTACGGAGATATAACCTTGGGACTGTTGCATATCATATGCACCTGTATCAGACGCTTGATATTGGGACCCAAAATCACCATCGTAATACTCCTGATTGTAAGCGAACTGAGGCTGCGCCTGGAAGTTGTGATGGACGTTGTAATCCTGCGCAATGCTAAATTGCATTGAGAATGGGGCGAAATCATTCGCCATCGGGTCCATCTGCTGCGCGCCACTGTAGAAAGAAATATCCTGATGGCGAGACTGCCAATTTTGGAAATCAAAATCGCGGCGAGGGTAAATCTGATTATTATTCTGGGACGGGAACGCAAACTCCTGACGATGGTGAGAGTTTTGATTTTTCTGAAATGAAAAATCCTGGCGATATTGAGACTGCTCAGTGGGGTGAACATGCTCATTTTTCTGGAAAGCAGGATTCTGATGGTGTTGAGTCTGGTCATTAGGCTGGAGATCGAAATTCTGATGATGCTCGTTAGCCTCGAGGGCGCCATTGCGGTTCTGGGGGCGTTTTCTCGTCTTTTTGGCCTTGATAGAAAACTCCTGAGGGTGGTGGTAAGTCTGATGTGAAGGGGTTGCGAGATCACTAGCACGAATACGAGGCTCCGCCCTGAAAGTAGGATTTTGTAAAAGATTTCTCGCTTTAATTTTGTTGTCTCTCCATGCCATCATACTCTTTAGTTTTGTTTTTTCGGCCTCGGTGATGCCAGTTTGCCATCGGTTAACATAATGACTAGATTTGTGAGTGGAATCGGTGTAAACATCTCCCTCG